>NC_082639.1:52117000-52747250 GCF_028023285.1 Balaenoptera ricei
GGCAGCCTCAGCTCTCTCCTGACCTCCCTAACCTTGGGGCAGTCATTCAACCTCTGGGCCCCAAGTCTCCTCACCTGCATGGACAGATTCGGTTCAGTCATCTCTCAGATCCCTTCCTGCATTGATTATCTATGAAACAACCTCTATTTTGCTTCTTTTTTCCTGCTTGTTGGACAAAAAGAAAAAATCACTCATTCCCAAAACCTCTTGGAAAAAGAAGGACTCCGCTTGGCATGGGCTTTCATAGGAAACAGCTCTTCTTTTCCAGAATTGGAATAAAAAGCACGTGTTGTTTACTGTTCGTTTGGGTTCAGAGGGACAGAGAAATAGTAGAGTAGCTTCACGTGACAAAGTCATCACAGGTTGCAGGGGGCAGGTATAGTGAACATGTCACATCCACGGGCCGGGGCCCTGAACGGTCTTCTACTCTATGGGTTTGACCAGAGTGCACACCTGTTGTGTGATGAAAATAACAAAACGGTATTCCCAGAGGTCTCCACACCCTGGAGTCGAGTGATCGGAACCCAGGGAGCGATGGTGGATATTAAGAGGCACCAAGCAGGGGAAGCAGGGAAGTGATGAAATGACTGTTAGCCAGAAATAGAGGGGAGAAAAAAACAAGAGAAAGAGAAATAGTATGATAATCTGGTCTCGAATCAGCCAGGTCCCTGCTTTTGGCCAAGCAAAGAGGCTTTGCTAGCAGTTTCCTATACGCATCCACCAACCCCATCCAAACTCCTGCCAGGAAGCATCATTATAGACAAATGTCTGCCTCAACTCTATTGAGAACACATGAAAGGAAAGGCTTCCTACTCCCTTTTCTGAAAGAGTTTTGCCATTTGGACAGATTTTCAGGGTCACTTTCCGACCCATCTCTGGAAGAATAATAGCTATCAGACCCCTCCTGACTCACTTGGGAACAAAAACCATACATCTTTATTCAAAATACAGATGGATGCCCAGTCCCAGCCCTCAGGCTCTCTGAGGCACTTCTGCTACCTTGTCCCTTGCATGTCCCCCTTACCCTTTGGCCACTTTTGGAAAGAAATGTCCTTCCAGTTAAGCATGCTTTGACTAATTAATTTATTCCATCTGTTCTTCCTCAGGAACCTTGACCATGACACAAAAGGTTCCGAGACAGATTTGGTTCTTATATTGATAACCAGGTCACCCATAATTGATGCAGAGTAGAGTATGGAGGGCTGAAGGAAAGGGGCACCTAAGATTTGTTTCCCCTTTCATTTGCTTGGCTTTTATGCAAACTGCTGATTTATCCAGTAGGTTAAATGCACGGAGACATCTGAAACTACATAAGAAAGAAGCTAATCTCTGCTTGTAAAGGGAATTTTTAAAACCTAACCCTGTTCAAGTCATTGGTGGAAGGAATGGGGAGGAAGAGAAGTAAACAAACTCATAATTGTGGAATGAATGAACAAACAATACTAACTGAGCAACTACCATGAGCCAGTTCCTTTAGCAGGTGGCTTACATGTTTTTAATCCTCAGAACAAGCTTGTGAGTAGGTAGAATAATGCCTGTGTCAAAGATAAGGCAACTAGACTTCAGAGAAGCAAAATAATTTGCCGTGGGTCACTCAAGCCTCGATTCAGCTTCAGATCCACTATATCCTCAAATCTACTTCCACCTAGATGCACTGGGAAACGTGCATCTCTTTGTTGTGAGTGTATTTTCCAAAATTCTGATGACTCTGAGTCTTTAGCGGGACCCCATCGTATCTTCAGAGGTGGGGAAAATAAGCGAACATGACTAGTCTGGGTGAGCTCTCCCTGACAGCTTTGGAGAAGCCAACGTGGCCTTACATGTGCAAGCTCCCTTCATTAAGTTAGTCGCCTTTATTTGAAGTCAAATACCCTTTATCTGAATTGACAGCAGGTTTCTGATCAAATATTACTGAGTCTGCCTCTAGGTGTGAACATGGGTAAGTTCCTCTGTTCCCCCCTGGTTAATGCCTTGTGACCCTGGGTGCCAGAACAATGCAGTTTGACTCAGCCTAACAAAATGTGACAGGTAACATCCAAAGGCGAAAACAGCGCCTCTCCACTGCCTCCCATGTTCCCCATTTTTACATCGTGCGCATCTCAAACCCAGCGTGCAAGGGACTTTTTAACTCACCAGGTGTTGCCACTTGGAAAGGTCACTTTTACATTTGCAATCTTCGCATCCTGTTCCCTGCTGTGGATTTATGGAGCAGAAGACAAAAGAGCCCAATGTTAGTGTATATTTGGTCCCTCCAATGCCATATTGGAAGCGGCTGAGAGAGGGGGAGGCCCCAGGCCGTAGGGGCCGGGGGTGAGGGTGGCCAAGGGCCTGGGTCAGTGTCACAGGGGCTCGTGTAGGCTGATGTCCAGGGGGTCTCATGGAGTCGGGACAGATTCTCTCCGGTGCCAGCGCAATGCCCACTCCAGCCTGTAGTCGATTGAGATAACCTTGACAGCACGAACAATGAACATCACATCATTTTCCTGAGGATACGTCGGTCCACGGAAAGATCTCTGCCAAAATTCATTCCCCTGCCAAGGTTTCCAGGTGTTCCTTTGTGTTTGCGCAGAGAACTAACATCATTTTTTCCTTCAGTTCGGAAGAGGTGGTCCAAAGTGTTTAAGCAACAGTAGTTGCAACATGTCAGAGTGGGAATTTATTATCTCAGCCCCAATAGGTCTTAATAAGCCTTACACAACTGTTTAGGCATTTATTCTATTAACGGCTGTTCATTCTGGTGGTTTCACCTGAATATTCATGATCTTCCTATCCCCAGAGCTTCAGCAGAGCAGCTGTTTGAAACCCGCAGCAAATGTTCAAGAGAGTTCCACAAATATAAACACCCTCACAGCTGAGTGTTGCAGCCCCGGCCTCACAGAGACTAGCCATGAAACATTTATGTCAAGTGGTATTTGGAGGGCGGCATGTACAAAACTGAAATAGTCCTCCCCCTTTGGGGAGCCCTGCACTCTAATTGGGACATGACCACTCGGACAAAGGGTCCAGGAGAGCCCGCGTCCACGAGGTAACCGCCTCCTTCCTTGCCCCCTCCTATCCGGGGAGATTCTGAATTCATTCCAACTGGGAGTGAAGCTAGAGACGCCTAGAGGATGGGGTGCAGGCGGGACGTGCAGTACACACTTCAGGGAGTACTGCTGAGTTGGTTGGTTGTGAAAGAGTGAGGTGGTTTGTACAGGGAATTGTTTTAGCATGAAAATATCAAAAAAGAAAGGATTGGTGGTGGTTTTCCAAAGGGATATAACTAGGAATGACAGGATTAAATTACCAAGGGGACGATCTGAGATGAAATTTGGTGAGATCTCCCCCTTGAGCATATGTTTTGAGCCTTTCGACTCAGAACGCAAAGTGGAAGAAATTCTGGCCCATTTTTTATGATTGAACAAATCTCCGCCTAGGGCAAGTCCCTTAACCACTTTGTGCCTCAGCTTCTTCGCTTGCAAGTTTTGGGGCGGGGACATTGTGTCAAAGAAGATGATAATATGACAGCATTTTATAACCAATAGATATTACTGTATTGAAAACACATTCTTATGGTCCTTAACGTACCCCAAGAAGACTTTAAGAACTAGTCTAAAAGCATAAAGCTAAAGATGAATAAACATATTTTCTAGACTTTTTGTGGGAAACTAAGGTCACCTTGACCAGTGAGGACCGTAGGGTGAGCAGGGACTGGGGCTGTTACATGTGCTGTTTGCTGGAGTAGAAAGAACACGGGTTGTAGAGTCATAAGTCATACTGACCTGGGTTCAAATCCCAGCACTACTGCTGAAACTGGAGCAAATCTCAGCTTTTCTGAGCCTCAGTTCCTTTATCTGTAAAAAGTAAAGCATTTCTAACTTACACTTCTGTCCCAAGGTTTGAGGTGCTGTGATACACACAGCACAGTGCCTGACACAGCTTTCACCAGATGCGGCTCCTTTCTCTCATCTTCTGCCCCTAGAGCCCGGCTTGCTTGCCCCCCGCCCCCCAGCCATTCTTCCCGCAGCTGTGGGGTTTTCGGTTCCGGGATCTGGATGAAGGGACAGAATAGCCCTGCCTCCAAACAGTGACTGCTCTAGCCAGAATTCCACTTCTGTAAGCCAAGAATCAGAAACCAGGAGCAGGGCAGGAGAGAAGAGTCTATCCCCTCCTTGTTTTTTCAATGGCCTGGCAGGCTCATTCTTTCCTTGGGACCTTTATGAGCTGGAAGGGAAGGAGAGAGGTGAAGGCTTTATTGCAAGTTTATTCCAGGAGAAGACAATAACCTGAAGCTTCTCAAGGAAGGTGATCATCCTTAGCTAAGTGTCCTCTTCTGTGCTTCGACAGAACTTACCACATGCACGGTCATCCTTGATTTTTTTTAATCCATTTTCTTCAGTAAATGCATGCTTCTCGGCCTTTTGTAAAGGCCATCTTTGGAGTCACATAAAATCCTCAAGTCCTCCTTTAGTGGTCTCTGGAATTCAAAATAAAAGAAAAATCATGGTTCAAATCAAATCAATGCAATTATAATATCAACATATTTTTGCAAGCTTCCTCCATAACACAACTCCCTAACCCGTGCTTGAAAAAAAGTCGTAATAGAGAATAAGAGAACCAAACATGGAAAAAATGAATTAATATAACATGTGGGAAATGTTATAACAGAGGATCAGAGCAAGTCCTTGGGAGCATGGAGGAGCAGGATGTCTTCTGGCTGGGAGAACCTGGGAAAGCCAGGTTGAGTACGGGTCACAACTGAGTAGCCATTTTCTGGATGGAAAAGACAGAATAGGCATTAAAAGCACAGGCAACTGCGTGGGCTGAGGGCTAAAGGTAGGAAGTGGATGATGTGGCAAGGAAATGGCAGAAAGTTCTCTGTGGCTGAAGCGGTTTAGTGGGGAGCAGGGTAAAGTGGGTTAGGGCCCCTGGTGCAGTGCTGAGGACCTGGATGAAATCTTACAGGCAAGCACGGAGTAGCATCATTAGCATTTTATTTTAGAAGAAAAACACGTGCATGTTTGTGATGAAAGAAATGAGCTGGGGCATGACAGATAGGGAGATCCTATGCTACTTATTTAATCCTCCCGATAACCCCAGGGAGGAGCTATTATTTCTCTCTTAACAAGAAGTTGCTCATGACTTGCTCTTTTGCTGACAAGTTAACAGAGCTGGGACCCAAACCCAGGCCTTCTGACTTCAAGTCTATGATTCTTTTCACTTCTCATCATAATTCATTAGCTACCACAACAACAAAATGCAGACACTGAGTTGTTTTCAGGGGTTCATAACCTTTCAATGTGCTGTAGACCCATTTAACAGTCTGGTAAAGCCTACAAACCTCTTGTCAGAATAATTTTTTTAATGTATAAAAATGAATCGAACTACCAAAGATACCAATAATATTGAAATACAGTTATAAAAGTATTTTAAATGCTACAATAATGTAAGTGCTTCTTTATTAATGCATCAAAAAGCCAGCTCTTGAATTGGGTGATTGGGATTGACATGTATACACTGATGTGTATAAAATTGATGACTGATTAAAAAAAAAAAAAAAAAAACGAGTGTTACAAAAAAAAAAAGAGAGAAAGAAAAAAAAAAGCCAGCTCTATTGGAGAGACTAATAATTAGCAGAATTTCAAAATACTGGTAAATGTAAATCATGTTTCAAGATCTTTTCAACAACTGCTGTGCAATATGAAAATATCTGTGATTCCTATTGTTGACAGTCATGAGTTTTGCGAATGTTACTGTAACTTGCTTCTAATCATAATTAATAAAAATGGTAAATTTCAGTTATAGATTAGTGAACATAAAGGTGTAATTTTTCTCACCCGAATTCAAATATTCCTGAATAATATCCATGAACCTTAGTTAAGAACCTCGAGAAATGTTTCAAATTTAAGATAACCTATAAGAGTGATTTCTAAAAATATTTAGAGATGGAATCATTTTTTCAAATGAACTAAGAAGGAGAATTTCTTTCTCAGATTCTTCTCCATATAGGTTATTACAGAATATTGAGTAAAGTTCCCTGTGCTATACAGTAGGTCCTTGTTGATTATCTAAATATTTTATATATAGTAGTGTGTATATGTTAATCCCAAATGGATATATGTATAGGTATAACTGAACCACTTTGCTGTACACGAAACTAACACAATATTGTAAATCAACTATACCCCAGTATAAAATAAAAATTAAATTTAAAAAAAGGAGAATTTCAATGATGAAATAGTAGAAACAGAAGGAGTATGGAGGACTTGGAGACCCACCTCCTGGGTCTCCTGGTCCCATCCTTTAGGCACTCACAATGAAGCTAACCCATGAGGTATCTCCTCAGAACCCAGGGCTCCCCAGAAAATACTCTACTATGGTTTCCCAACACGTGTTGGCAGTGCTCAACTTTTCAAGACAGAGGTCTGGAAGGTTTTCCAGTGATAATAGCCCTTTCCACAAAACACACTGCCATGCCACTCTCAGGAAAGCTGTTTTTTCAGGGAAAGTTTCTGAGCAACCATGGATCTTCAGGAATATTCCAGAGGTAGCCTTGTTCATACACAGGCTGCACTCAGTGAACAGTAATGGTTTCAAGCTAATAAGGAAATAATCCATTTTCAGCAGATGAAAGAAGGGGGATCAGAAAGGTAACCTGAGCTGAGGGTAACAGCAGCGCCAAAAACTTATAATGGAAACTATCTGAAGACTCCAAGACCCTTTGTTAGATATGAATGATTTCTTTTTTCTGCTGAAAAGTGTATGAAGAACTTGAGAAGAAGGGCCTGAGTGGATTTTATGAAACAAGCTCTGTGTGAGGAAGAAGGGCTCAGGGTAAGGTTGCAGCTCCACTGTATCCTTACGTTATGTAACAGGGAGGGAGTTGAAAGATGGTCAAAGCACCACAACATGATGTGCTCTGTCTTTGAACTCTTTCCTCCGGGTTTTAACTGTAAGTTCATACATGTTTCCTTGAAATACCTCTCTCACCAGGTGTGTGATATACAACAGAGGCAGAAACAAACTTAATTAAGAAAGAATTCTATGAGGGATGATACACACACCTGGTGTTCCCCACTCTGAGTGCCAAAATCTTCACTGTAATAATCAGGAAGATTCCACCTACTCGAGATATCTATATACAACAATGCTTTAAGGTGTTTAAAGCAGGATTTTTTAAAAACATTAAATATATTTAATGTTTCCATTCTGAAATGAGAACTAGAATCTTTTGGTTCCACTACCAAAATGCAAAGAACTGTAGAAGATACACAGTAGGCTATGATATTACTTTATAGTTCCGTTTTTTCTTTTTTGGCTGCATTGGGTCTTTGTTGTTGTGCGCGGGCTTTCTCTAGTTGTGGCGAGCGGGGGCTACTCTTCGTTGTGGTGTGCGGGCTTCTCATTGTGGTGGCTTCTCTTGTTGCGGAGCACAGGCTCTAAGCGCGTGGGCTTCAGTAGTGTGGCACGCAGTCTCAGTAGTTGTGGTGCACGGGCTTAGTTACTCTGTGGCATGTGGGATATTCCCGGACCAGGGCTCAAACCCGTGTACCCTGCATTGGCAGGCGGATTCTTAACCACTGCACCACCAGGGATGCCCTATAGTTCCTTTTATTATTCATTTATGTATTTATTCAAAAACTATTTATTGAGTGGCTTTTATGGTTGATAGACTGAACTAGGTGCCAGAAATACACTGGGAAGCAAGACATGATCCTTTGTCCTCATGGAATACGTATTCTAGAGGGGAGACAGACATCAAGCCAATACTTATTCAGTTCCTTCTGAAAGAACTGATTCTCAGTCTTCAACGTGTCTAAGAATCACCCAGATTAGCAGATGCAAACTATTATATGTACGATGGATAAACAACAAGGTCCAACTGTATAGCTAGGGAACTATATTCAATATCCTGTGATAAACCATAGTGGAAAAGAATATGAAAAAGTATATATATATATATATATGTATGTATGTATAACTGAATCACTTTGCTGTACAGCAGAAATTAACACAACATTGTGAATCAACTATATTTCAATAAATTTTTTTTTAAAAAAAAGAATCACCCAGGAAGCTTGTTAAAAAAAAATACATATTGCCAATTCTGCAAACCTGAAGTGGGGCTGAGGAATTCACATTTTTAATGAGCTCCACAGTGGGTCTCATGCAGGTGGTTGGTGGACCAGGCTTTGAAGAACGTTGCAACTAATAAGTCTATAGAACAGGCTCTCTTTCCTGCCCACCACGCTCTCATCCCACATTCTTCGCAAAGGAATGCCCATTTCTTATTTCAGAGCCCTTATTCATAAGCCTTGGGCTTTGCCCACACCCTTTCTTAGAACTCAGCCTTTGTAAATACTAGGCAATAAGTATTAAATAATTTATTTCTGGGGGAAACTCTGATTCTCTCCAACATACTCAGTGTTTTACTGCAGCTCCCTGTCTATCTAACCTGAATCATCTGCCCCTCCATTTTTAGGTAGCTGCGTTGTTTCTGCTTTCTGTGAGCTTTAGCAGCAAGAGGAGGGTTTCACGCCCCTCTGGGCAGAAAGACTCACGTTCTGCTTTCAAGGCACTTGAGTCCTTCAACACTGTTAAATAGCCCACTCCAAACACTATTAAATAGCCCACTCCACCCACCATTATCAAAGGACATGACTGTTTGACATCCTCATGCTTCGTAGCACAAATGCTCACGCGCACGCACTCTCACACACACACACACACACACACACACACACAGACGTCCATGAGCATATAAATAGGTTTGCATATACAATCTATCTAAATAAAATCTGCCAGTTCCTTAGTGTCATCAAAAAGTATTAATTTGCAGACTCTCAGCTATAAACCTAATACAGCTAGTAATCCATACAAGAATTTAACTCCTATCAATTCCATTTCCATAAAGTCACCACAAAGTGAAGAACTCCAATCTCCACGTGCATTGGCCCTTTCTCTTCCCATAAATGAGTGTTAGGATCATCCTTGATATGACACCGTGCCTGGACCATACTGGGACTCGGCCCATAACTCCAACAAATTAAAGCAAGACTGGCTTTCATCTTCCTCTACAGCACAAATTGTTGCTGCATAATAACCTCTGAATCAATTAACTATATGCCAGTGGATTCTAAGCATAATAATTTTTAAAGTTAGTCCTTATATTTTTTTATTTCTTCTTAATATGGTAATACCTTACTAATAAAAAATTAATTGCTAAGGGCTGAGCTGAATTAGTGAGAAGTGTGAATTATAAATTGTCTTCTCAGAGCAGTTTTGTTCCTATAAAATACAGCTAGATTAAATAAGTGTTGCCAATTAGAAGGCATGCTGTCCTGCCCTGCTTTAATGAGTAGATAAGAATAATTTGTAATTAGCATAGGAAGGCTGCTAAACTGCTTTTTTAAATGTTCTAGCATAGAAAGCACACGCTTCCACAGCACACATCACAAGAGTTATCGAAAGCTGGCTCTGTAGGGTGTTACAGCAGATTTAAGCACTGGATATTTTTTTGAAGTCCATTTCAAAACTTCCATAATTCTGTGATCAACTGAATTTTACATCTTTTCTTTTTAACTTGGTAAGATTCTTTTATGAATTATCATAAATTCCAAACTAGTGAAACCCAAATTGATAAATTTTGCTGAATCCAATTATTCTCATTTCCTGATTTTCATAGGAAAGTTAATATTTGGTGCCCTGTCAAGAGTGTCATGTTCTTGCAGCATTATTTACCATAGCCAAGATATGGAAGCAACCTAAGTGCCCATCAATAGATAAATAGATAAAGAAGATGTGGTATATACATAAAATGGAATATCACTCAGCCATTAAAAAAAAGAATGAAATCTTGCCATTCACGACAATATAATACCTAGAGGGTATTATGCTGTGTGAAATAAGTCAGAAAGAGAAAGACAAATACTATGTGATTTCACTTATAGGTGGAATCTAAAAAGCAAAACAGATGAACCAACATAACAAAATAGGAACAGACTCATAGACACAGAGAACAATCTAGTGGTTGCCGGGGGGGGAGATGAGTGAAATAGGTGAGGGAGATTAAGAGGTACAAACTTTCAATTATAAAATAAATGTCATGGGATGTAATAAGGAACATAATCAATAATATTGTAATAACTTTGTATGAAGACAGATGGTAACTAGACTTATGACGGTGATTATTTTGTAATGGATAAAAATATTGAATCATTATGCTGTACACTTGAAACTAATATGTCAATTATACATCAACTTTTTTAAAAAGAAATTAAGTAAATAAATAAATAAAATTGAAATTTTTTAAAAAGTGTCATGTTCCATGGCATCTAACAGAAAAAAAAGGGGGTGGGGGGACTGCACTCCAGAGATGGAGAGAACAATAATAAAATTAGCAATTGACATAATGTATTATTTACTTCCAAGTGTACCCGTATCTTTTTGCATTCACAGTTATTCTAGACGAGAAGTCAAGATAGTTATTATTAACACCATGTTAAAGAAAGAGAACCCAAGGGTCTCTAGGTTCTTACAGGATTAAAATTCAGGCCTTCTGAGTCCAGAGTCTACTTGGTATGTAATAGAAGCTCAATATGCATCAGTTTAATGAATGAACAAATTGCTCATCAATCAATCAATAAAAATAATTAGGGATAATCTATCTAATTAAAAGAAATCATTCCATCAACAGAGGAATGGATAAAGAAGATGTGGTATATATATACAATGGAATATTACTCAGCCATTAAAAAGAATGAAATAATGCCATTTGCAGAAACATGGATGGACCTAGAGATTGTCATACTGAGTGAAGTAAGTCAGAGAAAGAGAAATATCATCTGATAGCACTTATATACAGAATCTAAAAACAAAAATGATACAAATGAACTTATTTACAAAACAGAAACAGACTCAAGAGACTTAGAGAAAGAACTTATGGTTACCAGGGGGGAAGGGTGAGGGGAAGAGATAGTTAGGGAGTTTGGGATTGACATGTACACACTGCTATATTTAAAATGGATAACCAACAAGGACCTACTGTATAGCACAGGGAACTCTGCTCAACGTTATATTGATATAACATAAATGGGAAAAGAATTTGAAAAAGAATAGGTACATGTATATGTATAACTGAATCACTTTGTTGTACACTTGAAACTAACACAACATTGTTAATCAACTATACTCCAATATAAAATAAAAAGTTTTAAAAAATAATAATAAAAAATTTTTTTTTAAAAAAGCATTGGTAGGCAAAGCAAGACAATCATTCAAAGACTAAACCTCTTTCAGATACTTAAGAAAACAGGGATCCTATCAGGATACATAGCCAGAGCTGGCCCCATCATTTGCAGGGCCTGGTGCAAAATGAATACTCGGGGACCCTTGTTCAAAAATCATTAAGAATTTTAAGACAATGACAACAAAGAATTAAACCAAGCACAGAGTCCTTCTAAGAACAGGGGCCCAGTGCAACTATACAAATCACACATCCATGAAGCCAGCCCTGCACATAACAGTTTAAAGCTTCGAGTGCTGGTCCTTGGTGGGAATGATAGCATCCTGTAGAAAGCATTTTGGATATTGGTGGGGAAGTTCTTGGATAGTGCAATGTTTGGAGACCCTGCTGGTAGACAGTGGGCATGGGCCAAAGGTTCTAGAGATCTTCAGTGTCAGAGATAGCCCAGCACTATAAAGAACTTTCCTGCTTCCCAGAGAACCTTTGAATGCCCCACCAGCTATTCCCATAGGTAAAAAGTTTGTTTGTAATTATCTGAGCTTAAAAAATACCTTTGTTTTACATATCCTGAATTTTCCATAACGTGACTATTCTGTCAATTCTGGAAAGACTGCATCCTGCTTGTTTCGAACTTTATCATTAAAAATAGTTACATTCATGATGGCAACAGGTCATTCAAAGTGTTACTTGTGGACATATAAGCATCTGACTCCTTCATCGTGCCTTCTCGTGGGGGCCTAGCCATGCTTTCACAGAAAGGAACATGTTACTTCATCAAACATGGCTTTCCTTTTATATTACAGTTAGAACATTATCTTTTTTCTAATTGGATGGAGGTAGGTTATACTATGGGAGCATTTCATTTTATGTTGGCAAAAGGGGATTTTAAAATATTTGCTACATAAAGTGGCTTTGGCTATGAAAGAGTTGAGAACCACAGGCTTAGAGGCATAAGATTACAAAATGTTTCAGCTGGAAGGAATTTGGGGGATTATCTACTTCGTTGACAGATAAGGAAATTCAGGCTGAAATAGATTACATATCTGGCCTAAGGTTACCCAGCAATTATTGGCAATGCCAGGCCTTGAACCTATGCTAAGTTCCAGGACTATATAAAGTAACTAACTCCTTCCTCTCTTCCTTCCTTCCTTCCTTCCAACAAACACAACTGAGCTCTTACTGTATGTCAGGCATTAGGGTGGGTCCTGATGATTCACAGAGGACTAAGACATAGGTCCTGCCCTTAAGGAGACCACAGACTGGCCAGAATTCAGGGAAGAACTCAAATAACATGCAACATGCCTTAGAGTAGACCTATGTTCAAAACATTACAAGGAACAAATGACTGAGTCTTCCTCAGGGAGTTGAAGGCCTCCCAGCAAAGGTGGAATTTGAGTCTTGGGGTGGGAGACAGGCTTTGCTCTATGGGAACAAGGTAGCTTTCATTCTAGGCAGTTGCTCAGCATGGACAAAGACACAATGGCCAAAACAAGACCATCTGTAATCAGGTATTGACTGTCCACAGCCCTCAATAGCAAGGAGTGCTTTCCAGAAGCACAGGGTTGGTCACTCTTCTGCCAGATATAGCCAAGCAGAGAACAGAGAGCAGGGCTGGCTCAGAGGACCTGGGACTCCCTGAGGTCATTGGGGAGAGGAAGTGAAGGGGGTCGGTCGTCTCTGCGCTGCGCCATGGGTGCCAAGGGCCTGATAAGCCTTTGGAGTTCTGTGGGCACCGGCCAGAGTGCAAACTAAGAAAAGAGCTCGTTGATTGCTGAAGTGATTAAGTGGATCACCTTAGTG
This sequence comes from Balaenoptera ricei, assembly GCF_028023285.1. NCBI lineage: Eukaryota > Metazoa > Chordata > Mammalia > Artiodactyla > Balaenopteridae > Balaenoptera > Balaenoptera ricei. Next base: position 52,130,025 of record NC_082639.1, read on the forward strand.
ATTCTCACCTAGCTTGGAACAGACCTCAGTAACCAACATCAAGTGCTTTAACAAGAGCAAAGGAAATATTTACTGGATGCGAGTGGTTTTCATTAGAGGAGCAAGGGGAAATAAAACATGCTGACCCACCAGCAAGGGGCCACGGCATGGCTCCCAGCCCAGTGACTGCCAACCAGACGGGAAAGTGAATAAGAGGAAGTCAAATGAGACAGCCCCTGGGCTCGTGCTTATCAGAAGTGTTAGAAAAGAATTTCCACAGATTGCCAGATTGCCTGCTTCCCTTCCGCTCCGCACTGCAAACCCTGCCGCCCAGGAGGCTAGGACAAGGCAAAGCGGCCGCCACTCACTGAGCCCAAAACCGGGCCCTGATTTGGCATTTTTCAGACATTATCTGTAATCCTCACCTCAACCCTACAAGGGGTGTATAATTTTCTCCACATTATAAGGGAGGAAACTAAAACTAATGAAGTGACTCTTAAATGGTGGGACTAGGATTAGAACCCAGGTCTTTCTGGCACCAAGGCCTGCGCTTGACATTTTTCTCTTGAAAATAGGACTTGGCAGGCGTCTATTTTTCCTCTCAAGGCTTTGAGTTGAATCCACTCTACCCCACAGAAACTGACCAAATTTTACTTTTTATTGAGCAATTACTGTATGTCAGATACCAATAAAATATTATGCCATTTGGTCTTCACAACCAGCCTAGGGAGTTGCCCTACTGTTATCACCCCCATTACAGAGATGAGTTAACTGAGGCTGGGAGAGTTCCCAGTTAGCATGTGGCAAAGTGAGACCTTGAACACAGCATTATCAGATTCCAGATCCCAAGCTCTAACCAACTACAACCTGGATGTTTCTTGAAGAAAGGTTAAATGAAAGTTATAGATGGGCAATCTAAGTCAACCCAGAAAAAACTCAAAGAATGTATCCATCCATTCAAATATTCAACAGTTATTTATTGAGCTCTTACTTCAGCTCAAGCATTTTTCTAAGCTCAAGGGATACAGTGATAATTATGGGAATAACATTCCTTGGGTTGGGGTGGGATTTACTATAAATGGGGAACCAATAAGATAAATAAGAAAAGTCCTCATAGTGATGAGGACAAGAGAGAAAATAAAACAGGGTGTGGTGGACAGGTCTATTTTATATTGGGTGATCAGGTAGGTGTCACCTGAGCAAGTTGTTTGTGAGTTGAGGCTTCAATGCCAAGAAGGTTCTAACCAAGCAAAAGTCTAGTTGAAAAGGATTCTAAGAGGTGAAACAGTGAGTACAGAGACCAGGAACCTGGTGCATCCACAGAAGAGGAGGAGGTCACAGCAGATCAGAATGTATGGAGGGAGGAGGGTGGGACAGGATGAGGTCCCTGAAAGAGGAGTAGCCGGGTCTCCTCGGGGCCACCAGGCTATCATAGGAACTGGATTTTATTCTAAGTAAAGGCAGAAGACATGAAAGCGTTTTAAGCATTTAAAATGATTTGCATCTTCAAAACATAATTTTGGCTGCTGTTTGGCAGAGACACGAGAGGATTCGGGGAGACAAGTGGGGAGGCCATGGCAGGAATCCTACTGGAACAGGAATGTGGCTCGGATTCAGTTTAAACAGGAGAAGTAGAGAAGTGGACACATCCTGAATATGTGTTGAGGGAAGAGCGGGCCTCATTTGCCACCTTGCGCTTTCATACACGGACAAGAGCTGCTACTTTCTTGACACCCCGGATAGTGCCCCCTGCCCACTGTTCTCATTATGCTTTGACTGGCTTTTGCCAAATGAGACTGTGAAAGCTGAAAGAACAGAATGGGATGCCGTCATCACCAGGAGACGGTTCTATGAAGTCTCACCAAAAAACAATGCCTGCCAGGAAGCCAAACAGCTCCCCTGACCACCACTCAACGTGACCAAGACAGAGAGGAAAACCACTGGCAGAGAGCTCCCTGGTTATCTAAACCAGCCTCAGTGATGGTTTGTCCTGTTTGCTGTGGTCAAAGTGACAGTTACTTCAGAACAAAGAGAAAACAAGCTGAGCTAGAAGAAACCCAAGGTCACCAGAAGGGGCCACCTCATCTATTTGAAAGCAATTAGGGAATGCTGGTTTTCCTCATGGCTCATCAGTGAAAATATGAGGAAGGTCTGTCTTAAAACTGCCACCAACAGTTTTAAGTTCCCACTCCAGAAGTCAGGGGAAGTTTGTCTGAAGGATAATGAAGAATGTGACAGGCAGCATCCCTTGTGTCACATTCTCAGGAGGAGAGACAGCCGGTGGCATGCAAGTGTCTGCAGGACTCCAGGAGACAGAAGACTGGGCACAAGTGAAATGTCAGGAGAAAAAAAAAAAAAAAATCGAGGGAACGCTAAAGAAGACGGGCCTTGTACATAATTGATCTGACAGAGCACTGCCCACTCCATCATGGCAGCTGAAATATGGCCACTCGCCCATAGGGGAGCGCATTTGCATTTAAGGACGCCAGACCCCATCTATTAAGGAAAGTGCTTAAGCAGGAAAGATAACATGGCTGTCAATCTGAGCTCGTGATTTTGGAAACCCAAACACCATGCCAGAGCATCAGAATTAAAAAGACACATACCTAACTCTAGTCTAAATCAAAAGGAAGTTTATTCATCAAACTAGGGAAGGGAGTAAGGGGCTTAGGAAAACTGCCACTCCTGACTTTTGGTTGGTTAATTGTATTCGAGAAAAAAATGCTGTCCATTCTGGTGATCTCCACACAAAGCGATCCTAAAATTATTCTCAGTTACTTGGGTTTGCTTTCTTCCTAACGGTAGGATAGCAGATGTTCATCGTTTCATTAACAGATATTTATTTAGTACCTACCATTTGTTCATCCTTCTGCTAAGAACGATATTAAACAAGACAGGACACCACCCTTGCCCTCATGGACTGTATAATACAGTCCGTTTTTAGGCCTTTCTAGGTATTAGGCATATCTGTGACAGAGGGTTAAATTCAGTTTAATTGAACAAACCTGTATTGAGCTCTTATTCTGAGCACAGTAACATAAGGACAACTTAAGAATTATAAATTCAACAACTATTAAGAAAACAACATGTGTGATATACTAGATTGGCTGTTTGGAGATACGTGTAGTTGATTTGGATCTAGATAACTGCCTCAGGGAACCTGCTGTGTGGGAGCCATGATAAGACTTGTACATATAGATAACTGTCCATAGATAAAAGTTTTAAAATGATAAATATCATTGAAAAAGAGAAGTGTAGATAAAGAACTTCAACAGGAAGGACACGGGATGACCAACTCTAGGAGATGGGCAAAATCCATTCTCTGCCTCAATTTCCTAATTCATTCATTTATTCATTTACTCAACAAATACAACTTGAATTCTTGCCACATTCTAGATCTTATTAAGGTCTGGGATGAAAATCAGATGAGAAAAGAGAGAGATGCCAGTTCCCTGGGATAAATACCTTAGTAAACACCTCCAGGTTGGGAGGAGACGTGGTGGGAAATGGAGGACAGAACTTCCAAGCCGGTTTGTGGTGTGAGACAGTTAGGAAAGAAAGGTTTTACCAAGCTGATGAGCTTTCTTTGGGTGTGAAAGATAAGTGACCATCTCAACAGAAGGAAGAGGGAAGACACATTTCAAGTGAGAGTCATGCAGGGAGTTGAGGGTACAGGCGGGAAGCAAGGAAGGAGAATGAGGACAGAGGCTGAGGGGTTTCTGCAGTCTTCCCAGTGAAACAGGACGGGCGGTTAACAGCTGAGGGATGAAGGCAGAGTGCTCTAGGGGGACTGGAATGGCAGGCTATGCTCTGGGAGGCTACTTTGAAAATGTGAGTAGCTTCTAATAAAGAACAAGCAGGGCTTCCCTGGTGGCGCAGTGGTTGAGAGTCTGCCTGCCAATGCAGGCGACACGGGTTCGAGCCCTGGTCTGGGAAGATCCCACATGCCATGGAGCAACTAGGCCCGTGAGCCACAATTACTGAGCCTGCGCGTCCGGAGCCTGTGCTCCGCAACAAGAGAGGCCGTGATAGTGAGAAGCCCGCGCACCGTGATGAAGAGTGGCCCCCGCTTGCCACAACTGGAGAAAGCCCTCGCACAGAAACGAAGACCCAACACAGCCATAAATAAATAAATAAATAAATTAAATTAAAAAAAAAAAAAAAAGAACAAGCAAAAAGCAGCTCTGAAGTATGAATCACAGGTGTGTTGTGGCATAAATCCACATAGAAACGCAGAACACTGAGAGTCCTGGGCACAAGAGCAGAGGGAACTCGCCATTGGACAGACACAGCAGGTGCGTGTGCAAGGGGACCAGGGGTGCAATGCAAAACTCAAATGACCGACCACAGGGTCTGGTCTGATGGGCTGAAAGAAAATGGGTCAAGTGGTTGGAACTGGAATGGTAAATAGTTTTCATCTCAGGTGTCAACTCCAATTGATAGAATCCTGGATTCCAAAGTTGCCTCTGTACTCCATAGGAAATGGTGGCACCATCCTTTGGGAATGTTCTCCAAGGACACAGAAAGAGTGGCAACAGCCAAGCCAAGTACTGTCGTCTCTGGACTAACGGCCAGATGAAGCTGTGAGAGTGAAGGAGTGAGAGAGCCAGAAGAAAAGGAGGTAGCGGTCAGAGAAGATGCTGGAACTTGAGGTTTTCAAGGTGGAATTCTCACAGGAGATGTCCAGGCCTGGAACACGGCCATGGAAAGATCTGGCCGAATAGAGGACAAGGCACAATCTAGTGTTAAGATGCCCAAATGCTGCTGCTTTTGTCTTGCTGAAGAAGAGAAATGTCTTCAGAAGAGAAAGACACTTGTGACCTAGGAGGAAGAAGATGGAAAAGGCACTGGGCCATTACAAGGCGAATGGAAGAAAGCGTGGGAAGTCCTCATTCCTCCTTCACCGACAGCCTCCAGTCTGATGTGCGTGGCCCGCCGCTCGCTGCACACTTAGGCTCCCTGCAGACCCATGGCTCAGACTGACCCTGAACCCTGACCTGAACTCTGGTGGGAGAAGCAGCCACTGACCGTTTCCTCCAGCGGGTGGGCAGGTGGCGAGCCAACAACTACTCCTCCCATAACCTGATTTCATGACATTTTTTCTACTTGTGGCAAGAACACTTAACATGAGGTCTACCCTCAACAAAATTTTTTTAAGTGTAAAATACGGTGTTATTGACAATAGGTGCCATGTTGTATAACAGATCTCTAGAACTTACTCATCTTGCTTAACTGAAACTTTAGGCCCTCTGATTAGTAAGTTTCTTTTTCTCCCTCCCCCTAGCCCCTGGCAAATGCCATGCCACTCTTTGATTTTATGAATTTGACTGTTTTTTTATACCTCATATAAGTAGAATCCTACAGTATTTATCTTTCTGTGACTGGCTTATTTCACTTAGCATAATGTCCCCAAGCTTCCTCCATGTTGTCACAGATGGCAGAATTTCCTTCTTTTTTAAGGCTGAATAATATTCCGTTGTATGTATAAACCACATTTTCTTTATGCATCCATCTGTCAATGGACACTTAGGTTGTTTCTACATCTTGGCTGTTGTGAACAAGGCTGCAATGAACACGGGAATGTTACTATCTCTTCCAGATCCTGATTTCAATTCTTTTGGATAAATAAATACCAAGAAGTGGGATTGCTGGATCATATGGTAGTTCTATTTTTAATTTCTTGAGGAGCCTCTGTACTGTTTTCTATAGCGGCTGTACCATTTTCCATTCCTACTAAAAAAGCACAAGGGTTCCAGTTTCCCCACATCCTCACCTGAATCTCTCTCTGGGTTCTGGAGTGACAGTGCCTCAGGAGTTTCGTGGGGAAAAGACCATCCACCTCCTCTTCACTCAGTGCCATGGTGGAGGGCTGAGCTCACAGCTCTGCACGCTTCCCAGTTTGCCAGCTTGCCCCGTGGATAAATGCAGAGAGGGAATCAGGATTGGCCAGAGGGGTGAATTCATGGCCCTACAGACCTTGTCTAAAAGCATCTGTCAAAGAAAGAGTTAATGACTGCTTCTCTGCGGGAAGCCCGAAAGAAATGAGTGTTCTGAAGTGTAGAACATTCGCATTTACGGTAGGTGGTGTTATTGTTACATGTTCATACAGACAGTGCTAATTAACAATCCTAAAGGCCACATCATTAAATTATTTCTCAGCTTAAAACCCTGCAATGTTTAACGCACCCCAGCCATTCAATTATATCCAAAACACTAACCCAAACGCCAGGCATTCTTCTGCCACTGACAAAGTGCAATTCACTCTTAAGAGTAGGTGAGCCTTAAAAAAAAAGAAAGAAAAACATGACACGTTGCCTCTCTGTCTCTCTCCTTGACATACATTCTAAATATTAAAAACAACAATAATCTTCAAAGAAAATTTAAAGTGGACCTTACCTTTGCCGGACAGACATGAAATGTACACTCTACCAATTTTTCTGTATGTGCAGATAGGAAAAATCTGATTAAGATTGTCTTAAAGTTCTCACCTGAAAAATCAAACCATTGCCCTCAAAGGTACTTAAGGTCCATTGGGTTTCATTTTTTCCTCTGGGTCCTGCCACCCATCCTTTGTCATTTCTAACCACTGCAAATTGCATTTGGGGTTTGAACCAGGGGCAATGTTGTGGCTTTGGGCTGGGTTTTTCCTGGATGTATATCAGAGTCAGCACGGAGCACTTTGAAGAAGACACAAAATCCCTTTGTCTCCCACCTAGTGAAACATCTCAAGTACAGAGTGCAGGGAGAGAGGGCTTCAATCCAGCTTCAACACACACACACACACACACACACCAAGCTCTTGCTTTTCCCTGCCGCCCCCAGCCTGATCCTCTCTGCAGCGAGACAGTTCTGCTCACAGACGCAGAGCCTTGTTCAGCTGGCCAAGTGGCCTCAGTCCTCTGGACAAGATTTGGCAGGCAACACCAAGACAGAACCTCCCGCTTGGAAAGTGCTGGTGCTGAGGCCGCATCTGGGAGCAGCACATATGTGATTCCACTGGTTTTCACACAAAGAGGCAGACTGTGCCAGTGGCCAGCTGGCCAGCTGGGCACGTCTTTGCAGCCATAGATGCAAAAGTGGAAAAGCAACCCACCTGATTCTCTTTTTCATGGTCTCCCCAAATGTCCAGTCTTTGTCATATAAACCATCTCCTCATCACAGCTTCTCCCTAATACTATTCCAACAGTACCCTTCAAGGAGGCCCCACCCAACTCTATGGGGCCAGGAGACTTACGTATATCCCCAGATCCATACCACAGAGCACAGTGCCTTACACAGAGCACACTCTGCATAAAGCTTTTCTGGATGGAGGAATGGAGAGATGGAGGGATGGAGGGATGGATGGACAGCCAGAGAGATGGATAGGGAATGGATGGATGGTAGATGAATGGATGATGGATGAATTATGGATGAAAAGATGTGTGGATGGATGGATGGATGGAAGAATAAAGCAAGCAAAGACGCTATTACGCCTCTCTAAAAGAACTGAGTCCTCTCACTGACAGCCTCAATCTGGAGTCTAGATCTCCAGAGAGGTAGTACAGGCTGGTGTTAGCAGGGCCAGCAATGCACTTGTAGTGCTGCCAAGCTCCATTCTCTTGCCCATGGCAGACATCACTAACTGGCCACAGTATTCTTGCCAACAGATTGAAGACCTTTCCTCTCAACTTTCCTCAGCAGTGCTCCAAGCAGGTACTATTTATCATCAAACACGATGCAACCAATTTTCTGTCCCAGGGTTAGAATTTGGGCTTTGGGGCCTGACAGACCATTGTTTAAGTCCTGATTCAATCATTTTCTTACTGTGGAGATCTGGACAAAGCTACTGAAACTCAGATACCACAAAACTAAGCCTTTAGTTTTTCAACATGTATTAAGTAAGATAAAGAACTGAATTCATACACTTACTGTGTTGATTAATGAGAAAAGTTACTAAGCACCTGATATAGTAGGTGCTCAATAAAAGTTAGCTGTTTTTGTCCAGAGACTATGGATTATGTCACTTGTTTCTGTGAAAGGTCCTTTCCACCATTGTCAAATCTATTGCTCGGTTGCATCTCTCCCAAAGTGATGACAGAGAAAAAGCATCACACTGACTTTGGTCTGATGAAACTCAGACTGGACTTGGTACCACAAGAGGCAGCATCAGGTTGGACTGAGGAATCATAGTCTTTAATTTAACCAGTCTAGAATGATTCAGACAGGCATTGCTTGGAGGCAGAACAGTAAAATGAAAGATCTGGAAGAGAGGAGACTGGGTTCTAGTCAAAGCCCTGCCCACAACTAGCTGGAGAAACAGGGAGAGGTCACCCCTCTCCTATGGTCCTAGATGTCTTCTATGAAATAAGTCCACTGGGTTCTATGGATGCTTCAACCCCCAATTCTATGATTCTATCCAATTTACATCTTCTCACTCTTCGCTGAAGCCTGTCCTGAACTTTCCCACGAGAAATAAATTCTTCCCCTTCTGAGAATGTATAACATTCTACGCTGAGCATCCAGAAATTAGTCTGGATGCACATGACTAATTTCTATGCTGTGCATCCAGAAGTTAGTCCACATAATGGCCCCATTGTAATGATGATGGTAACATACGCTCAGATCATACTAACTGCAGGACCAGAGGTTGTTCTAAGCTACACACACACACACACACACACCAGGGATTGTTCTAAGCTACACACACACACATGCACAGCCATTTAATTTTCACAACTCTCTGGGATAAGTAATATCAAAATCCCATTTCACAGATGAAAAGCTGATGCAAAAAAAAAAAAAATAGTAACTTGACCAAGGTCAAACAGCATTAAGTGCTGGGGCAAGTATTTGAACCTAAGCAGTAATGACCTGCCATCTTGAGGCAGTAATAGCTATCTTTGTCATTTAGCATCTCCCTTCTGTCCCCAGGAGCCTCGCTGAGCGTAGAGACAGTGTGGTGCAGTGGTTAGGAAAAGGTCTCTGACCTAGCCTGTCTGTATCTGAACCCCAGCTCTATTTAACTGCTTCGTGCCTCCATTTTCCTGTGCATAAAATGAGGATAAAAACTGTACTTCCTCATAGGGTTGTTATGAGAATTATGTGAGTTACTCTAAGTAAAGCATTCAGAGCTGGGTCTGGCCCACAGCAAGAGCTGGTCAGGCATTTGCTGTTACTGTGTCTAGGGTCCCAGTCTAAAGCATCTCCACACTCCCCGTGCCTTGCACCTAGTAGGTGCTTTTGTGTTGACTCAGTTGATTTAACTGAATAGCTCAAGATCATGGTATTAGGAGTCAAATAGACCAGGTCCAGTCCCAGCTCAACTACAAATTAACTTTGTGACCTTGAGCACATCAAGTAACTTCTTCTGAGTCTCAGTTTTCTCAGGTTATAAAATGGGAATCATCATGCTGCCCTGTGAATCCCACAGAATTTTTGTGCTACTCAATTCAACAAGATGGATGCATCCACAGTGCATAAACTATTGGATAAATGAAAGGGACATAATTTAGTTTAGTCTTGAAGAAACCACCTCCTGAAAGCCTCTGAAGACCTCTGCTTGAGGGTCATTCTCACCTTACCGCAAAAGCAGAAGAGACAGTTCCCTCCAAAAGAGCCCTGTTTGTAGAACTCTTGCTAAGCCATATAATGTTATCATAAAAGCATACTGCAAGGGTAGGGGGGTTGATCTTATCGAACTGAAGGAACCACTGCTCTGTGTCCAACATGGGGCAAGTCATGAGTTTTCTGCTGTATATAGCTGTTCTCTATGGCATCCAAAGAATTTTGCCATCAGTGACGTACTGATACCCATTCAGTTTGTTGCAAATTAGGTAGAACACAATATTACAGACCAGAAAATATTCTGAAGGAGGCATTTATTTCTGTTGTTATTTCCTTGTGGAGTTAGACACATCTACGTTTCACTGACAGTTCGATCACTTACAAGCTATGAGACCTATTTAATCTCTTTCAGCCTCCCCTAGGACAACCGCAAGGATTAGAGACCTAGCACAGACCCTGAAACATAAGAGATGCTCTGTGAATTCAGAAGTCGTTGTTGTCATTCTCCTCTTTAGTTAGTTGTTTCAGCCTGAATGCAGGAACCCAAGAGCCCTCAAGTTCTGACATACCTGTTCCCCTTCAACCCACTGTAGACAAAGCTCCGTGGTCTGAACCTTTCCTGACTTCTGCCAACAAACACTCCTTTGTCTCCCTCCCATCAGATAGGCCAGTTCCTGCTGAGACGTGTGCCTTCTAATGTGTTTCCCACCCAGGGAACATTTGCTAAAAGACACTAACTCACGACAGCTCTTAAAGACTCTAATTATGATGATTCTCAATCACATGGTTACAAATTCTCTTTAGCAGAAAGTTTTCCCTGGTTATTATTAAAGTCCTAAAAAGTCTTCTTAGGAACACTCAGTAGGTTAGGGACCAAGGTAAAACCCTCACAGGTTAGAGAACGGAAGCAGCATCATGTAGAAGAAAAATCACAGGTTTTCAAATCAGAGAGATCTCTGTCCCTCAGCAGCTTGTGACCGGAACCCTTGCTTCGTAATCCATAAAGCAGGGATGATGGTAACACGTATCTCAAGAACTTATCATGATAACTAAAGGAGACTGCATGTCAGTTAGCTTTTGCTGCCTAACAAATCTCCCCAAAACTTAGTGATTTATAATAAGAACTGCTTATTTAACTCGCAAGTCTGTGGGTTTGCAATTTGGGCTGGTTTCAGCTGGGCAGTCCTGCTGGGCTCCGCTGGGCTCTTGAGGTCTAGGCTCGGAACTCACACATCCTCCCCACCACATTCAACTGGTCAGAGCAAATCACAAGGCCGGCCCAGATCGAGGGATTGGGGAAACATGCTGCCTCTTGATGTGATTTGCTTCAAATTACTGTGGCAATATTGAATTCTACCATAGGTTATAAATAGAAAACTCCTGGTCCTCAAACTAAGTGAATAGATCTCTAGCATATTTTTGGTTCAGAAATTCTTGCAGTGACCTTTTTTATGAAACTAAAAAAAGTATTTGTTAAGCCTTTACTATTCAGCATTGTGCTAGATATTGAAGAAGAAGGGAGGATTTTAAATATGTTTATGACAAAGTCTTTGCCCTCAAGGTGATTATAATCTAATTGGCAGGGGTTGGGGGGGGATGGTGACATGCATATACAAAGATGAATTACAAGACCAGAGTGAAATATCAGTGTAAGGCAATAGTAGAAGAGGAGAGAGAGTGAGACAGAGACAGGAGTGTGTGGAGTCGTTGGGGAGCTTATCAAAGGAGGAAGGATTTAAGCTGGGTCTTGAAAGATGGTTAAAGTTGGCCCAAAGCACCAAACTGACATGAGTCCCTGACATCCACTTTCTATCCAGGCTCCCTTTCTAGGGTCCCTTCCTCGGAAAGGACTCTCTGTATCCACAGCTTGCGTGATGAAGCTCTGTTTCCAGAGCCGTAGGGGGAAGAGGGGAGAGCTTAATCCTCAGAGCCATTAGTCAAAGGGAAGACCTTTCATGGTGATCATCAGAATGACATAGTGGAAAGACGGTGGATTTTTTTAGTTCCAAAAGCTGGCAGTGTATATTTGCTTGTCTTCTCAAAGACTCCATTTCTTCATCTTTTATTTCTGATGGGAACTGTTCCTACAATGGAACATCACAGAGGATTTGAATATAATGTTTCTGGCACATAGTAGACAATAAATAAAATTCAGTCCCTCTTCTTATGCTTCTCCATTGCCTCCGCCATAACATCTAACTTAGTTATTAAATGTTCCATTAAGAGTAATACTTATTAAATATCACAGCACTCAGCTTTCCCTGTAGTAGTTGTACAGCAAAGCTCATTCCAGAAGACCCCAGTACAGCATCTTGCAAGAGAAAGGTGCTCAATAAATATTTGTCCTTCCTGCTTGCAGTTCCTGAATCTCATCATGTTCTCTCCTATGTCTGTGCCACTTGCCCACGTTGCTCTGTGTTTCTGGAATAGCCATTCCCCCACCCCAACCACCAACCTAGCCAAGGAGCTAACTCCCATTCCTCTCAGGCGTCTACTTACTCCTCCAGGAAGTCTTCCCTGCCCCTGCCTCCCACCCATCCCCACTCTGGCTTAGGTATCTCTCCTAGCGCTCCTACAGAAGTACATGGAACAGTATAGGATTTCAGAAAGTGGTTATTGGATGTCTGTCTGAATAGAAGGATGATTCTCTGAGATATCGCAAACAGAAATCAATCTGCCACAAGCTCCTTTCACACTTTTGAGCCAGTATATAGGGTCCCTTGTGACACATAAAGTTCTCGAATAAGAGATGGAAGCTAAACTTTCTGTGAATAGGTGGGGGTCAGTGATTAAGACTCAGTCTCATAGGATAATAGATCTAACATGGAAAATTCTTGCTCAGCACGTGCAACCTTAATACTCCCAGGAAACAACAGGTAAGCACCATAATCAGAAGGAGATGCATAAACCCAAGGAACAAATGCCATTCCCCCTGGAAGTTTTCAGGGGCAAACTTAAGACAATGTCCTTGGAGATGAGATTCTTTACCAACTGTCAAATCCAGTAAGCACAAGACCCCAAGCCTGACATGTTGGGAGGCAAATGTTTCTGTCCACAGAAACTGAAGTTAGTTGCTCTGAGATCCCTAACAGAAATCATTTTCATCCTGCCAAAGGCTTCAGCCAGCAATGGGGCCAGGAGACGCCAGCTCTCAGCTTCCTAATCTCTACTTTCTCTCTCACCCTCCACAGAACCCTCACCACCCCTCTCTTCCACCTTATCATGCAATCTTTCCTAAGTGTTTTGAGATCAGAGGAAAATAAACATCATTTATCTAGCTTGAAACACCATGAAAATTTTCTCTTTAAAAAATTTGTACAACAAAAACAAAAAGCAATTGACTCAAATATTAAAACCATGGGGCTTCCCTGGTGGCACAGTGGTTAAGAATCCGCCTGCCAATGCAGGGACGTGGGTTCGAGCCCTGGTCCAGGAAGATCCCACATGCTGCAGAGCACCTAAGCCCATGCACCACAACTACTGAGCCTGCGCTCTAGAGCCCGCATGCCCACCACTACTGAAGCCCACGGGCCTAGAGCCCGTGCTCCGTAACTAGAGAAGCCATCGCAATGAGAAGCCCGCGCACTGCAACGAAGAATAGCCCCCGCTCACCACAACTAGAGAAAGCCCACGTGCAGCAGGGAAGACCCAATGCAGCCAAAATAAATAAATAAAATAAATTAATTTAAAAAAAACAAAAATTAAAGCCATGAAGAACACACTAGTTGAATTTAATAAGCAAAATGTATATCATCAGTATACGATGCCTGTATATTTCTCCCCTCTGTTCTTTCCTTCCTTCTTGATATCCACACAAAAAAACATTTACAGATTGTCATGTGCCTGGAAGTCTGCAAGGCCCCTTGATGTAAAACTGAAAAGGGCACAATCATTTCCCACAATCTAGGCAAGACAGTGGCATGTAATACACAGTCACTATACAGTGTGAGGAGTGTGATGAGAGAGATATGTCCAGGGTGCAGTGGGGACACCAAGAAGAAACATCCAAATCAGCCTGATGGATCACAAGAGGCTTCCCAGAGGAAACAAATCTGGAGGATAAAGGTGATTTTAAGGATAAGGAGGGGTATGCCAGGCAAAAGATAAAAAAGGATGCAGGTTCCACCCAGCAAGAATGGCAGACACAAAGGCAGAGCAATAAATGGGCATTTGCAGAAGCATACATCACTAGAGGAATGGGGTAGACAAAGCTAAAGAGATACACAGGAGTCAGATCATGAAATATCTTGTGTGCAAAGCTGAGTTTGTACTTTATCCTAAAAGCTATGGGAGCTATTGAAGGGTTGTAAGCAAGCAATGCTATGATCTGATTTCCATCTAGAAAAGTGACTCCATCATAGCGTGGAAGATGGATAGTAGGGGAATGAAACTGGGGGCAGAAAGACCATCTAGAAAAGTACTGGAGTAAACTGGGTGAGAAGTGATGAAGGCCTGATGTACCAAAGCAATGGCCATAGGAAAGGTGATTGAGGGTCTTTTAATTCTGGATGGAACCTTGTATTTTTTTTTTAATTTTTAGTTTATATTGGAGTATAGTTGATTAACAATGTTGTGTTAGTTTCAGGTGTACTGCAAAGTGATTCAGTTATACGTGTACATGTATCTACTCTTTCTCAAGTTCTCTTCCCATTTAAGGCATTACAGAATATTGAGTAGAGTTCCCTGTGCTATACAGTAGGTCCTTGTTGGTTACCTATTTTAAATATAGCAGTGTGTATATGTCAATCCCAATTTCCCTTGTATTTTTGGATGACACTTCCCAGCAAATAACATACTGTGGTAATCGGCATTACCTGTGGTTTCCTTTGCATTCCTTTTTTATTTGTTTTCTGTAAATGTCTGGTTTAGGGAAAATGTGTCTTAGCAATCACTGTGATAAGAAGCCCATGTTCTTGTCCCATCCCAATCACTTACCAGCTGTGTTCTTTCGGGTGAGTCACTTGTTCTCTCGGAGACTCAGTTTCCTTATTAACAAAACAAGATCATAAAGCTTACCTCCTAACCCGGCATGATAATTAAAATACAATAATTTAATATATTATCGTTTAGCCAAATAAGTCTCAAAAGTGCAGTAAATCGTCACATACTGTATCGCATTAGGAATATTTTGGATGCAGAAAAGCCAACCAAAACTGGCTCAAGCTAGAAAAAGGGACGTCCTGGAAAGTCTGTGAGCAGATTTGGCTTCAGACACAGCTTGACTCAGGCTCAGATGAAGTCACCAGGACCCAGATCTTGGCTCTGCTCCTCCCGTGATGGCTCCATTCTCAGGCTCACATTGTAGTCCCCTTCTCTACTGCCAGCAGCTTGAGACCCACATCATACCACCCAACCCTGTCTCTTCCAGTAGGTTCTTCCATAAGCCTCTCTCATTGGCCTGAACTGGATCATATGCCCACCCCTGTGACCAGAAGATGGAATTCGTTTATTGATTTATGCCCATGTCGAGTATTCTACCCCCGGAGGCATCCAAATGTACAGGACTGAAAATGAGGGAGGGAAAGTTCTTCCAAAGCAAAAGCAGCTCCACTCAAAGCCTCTGGTTGCTAAGCAGCTGTATAGAGATGAACCAACTTTGCTGTTGTTGCCACCATTCTGAGACAGAGCACTAGAGAGATGTGGCCCTTCTTGCCACTTACGTCATAATCGGAAAAAGGTTATTTATTGTTAAGCTTTGAAGTATTCTTCCAAATGCTCTCATAACACCTACGAGCTATTCAGGGATCACCAGGCTTCCACACGACTCATTTAAGAGGCACTTCTAAAGGTAATAGGAGGCAGAGGGCAAGAGAGAGCTTCTAGCAACAAGAGAGGGCTTAATGGGCAGGAATCAGATAAAGAATCTGACAGTAATCAATAGTAATTGTATTTAAAAGAGGCATGCTCTTCCTCCTTGGAAAGTACCTTCTAGCCCCTGGGGACTTACCCATCTCTTTAAGTTTTAAATCATTTCACCAGTCTTTCGCATCCAGCCTCCTTGTGAGTGGACCCCAAGAATGAGTTTCCATTGTGCACTCCATGGGAGAGTGTCCAAGGGCAGGGAAACACACAAAACCAACAATTGCCTGGCTATCAATAAAGGTGACCATTAACAACTTAGAAGCTGGAGCCCATCATTTTTTTGGCTCTAGGAGAGCAGAGAGGGGAGGAAGCTTTTCCTGCCCTGGAAGTGGCAACATTCACAAATAGGTTTCCCCCTTGAAGGCTAAATCTCATATCCTTTAACTTTATTCCTGGATATGTCTGTAGTGCATTCCTCTATTAGAAAGCAAGATCCTTGCGGGCAGCGGCCCTATCTTTTTCATGTCTTAACCCAACATTTACCACTAGGCTTGACCCGTAGTAGTTGTTTTATAAATGTGTATTGAATCAATGAATTCACTTTTCTAGGCACTGTCAAATTCAAAGATCTGAAAGACAGCTTGGCCCCTAAAGTTCTCATAGCCTGGTGGGGCAAAAAATGTGAACATAATGGATTTGAAATAAGGCGAGGTGTTCTAAGTGTACCCTACCTATGCATGGGCCTTTCCTGTTTATGAAGCACTAAATACAATCCATTTTTTATTTGATTTTCAGGACACCCAGTGATATTGGCATAGAAGTTCTGCTAGCCTCACTTTACAGACATAAAATCAGTTACTTGGGATGCAAGGGGTAGAAAGATTTAAACAAAATTACACAATTTATTAGTGACAGCCTGGACTGGCTCTGAATCCCAGGCCTGAGCTCTTCCAGTGATGTCTTTGCAGTGTTCCAGAGTGAATGCTGGCATGTTCAACTCTGAACACTACAGGTGGCGAAACAGACTTAACTGGTAAAGATCAACCTTATATTGTAAAAGTGCTTTCTCAGTCATTCTCTCTTCTAGTCACTACACTGAATTTGTGTAGCAACTTTATACATAAAAGAGTAGGGAATTGCCCGGTGGTCCAGGGCTAAAGAATCTGCCTTCCAATGCAGGGGATGCGGCTTGATCCCTGGTCGGGGAACTAAGATCCCACATGCTGCAGGGTAACTAAGCCCGCGTGCCACAACTACTGAGCCCGCGCGAGGCAACTAGAGAGAAGCCTACACGCCTCAACGAAAGATCCCGAGTGCCGCGACTAAGACCTGAGGCAGCCAAAAATAAATAAATTAATTAATTAAAATAAATAAATAAAAAGAATAGAGAGAGCGTTTAACTGTCACTAGTGTAGACAAAATGTAAAGCTAGTCAGCAACTAAGTTAAAACTAGAATCTATGACTCCTGGGTTACCACTCCCCGTTTTGCCTTCTCTCTGGTTTTGAAAAAAGACAGTTATGGGATCCTTGGATGGTAAGGATAGAAGAAACCTTATGTAGTGTACTTTCCCACCCCATGAAGACAGCTTCTCCTTGTACACTTTCAGTGAAAACACACCACTTCCCACACTAAAACGCAGGCCATCCACTCTTGGAAATCCCTATTATTGGTCTTTATGTCATAAACAAACACAACTCTGACTCCCTGCCGTGTCCACTCATTGGTTCTGCAGTGGTTCAATTTTACTCTGTTTTCCTGGGTACCTGCTACGTGCCAAGTACCCCATAGATAGACACTATTATTACATCTTTTTTGCAAACAAAGAAACTGGGACTTTGAGAGGTTAGAAAACTTACCCAAGGTCACAGCTGGGAAGAGGTAAGACTAGCTCTGCTGTTTTTAAATACAGTGCTGTCTGTGGCTTGCACTTAAGGAACACACAAATGAAAATGCATGCCTTCCTCCAGACAGAGCAAATAGGACCAGTTTTGCAGACATGGCTCCTTCTACACCACTCTCCTGTTTTACAAGTCAGTAAAAATGTTCAGGAGCTCCCAATCCAATGGACGAGGTTCATTAATAATATGTAAAAGTTTATAGTTTATACAGTATAATCTCATAAACATTTATTAGTATGCTAATAGAGAGTAATGGCCATGGGAGCATAAAATGAGATGGGGACTGAAGTGATGGAGCAAAAGACCTGTCAGAAAATCCACGGTATCATTTTTTCCAGCAACGGTATTACAGGGGTGATCTCCCGACAGATTCATTTTCCTGGTTGCACTTCTGGATGACCATGACAGAGTTGAAAGGATGCTGGGCTTAGGATCTGTTGATCTGGGTTCTAGTACTGAATCTGTCCTTAAAGAAGGAAAGGGAATTGACCTTTACTGAAACCTACCCTGTGCCAATGCTCTACTAGGCACTTCCGCAGTGATTTCTCCAACTGTTCTACCTGGGTGAGCTCATGCAATTGCTTGGCACATTATGAATATTCAAACATATTTATTCAATTATGCTGAGTTGAAATCACTCCTCCCTCTGGGTTCAGTTTTCTCACTCTGTCTCTAAGATTCCAAGAAAGTCTTCCACCGTCTCTCCAAAATATATCAGGCAAGCGACAAAATTTAAATCATCCCACTTTTTTGAAATCAATGCAGGCCAGTTTAGTGCAAGAGACAAGACACCTGGAGTCTCGTCTGCCACTGCCCTCAGTGGCCACGGGCAAGTCACATTATGTAATGTGCTACAGTCGCTTTCCTCATCAGAATATAGAGATAATAAAGATGCCAAGACATGAGAAAGCCATGAACTATGTGGAAGTGTTTAGAAACACATATATGTGCATTTGGCTCTCTGCACAACACTTGAGTGAGTACCAACTATAAGCAAGCTCTCAGGCTGGGACACTGGGGACACAAACATGACTAAGACTGGATTTCTGTATTCATGAAGTTCACAATGTGCATGTGATGGATAATGAAGGGTAAGAAGTAATCCTTAAATAAAGTTGTAAATCAAGTTCTGTAGGAAGAGGAGAAACAATTCATTTCATTTGGATGGGATTTTTCAGAGAAAGTTTCATTAAAGAGAAGGATTACAGGGGCTTCCTTGGTGCCTCAGTGGTTGAGAATCCGCCTGCCAATGCAGGGGACACGGGTTCGAGCCCTGGCCTGGGAAGATCCCACATGCCACGGAGCAACTAAGCCCACGTGCCACAACTACTGAGCCTGCGCTCTAGAGCCCACGAGCCACAACTACTGAAGCCCGTGAGCCACAACTACTGAGCCCGCATGCCGCAACCACTGAAGCCCACACGCCTAGAGCCCGTGCTCCACAACAAGAGAAGCCACCACAATGAGAAGCCCGCGCACCGCAACGAAGAGTAGCCTCCGCTCGCCGCAGCTAGAGAAAAGCCCACGCGCAGCAATGAAGACCCAACGCAGCCAAAAATAAATAAATAAATTTATAAAGAGAAGGATTACATTTTTAACTTAGCCATGAAACATGAGCAGACAATTTCGCAGTTTGACTTTTTTTTTAACCTAACATTATGTTTACAATGCATTTAGAGTTTATTTTAACTGCTATACAGTATTTCATTTTATGAAACCACAACATATTTTGATTTGCCTACCAAGAGACAATTAACACTATTACCATTTTGCACTATTAGGCTGACTATCCCTGTCCGTGCCTCAGTCACTTTTGAGATCTTTCCCTATCGTAGACAATTACGAGTGGAATGACTGGTGTATATTCCTTACCAAGTATTGCCAAACGGCTCCCCAGAGGACATGGGCAGATTAATACAATTATGCAAAACATAAAGTTACATAATGTTATGTATTATTTGTGGATACATTTGAATATAGTAAAAGCGCATTGAGAATGATTATATACCAGCTTCACCATGGTGCTTACCTCCAGGGAAGGGAAAAGGAAAAGGGCTTCTACAAATGCCAACCTCTCTTAAAGCTGGATGATGAGCATACGAGTTTCTGGTAAACAATTTCTGTACTTTTTCTGGATGGAAATTTGAACTAGTTCATAATTAATCCCGTTTAAATTAGAAAACCCACATCAAGGATTGCAATGGGGAGGAGTAGGCTTTCCAGGCTGAGGAAACGACGCCACCAGGAGCACAGAATAACGCAAGCATCGCGTGTCCCAGGAGTGGCCCCAGGTGAAGCACAAAGCATCGCTGTGACGGGCGTGAAGGATGCCGGGCTGGGAAAGACAATGAGAAAGGTCAGCGGGATCCAGCCACCCCAAGGTGTCTGGACTATGTTCTGAAACCAACGAGAAACCACTGAAGCTAGCTGAGGCCCTTAGGCCCCTGGCATTACCCGGACAGCACCAAGGGTGCCCATCACCCACCCCTTCGTCCCTCCCCTCTTCACGCATCTCCGGACCTCTCGCGAGATGCTGCGGTCAGAACTAGAGAGCAGGGCGGAGAGGAGGCCGGGCCCCCGTCTCGGTGGCAACCTTTCGAGATGAGTCAGCTCACGGCTGCGAGCGTGGAAAATGCACATTGCCTCATGCACAGGTGTGAGAACTGGAGGAGCTGTGAGCCAGAGCCACCCTAAGCTCGGTGAGAGTTCAAACAATCCCCAGAGCCAGCGAGAAGAAAATTGCCTCATAAAACTTCCCATTGATTTTAGTTCGATCCTTATAAACTCCCATGGGGCCAGATTGCTTTTAGCATGATTAATACCCCTGCCTTCCCCGAGGCGTGTTCCTTCTGCCTCCCTCCCTCCCTCCCTCTCTCTCTCTCTCTCTCTCTCACACACACACACACACACACACACCACACTGCACACTCACTGCCTCTGGCACACACACTGTCTGTCCCACGCGCCCAGACATCCTCTCCACCGGGGACGTGAGCACACAGAGACGCAGTATCTCTGCCTGAGTGCTTCTCACACTCCTTCTACACAGGGTTAAATGTTTCCCTTGTCTGGGAACTTCGAGTCGGTTTCCTTTTGTAATGTGTTTTTCTCACTTATCTCAAATCTGGCTAGGCTTTGCCTTATGACCAAAATTTTCCCTTGAAAACACCCAGGCTTCGCTTAACCCAGAGCGCTGGGCCCTCCATCAATCACGGGGCCCGATGACTGGTGGGTCGTCTCCACGAACCAAAACAAGCCACTCAGCAGCTTGTGCTTGGCCCAGCGGGACTCCCCACGGTCCGGGGGCGGGAAGAAGACATCTCGGTGAGTCCGCCACGCAGCGGGGTGCAGACCTGGGGCCCGAGGCAAGAAGGGGCTTCGCAGACTTACACAGGAGCCCACAAAGCCCTCTCCTCTGTTCAGGGAAAGCTGGCAACCAGGGAGGGGCAGGTTTCCCCGCACTCCCTGCGGCACCAAACAAACTCCAGATGAACTTACAAGCAGGAAATGGCTCCCGAGGATACGGTTTCCCAGCAGACGTCGGCCTTCAGGACTTGTTATTTGGGGGGGGAGGGGGGCGGCGGGAATTAGTGTGTGTAATAAGAAGGGAAAACATCCGTAATCATTCTCTTTCAAAGGCACACAGCTTAGCACAGACATTAGCTCACATTTACTACCATCTGGGAAACCCACTTCTCAATCAAGGCGTATTCACTGCCAGGTACCACAGGCTGCTGCTCCTCAAGACTTCTCCCTCCCTTGCGGCTCCCCATCCTCTCTTCCAATTCTTTGCCTTAAAACCTGCGAAAGAAGGAAGATTCCAGCTGGTAAGAGAGTACTTTGGAGAAGGCCAAGCTGTCCAGAAACCATATGGGGCCCCTGGAGCAGTAGAGACCAATGGCCAAGAAGAAGAGTCGGCGAGAGTTGCCTGGATGGAGTTGTGTAGACAGGGAGTTCCATCCACCGCATGGTGCTTTGGAAGACTCGTGACTCCAAGCTCCGTCTCAGGCTTCACCTACCCCTGGGATGGCCATGGCCTCTCCACCTCATTCCAAACACCTGTGTCCTTAGTGACCTTCCCTTCTGCAGAGATCCTTTCTCCCCAGATGGAGTCGAGGGGATTTGAAAGCACAAACTTGATCTTATTCTTCCATCGTCCCCACAGCTCCAAGCACATGGTAAATGCCTATTAAATTGTTTGATTGGTTGAAGTTCTTCAGAAAGGAGGTGTGTACAAAAAGATGGTCCTGGGATGTTTACTCTGTCTGGAAAGTTCCTATAAAGCACACAGTCCAGAGTGGGGTTGTGTCAGTGAGCTAACCCCCCATCGCAGTAGCTCAGATCCAAACATAGTGACCCAGGGTGGACCTTCTCTGTGCATCAGTGGTGCCCCTGGTTGATACCACGGAACATCTGTGGGTCTTTAATGCTCTATCTCTTTTGCAAAGCAGAGAGGTTAAGAGCAGGGGCAATGGGCATCAGGCTGCTTTCGGTTCAAATCCCAGCTTTACCTCCTACCAACTGAGTGACCTTGGGGCTCACCTACCTCATCGCTAAAATGGGGTTATGAAGAGTTTGTACCTCATAGGGTTGTTGTGAAATTAGGTGCCTTGTTACATTCAAATCTATATATGAATATGTATGTATATGTATATATATGAACAGTGGCTGGCATATTTATCTAACAATAAATATTTACCATATGCCAGGCACTACTGTAATTGCTAGAAATACAACAGGGAATAAAAACAACAGACAAAAAAAAAAAAAATCCATGTCCTCATGAAGCTAATAGTCTAGCGGGGACGTCACCCTAAAGAAATATCAGTGACCCTCATAATTAGTTTATTTTTATTATTTCTGTAGCATCACCCTTTGTCTCCCCTACTGGCCTGTATCTCCAGGCCTGGCAAAGTTCCAGGCACACAATGGGTATTCAGTAACCAGCTTTTGAATAGACAATGACTAGATGAATCCATAATTGTAACACTGCCATATTTATGTCAATTTCAAAATTACATTAGGCAACATGTATTGAGCCCTGATCTAGGGACTTAAACTAACTGAGGACTCAAGCCTCACAGCATACCTACAGGGCCAGTACTGTTATTATCCCCATTATACAGATGAGGAAACTGAGACAGACAGAAGTTAGAAATCTTGCTCAAGACCACCTAGCCAGAGTTCACACTCATTTGCCCCTGCCGTCCTGCCTCTCAGTAGAACAGAATAGGCCAGGTTTTTTAAATGTGCAGTGGACACTCTTCCCATGACTGGGAGGAAATCAGCCAGCACTTGGACAATTGTAGCCACCTAACTCACCCACCTGGCCTTGGTCCCACCCCACTTGCACAAAGCAGCCAGAGATGATTACCGTAAGTGGCAGAGCTAATCTAGTCACGTGGTCACGTCCCTGCTTCAACACCCACCAGCACCAGCACCACCACTACCACCCCTGTGAGTCCTTGTTGTCTTTAAAATGTTCTTCAGACTTTTTTTTAACTGTTATCCACAGTAAGAAATACATTTCACACTGTAACCCAGTACACACAAATGAAATAAAAGTTTCCCTAAACAGCACCTGGCCCTCTTTTGGCAATGTATCTTGTGCTGGGAATCTTCATTTCCTCTTCCAGATCCCCTCTACCCTCTCCACCCTGCCCTGCTCTGGCTTCAAAGTCCACCTCCACTACTTAGTGGCCTTGTGACCTTGGACAAGTTATTGAACCTCTCGAAGCCTCAATTTTCTTCCCTGGTAAAAATACGGATGATAATCATAACATCCAGCATAGAGGACAAAATGAAACTGTACATAAATTCTTAGCATATGCCAGCCTATAGCCACACTCCAAGAAATGTCAGCTAGAGTTATGATTATTTTGAGTAGACACAACCGTAAATGTGCATCAGTTTTCATTAAGGTGCTATAGTGCCTGGCCCTGATTTAGTGAAGAGGCCTCAGACATAGGAAGTGTGCCCACAGTCTTGTAGCCATGTGATTAAAATGACTGTTTTAGAACAAAGACCACCACCATGTTGTTTAAGACAATTTTTTTTTCTTTTTTAAACATCTTTATTGGAGTATAATTGCTTTACAGTGGTGTGTTAGTTTCTGCTTTATAACAAAGTGAATCAGTTATACATATACATATGTTCCCATATCTAAGACAATTTTTAAAACAGATTCAGATCGATTGCCCTACAGATCTCAGTTGTCCCCAGTTGCTTGTTGGAAGACAACTTCTGAGCTGAAGAGTAGTTTCATCTCTGGGGGTGTCTCACTGTGCCCAGAGTCAGAAACTTTAGCCCATGATAGTCCTAACAGACTCACCTAACTGCGTGTTTCGGGGTACTGGGGAGTGAGCCACCTATAACGCGGGTCTCCCGCGTGAGACTGTGCTCTTGCAGGAGCACAAGCAATGGCTTTTTATTCTCCAGAATTAGGGATTATTCCCAAAAGGCAGACACCCAAGTTAACAGCCAAGTTCTACAAGGGGCCAAGGCATTCTGTTAGGAGAGAAGAAAAATCCCAGGTTATAAGTCACTTGGAAGGAAGTTTAATTATAAAACGTGTGAAGCTGAGTTTTAAATGTGAAGGTTCATACGGGCTGTTTCCTAGGACCCTTTGAAAAGTGTTAACTTGTTATCGTTATATGAAATTTATGAATGTACCCAGCCCAGGGCTACATATTATTTCCTAGGCTCTTCAATAATTCGCAGTTACAAGGAGCCGGTATTCCCTATTTAGACTTTCCAATGCTGACATCAAATTCAAGGCAAAGGCCTTAGATGAAAACATTTATATCAATAGTCTGATCACCATAAAACTCTTCGAACTTTGGAAAGTGTTTAGCATCCTTAGATAATATTTAAACAACTGCCTTCTTACCATGCCCCTCCCTCCTACAGACCAACAATGTGAACTTTCTTCCTATCTGCCCAACACGTGCGCACACACAAACACAAACACGCGCACACACACACACAATTCCATTTTGAAAAGATAATTACTGCAGATAGAAACTGCCTGGCGCAAGATGTGTTGGTGCAGAAGATTAGCCACTAAGTGTCCCGAAAAACTCCACCCCAACCGAAAACCAACTCTCTCCAGTCACAGTGGTGAGGATGGGATTACAGCCCTTGCTGCCACCCACCCCCTCTCCACCTGTCACCCTGTGAGATCAACGGAAAGGGCCAGGAGAGGTTGGCAGATGGTACCAGAGGCCACCTTTCTATAAGCCCACATTCAAGTTTTCATTCTACAAATAGCCTGGGGGCAGGGCAGCAGGGGGGAATGGAGAATATGCACCAAAGTTGAATAGAAACCTCAACCTTGTCCCCAAGCAGTAAGGGACACAGTTGATAAATCATCAACTGCAAAGAGTGTGGTGACTGTTGTATCAGAAGTCTGAGCACCCTCAATATGCCAGCCTGGGAGAGCTGGACCCAGTGGTGTGCTGGTCAGTGTTTAACAACCAGCTGTCCAGGGGAGAAGCCCTAATTTGTAGCTCTTGCCAATTTCCATGGTGTAAATACTCCCACAATGACCAATTTCAAGCTACCTACATGATGTCACAGAACAGAGAGTTGGGCAAAGATGCACAATGACACCCCAGTATGTAGTACCTCCACCATACAGTTCCAATAGGCGTTAATAACCTCAAGACTCTAGATCTTAATAAACGTGAGCTGCGCAATCTCTCAGATTTCTGTGGCGCACGGTAAAATGTAATAAAATAATTTGGAAGCAATGAATTTTGAGTATTTATTAACTCTGTTTTAAGTATCATATATTCTATTGCACATTGAGATTAATTTAGGTTTTAATGGTGGTTGTGTTTAACAACCAGCTCACAAAATTCCTGCAGCTTTTAACAATTGGCTTTTATGGGTGGTTGCACCCTACTCCAGCGCACCGCTGGATGGACCTCACTTGGACAGAGAGCTGAGTAGGGCTCCGGTGCCAGGGCAGGGGTACAAAGAGGCCAGATGTGAGCCGAGAGCTTACCTGAAGCCATCTGGAGTGCAAGAGCTAGGGACGCAGGCCAAGCCAACATTTACAGGGAGCTGAAGGCCAGACACAGAGGAGACAAAGTACTGAGAGCAGACCAAAAGAGCCAGGGGCCAACTCCACAAAGAAAATGCAGCAGAGAGTTGATATGGGGCCAAGCCTCGGTCGGACAGAGAACAAAGAGAACAGGTCGGGAAGAAGTGAGGCGGTTTTTGGAATGCACCACGGAAATCTGAGCGATTGCGCAGCTCACATTTATTAATGAATACCCTTGATCATTGTTCATGAGCACTTAATAATTATTATGGAGCACTTAACATAGACACGGGCTGTTGTAAGTGCGTCACATGTTTTATCCCACTACTGATAGCCCCATTTTACAGATGGGACAGACAGCCGAACTCCAGAGCCTGTGGTGGCCCTAGCTTTGCGATGCAGGCACATGTGTGTGCTGGGCTGGTTTAAAATGCTCTACAGAAAACAAGCAGTATGTGAAGAAATACTCCAAAGTGGAATAGATACTTGTTTCCCACCCTGTGTTCAAATAGTTGGTCCAAAATAATATCTGTGTTCAGAGGTATCACCACAGGTTGCCTATGGGGGGAAGGAGAGGGTTAAGTTAAGCAGCGGTTGATCTTGCCTTTTGGTGAACCAGTTGCCCTGTGAGCACTCTGAGGAAAATACAAATGTAGTCGCTGCCCTCCTGAAGCTCCAGTTTGCACTCCTTCACCCCCACGCTCAACACCTTGGATTTGATGCCACGAGCAGTCCTCGCTTCCCAAGTCTCCTCTGTCCAAACACAACTTTGGTGCCTCTTGGTCTAAGGCCAGTGCGTGCAAGTCAGCCCAACCCATGCCCAGCACCAGACCCCAGCCCAGCCTGCAGCCCAGCCTGGGCAGAGCCCTGGGTCCTTGCCCCAGACCAGAGATTCTAGCCCGAGAGCATCTTGAGATTGTAGAGAAATTTTTCCCAGAGGACCTAGCACAGTGCCTGGGATCATAAATAGGTGCTGAACTGAACCCCAAGGCCTCCAGAGCAGAGGCAAGGAATTACCACCGTTCCATATTTATAAGGCCTTCTCATTTTATGAGTCACTGCATGGGACACAGGCCAACTGCTCCTCTTCCCTTAGGAAGTGGCCTTCTAACTCAGAATGACACAGTATTGCACATTCCCCGCTGGGAACCACAGAGACCTCACAAATGTCTCAGGCTGGCTGGAAGCTTTATTCTGAGTCCCAAGTAGTGTTTTCTCTGCTTTTGTCTTTGACCAGCTGGGACACGTGAGGAAGAGCTATCAGGAAGGGCCAGGATCGTGGCTTCGGGAAATCATGGCTTCGGGAAAGTTTGCGATTAGGTCTCACGTACCGACCTGGGAAAGTCTTTATGAATTCATTTTCCTCTCACCCTCAGTGATGTTCCATTGGCTAACTCAGACAAATGGAGAGGTCTGTTTTCAATTAGGCTTCTCAAAAAAGTGTTTTTAAATAGCCCGTAAAAATAATCCGATAGAGGCCATAGACATGTGAGGTGTCGTCATCATCCTGTTCGGAAAACATCACTCAGAATGCACCCCAAAGCGAGAGGGGGAGCTTGTGACGTCTTCAAAATTTTAATTTGTGAAGTGAACCTGCAGGATTAGTTGTCCCCCTTTGTGCCAGCTTTAACGTGTCCTCCACTAGGGAAATCCGAGGCTTTGGATGATTAGCCTGGTTGGATCACGTTACCCTGTTTGGCTCTGCAGAAATCACACTTTTCATTTTGCCTTTAATCCTAACAGTCACCAGGAAGGTTAGCCCCAAACACAAATGATACATTGTGGTCTTACTTTCAAACAATTATCAACTCATAAATCTTGGTCAGACAGTAATGAGAGTGCGAGAAATAATTGAATTCAGTCCAGACGAACAGGGTTGGAGGGAGGAGAAACTAAAGGGAGGTGAAAGACAGAGGGAGGGGGTCCAGGGCCCGGGAGCCAGAAAGTCTCTGTTGACTCCTGTTTGTCCTTGTTGAATCGCTGCATTTAGAGGCTCGGATGGATATGAGTAAGGCCATTAAAAATGGTGACGGTCCAGCAGGAGCTCGGAAAATAGAGGGTAAAATCTAAATAAGATTGATACTGGCTTTAAAGGTAGCCAGTAAAAGGGAGAATGGAAAAGGAGCCAGGGACTGGGGGGCTGAGAGTCTCAGTTCAGCAAATTTCCACACTGTGTGGCCCTGGGAGAACAATTTGACTTCTCGGTGTTGGGAATGGGGCTGCCCGTCCCTCTTACATCATAAGAGTATCATAAGGATCACATGAGATAATACACTGAAACATGTAAACAAATCCTCAAAAGAGACCATATTCTTAAGCCATGTTAACTCCATTTAATTAGTCAACAGTGATTTGGAGACAATCCTATTGGCTCTATATTCCAAACACATCTAGAACTTATCTACTTCTTACCAGCTCCACTGCTGCCATCTGGGTCCATTCCAGCATCTGCTTTTCCCTGGATTATTAGAAGAGTCCTCAATAATCTCTCTTTCCATGAGTGCCCCCTCCTCCAAAATTCATTCTTTATCCACCATCTAGTCATGACCCTTTCAAATATGTCATGTTACTCTTCTGATCAAAACCCTCCAACGATTCTCCCTTCCACATAAGTGTCTCGGTGGTAAAGGAGAGGAAACTTTGCACCACGGTGACTTCCTAACCAACCTGGCTTGCACCCCTAAGAATCTGCTACAAATACCTCCTAAGCTGGCAGCCCCCATAACAGAAAGGGAAGGAATCAAATTCAGCTTGAAATAACCAGCATTTTTCCTTTCAGCACCAAGCATTGCCAATTAACACGTCTTACCCAGTTATGGCACTTTATAGTGTTTTTCCATATACAGTTTTATTTCATTCTTATCCCAACAGGGTAGGTGTTTTTGTTATCTTTTTACCATTGACAAAGAAGCAGATTACATAGTGAATCTTTGGCAGAGCCATGTCTCTTACACCTTCTTTCAGTTGTAAGTAAATTTAGCTTAGCTGGTATGAACAATGACAACAGATGCTCCCTGCCTGATGTCCTGCACTTTAGAATTTTGCTGCCATGATGCCTGTCTGTCTTGCTTCCTCTGTCTCCCAATTAAAGTGAAGGCGATCAGAGTGCAATGACCATGTCAGACCTCCAAGGGGCTTGCCGGCTTCTTGGCATAAGGTTGTTTTGCAATAGTAACAGAGGCTAGAGTATGAAGTCAATAAAAAAATAACTCAGTAATTATAAGCCTTATGAAGAAAGAAACCAAAGGGATGCTGAGAAAGAGAGTAGTTTCGATGAGGGTGATCTACTTTGGATAGGGTAGCCAGGGAAGTGTTCCCATTTAAACTGAGAACTAGTGGATGACTAGCTGCTCCTGGTGAAAGACCTTGGCAGGACAGAGATAACTAGTAGCTCCCTGAAAGCTTACCATGTGTAGGAGCAAAGATTGTGGGCATCCCAAGAACAGGACTTCTGTAAAAGAAAATGGGTAGGGCGGTGGGAATGGAGCCACACATGCTCAGTTTTTCCTTTCATTCAAGGAAAATTTATTGAGCATCTACTATGTGCCAGGTGGCATGAGAGCTATGAACAAAATTCATGGAGCATGTATTCTAATGGAAGAGACATGGATGATTTTTAAAATAATGTATTAGATACTGAGAAGTGCCACACCACAAATATAAACTAAAAAGAATTAAAAAGGGATAGAGAATGATAGAAGTGGGGGTAGGGAGAAAGTTTGACAATTAGGTAGGGTCAGGGTAGCCACACTCAGGAAGTGACATTCTTATAGAGACCCGAATGAAGGGAAGAAATAAATAAAATTTGGGGAGAAAAGAGGGTTAGAAAATATATTAGCAGCAGCAGCAGCAACAAATGCAAAGGCTCTGGCACAAAACTATCTTGCCATGTTCAAGAAGAATTCAAGGAATAGTAAGCAGCTCAGTGAGGCTGGAGAGGGTGGGCAGGGGAGGAATAGAAGGCAAAGAGAGGGGAGGTGTTGCCATGAGCAAGATCACGAAGGGCCTTATCCCTTCATTGGGACTTTGGATTTGACTTTGTGCACTGAAAAGCCATTGCCTGCTTTTGATCAAGGGAGTAGCATGGCCTGATTTATGTTTTAAAATATCATCCTGGCTGCTGTTTGGTGAATGGCTTGCCAGAGACAAGAGTAGAAGTCAGGAGAGAGGCAACAATGGAGGTGGTCCAGGTGAGGGGTGATGGCGAGAGAGACTACAGACTCAGATAAGAGTGGAGGTGCAAAGAGGTGGACAGGTGTGGGATGTTTTGGGAGAAAGCGGTCACAAACTTGTGTATGACTGAAGTGGGTGACGGGAAAGAGAGAGGAATCAAGGGCCCTATTAGGTCTGGGCCTGAACAATGGGGTAGATGGCGGTGCCATTTCCTTAGATAGGAAACCAGCAGAGGCCCAGGCTGTGGAGGACAATGTGTGAAGTTTGGTGATGAGAAGGGAGTCGAGTGAGATGGGTGTGCTCCCTTCCTTCTCTTGGTGTCTCCAATCAGGTCGGTCTTTAGGAAGGAGGACAAGAGATGTAGATCCCATACTTTCTCCTCCTAGAGAGATGAGGAGAAATTTCATCATAGGCATGTAAGAAAATGCTTACAAATGCTCACCCTAAAATTATATTTTGTTTTCAGTTTAATTCACCTGGGGAAAGGAGTAGAAAGAAGGGGTAAAGAAGAGACAGAGAAACATGTAAATAACTAATACAATCCAAACTGTTGTAAAGTGCTAGAAGGATCCTTGGATTATTTATGTCTGCATCCCAACACCTATTACTGTGTCTGGCACAAAAACATTTGTTGAATTGAATTGTCATACAAAGTATGAATGAAGAATAAAAGATAATTCTGCATGGGGGGATCAAAGAATTCTTGGAAGAGGATTTAAAGTCTTAATTTGGAATTTTCTCTAAGTCTGTTGTTTCAATTGATAGCATCACTCAAACACAGAGTAATATTATGGTCTTGGTACTATGAAGACCTACTTCAGCAAGTCAAGGCTCTGCGCAAAGATCTTGGAGTCTGAGAGTGTATCAGCCCAGAATAAGTTGAGACCTCAGACAAAGTTTATAAAAATTAGTACCACAGTAGAAAGTGATTAAGTACACAGATTATAGGTTTCTGTCTCTCCTCCACCAGTTTACTTGCTGTATGCGCTTCAGTTTCTTCATCTGCATAACAGAAATTTTAATAGTAACCATTTCAAAAACTTGTACATATTAAGTGTGTTAATATGCATAATATACATAGAGTAAATGCCAGGCACATGGAAGAAATATACTACTACCACTCCTATGCTGCTACTAGTAGTAACTCGTATTACTACTAGTACTAGTAAGTACTACTAGTCCTACTGCAACAGCAGGTCTAACAAACTTAAGAGTCATGTAATTTAATCTATTCCAAGATGCACATTCTTGAAAATGATTTCTTAAAACAGGAGTGTATAAAGGATTAATATTAAGAATAAATGGTAAATAGGAATATATAAGCCAATAATTAAGTATTCTTTTCCATTAAAGCTATTTTTAAAATCAAAAAAAGCAAGCGTACTTTTTTTTTCTTCTAGTATCCATGAACACTGAAGATTCTCTCTAATCTATTTGACTGAACAGTGTGGTTTTTTAATGGTATCCAATACAGAAGTTTTCAGAATAAAAATATGGCTTTATAAAATTAATATCTTATGGGTAATAACAATTATTGGTGAGGATGTGGAGAAATTGGAGCCCTCATACATTGCCGATGGGAATGTAAAATGGTACAGCTGCTTTGGAAAACAGTTTGACAGTTCCTCAAAAAATTAGCATAGAGTTCCATATGACCCAGCAATTCTACTTCTAAGTATATATCCAAGAAAAATTAAAACATATATTCATATAAAAATTTATGCATGAGTGTTGTTGCAGTATTATTCATAATAGCCAAAAAGTGGAAACAACCCAAATGTCTATCAGCCATGAATGGTAAACAAAGGTGGTATATCCACATTAAAGAATGTTATTTGGCCATAAAAAGAAATGAAGTACTGATATTTCCTGCATCTTGGGTGAACCTTGAAAACATTAAGTGAAGGAAACTCGTCACAGAAGGCCACATCTTGTCTGACTCCATTTACACAAAAAGTCCAGAACAGAAAAACCCACAGAGACAGAAAGTAGATTAGTGATAACCAGAGGGTAGGAATGGGAAGTGAGTGACCTCTAATGGTTACAGGCTTTCTTTTGGGGGATGATGAAAATGTTCTGCAATTAGATAGTAGTGATAGTTGCACAACTTTGTGAATATACTAAAAACCACTGAATTACATACTTTAAAAGGTTGAATTTTATGTTATGTGAATTATATCTCAAAAAATTAATAGATTAGAGTTGTTTTGCAAGTCTCTATTTGAAAAGTTTCTTTTATGTAATTATCTAGGATGTAAGGCTGTGGGGTTATTTAACGAGATAATATATGTAAAGCACCTGACACAAGGAAGATGCTCAATAAACCTGTAGTGATTCTATCATTCTGAATGAGGACAGGGTCATAGATTCAGAAGTTACGTGGGCCACCAGGCTCCATGCCACTCCAAGGACTTGGCCCATAAGGTCCACCCAGCTGGTGATGGGAGTCAGAATCACACCATGGGGAGAACTGGGACAAGGGGTTGAGGAGTTGGCCTGACTTGGGCTTTGCCACTAACTTAGTCTGTGACCTGAGTCTGTGACCTCATTGCTGTGTCTCAGTTTCCCATACGTTAGTTTGAAAATGACAGTTTGAAAAAATCTTTTCTCCTACCTCTCAGGATTATGATGAGCATCAAGTGAAATCAAGTATCTGAATTGACTTTGCAAGGTTGACGTAGGGACTTATTAACTACAAACGAAATATCTCCTTGATGGAAAAGGGACCTTACAGAATGATGGCTAACATTTTGTAGAGGGCTTGCTCTGTGCCCAGCACTGTTGTAAGGGCTTTTCCAGGAATTAATTAACTCACCTAATCCCTACAACAATCTTTTGAAGCCTGAACTATTATTATCTCTGTTTTTCAAATGAGGAACTGAGGACAAGGAGATTAAGTAATTTCCCAAGGTCATGCAACTAGAAAGAGGCAGAGCCAGGACTCAGACCTAAGAGCCCTGGCACCAGAGCTGGCACTCTCCACCTCTAGCCGTGTTCAGTGTATCCCCATTTTATAGATGAGGAGACTCATGAGACCATACACATAAGACAGTGGGAGGCAACTGATATGGAACAGGAGCTCACCACGTGCCAAGCCATTCCTCATGCTTCCCATATGCTCTCTTACAGCTCGTGGTAATCCCATGAGGCAGGTACCATACCCATGTTACTGTTGGTAAAA
This sequence comes from Balaenoptera ricei, assembly GCF_028023285.1. NCBI lineage: Eukaryota > Metazoa > Chordata > Mammalia > Artiodactyla > Balaenopteridae > Balaenoptera > Balaenoptera ricei. The sequence continues at coordinate 52,162,650 of NC_082639.1, forward strand.
CTCAAAGCACTTAATTAACATAATTAACTTGCCTAAAGTGACCAGCTTAGTAAGTCATAAAGCTAGGATTTCAGCTCAGTCCTTTCTGACACCAGAAGCCCTGCTCCTTCAATATGCCATGCCTGGGTAAAATTTACCCTGATGCCAAGAATAATTTACACACAGCATAATGATGTGGTACACTTCTGCCAATGGGTTCAAAGTTTCTTCTGGATATTAAAGGGGCAGCGCATTTTTTGCCTCTCAGACCAGAGATGCTGATACACCAGCAAATACTTTTTTTAGCCACTGAGCAGGGATAGGCCTATGCCATGATGAGTTACACACCACAGAAAGACAATACCCTTAATGACAATGTTGGCAGAGTCAGCCCTGGTGGAAGTAGGAGCAGGTGGTGCTGAAATAAAAGAGTAACTGGAAAGCAGGGGAAATTTTGGCATACTTCATTTGGACTGATAGGCAATCTTTGGTTCACTCCCATGGAAATCACTTGGGGATAACCTAGCAGTTATTAAACACACAAGGCTTGTGGAAAGACCCATTCGTTACTGAGTCCCTTCATCAGAGCTCCTGCTTAGCAAAATGTCAACATCACAGAGCCTGATTTAAGCCTAACACAAGAGGCCACAGTAAATCCTGTCACTTAGCAAAAAGCAAGAGAAGACAGAAACTTCAGAGAGATATAGCGGGGCTGAGGATGCGGCATGCAGGTGCCCGGAAATATCTAAATATGGAAAATTGACTGAAGTGACTTAGTTACTCGTATTTTCCAGAAATGAAGCCTTCCTGTAATGAAACTGCAAACCTTAGGCCCTGTAGTGGGAGCCACATGGCCATCATGCTACTCCCCGAGCATGCCCTGAATCTCCTGGGCCTCTCCTTTGGTCCCCTTGTCACACCACACTTATGCAAAATCTGCTGGGGACACTGACAAACAGGTTATAGCCTCAGAAGTCTTGCCCATATCAGTCAATGGCAACCCTGCCGTTCCCCTGCACGGGCCATAAACCTGGGAGCCACCCTTGTCTCCTCTTTTTCTCACCGTCCACATCCAATACAGCAAGAAATTCTATTACTTCTGCCTCCTAAATATGCCCCCAATCCAACCACTTCCCCCACTTTCACCCCATCCAAGCTGCCATCATCTCTCACCTGAATTAGGCAACAGCCTCCTAACTAGTCTCCTTGCTTTCGTTCCTGCCACTCTACAGTTGTTTTTCAACACTACAGTAGGCATGATCCTATTAAAACCTTAATCAGATTATGTTGTATCTGTGTTTAAATCTTCCAGTGGTTCTCCATCTCAATAAAAGTGCAAGGTCAGGTCCTTACACTGGCCCATGTTGCCCCTCATGGTGTGTCCTTCATTACCTTCCTTACCATGAATCTTCACGCCCCTCCCCCCACCCTCTCTGTACCCACTCCTCTGGTCCCTCAGTGTTCCTCAGATGACCCAGAGGCAGTGGGCCACAGAAGCAGAGCCCACCAGGGCTCTGAATGGGCAAAGCATCTGATGCACCTCCAGGAAGTCCAATCTAATGGGTGGGACACGATTTGTCTGGAGTAGATGCAGAATGAGAATATGGGGCACTTGGAGAGAGCAGGGGAATTGAGCACAAGTTCAGGTCTCAGCAAGCCTGAGTAGGCAGCACTGAAAGGTGACAGCGAACGTGCCGATCTCCTAGTGGCTCTCCATCTAACTTTTAATCCCCTAGCTCCGTGCACGAGGCCCCTCCTGCTCTCTCCCCTACCTTCCAGTTCTGGCGTCACACCCTCCTACGTCCCCTCCTGTGTCCCCTGACTCCATACCAGGCTGCTAAGAGTTACCCAGACTGCCATGCCGTTCCACACTCGAGAACCTTCACCTTTGCTATTTCCTCTGTGCAAAACCCCGATCCCTCTCCTTCTTCACCCACTCCCTCAACATTCAGAAATCTGCTTGTGTCAAGGTTGAACTTTCCTCCATCTCCTCATGCCTCCCGCACCCCCAGTCCACACACATGCGCGCACACACATATACACACGCTCCACGTGACCTCAGGTTCTCCTCCTCTCTGCCCCTACAATGCCACGTGCTCACACCTACCACACCACTTCATCCTCTGTACTGTAAAGGCTGATTTATCTCATCCCTGCCGGACTGTGAGTTCTTTGTCGGGAGGGACAAATTCTTGTGCATTTCTGCTTCCCCATCATCTAACACAGTGCCTGGCACACGGTAGGTGCCCTCTCAGCTCCATACACATGCACTGAATGAATGGAGAAAGGTGTCCCATCAACGTAGAGAGGTTTGATAGCAGGTATAGAGCAAGACACATTCACAGGTCTGTAGGGCTGAGTCAAACCTTGAGCATTTGGGAGGCTGGAGAAAGCAAAGCAGGGGCTGGTCTTACAGGAAGTAGGATTTGGGGACAGTTCATCAAAGTGGACACTTGGGTGCAAGAAGAAGTCAGGGACTCAGGTACTAGAACTGGTAGAGAAGAGTTGGGGTTGGTCTCAAGAGCGCGACAAAAGACCCCGAGATAGGGATGATTTCTGATGCTGATGGAGCTGCTGAGGTAGGAGGAGAGGTAGTGGGTGGAAAGGAAGCCAAAAACCCCTGTTAATGAGAACAAAAGTGTGCAGGGAGCCTGTTTGCTCCTTACATTGCACAGTTTCCATGGTGTCTTGGTCAGCCTTCATCCCCTAGACCTAGTGGCAGGACTGACGGGGCCATCCCTGGCAGAAGCTAAAATAGGTACCGTTGTATTCCCACATTCAGCCTTAACAGCTCTCTCCCTCTTTCATCACTTCTTTTCCCCAAAGTACAAGGGAAAAAATTCAATCACCACATTCATATTTAGCAAAGTTCTTGGGCCAGATTACTGGAGTTTAAATCCCAGCTGTGTCACTTGTTCCCTATGTGATCTTCAGCAAGCTGTGTGCTCAGCTTTCTCTTCTATAAAGTGGGGATGATAATCATAGTACCTACCTCGCAGGGTTATGTGAGGATGACATGAGACGCATGAAAAGCATTTAGCACAGTGCCTGGTGTACAGTACTCAGTGACCTTTCCTAGCTATTGTCATTCGTGTCGTGCTATTATTGATGGCATAGTGGCCATGAACACAGACAACGGAGCCAGACCATCGGGTTCAAATTCTGTCTCCACCTCTCACCAGCCCTGGGACTTTGGACAAGTTATTTACTTCAGGCACTTACTTCAATTTCCTCATCTGTGTAATGGAAATAATAGCAGACTTGCCTCAGAGGGCTGTCAGGAGAATTAAAGTAGTCAATAGTTGTAAAGCATTTAGAACAGTGCCTGGGTTATATAATAAGTGCTTTCTAAAAATTTGTAGAAAAAGTTAATTATTGTTATTAGGAACCAGTGATTTCCTTTGTCCCCTCCCCCCCCCCCCCGAGCTACAGTGGAGCCTCAGTATCCAAGGATGTGGAGGACAAACTGTATCCATTGTACTACAGCATTTTATATAAGGGACTTGAACATCCTTAGATTTTGGTATCTGCAGGGGCTCCTGGAACCAATCCCCCACAGATACCAAGGGACGACTTTACTTGCAACTTTTTTTTTTTTTTAACATCTTTATTGGAGTATAATTGCTTTACCATGGTGTGTTAGTTTCTGCTTTATAACAAAGTGAATCAGCTATACATATACATACATCCCCATATCTCCTCCCTCTTGCGTCTCCCTCCAACCCTCCCTATCCCACCCCTCTAGGTGGTCACAAAGCACCGAGCTGATCTCCCTGTGCTATGCGGTTGCTTCCCACTAGCTATCTATTTTACGTTTGGTAGTGTATATATGTCCATGTCACTCTCTCACTTTGTCACAGCTTACCCTTCCCCCTCCCCATATCCTCAAGTCCATTCTCTAGTAGGTCTGTGTCTTTATTCCCATCTTACCACTAGGTTCTTCATGACCTTTTTTTTTTTTTTTTCCTTAGATTCCATATATATGTGTTAGCATACTGTATTTGTTTTTTCTCTTTCTGACTTACTTCACTCTGTATGACAGACTCTAACTCCATCCACCTCGGTACTTGCAACTTTTCAAAAGGCCTAAGGGCAGAGCAACCCTATGTGCCAGTGGTCAAAACCAATGGCTATGGGCAAAGGTAATATTGGAGCTTCCCGGCATCTCCCAAACTGTGCCCTGGGAGCACCAGCCCTTTCTCTCTGCTATACATCTGGCTTCACAAGACCCAAACCAGCCCCAGGCCTGCTGGGAAGTTCGCCCGAGTCCTGATAATATATGACAAGGTGACGGGAGGGAGTGGCGCGCCCACAGAAAACAGCTGACCCAGTGCACTGGCTGTTGCCACTGGATCTATTTCCCAGCATCTTGGAAGCTGCTGACTTCAGCCTTTCCAGAGTAAAGCACTGTCCATGGTCAGAGACAGCCCTGAGGCGAACACGCAGCACAGCCGTAAATCTGCAAGCCATGTTATTTAAGAGACCTGACTTTCTTGTGTTGCGATATTAAAGCAAATCTGCCTCCTGCCCATAAATCAGCAGGGCTATTTCCATCCTCAGCCACTCTGCTCAGCCGTCTCCAGATGCACACAGCATACAATTCTCTCACTTGGGAGATGCAGGTTGAGAAAGTAAAGGAAGATATGTATTTACCCCTCCCAAAACTCTGTCCTCACGACCCTGCCTGAGCGCTCCTTCCCTGTCCTAGGATCTTAGATTCCCAGCATCTTCTGGAGAGTCACAAAAAGTACAACACAACCCCCTGGATATTGATATAGCAGGTTACCTTCACAGCACTCTTGGTAGATAGGGCGGGTACAATTAATCTCAATTTAGAGATCATGAAACTGAGTATCAAAGATATCAAGTGAATCTCCTGAGATCACACAGATAGTAAATAGGGGAGCCTAGGATAACTCATGTCTCCTAACTCCTGGTCCACTGCTCTTCCTACAGCGTTAAATGTTTCATCATGAATTACTTCACATGCATAAAGCAAAGATGTATAGGGATGCTCCTGGAAAAAAAAAAAAAATGATGTCAGTTCAAAATTTTGAATGAATGTTGACTGAGAGTGAGCTATGTGCCAGGTACTTTCCAACACATCAGCAAACTTTATCATTACACCAGAACTTTCCATGGCTTCCCATCGCCCAGAATGTAGCCCAGGTTCTTAGAATAATATACAAAGGCGCTCGTGATCTTGGCCCTGCCTGTTGCTTTGGCTTCATCCCCAGAGCACAGGTCACAGGCTTCACTTCATCTTTCTGTCCTCCAGGAAGTCAGCTCTGACCCACCCCACCCTCCCTCACGCCCTGGCTGAGCTGAGGCTCTTCCTCTGCAGTCCTCTAGCACCTGTGCTTGCTCTCTCTGCAGCGCTTTCCTCACTTCATCACCAGGCTCTACTTGTCGCTCCCCTCCTCAGACTGTGAACTCCTTCAAGGCGGAGATATTGCATAGTTGCAGGTAAAATGGTGGGTGCACAACCCATATTCCTGGACTGAATCCTCACTACCATCCTATCCAGTGAACATTATTATCCTCATTTTTACAAGTGAGGACACTCATTTGTAAAAATGAGGGTGGACATTCAGACACACTGCAGGACTGTTCAGCATCAGCCTTTAGGAGGGGCCCCAGCTGGGCCTGAAACTCAGGCTTCCAGCCCATGCTCTCATCTCCTTCCCCTCCCTGCCTTATTCAGTCTTGGATGCTTCAATTGATTTCTGCTTTTCCAACCTGAGTTAGTACACAGAATTAGCCCTGCCATTCAGTGCCACTGAGGCAGAGGAAGAAACATGTGTCCTGGCTTCTCCCCACCTCCAGTCAGCATGCCTCAACCATCCTCTGAGAAACGAAGCTCATGGGTCACCCCTAAAGGAATGTTGTCCTGTGGGCTTCCACAGAGGGCTGACCAGAACCAATAGGTAAAAACCAGAAAGTAGAATATTCACATGAATTCACAAACATTGGGCGCTCACTATGTGCCAAGCATTTCCCAATAACTAGATCTATCGGAAATGAAAAGAGACTGTTGGCCACGCCTGGAGGGTGTCCACTAGAGGCAGGATGGGCACCTAGCAGCAATGTTAAAAGCAGAGACAGAAGCATCTGGTGGGGATGGGGGTGGCCTGAGGCGACTCCCATGCCCTCTGAATTTGGAGCCCTGGGTCCATAGAACTTGGGTCCCTCTCTCTCCTACCCTCCCAACCCCAGCCCCTCGCCAACTCTCCCGAGCACTATAAAAAGCCAAGGCTTTGGAAACGTAGCTAAACTAATTTTGTGAAAGATTCGAAAATGTTCAAGTATGGCTCTAAGTGATTTTATTTCCCATACTTGCTGGCAGAAAAATATTGCCCCTGCATTTCAATGCAGAGGAAATAAACAGGCTGCATTTGGCCAAATTCACTTATTTAAGTTATTTCCTAAAGTGAGTGTAATTTGGAAATCGCTAGTATTATTTTCTCCCAGTGCCGGTTAATGCCTTATCCGTGGCCTCTGGAAGGGACACTTCTTGCAACGAGAGTTATTAGCTTTTTGTTTAGAATGTACTGTATGGGTGATTTGTGGGTGTAACAAACCTGAATAATTTAAAGTAGTCTTTATTTGCTGAGAACTGCAGGGTTTTTTTTAAAGGAGATTTTAAATCTTTAAACTTTCAGAGATTAAGAGAGATTGGCCGGGGGATTTATTTGTAGCAGGAATTTCTTTTCCTTATGCTTGCGTCTTTCCCAGCACCCATTCTTCTTTCCTGCCTCATTCTAGAATCATGTAATGTCAGCGCTAGAGGAGACGGTAGACAGCCATCCTTTAGAGCAGTAGTTTTCAGACATCTTTTATGGCCAAATCCTTTATGCAAAGAAAAATTATTTTAGCCCCACTAGCCATAAACCAGAGCTGCTCTGGGTGGGGCCTCTTTCTCTGCTGACCTCTCCACCCTCATGCCAAGCCTCACAGCACCCCTGGGGAACACACTTTGAAAACCAAGACCCCTTATTTTATAGAAAGAGAACTGAGGCCAGAGGGTAAGGAATGACTTATCCAAGGTCACTCAGCAAGACAAGGCAGAATCAGGATTAGAACCGTGTCTCCTGACACAACCTATGTACATCCCACCAGCTCTAGCTGCCTCTTGCACTTGGCTTGCCATTTTAACATAGATCTGTCAACCATCTTTCAAATTCCCATCTCTTGAGAGGAGTGTAAAAAGGCAGCTCAGCGCAGGAGCACAGCACAGAATCACACTCATTCATATTAGTGACGGTAATCACTGTTGTCCCCGGCCACAGGCTCCGGGCAGGTACATCCTCAGGACGTGCCTGCACTCAGCAGCCATCCTCCGTCTCCAGCAAGGCTTGGTGGCTCGTCATTTCTAAGCAGGGCACGTTTTTCTGCAGTCCCCTTTCCAAAGAGCAAATGGTGACAGCAGCCAGGAATGCAGAGTCAGCAGAAGGGAAGCCGCTTTGCCCACAAAGGCCCTGCAGAGACCCCGCACCCTTTGCCCCTCCTCATTATACCTGGAAACCCAGATCTTTTTCCTGGGGTCCGGGGTACCCCGTGCCAGCCAACACCCACCAAAGGCCTTTCACCTCAGTTCCATACCCAACACAGATTCCATACGGAAGCAAGGGCAATTTTGGTTTGTCTTTATGCTTTTCATTTCTAAGGAGAAAAGCACCTGTTACATAAAAGGTCTTTTGTTCTGCTAAGGACCTTGATGAATTTAGGTCTGAATTTAGGGGGTAAAGGCTTAAGAAAGCTCAACTTCACTGCAGGAAAGGGACGAGTTTATTTTGTTTTGTTTGCTAGAGGTGATGGAGTGGACAAGAGAGAGATGGGGCGGGGGGGAGGCTCTGCCCCCGGGCAGGAAGCTGGAGTCCAGTGTGCCAAACTGACTAGAGGGATTTTCAAAGCAAAAATCCCTAACATGAAATTTTAAGTTATCTATGCTGCTGCAATCAAAATCCCTCCCTTTCCTCCGCTTTCAAGAAAGCCTTCTATACACTCAAATGCCATATTGTAAGTGGCTTTCCTGGCAGAAATCAGGAGAAAGAGCTGAGTTCATATCTCAGTTGGGGAGGTGGGGAATCAGACACATGAGCAGGGCAGTGAGAAAATCCCTAAAGGAGGTGATTGAATTAAAACTGGAGCTCAAAGCCAGAGCTGACTGCAAGAACAGAAGACTCTGGGCAATGCTCCATCATCCTGGGGAGAGTTTACTGCTTACACACTCCATGAAATGGGCGTCTGAGTCTGCCTTGTTTTCATTTTAATTCGTGGGGAGATACCATCTGGTGTTCAATTTATATATCACCTAACCAGAGCATCTAACACTGTAGAAACACAGATTTTGCCTGTAATGTCAGGGCACTGGGAGAGTTAAGATATAGTAACAGTCGTTAATTCAAGCCGATAATGTTTGCTGACTCTGGCTGCAAACTAGACACATTGAGAGTAACTTTGCTTCTTTCTGTTTGGTATATTTGTGCTTGCCTAGGTTTGAATACTCCAGAAACCCTTTAGTTCCAACTGCATAAGCTTTCGCAGGACCACACATGATTAGTGGTGTCATGAGGTCAAGGGAGAAAGATTGCTTCACTCCAAAGCAAAACGCATAAAAGAGGCTCACAATGTTTAGCCTTTCTGATCTTACTAGTGATCAAGAACAATAGCAATAATAAACATTCTCATTCTTTGAAAAAGATCATCTGAGATGTTGGAAAGTCCTAGAGACACACACAGGTCACTGCTGGGTGGAAGGTCCCAATCAGGTCCAATCTGAAAGATAAGGGAGAATTTGAGGAAGTTGCACACCCAGGAATTTGGGGAAACAGAGAAAGGACCTTGGTGTCCATCTTCTCCAATGTCCTTGAGGTTGGGAGATAAAAGGCTCCCCTGGGGAGAAGACCTCAGGGTGGAGGTGGAGAGGGGTTAGCAGCTGGCTAGGATGAGAGTAGGGGAGGTGCATATTTTCTGGGAACATCAAAGTCATGAGCAGGTTTAACCAAGCAGGTAGGTCCCCAAAGGGTGGCTAGTTCAGAGCATCCCAACCTTTATCCCTTTGTTTCACAAGGTTTCTTCCAATAGGAACCCAGTTTCCCTTCCTACTACAGCATGTCTCTAACTTGCAACACCTCTAGATGGGCAGCCCAGGGTCAAGGCCAGAGTGCTAGCTTTAATTCCAGAGGTTTGGATTCAAGCCTCAACTCTGCCTTTCTCCAACTGTACTACCATGAATAAGGTCAGTCAGCTACTCAAGCCTCAGCTGGGGCATTATTAAATCATGAGGTGTCAAGTGCTTTCTCTTTCAAGGAGCAGAGCCCTTTCTTCAAGTAAAATCTTATTCAGGAGCTCAATATACAAAAGAGATCAAAACAGAGTTGGCTGGAAGAAAGTGAAGGTGACCATGGCAGGCCCTAAGTCACCCACAGACACACAGTGCTGCAGAGGCACTCCTTACCTGGCAGCCCACGTGGGAGGCACCCCCTGGGGTTGTGCAGTAGAGCAGTACTAACTTTAAAGTTCCTCAGAACATGGTTCAAACAATCACAGGACAACCTAATGTCCTTCCAATTACGACAGACTGTGGGAATATGCTTACTCCAAAATAGACCAGTCACAGGGCTAACCCCAATTCTCTGCCTTTGCCCCAACTCAGCCTGGTTGCCCCCACAGGAGCCTGGAGGCTGGGGAATTTCAGATGAAAGAAGAGAATAAAGAGGAGAAGTGAAGAGAAAAAAACAAAAGCAAAACGATGCCCATTTAAGTGCTTGGTTGTGTATACTTCAATCGAACTGTAAAACACACTGAAGGAGGAAGTTGCCAAACAGAATGAATCTTTTTTTTTTAATTTTTATTGGAGTATAGCTGATTTACAAAGATGTGTTAGTTTCAGGTATACAGCAAAGTGAATGTCATGCATATACATATATCCACTCTTTTAGATTCTTTTCCCGTATAAGGCATTACAGAGTATTGAGCAGAGTTCCCTGTGCTATACAGCGGGTCCTTATTAGTTATCTATTTTACATATAGTACTGTGTAAATGTCAATCCCAATCTCCCAGTTTATCCCTCCCCACCCCTTGCTCCCTGATAACCATAAGTTTGTTTTCTATATCTGTGACTCTATTTCTGTTTTGTAAATAAGTTCATTTGTACCATTTTTTTTGGTTCCACATACAAGTGATATCATATGATATTTGTCTTTCTCTATCTGACTTACTTCACTCAGTTTGACAATCTGTAAAACAAAATGGTGCCCATATAAGTGCTTGGTTATGTATACCTCAATCTAATTGTAAAACACACTGAAGGAGGAAGTCGCCCTTGTAAACAGAATGAATCTTGACCCAGGGTCAGGAGGTCTGATTTCTCGGGCCAGTTTTGTCACTTCCTAGCTGCGCAACTCTGACAACTCATTTGTGAAATGGAGAGAAAAGAATGTCTGCCGTCCCAGACTGTTTCGAGGAACAGAAGAGAAATATGTGTTAAAATACATGGAAACCGTAACATGTATATGATTTAAGAAATTATTGTTCCCTTATGATTTTTTAATTTAACTAGCACCTTCCTAGAGGTGCCGTGGATGTTATTAGCCCAATCCTTTACACCACTGAATCTCAAACTGCGATTCAGTTGATGTTTCAGGAATTCTGCAAACAATGGAATCACATTTCAATTTTTTAATAAATTCACATCTTTTTAAACTATGATTCAGTGCTAGAAAAGTAGAGGATGCCCAGAGAACATTCTGTGGTGGGAGGGGCTGGGGTTGGTGGAGCAGGGAAGGTTTGCTGAAAGAAGTTATGTTGGCACGCTAAAGGATGCAGGGGTGTGGGGAGGCCAAGGGAAGAGCATGAGTGGAGATCCTACGACGGGAAAAAACATGGAGTAATTAAAGAAGTAGAAGAGGGGCCTCCCTGGCGGTCCAGTGGTTAGAACTCCGCGTTTCCACTGCCGGGGGCATGGGTTCGCTCCCTGGTCGGGGAACTAAGATCTCACAAGCCACGCAGCATGACCAAAAAATAAATAACTAAACTTTAAAACTAAAGAAGTAGAAGAAAGAAGGCCAGTGTGGCTGGCAGGAAAGGACAATGGTGAGAGTCGAGAGATGAGTTTAGTGAGGGAGGCAGGTAGGAGACAGATCAAGCTTTTATGAGCAAACCAAACCTTATATAGGATGCAGAAATTTTTGCTTCTCACTTTTTTCTCGTTAGCTAATGTATTTTCCTTCTTTTGGACACTAGTGAGGACGAGAAATAAAAATATCAAGATATTAAGGCACACTAGCCAACCTGACCAAGCACAGCCATAGGGCAGATGTTATACCTGAATAATTCAGAGCAGCAGGACACAAGGGGACCTAGCACACTGGGATGTTGCAGGAGCATTTGTTACATGAATGAATGACTGAAAGAATAAACAAGTGACCTTCAGTTTAACCATTCATTTATCGATGATTCTGCCCAAAGAGCTAGAAACTAATTCTTTAGGCCCTCAACCGTGGGCTAGACCTTCACCCACAGAGAGCTACCCACCCCATCCCATCCTCCACAGCAGAGACTAGATTCCTAGGCTTCAGTTTTTGTCTTTCAGTTTAACTTGCTTTCCTATGTCATGCAATCAAACACCCACAAAATTTTTCTAAATTACAAGAGACCTTTAAAAGCACGTCGTCTAAAGCCTTCACCCTGCCCTCTCTGATCCCATACTTAAATCTCTTTATCCTCCCTACCTACGGATTTCTACTCTCTTCTAACAACTCCTCCTGCAATGGGCGTTTTTTTGCCTCTCAAACAACTGTAAATGTCAAAATGATTCTTCCTGAAGCCAAAACCTACCTCTGAAGCATCCATTCATGAATCTCAGTTCTTCTATTCCTTTGAGGATACACAGATTAAGCCTTCTTCCTTTTTCAAATAAGAGCATCTCAGAAATGTCTTTCCTCCATTTGCTCCATGGAAATCATGTTTCAGTTCCAGATCAGAAAATTAGAGTTCTGTGCCCACTGCAGATTCTAACATCCCAGGGTCTTGGGCACAAAATACAGCACCTGTAGATGGTGTCTCCAAGACCTTGTTGTGTGTTTTAGGTCTTCATATAGGGACTTCAGTAAAATAAATATCAGGGCCTTTGGCAACTAGGGCTAAGGTTTGAGTTCAGTTTGAAGTCTCCTGTGAAATATGTTGGGTGGCTTGAACTCTGACACTTGTGAGTATTAGATCACACAGTAAAACTATCATGACTAATTCAACCCAACTGGAGGAAGTTATTGGCGGGATGCAGGGTAGCAGGGGTGACTTAAGACGTTGCTTTTTGAGAAAGGAAACTTGCATGAATGAAGACTGAAATGATTTGTTAACCCCCAGAGAAGGTGTTACATATAGGTCAAACCCGAGTTCATTGCCAGGGCAGCCATCCTAAAGGGCTCTGGCTATAAATTCACCTTCTTTCAACATTTATAACAATGAGTTTAAGAACTTCGAAGAGTGTACAAAATAATTTAATAAAGTTTATTTTTGTTATATGGGTCTACTTGAAATAGGGCCATGATCTTTATCTTTTTTTTTTAATGACTAACCACTACACAGAACAATTCCTTGCCTTTATTGTCAGAATTAAGATCCTCCTCATTCTCTCAAGTGGACACATGGAGCAAGAGAGGGAAGGTTCCATGACCCCTGGAAGGCTTTGGTCAACAGTGTAGCACACCATGGCAGTAATCTCTGGGCCACCATTTGGCTTAATGAATCCACTTGACTTTAATTGAAACCCAGATGTAATCTTTTATAGCTTAATGAGTTGTTCTCCCAGGCACTCTGATGAAATATAAACAGTTCCCTAGAATCCAGTGAAAATAGTTTCTATTCTTCATTTCTGTTTCTAATTAATTGTTGAGCAATTAGATTGAACCTTGATCTGTGGCAGTCACTATAAAATTGTACTATGGCAGAGAGTCTTAATAATGATCTGCATCACCACGAAAGTAAGATGTTCTGGAAAAAAAAAGAGGAAAAATATTTTGAGGGCCAATCTTTCTTAATTCATTCAACTAAAAATATAATAATATTTTGTCCTGAAACAATACCTATTACCTGAACTAATGAGGTCTTTCAGCACCCTGGTGAATGAGACAGATACAGAAAGACAGATATGGAAAGATGCTGAGGTTAAGTGACTTAACTGGTGGCTGACACAATGGGAGGCCATGGCAGAACTCAGCCCAAAGCCAACAGTCACAATCTAAATTAAACACCCCTAGCCCAAGAGAGTCGCAGAGATGTCACGATCATACCGGAAAAATTACAACCAGGACATGCCTCAAAACTCCGAACGCGCATCAAAGGAAAGGCATATTGTTTCCGCACCCCCCCCACCCCGCCCCCCATTTCTTCCCTTGGAAAAATGACGGCAGTGCCATTTCTAATTCAGTGTTATGCTGGGGAGGTTGCAAATTAATTACAATTATGCCTTCTTTGTGCCAAGTGATAATTTACTGCAATTAATTATCAAAAGATCTACTGCTGTCAATTACGATACTTGCTCTTGAGCGGGGAGGAGCTATTTGCGAGCCTCTGAAATCTGTAACCAAGTTATGTTTTGCCCTTTTTCTTTTCCATTTCCAATTAAGCTATTATAATTTGTTTGCATTATGCCAACACAATGGAAAAACTAACAATGTTACTCTAACCTTTTTCTTAATCTAAACATTATCTTGACTTTCATTGAGTCAACACGCCTATTGTTACACCTGCAAGTCGTACATGGAGGGAGGCATACTTCAGAATTAATGAGCGCAGCTGCGGTCTCTCTTACATTCAGCACTTGTAAAATAGACCTCTTTAAAGTGCCATTATCACAATATTGATAGAGTTATTTATAGCATTGCAAACGCTCGCAGTCATAACAGAGAACTTGTTATCCACAGCAAGTTCATGCTGCTGTCATCCCCTGGCCTCTATCCAGAGCTGGGGAGCAGGCACCAGGTGGACCATCTTTCAAAAATAAGCTCTAAAAAGACATCCAGAAAACTTTTTTTCTCAAAGTGAATCTGATCGCCAGGAGTAGTTCCAGTGATGGAGCGACTACGTGTAGGAAACATAGGAAGTGGTCCAGAGTCCAGGCGTATAAGACATGGCACCTATGACCCAGCCCAACACAGTTCTGCTGGGAAATGGGAAACCTGAGGTGCAAGGCTTGTGCCATTTCTTATAAGTCAAAGATGTCCGTGCAGACGGGCACTGTCAGGAGAAATGGTCCATCTCCACACCCTTGCTTGTGCTCTTCCATTCAACAGATGATCACCCTTTTTTTTTCTGTGAATGGAACTCTTTATTTGCATCTTCTCCCCCATAAAATTTAAGCTCTTTGTGGATTAAGCATGCAGCTTATTTGTGTTCTGATTAGCACAGTGGGAAAATACAATATTCTGTAATTAGCACTCTGTAAATTTATTTAAGAATCCTTTGTCATGCACCACGCATGTGTTAAGCACATTATAGGTCCTATAAAGCAGTATAGGTCCTATATAAGTCATAATTTCTTCTCTTAAGAATGTCATAGTCTAGGAGACAAGGGTTCTTTTATTTTGTTTTGTTTTTTTAATTTTTGAATTTTATTTTATTTATTTTTTTATACAGCAGGATCTTATTAGTCATCCATTTTATACACATCAGTGTATACATGTCAATCCAAGTCTCCCAGTTCATCACACCACCACCACCACTCCTCGCCGCTTTCCCCCCTTGGTGTCCATACGTTTGTTCTCTACATCTGTGTCTCAATTTCTGCCCTGCAAACCGGTTCATCTGTACCATTTTTCTAGGTTCCACATATATGCATTAATATACGATATTTGTTTTTCTCTTTCTGACTTACTTCACTCTGTATGACGGTCTCTAGATCCATCCATGTCTCTACAAATGACCCAATTTCGTTCCTTTTTATGGCTGAGTAATATTCCATTGTATATATGCACCACATCTTCTTTATACATTCATCTGTCGATGGGCATTTAGGTTGCTTCCGTGACCTGGCTATTGTAAATAGTGCTGCAATGAACATTGGGGTGCATGACTCTTTTTGAATTATGGTTTTCTCTGGGTATATGCCCAGTAGTGGGATTGCTGGGTCATATGGTATTTCTATCTTCAGTTTTTTAAGGAACCTCCATACTGTTCTCCATAGTGGCTGTATCAATTTACATTCCCACCAACAGTGCAAGAGGGTTCCCTTTTCTCCACACCCTCTCCAGCATTTGTTGTTTGTAGATTTTCGGATGATGCCCATTCTAACTGGTGTGAGGTGATACCTCACTGTAGTTTTGATTTGCATTTCTCTAATAATTAGTGATGTTGAGCAGCTTTTCATGTGCTTCTTGGCCACCTGTATGTCTTCTTTGGAGAAATGTCTATTTAGGTCTTCTGCCCATTTTTGGATTGGGTTGTTTGTTTTTTTAATATTGAGCTTCATGAGCTCTTTATATATTTTGGAGATTAATCCTTTGTCCGTTGATTCATTTGCAAATATTTTCTCCCATTCTGAGGGTTGTCTTTTCATCTTGTTTATGGTTTCCTTTGCTGTGCAAAAGCTTTTAAGTTTCATTAGGTCCCATTTGTTTATTTTTCTTTTTATTCCCATTACTCTAAGAGGTGGATCAAAAAAGATCTTGCTGTCATTTGTGGCAAAGAGTGTTCTTCCTATGTTTTCCTCTAAGAATTTTATAGTGTCTGGTCTTACATTTAGGTCTCTAATCCATTTTGAGTTTGTTTTTGTGTATTGTGCTAGGGAGTGTTTTAATTTCATTCTTTTACAGGTAGCTGTCCAGTTTTCCCAGCACCACTTATTGAAGAGACTGTCTTTTCTCCATTGTATATCCTTGCCTCCTTTGTCATAGATTAGTTGACCATAGGTGTGTGGGTTTATCTCTGGGCTTTCTATCTTGTTCCACTGATCTGTATTTCTGTTTTTGTGCCAGTACCATACTGTCTTGATTACTGTAGCTTTGTAGTATAGTCTGAAGTCAGGGAGTCAGATTCCTCCAGCTCCACTTTTTTCCCTCAAGACTGCTTTGGCTATCCAGGGTCTTTTGTGTCTCCATACAGATTTTAAGATTTTTTGTTCTAGTTCTGTAAAAAATGCCATTGGTAATTTGATAGGGATTGCATTGAATCTGTAGATTGCTTTCAGTAGTATAGTCATTTTCACAATATTGATTCTTCCAATCCAAGAACATGGCATATCTCTCCATCTGTTGGTATCATCTTTAATTTCTTTCATCAGTGTCTTACATTTTTATGCATACAGGTCTTTTATCTCCCTAGGTAGGTTTATTCCTAGGTATCTTATTCTTTTTGTTGCAATGGTAAATGGGAGTGTTTCCATAATTTCTCTTTCAGATTTTTCATCATTAGTATATAGGAATATAAGAGATTTCTGTGCATTAATTTTGTATCCTGCAACTTTAAAAAATTCATTGATTAGCTCTAGTAGTTTTCTGGTGGCATCTTTAGGATTCTCCATGTATAGTATCATGTCATCTGCAAACAGTGACAGTTTTACTTCTTCTTTTCCAATGTGTATTCCTTTTATTTCTTTTTCTTCTCTGATTGCCGTGGCTAGGACTTCCAAAACTATGTTGAATAATAGTGGTGAAAGTGGACATCCTTGTCTTGTTCCTAATCTTAGAGGAAATGGTTTCAGTTTTTCACCATTGAGAACGATGTTTGCTGTGGGTTTGTCGTATATGGCCTTTATTATGTTGAAGTAGGTTCCCTCTATGACCACTTTCTGGAGAGTTTTTATCATAAATGAGTGTTGAATTTTGTCAAAAGCTTTCTCTGCATCTATTGAGATGATCATATGGTTTTTATTCTTCAGTTTGTTAATATGGTGTATCACATTGATTGATTTGCATATATTGAAGAATCCTTGCATCCCTGGGATAAATCCCACTGGATCATGGTGTATGATCCTTTTAATGTGTTGTTGGATTCTGTTTGCTAGTATTTTGTTGAGGGTTTTTGCATCTATATTCATCAGTGATATTGGTCTGTAATTTTCTTTTTTTGTCGTATCTTTGTCTGGTTTTGGTATCAGGGTGATGGTGCCCTCATAGGATGAGTTTGGGAGTGTTCCTTGCTCTGCAATTTTTTGGAAGAGTTTGAGAAGGATGGGTGTTAGCTCTTCTCTAAATGTTTGATAGAATTCACCTGTGAAGCCATCTGGTCCTGGACTTTTGTTTGTTGGAAGATATTTAATCACAGTTTCAATGTCATTACTTGTGATTGGTCTGTTCATATTTTCTATTTCTTCGTGGTTCAGTCTTCGAAAGTTATACCTTTCGGAGAATTTGTCCATTTTTTCCAGGTTGTCTATTTTATTGGCATAGAGTTGCTTGTAGTAGTCTCTTAGGATGCTTTGTATTTCCATGGTGCCTGTTGTAACTTCTTCTTTTTCATTTCTAATTTTATTGATTTGAGTCCTCTCCCTCTTTTTCTTGATGAGTCTGGCTAATGGTTTATCAATTTTGTTTATCTTCTCAAAGAACCAGCTTTTAGTTTTACTGATCTTTTTTTGGTTTTGTTTCTATTTCATTTATTTCTGCTCTGGTCTTTATGATTTCTTTCCTTCTATTTACTTTGGGTTTTGTTTGTTCTTCTTTCTCTAGTTCCTTTAGATGTAAGGTTAGATTGTTTATTTGAGATTTTTCTTGTTTCTTGAGGTAGGCTTGTATTTGTATAAACTTCCCTCTTAGAACTGCTTTTGCTGCATCCCATAGGTTTTGGTTCGTCGTGTTTTCATGGTCATTTGTTTCTAGGTATTTTTTGACTTCCTCTTTGATTTCTTCAGTGATCTCTTGGTTATTCAGTAACATATTGTTTAGCCTCCATGTGTTTGTGTTTTTTATGTGTTTTTCTCTGTAATTCATTTCTAATCTCATAGCGTTGTGGTCAGAAAAGATGCTTGATAGGATTTCAAATTTCTTAAATTTACTGAGGCTTGACTTGTGACCCAAGATGTGATCTATCCTGGAGAATGTTCCATGCACACTTGAAAAGAAAGTGTAATCTGTTGTTTTTGGGTGGGATGTCCTATAAATATCAATTAAGTCTATCTGGTCTATTGTGTCATTTAAAGCTTCTGTTTCCTTATTAATTTTCAGTTTGGATGATCTGTCCATTGGTGTAAGTGAGGTGTTAAAGTCCCCCACTATTATTGTGTTACTGTCGATTTCCTCTTTTAGAGCTGTTAGCAGTTGCCTTATGTATTGAGGTGCTCCTATTTTGGGTGCATATGTATTTATAATTGTTATATCTTCTTCTTGGATTGATCCCTCGATCATTATGTAGTGTCCTTCCTTGTCTCTTGTAACATTCTTTATTTTAAAGTCTATTTTATCTGATATGAGTATTGCTACTCCAGCTTTCTTTTGATTTCCATATGCATGGAATATCTTTTTCCATCCCCTCACTTTCAGTCTGTATGTGTCCCTAGGTCTGAAGTGGGTCTCTTGTAGACAGCATATATATGGGTCTTGTTTTTGTATCCATTCAGCAAGTCTGTGTCTTTTGGTTGGAGCATTTAATCCATTCACATCTAAGGTAATTATCGATATGTATGTTCCTATTACCATTTTCTTAATTGTTTTGGGTTTGTTTCTGTAGGTCCTTTTCTTCTCTTGTGTTTCTCACTTAGAGAAGTTCCTTTAGCATTTGTTGTAGAGCTAGTTTGGTGGTGCTGACTTCTCTTAGCTTTTGCTTGTCTGTAAAGCTTTTGATTTCTCCATCAAATCTGAATGAGATCCTTGCCAGTTAGAGTAATCTTGGTTGTAATTTCTTCCCTTTCATCACTTTAAGTATATCATGCCATTCCCTTCTGGCTTGTAGAGTTTCTGCTGAGAAATCAGCTGTTAACCTTATGGGAGTTCCCTTGCATCTTATTTGCCATTTTTGCCTTGCTGCTTTCAAGAATTTTTCTTTGTCTTTAATTTTTGCCAATTTGATTACTATGTGTCCCGGCGTGTTTCTCCTTGGGTTTATCCTGTATGGGACTCTCTGCGCTTCCTGGACTTGGGTGGCTATTTCCTTTCCCATGTTAAGGAAGTTTTCGACTATAATCTCTTCAAATATTTTCTCAGGTCCTTTCTCTCTCTCTTCTCCTTCTGGGACCCCTATTATGTGAATGTTGTTGCATTTAATGTTGTCCCAGATGTCTCTTAGGCTGTTTTCATTTCTTTTCATTCTTTTTTTCTTTATTCTGTTCCGCAGGAGTAAATTCCACCTTTCTGTCTTCCAGGTCACTTATCCGTTCTTCTGCCTCAGTTATTCTGCTATTGATTCCTTGTAGTGTATTTTTCATTTCAGTTATTTTATTGTCCATCTCTGTTTGTTTGTTCTTTAATTCTTTTAGGTCTTTGTTAAACATTTCTTGCATCTTCTCGATCTTTGCCTCCATTCTTTATCCGAGGTCCTGGATCATCTTCACTATCATTATTCTGAATTCTTTTTCTGGAAGGTTGCCTATCTCCACTTCATTTAGTTGTTTTTCTGGGGCTTTATCTTGTTCCTTCATCTGGTACATAACCCTCTGCCTTTTCAGCTTGTCTATCTTTCTGTGAATGTGTTTTTTGTTCCACAGGCTGCGGGATTGTAGTTCTTCTTGAGACAAGGGTTCTTTACCTTTCTTTGAAGTTATAAGATCCTTTGTTAACCTGCTGAGGTAAACACTTTGGGATCTCTCTGTAGAGAAAGCAAGATGTCACTCAAATAGACTCCAGGGCCAGGGCTCTTATTACAGAGCTGCCTCAGAAGCCATCTGTCAGCACAAGGGGGAGGGTACTGAACTCAGATATCCAGACCTTTTTACAGGAGTCGAGGGATCCCCTCCATCTGTCCTTGGATGCAGGTGGTGGCGCTGAGGGAGACGACCAGCAGTGACTTACAAGGCCTCTGCAAAGTAGGTGACAGTCTCCCTGGGACCCTCTGAGAAAAGTGACAGTTTTCTCTGCAACAGATGGCCTGATTCCCTGTCACCTTTCAAGGTGCCCATGTGGGTGGGAAATCTCTAGATATTGCACCCAATTTTAGGGGGTCACAGCCTTATAAAGCCCATCCAGGGATCACCCCCACCCACTCCACATTGTGACTAGTGGCAATGAATTGCAAGAACTGTGTGTTGGTTGAACTTAAAAGTCCCAAGGGCAAGGGCATGCTTTGGTCTGGGAAAAAGGCTGTTTATCAGCTCTCCTCCCAGAAGCATATTCTCCCTAAACTGGTAGGCCTGGCTTGCTTGAATAGTGAGGGCCAGCCAGTTATCCCATGTTTTTTTAAGTTTGTTTTTGGATGTGTGGATTTGATTTCATTTTCCTATCTGTATTGTGATCGAAACCAGCCGCCTCCCCCACCCCACCCCTCCCTCCCCAGCCTCGCTCCTTTCGAGCAAGCAGTGAAGATGAGCACATGCAGATCAAACCTGCCAAGCGAATAGGTCAGCCCCTTTGCCAGCCTCCGCCACAGGGCCCAGGGATAAGAGAAACCCAGCTGAGAGGGAGAGATAAGCCCTGATGCATAATCTTCCCCACCCATCCACATCTGAGTTTGCAAATAAGCATTCAAAAGTGACCCTGGTTCTGAGGGTTTTCACCATGCTGTGTTCTCCCCAGCCAAAGCCTGCCCTGAGTTCCATTCCACACACACCCATCTCTCACCTGCAGGGCTACCCTAAAGGGAGACACGTCATATACCCATCTCATGGGAGTAGCCTGTCACTTATCTCAGAGTACAAGACCAAACTGTTGCATAGATTGCAGCAACCTTCCCTCTGAACCCCACTGCCTGCATTTATTGCTACTAAAGGGGATTCTTCCCCTTGCAGAGGGCAGCTGGGGATGGCTGTTTCGTGCAACCCAGGCACACTATATTCACAAAGTGCTTCTCTGAGAGGGCAGCTCCTGTCATAGGAAGAGCCTGGTGAGGTAGGGACCCCAAGATTCTTGTCCTAGCTCTGCTGTATTATAGTCACTTTTCCCTCCAAGTCTTAGCTTCACCCGTCAGCAAAAGGAAGGTGTCAGCCTAAATGAGAGGTTGGAAACTCAACCACCCTCTGGGACCAGGCAGGTCACATAGCAGACAGTAGCAGCCAACAGGGAGTGTTCAGAGCCATGGTGAACAGAGAAAGCCTGCACCACCTATAAAGGCACTTTTATTCCAAAATTTTTAAATGTGCTTGAACAGCAAGATATGTCTGCAATCGAAATTCGTCCTGTGACTGCAAGTTGTGAGCTCTGGCTATTGATTACAGCCAAAGCAAAATGATGCTACCGGTATTTCAGTACTTATTTTATTTTGTGGCCCTTTATCTCAGAAGTATTTAGGATGTTTTAAATAGAATTGGTGAAATTAAATAGATTTCAAATATGAAATTTTAGCTGAGCCTTCCTTGGCCATTACTGGTTCTGCTGCTGCCTCTGACATCTGTCCCTTCTGCCTGGGGCACCTTGGAGCAACTCTGGGTGATGAAGTAGGTCCAGGTGGGTTCTGAACTCTCCTACAGGGTTTAGCGCCTGAATGCAGCTTTCAGGACCACTGCCTCTGGGCAGCTCCTCTGCTCTGTCCAGGAGCTCCTAACCGTAGCAGTTTTTATTGCTCTCCCATCTGCCCAGGAGAAATGACCCTGCCTGCAGCCCACCCTTCCTCTGCTTGTGTAAGACAGGAGGTAGGCAGAGGTGCAGAGTTCCATTCAAAGCTAGCTCTCCTTAGGAAAAATTGTTGGTGGTATTATTCAATTTCTTCCAGTCCCATGTTGAGCCTTTGTGCCTGTGTGGAGGGGAGGAAGGAAGCTCCCTGCTCCGTGTTCCTCTGGATGCTCCTGTGCTTACCTCTATCACTACACTTTTCATACTACATTATTATTTTTTTATTGTTCACATGTCTGTTTCTCCCACTAAAACTGTAAGCTCCTTGAAGGTATTTTTGTGTCCCCAGTACCTAGCACAATGTCTGACATACAGTAGACTCCACACATTTTTATATTATTCCTTACTTCTTGTTTATTGCAAGGATGTTAAATTTAATAAACAAAATAAAGAAGATAGGGCATTCTGGGCTTGGGGGAGCATAAACATAATAAACATAATCTATAATTATTTATATTTGTGATGGATATCTGCCTTTTCTACTCCACTGCATTGCCAGCACCTAGCGCAAACCCTGACATATAGTGTGTGCTGAATAAGTATTTTCTAAATGAATGAATGAGGGGAGAAAAAGCGTATTTCTGTCAGCCTTCCTGGAAAAAATTGCTTTGGTTTCCTTGCTTTCTTGAGCTCACCTACTAGACTCTCCCCTCTTAGGTATTGTGTTGACAACTTCTTTATGTCTTTGTGTTGGTCGAGGGTCTAGAAATCTTGAAAGAAAACCCTATGCAGAGCTCATGTACATACATGATAAACCAGACTGCCAGTTAAATCAGAAAGGCTTTTTCATAATTTAGTTAAACTCCCTTAAATGTAGACATTAGTCAAGGACAACTTTATTGATTGAGTCTAATTGCATATATTTTCTTACACTTTACTGAAGCCTATTTTTCAAGTCACTTGAAAGACTGCTCCCATTTCTGAAAAGGCATATGCCAAAGCGAGGTTTTAATTCATTACCTTTTGGACATACTGTCATTCCCTGGCTAGTACCAATCCATTACAGAGTGTGATAGTGTAATTACTTATAGGACTCCCAATCCACCTTTTTACAAGAGTTAGCTACTAGAAAATTCTGAAGACCTGTCTGCCTTTCATTCATTGATTCAATCAGTCATTCAACAAACATTTACCAAGTCTCAATTATGTGCTAGAAATACAGAGATGAATGATGCACAAAACTGCTCTCCAGGAACACCCAGTCTGATGGAGGAGGTTGATGAATAAATAGTTAATTTAGCATAATGTACACAATGAACTAAGAGATCTGTATAAGACACCAGGTAGCCCAGAGGAGGATGGGGTGATTCATGGGGGAGAAATCAGGGAAATCTTCACAGAGTCATGTGTGAGCTGGGTTTTAAAGGGGGTAGGAGTGCTTTGGACAAATAAAGTGGGGTAAGGGCGTTCCAGGCAATGTCACACCATAGCAGATATATACACAAGAGGAAGTAAGGAGTAGCTAAGGCACTGAGTGCCTGAGGTGGAGGAGTAGCCAGTCATCCCAGAGAAGGAGCTGGGGACCATGAAGAAAAGGCCTTCTGAGGATTTGGGTCATAGTCAACTTGACACTTCAGAAAGATGACCCTAGCAGCTGCATAGAAAATGGACCACAGGGACTTCCCTGGTGGAGCAGTGGATAAGACTTCACGCTCCCAATGCAGGGGGCCTGGGTTTGATCCCTGCTCAGGGAACTAGATCCCACACGCATGCCGCAACTAAGGAGCCGACAAGCTGCAACTAAGGAGCCCGCATGCAGCAACTAAGACCCAGTGCAACCAAATAAATAAAAAATAAATAAATACAAATACAAATACAAATAACCATGCTCTGGTAGAGCAATCTTTAGAAAAAAGAAAAGTAAATGGACCACAAGACAGTAGACTTCATGATTCTAGCTGAAGCCAAACCTCTCCAGCACCTCGTACCCCAGCTTTCTATGGACCAGCAGTGAGAATCCATTCTTTGCCTATTCTGGTGACTAGAGGCTACCTAAAGCCCTTGGTTCCTGGTCCCTTTCTCCATCTTCAAGGTCAGCAGCATTGCTTGTCTCTGATCGTACTTTCATCTTCACATCTTCTCTGACTATCCTCTTCAGCCTCCCTCTTCCACCTTTAAGGGCTTTCATTATTACACTGGGTCTACCTGGATAATCCAGGATCATCTCCCCATCTTAAAGTTAGCCGATTAGCAACCTTAATTCCATCTGCAACCTTAATTCCCCTTTGCCATGTCAGGTGACGTATTCACAGGTTCCAGAGACTGTGACATCTCAGGGGCCATTATTCTGCCACTACATGGAAGAAACAGACAGAATGAGCCAGTGTTGAGGTTTTTCTGAGGAGGAAAGCATCTAGTGTGATGGAAAGAGCCCTTTCCACTGTGGCTTTGAAGTTAAAGACCTGGGTTACATTAACAACTGGTCCACATGCTCACCCATGAATTTGAACAAGTCAGTTGATACCTCTGAGCCTCAGTATCTTCATCTATCAAGTGGGGATAACAATGATTACCTCCCAGAAAAACTGAGGGAATAATATATTCCTTAAAATTAAGGAAGCAGGGACTTCCCTTGTGGTGCAGTGGTTAAGAATCCGCCCGCCAATGCAGGGGACACGGGTTCAGCCCTGGTCCAGGAAGATCCCACATGCCGCGGAGCAACTAAGCCCGTGCGCTACAACTACTGAGCCTGCACTCCAGAGCCTGCGAGCCACAACTACTGAAGCCCGCACACCTAGAGCCCATGCTCCGCAACAGGAGAAGCCACCGCAATGACAAGCCCGCGCACCGCAGCAAAGAGTAGTCCCCGCTCGCCACAACTAGAGAAAGCCTGCGCACAGCAGCAAAGACCCAACACAGCCTAAAATAAATAAATTTCTAAAAATAAATAATTTTTAAAAATAAAATTAAATTAAGGAAGCAGTGCTTGGCCAAGAATAAGTACTCAGCAAATGAAGAGGAAGGGGTAAAAAGCTGGTTTCAGCTAAACCATTGGGAGCTAGCAGAGGAGCAAAAGAAAACAGAGCTGGAAAAGTAAGCAGGATTCACATCATGAAGAGCCTAGAATGCCAAAGTTTGACCATGAAATGCTATCAAAGACACTGTCTGGAACAACAGTGAATGGCTAGAATATTCACCAAGCAAACAAGACTGTCAGATGAATTAGAATAAGTAGTTTTGGTATGAAGAGTCCCTCAGGACAGGTAGGCTAGGCTCCCTCACAGCTAGATTTCACATCTTAAGCCAATAAGCAGAAAATAAAGCCCCCAATTCTGCTGCTGCCCCTGGTGAGCAGCATGTTGCCCTCTAAGCGCTCGGTTCATGTTCACACATAATTTTAATTCTGCTTTAACTTCAGATTCACAGATTTTCAATTTATCCAACCTCTGGAACACCAAGGGCACTGGGAAAGCCTTTCTGAGAGCCTGCCACTGAGACAGTGGTGCCTCAAAAAACATTTGTTGATCAAAAACCGCAAACATGGGAAAAAGAAGATTTGGAAACTAAAACTAGGTCTTTTGAAGTGGAACAGAATTTGAAGAGTTTAACTGTGACATATTGAAAAGCACATTTTGCAAGTAAGCAAGTGGAGGAAATCATCAGCTAAAGTCAGCAAAAGCATTCAGAAGAGAAAAAAGAAAATCTAGAATCTTTATGCATGTGAAGGGAACGTTTTGGACTTATTTCTTTTTTGTCACAATCATATGTGTACACACACATGACCTAGGACAATGCCTAATTACAAACATCAAGCAATAACTCTGAACGTTCAGAAAGATTCTTCTAAGCTTCTATGACTATTATACCATCAAATATCCCTAACTAATATTTGTTAATCAACAATATTAATTTGTTTTGTAAAATTTTTCTGCAATCCACAATATACTAGTATGGCATTTCTAGTTATTTGGTTAGTTAGTTAGCTAGTTCTCTATAAACTGATACATTTCTGACATTGAAAATAATATTTTTGAATGAGTGTTTTCCTCCTGATTATAGGATAACAAATGAACACTGTGCTTATTGCACTAATCTCTGCCGGTAATATGAATCATTTTAGGGCATGTGTAGTGAGCTCTAAATGTGTCGAATTGGCTTCCTGATTTAGAATGTTTGTCAGAGCCTTCATCATAGACCAATGTCACTACGTCTCCAGAAGATTCCTTTTAAAATGTAGATTTCCTCCTGAGCAAAGGGCAAGGGAGGCAAAACTAATGTTTGCAAAACTCCTCTCTGAGCTGGCCCTTCAAGGACATTATCTCACTCAGTCCCCACTGTAACCCCGTGGGCGAGTAATTATGAGTTCTGTTTTATAGATGAGAGAGTGAGCCTCAGAGAGCTTAATATCTTGCCAAAGTTCTTTCCACCAGTAAGTGGCAGAACTAGGATTTAGACCCAGTTTTCTCAACCATCTGTGGTGCTAGCTTAACTTCCAGCTGCTAAGACAATTGGAAAGTTAAAACATAAGTCACTGATGAACTACAACAGATGCTAAAACCTACAGGATGGGGCCTGAAAGAGAATCATCTTCACTCTTTGACTTACGTTAAAGAAAACCTCACTGAACTAGGAATTACTAGTTTGTGTGTCTCTAAGAAGAAATCAAGGAAGATTTCAGTCAATAGATCAGCCCCAGGGTGGCAGTTGAAAGCATGGCAGATAATAACAGCCATAGTCATGATAATATTTATTCAGTACTTACTATATGCCAGGCCTTCTTCTAATCACCTTAGAGATATAAACTCTTTTAATCCTACAGCATCTCTGTGAGGGTGGTACCATTGTCATCCCATTTTATTGATGAGGAAGTAGAGGCACAATGAAACCACAAGGTAAGTGACAGAGTTAAGAATCTGCCCAGGAAGTCTGGTTTTAGCACCCATGGTCTTATCCACTAAACCTCACTGCCTCCGTAAAGGGGATTCTGGATCATATAATATCAATGAACACAGAATCACACTGATACAAGAGGGTCTTTCAGCCACAGAAATAATGATGCCTGCGATTTATAAAAATAACTGATTCATATCATTCATTCACCATTCATTACCTCAATTGATTCTCTTAAAGGAGCCTGAATGTACATTTTTTATCCACATTGTACAGGTCCTTTCATTCATTCAGCAAATTTGTATGGGGTGAGCACTTGTCTTTAGCAAGCTTTCGAGATAAAGAAGTAATCAAAAAGGATCTCATCCTTGCCTTTATGGAGTTTACAATATAGTGAACAGGACATTCTTTAATAAATAATTGCATGAGTATGTAATTACAAATGGTGCTAAGAGCTTTGAATGAAAAGTATTGGGGATTATAAGAGCATATAATAGAAGATGACCTAGTCAGGGATTCAAAGACTCGCTGATAGATCTAGTCTGGAAGACATCCCTGAGGAAGTTAATTTGCACTAAATTCTAAGAACAATTGAGAATTAATTTAAATTTTACCATGTCAGTAAAGACTTCTACCCTATTCATAATTACAAGCATTTTTCATAAACCTTACTCCTTTCTGTTCTTCCCTATCAATTATCATCTTCTAACATACAATTTACTTATTTATTATGTTTCTTTTTGGTCTGAGTACCACCCCCTCCCCCAACTAGAATGTAAGTTCTATGAGGGTTGCAAATGAGTTTCATTCACTCAAGTCTTTGGCACATGTAGACCCTCAATAAATACAACAAAGGAACTAGTGAAATGGGCTTGGGGATGTAGGAACCAGCAATAAGGGGGGAGGATTTCTCTGTAGAGAGATCCCTCTCCCAAAGGTCCTGGAGCAGGAGGGCATATCGATTTTGAGGGAACTCAAGAACGCCATTGGGCATGTAGAGCAAGGGATAAAGTGGCAGAAAATGAGGTGGAGAGGGAAGTTTAGACCATGTTATGAAGAAATGGAAATTCAGAGTGAACGATCCCCAAAAAGAGAGCCATATGTGTATCTCAAGTTAGATCTAGCCTACCTTGTCATCTCAGAATTCTTTAAGAGGAGTAGAGAGCTACGTGCTCTTCATACAAAAATGGCCAAGCTTAAGCAGATGACAGGGAGCAACAGAATACTCGGATTGGGTGAATATTTAATAGATGGTTAAAATACGATCATTTAACATGCTTGAGGCAGAAAAGCCTGATGGATATGGTTGATTTATGAGCAGCTGGATATTAATGCGCGGGATATCAAAGTGTGTGGATTTTGTAGAGTTTCCTAGTTCTGCTTTGTTAAAACATAATATTTAAAAAGTGGTATCCTAGATCATTACTGTCTCAGCTAGAGATAAATGATATTGTGGCAGATAACCAGCATTGTTGGAGGAAAGAGAATGTTTCAGGAGGCCAGCAACATGAGACATCCTAGGACCCACTGATAGATTCCTACCTACCTGTCCCATCTTTTAGGAAGGAGCAAAGTTTTCCTTAGGACAAGATGGTGGATGGTGGAATCCTTTATGTCCCTCCACCTGGCTCAGAAGAGAGAGGTTTGTGTCTTTTAATTAAAGCAGATCTTTGTCAAACTATTGTTCTTATTGGAAGCTTATTTCATACAGACTCCCAGATTATGCCTAACGTGTGGTTAAGACTCGTGAACCCCTGTGGCACAGTATTACAGGAGGAGCTTGGGGCTTGCTTCTGTCAAACAGATGAAATGCCTTCACTTTATGTAAATGCCTACACTAACAAGGCCAAATTAAACACCCGTCAAATGGGAGATGCCTTTCAGTGTGCAGTGCCTGCTGCCTCCTTGACACCAGCTAGCTTTCTCAACAAATCCCAGACTGTCTTCATACACGAGGATGGCATTTTATCTCCTAGGTAGTCGTTTCTAAGATTTAAGTCTTCCCTAAAAGGACACTTCTTGTTCCAGCTACTCTGAAATTCTAGTTAGTACATGAAAGATCTTAGCCACCATAGATAGTTCATTCTTACAAATAAACGTTGCCATAAGTGTCAGCGATCCGTCTTGCCCAGAAGGTAATTTATAGTAAATTAGATGGGACCACCATCCCAGAGACCCTTCCCAGAATGTGTGGCTGAAAGTCTTTGAGAATGGCTACCTGCAAATCGAGCTATGATAACTTACTCTGTGATTCCATTTTCTGACATGGTCACTGCCAATTCTTTGGTTGCTGTAAACTAAGACATCCAGCATCCCATTTAGATGAAAATCTAGATAAAACCTAACCTAAGTGTGTCTGGCTGTGGTTTTGCCAGCCAGCTATTGACCTGGGAATTGCTTTAAGGAAGTAGAACCTTGCTCTAAGTTATTTCCTGACCTTCCCCTGTCTTTATTAATTCTGGAGTCTTACATGTCGAAAGCTAAAAGAGACCTTGAAAGAATATTTGGCCAAGTCATTCTCAAAAACAAGTCAATATATTACAAAGCTACAGTAATCAAGACAGTTTGGTACTGGCACAAAAACAGAAATATAGATCAATGGAACAGGATAGAAAGCCCAGAGATAAACCCACGCACATATGGTCACCTTATCTTTGATAAAGGAGGCAAGCATATACAGTGGAGAAAAGACAGCCTCTTCAATAAGTGGTGCTGGGAAAATTGGACAGCTACATGTAAAAGTATGAAATTAGAACACTCCCTGACACCATGCACAAAAATAAACTCAAAATGGATTAAAGACCTAAGTGTAAGACCAGACACTATCAAACTCTTAGAGGAAAACATAGGCAGAACATTCTATGACATACAGCACAGCAAGATTCTTTTTGACCCAGCTCCCAGAGAAATGGAAATAAGAACACAAATAAACAAATGGGACCTAATGAAACTTAAAAGCTTTTGCACAGCAAAGGAAACCATAAACAAGACCAAAAGACAACCATCAGAATGGGAGAAAATATTTGCAAATGAAGCAACTGACAAAGGATTAATCTCCAAGATTTACAAGCAGCTCATGCAGCTCAATAACAAAAAAACGAACAACCCAATCCAAAAATGGGCAGAAGACCTAAATAGACATTTCTCCAAAGAAGATATACAGATGGCCAACAGACACATGAAAGAATGCTCAACATCATTAATCATTAGAGAAATGCAAATCAAAACTACAATGAGATATCATCTCACACCGGTCAGAATGGCCATCATCAAAAAATCTAGAAACAATAAATGCTGGAGAGGGTGTGGAGGAAAGGGAACTCTCTTGCACTGTTGGTGGGAATGTAAATTGATACAGCCACTATGGAGAACAGTATGGAGGTTCCTTAAAAAACTACAAATAGAACTACCATACGATCCAGCAATCCCACTACTGGGCATATACCCTGAGAAAACCATAGGTCAAAAAGAGTCTTGTACCAAAATGTTCATTGCAGCTCTATTTACAATAGCCAGGACATGGAAGCAACCTAAATGTCCATCGACAGATGAATGGATAAAGAAGATGTGGCACATATATACAATGGAATATTACTCAGCCATAAAAAGAAATGAAATGGAGGTATTTGTAATGAGGTGGATGGAGTTAGAGTCTGTCATACAGAGTGAAGTAAGTCAGAAAGAGAAGGACAGGTACAGTATGCTAACACATATATACGGAATCTAAGGGGAAAAAAAAGCCATGAAGAACCTAGTGGCAAGACGGGAATAAAGACACAGACCTACTAGAGAATGGACTTGAGGATATGGGGAGGGGGTGGGGTGAGATGTGACAGGGTGAGAGAGTGTCATGGACATATATACACTACCAAATGTAAAATAGGTAGCTAGTGGGAAGCAGCCGCATAGCACAGGGAGATCAGCTCGGTGCTTTGTGACCACCTAGAGGGGTGGGATGGGGAGGGTGGGAGGGAGGGAGATGCAAGAGGGAAGAGATATGGGAACATATTGTACATGTATAACTGATTCACTTTGTTATAAAGCAGAAGCTAACACACCATTGTAAGGCAATTATACTTCAATAAAGATGTTTTAAAAAAAAAAAAAAAAAAAAAAAAAAAAAAAACAAGTCAAACAGCTGCATCAGACAGAATTACCTGAGGTGCTTATTAAAAATATGATTTTCCAGGTCCCACCCCAGACCTACTGAAACAGAAGCTGTGGTTGTAGGATCTAGGGATCCAGGTGAATAATAAGTTCTTCAAGAGATTGTGGTCCTTAACCACTACATTTAGAAACCAAAGTTCTATTCCTCCCCTCATGCCGTAATCAGAATGATACATAAGCTCTCTTAGCAGAGAGATATGATAAATAGTTCCTCCCCTTTTTATTGTTATTTAGGAACAGAGAAAGGCCTCAAGTTATCAACATTAATTTCACATCGTCATCCAATTTTCTGGGTTGGGTAGGGCACTGCATTATAAGGAAGAGTAATTCAACACTGGTGTCAGTACACAAATTGCTCAAATCTAGTGAGTGCATTATAGTGGCCGGAGGTTCCAGGCAAAGTTATAGTCAACATCATGCACCTGCTACATCTAGTTGGCGTAGGATTCCTGCAAGTAGCTGCTCTCATAGGAAACAAGTCCAAGACCATCAGGGGAGGCGGGCAACCAAGGTTGGGCGAGGACCTAAATCAAATACTTCCCATGTATTAAATAATTTAATCCTGATTGTGGCCCTCTTACACAGGCAGTATTATTAACACCATTTTAACAAGTGAGGAAACTAAAGCACAGAGGAGTTAAGTAACTTGCCCAAAGTCACATAGATTGTGAGTGGCTGAACTGGGCTTCAGAACTGGGCAGGGTGGTTCTAGAATCTGCATCTTTAATCATTAAACCACACTGCTTCCTCAGACGCTGATAATAATTATGCTCTAGTCAACAAGGAAGTGGAGCACTCAGTAGGAAAGACAGTCAGAAGCTTGGTGTAGCACAGGTCAGCCTACCAGTTATTTAAAACAAAGCTGCATCTTGGTGACCACCAGGACACTTCAGGCACAATGAGTCCTAGACCATACAGCAGCCAGACTAATTCCAACCAACCTCACCCCCAGGGATGGGGGAGGGGCTCCTTCTGTTGTCCCTGCTCTAGAAGGAACTGGCTCAAGAAAGAAGGGTGTTAGGCATTGCCTTACCTTGGGGGCCGCCATAACACTATGCCTTAGATGGCTTGAACAGCCGAAATATATCTTCTTGCAGTTATGGAGGTGGGAAGTTTGAGATAAGGTGCCAGCATGGGTGGCTTCTGGTAAGAACTCTCTTTCTGGCTTGCAGGCGGCCTCTTTCTCTCTGTGTGCTCGCATGGCCTTTCCTTGGTGCCTGTGCAGGAAGAGAGAGGTGGCTCTCTCTTCCTCTTTTTAAAAGATCACCATGGGACAAAGTGAGAGAGTGGCATGGACATATATACACTACCAAATGTAAAATTGATAGCTAGTGGGAAGCAGCCGCATAGCACAGGGAGATCAGCTCGGTGCTTTGTGACCACCTAGACGGGTGGGATAGGGAGGGTGGGAGGGAGATGCAAGAGGGAGGGGATATAGGGATATATGTATGTGTATAGCTGATTCACTTCATTATACAGCAGAAACTAGCACACCATTGTAAAGCAGTTATACTCCAATAAAGATGTTAAAAATATATATATATATGCTATAGCTCTGAAGCCTGCCAAAACAAACAAAAAAAAATAAAAGTAAAAATAAAAGGTCACCAGTCCTATCAGATAGGAGCCCATTCTTATGATCTCAGATAACCTTAATTACCTCCTAAAAGCCCTATTTCCAAGTTCAGTCACATTGAGGGGAAGAGAGGTTAGGGCTTCAACATATGAATCTGGCAGTGGTGTGAGGGTGACACAAAATTCAGCCCGCAGCAAGTATTTAGATATTATGGGAGAAGGCCCGTCCAACACAAGCAATGACAACACTGATTCCTGCCATTGAGGGTCTCCTATGTGCCGGACACTGAGCTAAGCACTTCCTGTGTATTATCTCATTTGATCAGTGCTCCACAAGCCCAGGATTAATGAATCCATTTTTTAGATGAAGAAACCTAAGGTCAGAGATTTGGGGAACTTCAGAGTTAATTAGTGGCAGAGCCAGGCTCTGGCTCTGCTCAATCTGACTCTTAATTCCTATGCCAGAAACGACACTCTGGATCATGGATCCTTTTGAAAGTCTGAGTCAAGTTATGAACCCTCTCCTTAGGAAAAAACACACAAACACAAATTTTTGCATATAATTTAGGGGGCCTCTCAGCCATCCAGAGGTTAAAGTAAGTGGAAACACAGGATAAACATGGATTTCTATTTTCCTAGAGAATCAGAATCTCAAGAAGCCATATTATAGGGCTTCCCTGGTGGCGCAGTGGTTGAGAATCTGCCTGCCAATGCAGGGGACACGGGTTCGAGCCCTGGTCCGGGAAGATCCCACATGCCGCGGAGCGACTGGGCCCGTGAGCCACAACTACTGAGCCTGCGCGTCTGGAGCCTGTGCCCCGCAACAAGAGAGGCCGCGACAGTGAAAGGCCCGCGCACTGCGATGGAGAGTGGCCCCCGTTCGCCGCAACTGGAGAAAGTGCTCGCGCAGAAACGAAGACCGAACACAGCCAAAAATAAATAAATTAATTAATTAATTAAAAAAAAAAAAAGAAGCCATATTATAGAGTGAAGGCAACTTTAGCATAATCTTCTAAGCTAAAGCACATACATCAAAGAAACCTGTTTGTTACACAGGCTGTTCTGGGCTAAGCCCCAGGGCAACAAGCCCACAGTCCCCTGACTAGGGATAACAAGGCTGCACCAGGCTCTCGCTCTCTCTCTTTTTCTGGAAACAGGTTTGATGGGGGAAGAGGAAAATGGCTGTTGACGAGGTACCAAAGGAGTGGAGCAGGCTGAGGTCACCTGAGAGCAGGAGTCTAGAATTCAGATACAGCCAGGGGTCAGCACATAACAGAGGCTGAAGCTGATCTGGTATAATAGGACAGGAGCGGGCAGCTCTCATCCTAAGGGACCTCCCCACAGCAGCTCCTGTCTACTTTCTCCATGAGGAATGTGGATTTGGTGAGGACACATCTTCATTTTTTTAAAGCAAAATATCCAGATTTTTATGTCAAATCTCCCCATTTTCAAACATCTACCCGTAGAAGACATGCAGTTCTAGAAGAATCTCATCCAATATGACCCTTACTCTCTCCATCGGTAACATGAGGATTATAGTAAAATGAGTCTCATAGGATTTTTTCAGAAGATCAAATGAAATAAGGTATATAAAAACGCTTTATAACTATAAAGTGCTATATAGGTGTTAACAGAGAAACCCATAAAAAGCAAATTCTCTCCAGAGGTAGTGATGGTGTATTTAATAGCTGGGCGTCACACACCTATAGAATCTGAGCAACGGCAAAAGGGACCTTTTAAAAATGTAAATCGGATTACATCCTCCCTCACTTAAACTCTCTAATGGTTTCTCATCCCACTTAAAGTAAAATCAAAGCTATGCATGACCTGGCTACTGTCAACCTGTCTGCCTGATCCCTGACCTTTCCCTCACTTAGGATGCTCCAGCCACGGCTTGTTTCTATTCCTCAACCACAACAAGAGGATTCTCCTCTTAGGGCCTTGGTGCTAGACAGCTCCTTGGCTGGAACGCTCTAACCTCGACCTTCTGCATGGTGGTCTCATCATTTAGCTCCTCAGATCAACTTCCACTTCTGAGAGAGGCACCCCAATCCAGAAGGGCCACCTGATCACTCTCAGCAACGACACTTGATGTCACGCTCGACATAGCCCTTCTCACTGTCTGATATGGTTCTTAATTTTTATTGGTTTGCTTATTTAACAAATGTGTCCTCCCACGAGATACAAGCTCCAATTAGAAGGATCCTACATAGTCTTATTCACCACCATATCCACTAGCCTCTGAGGCAGGTCTGGTACATGTTTGGAAGTACAAATATCCATTGAAAGAGTCTTAAAATGGGTATTATAGTAGAAATTCTAGTAGAAGAGCAAAAAGCACTTTGAACTGAACCAATGCCATTTCCTGGGTCCCACTCAGATTTACTGAACCAGAATCTCTAAGAATGTGGTTCAAGTGTCTGGATTTTTAGTAAACACCTCAGATGGGTGATTCTGGTACAGGGGACCGCAGAACACATTTTTTTAAAACACTGAATTTAGAGGCCAAAGACTGAGTTCTAGATACTGTTTATTTTGCAGGGTGTTCATGAGGCCTCAAAAGACAAAATGGCAGGTAAAGTTCTTTGCCTACACCCAGACTTACAGAAATACAGGCCCAAAGAGCCATTCTTCCCTGGCTTTCCTGTCAGGGTCTGCAATGTCCACATTCAGGGACAGAAGCTTGCTGTGCCCTTAGTCAGCTCCTTCCTTTCATGGACCTGAGCACATTCTGTGCCTTCTTCCTCTTGGTACGTATTCAAGGATTTAAGACAACTATACCAGCTCCTTTTAGCATTTCTAGCTGGTTAGCCATTCTTAGGCCATGGCAACCCAAATATATTTCAGTTTGTCCATGCCATTTTTAGAGTACAGATTTTTATAAATTAATGAAATAGTCCACTCTAGTCTGTTCAGTGTAGTTACATGATATGAATATTATTTAAAAAACAAACAAACAAACAATGACTGGAGTTCCTGGGTCAAACATTCAGGAATTTGATTTTTTTTTTCCTCAGCTCGTCAAAAATAAAACAGAGTTTTGCAGAAAGAATCATCTGCAGAATCTCACAAAAGACTGATGAAAAAACTAAAAAAGGATATCAACCTACAGTGAAGAGAAAAATAGTAATAACTAACACGTA
The DNA here is from genome assembly GCF_028023285.1 of Balaenoptera ricei. NCBI lineage: Eukaryota > Metazoa > Chordata > Mammalia > Artiodactyla > Balaenopteridae > Balaenoptera > Balaenoptera ricei. The sequence continues at coordinate 52,198,040 of NC_082639.1, forward strand.
TGAACCCCAACTCAGGGCCAAGCACCATCACACACTATCTCATTTCATACATATAACCCTGTAAGGAAGCATCATGATTCTCCCCATTTTAGAGATGAGAATTGCCCAGCATTAGTAACTTGCCCAAAATGGCATAATTAGAACTTTTCACACTTGGTTTAAGAGCCCAGGTACCTGGCTGACCCCAGAGCCATGTACTTATCCACTGACTACACTGTGTGAAAAGTTCTTCTCTTCTGAAACCAGACCAATCTGTCTGCACGGGCTCTTTATTTTCTGTGTTTCACTCTGACCAGCCAATTCTTCTCACTGACATCTTCTCTCTTTAGATACAATACCATCGATTATGCCACAGTCAAACTCCATTTGCTTTTCCAGTTTCTCCTCTTGAAGGTGCTTCAGTACCCACCCATTATATGTTGATTTTGTGATTTAAGTCTTTGGATTTTGTTGGAGGCAGGGTTCCTTGCTGATGCCTGTAACTTCCTTCAATGACCAACTAAAACTCCTAATATTTTTCCAGTATACTAGTGTAAAGCTAGGCTTGTATACTTGTGCCATTGATTTTTTTTCAATCTAAATACAGAACTTTGCATATATCTCTACGGGATTTCATCTTGTGGTTTTGGACCAGTGTTGTAGCTTGTCAAGATTATTTTAAATCTTGATTCTATCATTTGTGGTATTAGCTACTCCTCCCAGCTTTCTGTCATCTGTAGATTTTATTAAATGAAACATCTATTCCTCAGGCAAATAAGTGACAGAAATGTTGAACTGCACAAAGCCAAACACAGACAGTATGACAGGAGGGATTAAAAAAAAATGAGTATAGTACTGGACTGAGCATAAGCAAGAAAATTTGGTCACTACAATTGATCCCAGATGCACTATTGAAAAGAGTGTCGTTCCATCTTTCTCCTGATTTTCTCCATAATGCCACATTCTGGCAGGCGTGCTAGTATCATGATCACCACCTTTGATGTATCTTTGCGTATACTTCCTTGCCCTTTATAATTTATTGCCTTGATGAAGTAAAAATCTCTGTGCATATGTGCTGAGGTTACAGAAATGAGGAAAATAAACAATTAAGTTGGTCACCTGGGCTCTTAAACCAAGTGTGCAAAGTTCTAATTACGCCATTTTGGGCAAGTTACTAATGCTTTGGCAATTTTCTTCTCTAAAATGGGGAGAATTGTGATCCTTTCTTACAAAGTCGTGCATATGAAATGAGATAGTGTGTGATGGTGCTTGGCCCTGAGTCGGGGTTCATACGTGTTAGTTATCAATATTACTATTTTTCTCTTCACTGTAGGTCGATACCCTGGTGTTTTTTTAGTTTCTTCATCAGTCTTTTGTGAGATTCTGCAGATGATTCTTTCTGCAAAAGTCTGCTTCGTTTTTGATGAGTTGAGGGAAAAAAAATCAAATTCCTTAATGTTTGACCCTGGAACTTCAGTCATTGTTACGGATTTTTTTAATAATATTCATGTCATGTAACTACACTGAACAGACCATAATGGACTATTTTATTGGAGAGATGATATGGGAGAAAAGAGAGAGACACGTTACTATGATAAGAGATCAAGAAAAGCTCCCTAAAGGAAGGGGTACCTGGGTTAAATCTGAAAGTCACGTGCAAATTGGCCAAACAAGGAGTTGGGGGTGGAGAGGGTGTCATGAGCTAAGGTCACAAAGCCCCTACGCCATTTTAGAAGAATGGATTTTATATTAATAGCGTTAGAGATTATCATTAAAGACTCGGTCCATGAAGTCTTCCCCATACACTTCAACTTTCTCCAATCCCTCCTGCCTTGAAAATCTTACAGCATTTTTTCTCCATCCCAGGGGCAGGTTGCCCCTTTACCATATACTCATATTTTTACCTCATTAACATGTACATGTATCTTTCATCCCTCAATTAGTGGAAGGGCATTGAAGACTGAAACTATGCCTCACATTTCCATTCTGTTCACAGTTCTAAGCACCAAGGTGGTAGTGAAAATTTTCTTGATGAATTGAATAGAGACAGCAGCAATGACTGGCAAACAACAGCAGTGGGAGATCAGAGGGGAGGGTGATAACCAGAAAAAATGGCATACATAGTGAGGGGCCCTGGAAGACAGGGGCAGAAACTCCATGACGGCAGGGGTCATATTAGTGATGTTTCCTCTTTATGCCAAGTGACCAGTGGATTGCCTGGTTTTATCTCTTGAGAAAATAAACCAATAAAATCTGTTCCACTCATCTTAGAAGAACTGTAAGTCATACTTACTATTGGTATGTTCAGTCCTACTTTCCAAGGACAGAATATGCCTTTGGAGTCCTTTGTTAAGGTCCCTCAGTCTGTGAGCTGGCATTAATTTTATGCACAATTTCTGTATATATGTCAAGATATAGTGAGTTTTGGAGGGTATGCCATACACAAACCGGTCTGATTATTTTACATTACCTGGTAGGTTGGGATACATAGACAACAGATGGAAAATAGATTGGAACTTCCATGAGTTCTCTCTCTTCCATTCTCTCCAGTGGTCAGGTTGGTTGAGAATAGTTGGCCGGGCTCTGTGGGAAAATGAGGCATAATCTATTGGTCATGTCTATTGGCCACAGGTGAAGGATGTGGTGATTGGAAAACACAACGGCTATATATATGCCATCCCTGATAGGTGTTGCCTTTAATGTGGCCTTTTAAAAGATTTTTGGGGCTTCCCTGGTGGCGCAGTGGTTAAGAATCCACCTGCCAATGCAGGGGACACGGGTTCGAGCCTTGGTCCGGGAAGATCCCACATGCCGCAGAGCAACTAAGCACGTGCACCACAACTACTGAGCCTGCACTCTAGAGCCCGTGAGCCACAACTACTGAGCCCGCATGCTGCAACTACTGAAGCCTGCGCACCTAGAGCCCATGCTCCGCAACAAAGAGAAGCCACCGCAATGAGAAGCCCACACAATGCAACCAAGAGTAGCCCCCGTTCGCCACAGAGAAAGCCTGCATGCAGCAACGAAAACCCAATGCAGCCAAAAATAAATACATTTAATAAATTTTTTTAAAAAAAAGATTTTGGCACAATCTAAATGCTCAACATCATCCTTCACCTTATAAACTGTGGTGTGCATGTGACTCTAGCCTTTTCTTTAACCTTCTTACTATGAAATAAAACATATCTAAATAACACATTGATCCAAAACACATTACTAAACAAAAATATATGACATACATATACAGCTCAACAATCTGTCCAGAGTGAACACGTGTGATACCACCACCCAGGTCAAGAAATAGAACACGATCAGTCTCTTACAATCTCCTGTCTTTTACTCTTTCCCAGACGCTACCCACCATTGTCCTGATTTTTAAGGCTATCACGTCCTTGCTCTCTTTTATAGTTTTATCACCCAAGTATGTATCCCTAAGCATCATAGCTTGGTTTTGCTTCGTTTCTTTTTCTTTTTGGTACTTAATATAAATCAATTCATATGCTATATTTTCTTTTGCGTTTTTTTAATCCATATTATGTTTATGAGCTTGATCGATTTTGCTGCAGATAGCTGTAGCTCATTTATTTTTCACTGTTGTATAGTATTAAAAAGTGTGAATATATGACAGTTTTATTTATCCAATCCACAGGTGATGGATATTTAGATTATTACCAATTTTTAACTAGTTTGAATAATGTTGCTATGAACTTTTTTATACACAATTCTTGGAGCACACATTTCTGTTGGATCTATGCCTCGGGAGTAATTGTTGGGTCATAAGGTATTCGTTATGTTCAACGTTAGTCGATAATGCCATATGGTTTTCATATGCATATATGGTTTTCATAGTTGTTGCATCAATTTCACTTCCACCAGCAATGTATGAGAATTTTAGCCCTTCTGATATGTGTGCGATATTTTATTGTGGTTTTAATTTTTATTCCCTGATGACTAATGGGCATCTTTCATATATATTTTGACCATTTGAATACCCTCTTTTGTGAAGTGACTGTTCAGGTCCATGTGCCAGATTTGTCATTTCCTTTTATAAATTATAGGAGTTATTTTTATCTATTCTGGACAAAAGCCTTTATCAGTTATATCTGTTACAAATATCTTCTCCTATTTGGTGGTTTCCTTTCCACCCTCCTAATGGTGTTTTTGGAGGAAAAGAAGTTCTAAATATTATGTAGATCATTATTATTCAATACTTCTCTTTAAATTTGTGCTTTATGTTGTCCAATTTAAGAAAATTTTCCCTAGTCCAAGGTTGTGAAGATATGCTGTATTATCTTCTAGAACACTGATTATTTTATCTTTCACTTTTCGAACTACAGCCACCCTGGAATTTGTTTGTTTGTTTGTTTGTTTGTTTGGTCTGGTGCAGAGCAGTAGTCATTTCATTTTTTGCATAAGGATCACCAACTGACGCAGTTTTGAAAAAGACTGCTCTGAAGCAATACCTTTGCTTTGAATCAAGTGTCCACATATGCATGGGTCTCTTTCTGGAATCCCTATCTTATCATTATTCAGATGGCAATACTATACCAGTTTCTGCAGTCTTCATATCCCATGGAGCACATCCTCCCACTATTCTTCATCAAGTGTCTTGGCTAGTCTTGGCCACTTGCATTAACATATGCATTTAGGATAATCTTTTCAAGTTCCATTTTAAAAATCTTGTTGGGATTTTAATTGGGAATACATGAATCTATAGATCATTTTGGAGAGAAGTAACATATTTATAATATTGTATTGTCCAATTAGGAGCATGGTTTATCCCTCTTTTTATCTAGGCAGTTTTATACAATATTATTGTTTTCTTGAGGTTTATTCCTGAGTATTCGAGAGTATTTGACAATTCCTAATTGTCTAGGGTTTTTAAAATCATAAATGGATATTGAATTTTACCAGATGCTTTTTCTGCATATATTTAGATGAGCACATGACTTGTCTACTTTATTCAGTTAATGCTGCCTTTTTGTTGAGTTCTGAATATCAAACCAACCTTAAATTCTTGGAATAAACCCAAATTAGTCATGATTTATTATCCTTTTATATATTGCTGAATTTTTGTTTAGAATTTTTACATCTATGTTCACAACAGAGAGTAGCATGCAATTTTATAAACTGTGCTCATCAAATTTTGGTATTAAGGTTATGCTGATAAATCATAAATCAAATAGGTAATATTCCCCCTTTTTCTATTCTCTGGAAGAGTTTTTGGAAGATTGGCAACATTTCTTCTTCAAAAGATAGGTAGAATTTACTGGGAAAGCCATCTAGTTCAAGATTTTCTTTATAAAAATGTTTTTAAGTATGGATTCAATTTCTCTAATAATTATCAAATTATTCAAACCTTTTTCTACTTTTATCTATTTTGAAAGTTGTATTTTTTAGGGAATTTGTGTATTTCATCCAAACTTTCAAATATATTTGCATAAAGTTATTCATACTATACTTTCATCAAAATGTTTTAATGTGTGTAGTATCTGTAATTATGTCCACTTTTCCATTTGTGACATTGATTATTTGTGTTTACTGTTTTCTTTTTCTTTTTTCCCTTGATCAGCCTTATGAGGGATTTATCAACTTTATTAACTTTTTCAAGTTAACTTTTGGATTTGTTCATCCTTTCTACTCTATGTTTATTTTCTGTTTCATTTGTTTCTGTGCTTATCTTTATTATTTCCTACCTTATATTTTATTTGACCTTAATGTTCAGCTCTCTTTAAATTATTAAAACAGATGATTAGCTCACTAATTTTCAACCTTTCTTCTCTTACATGCATTTGAAGCTATAGATTTCCCTCTATACATAGCTTTAGTTGTATCTCACAAGTTTTTTTTTTTAATATTTATTTATTTATTCATTTATGGCTGTGGCGGGTCTTAGTTGCCGCATGCAGGCTTCTTTCTACTTGTGGCATGCGGGCTCCAAAGCATGTGGCACACGGGCTCTCCTGTTGCAGCACACAGGCTCTGTAGTTGTGGCAGTTGAGCTTAGTTGCCCCACAGCAGTGGGATCTTAGTTCCCCAACCAGGTTCGAACCTGCATCCCCTGCATTGGAAGGCAGATTCTTAACCACTGGAACACCAGGGAAGCCCCGTATCTAATAAGTCTTGATACATATTTTTCATTATTTTTAAGTTTAAATTATTTTCTGAGTTTTGTTGTCATTTCTTCTTTGAACTATGAGACTATATAACTATATTTATTAATTTCCAGATATTCGGGGGTTTTCCAGTTATCTTTCTGTCATTGATTTCTAGGTTAATTGCGTGGAGGGAAATTTTTTGAAAAGTTTTTGATAATTTATGGTATAGAAGTTTTGCATGTGCTTAGAACAAAAATGAGTATTTTGCCATTACTGGTTGTTTTATTCTATTTATGTCTATTAAATCAAATGTGATCATATGTTGCTCAAATTCCCTATATTCTTACTGATTTTTGGTCTGCAGGTTCTATTAGATATCAAAAGTGACTATTAAAATGTCCTATTATGATTATAAGTTACTCTATTTCACCTTTTTGTTTTGTTAATCCTCACTTTATATATTTTTGTTGCCTGTTATTAGGAACATACAAATTTCCTGTGAATTAAATATTTTATCAGTGTAACGTGTCTCTCTTCATCTCTAATAGTACTTTATAATCATTTAAAGTGCATAACTATAACGGTTAAGTTTGGCTAGTACTTGTATTATGTATATTTTTACTCTCCTTTCCTTCAAATTTTTGTATTTTTATGTTTAGGCATGCCTTTTATAAATATGTTAAGCATCGTAATTTAAAATTTGTGTCTCATAACTCCTATATCTGGAATTCCCATGGGTCTGTTTCTGTTGCCTATTGGTTTTGTTAGTTTTCATTCCTGTTATCTGGTCTCCTTATATTCCTACTTATTTTCTTTTCTTATTACATGATGGCCATAGTGTTCAAGAATGTGTTTATAGAATTAATTTGAGACCTAGGATGAGGTTATCTTCCCCAGAGAGGATTTACATTTGTCTCTGCCCTCAAGCCCTAATCACTTCAATCCAATTTAAAGATGATTCAGAACTGGTCTTAGTCCCTGCTGGGCCTATTTCTGGTTCACCCACACTCCCAGGGCTCATTCCTTTCTAGGGTCACAGCCAGGACTCCCAACCTGGGCAGGTCCTGATTTTCAATCTCTCCCCCCTTGCCTCACCCCTCAGCCACCCACTCTAGACCTGATATCCCCCTAGTGGGTAAGTAGGTCCAAATGCGGAGCTTACCTGTTCGGCCTCACTCTCCTCTAGATCCTAGCTAGGTCGTTCTTCACTACCTTGTTATTCCTCCAATGCCTTAAAGCTGATATTTTAATATTTTCATCAGTTTTTCTTATTGTCCTCAGAGAGGTGATCAGTCCAAATTACCTGATCCACCATAATTAGGTAAATGAAAGTGTCTGTTCTCCATTTATTTTATTTTTTAATGTAAATAGTGATTTACATTAGTTCCTTGTTATTCTTTCTTTCTTTCCTTTTTTTTTTTTTGGCCACACAGCTTGCGGGATCTTAGTTCCCAGATGGGGAATTGAACCCACAACCTCTGCAGTGAAAGCACAGAGTCCTAACAACTGGACTGCCAGGGAATTTCTTTATTATGTTTTCTTATTATGATTGCTTTTTTATTCTGAAAGTTGTACATTTCCACTGTCAAAAATTTAGAAAATACAAACACAAGAAGGAAGAAAATGTAAAAATCACTTATAATTCCCTATTTGTCTTTTTTCTCATATATACAAACATTTTTAACAAAAATGAGATCACACTGTAGTTATAACAGAATTTATTCATTTAATATATCACAACCTCTTGATAGCTTTATGGTATTCTAGTATATGTATATGCCATAATTCATTTAAACAATTCTATAGAATTAGATATCAAAAGTTTTCCAATTATTCATCATTATAAAACCACTATCACAAACATTATTTCATCAAATATTCTAACAGTTCATTATTATCTTCTTAGGATAAATTCCTAAAAGTGGAGCTGCTGGTCAAAAGATATAAGGCATTGTATATATTGCCAAGTTGTCCTCCAGAAGAGCATTATCGATGTACACTTCTACTAGCAGTGTTTGAGAATGATAGTGTTCAACTCCTAAAATCAGATGAGAACTTCTGAGCAATTATTTCCTTACCAACATAGGTGAGATTTACCATTTTAAAACAAATAAAAAGCATTTTAAATGCTCTCTGTCCTGCTTTTGCCACCATTGTGACTTTGATTTGTTCCTTAGTATATAAAATAAGCCACTAGCTTGAGGATTGGAGGGATTTAGGGGCTTAGCATTGGAGATCAAACATTTCCTCTGTGGAGGAGGTGGGGGACAGCAGTGAGGTCTGTATAAAAGCTGGTTTACTGAAGCTCTCCAGGGGTGACCACTGACTTTCAGCCCTCCAGTGGCCAAAGTAGGGCTCCTCCTTCTGGTTGGTACCCACAAACCCTCTATTAAAAAGCAAAGTAAATGAGTAGAAAACTTCTTTCTGGTAACTCAGAAATTAGTATAATACCTAAGCAACACTCTAAAATAGACAAGCTTTGGTTTGAATTCCCTGGTACTAATGAAGTCCAAACTCCTTAACAGATCTTTTGAGATCTGCCCTGTTCCCCACTTCTCCTGCCTAGACTTTCTCCTTTCTGACTTTATACCTTAACAGCCAGCAATACTGACTCCCTCTCAGTTCCCATATAGAGCCATGCTTTCTCTCTTCTTCTCCCCTATACCATGGATACAGTGTCCTTTGCATGGAATTCTCTTCTTCTATTCACTATCAACTCCAATTTATCCTTCAAAATTCAGCTCAGATGTCATCTCCTCAAGGAACTCTCCCATGACTCCCACATCCTGGCTAGGAGTAACTCCTATCTTGTAGGATTTTGTGTTCATCTCTATCACAGCACCTATCACTCTACACTGTATTCCTCTGTTTACTTGTCAGAGTCACCTGACCAGTTAAGAACTTGTGATGTCAGGGACTATGTCTTATTTCTCTTTGTAGTCTCAGCACTGCACCTGAAAAATGCTCCTTAAATTAAGTCTGCACCTGAAAAATTCGCCTTAAATTGTCTTTCCTTCCGTTACAGATATTCTTTCACTCATTCCCCAAATCCAGGACTTTGTTTTTATTAAAGAAAATACAACCTAAAAATCTCATTCCCACTAAGGTAATAGTGGGATGTAGCTGCATAACATTCTAGAATGATAAAACAGGGAGGGATGTAAGTAGTCATAAGCCAAGTTCTCTATTTTTGTGGCAAAGGAACTGAATTTCAGGGAGATGGAGTGACTTGTCCAAGATCATACTGCAAGTTCATGGCCAAACTAAAATGTGAATGCCAGTCTTTTGATTTCTAGACCAATATGCTTCCCACTAAATCAAGGATCTTAGGAGCAGCATCTTAGAGGAGATAGTGCTTGACTCACAGAAAAGAATCTCTACTGGTGGGATTTCAGATGCTATGGCCTCCATACTAGGGAAATAGCTAGTATCTCTCATCTTATGCCACATACGTCTACCCAAAGTGAGGAAAGGGAAACCCTGCAGTATTAATATGGAGAAAAAAGACTATGTTTCACAATATACTTAATAAAGAGGATTTTGTTCTATGTTCATTATTATATATCCTCTTTAAGGTGCTGTAAAGTCTTTTTGAAGATGAAGAAATAGAAACAGGAAGCCACACATGCTTTTTTTTCTTTTTTTTTTTTTTAAATTTACACTATTCTCTATACTTTATACTATCTATATACTTTCACGGCTTTTTTTTTTTTTTTTTTAATTTATTTTTGGCTGTGTCGGGTCTTCGTTTCTGTGCGAGGGCTTTCTCGAGTTGCGGCAAGCGGGGGCCACTCTTCATCGCGGTGCGCGGGCCTCTCACAATCGCGGCCTCTCGTTGCGGAGCACAGGCTCCAGACGCGCAGGCTCAGTAGTTGTGGCTCACGAGCCTAGTCGCTCCGCGGCATGTGGGATCTTCCCAGACCAGGACTCGAACCTGTGTGCCCTGCATTGGCAGGCAGATTCTCAACCACTGCGCCACCAGGGAAGCCCCACACATGTTTTTTAAACTACATGTCGATGTATCCAAAACTGAGTTTCAAAGGTTTACTTTGCTTGGCTTATTTACTGTTCTAATACTACCTTATGGAAAATAGCAGATACCTGTTTCTGAAATGTATTATAACATAAGCTGACAAGTTAAAATCAATTATGTTATTTTAGTTTATTTCTAAATATTATTAGCACATAAAATAGTAAGAAATATTATGTTATTAAAGCCCTGGTTTAGCCTGTGGGGCAGTATAATATAGTGGTAAACAGCATGGGCTCTGGAGCCAAACTGAGTTTGGATCAGTGACTTGGAACAAATTTTGAGCAAACTACTTAGCATCTCTGCCTGGGCTTTTTCATCTGGAGAATGGGGATGTTAATAGTACACATTTCAGATGGCTCTTTTGAGGATTAAATGAGGTAATATCTGTAAAGTGCTTAGAAAAATGCCAGGCACATGTTAAGGCTTAGAATCAGTTATTATAGCAGGGGCTCTGTAAAGAAACGTAAGCTGAAAATAATCAACAGATCCATCTGGGAGTGGGAGTTACCTGTTCCTCCTCCAAAATACAAAGCTCCTGCTATTGGAAATAATTTTAGAGAATGGAACGTATCCCCATTGACTCCCTATAATATTATGCCACAGGAGACCCATGAAAGGAAACTTGTTAAAATACAAGCAGTAAACGTTATCCCGTAACTATTCATAATTTCTGGATTTCCACAAAGCAGTTCTTCCGAATCGTAATTAAGGGTTTGAAAGTCAAATGATTTAAGTGCTAGTTTTAATTACCGCTTGGTGAACTTTAGTGTGTTAGAATTGTCACAACTTTCCTTAAGGATTACTCTGAAGCCAGGAGATAGTGGGAAATTATTAACTCCTACTTTGGTACAGCAATTATCTGCATTACAAGGTTTATGCAATTAGCTGTTTAAGATGTCATTATATTTTGCCATCTGGTACACAGGAGTTTATGCATATGAACAGGCACGTGTTGAAGTGATTTTCACTATATGACTTGTTCTCAACCCAAGTCATCTCTCTAATGAGGGGAAGTTACCGTGCACCGTACATTAGTGGCAGGTGCACACTATCAAGCTTCATTTTCATCGAAGACCTTCATTTTTCCATTTTAAAGTATTCTGCACAAGTGCTGGAAAATTAATTAGTCGTTTGCCGTTGAACGACGCCTGCAGACATGTCCCTTAGCAGTTAGAGGGGGGCACGGCGTCAGTGAGGGGCCGCTCCTCCTCCTCCTCCTCACCCAGACGGCTGCGAGGAACCCTCCTTCGGTGAAAAAAGCCGGGGCGTGAACCACGGCAGTAGACTGCCTCTCGGGAGCAGGGAAGGGGGGCCGGGCGGCGGGGTCCGCACCCCTTGCCCAGCTTTCCACCCGAGGGAGAGCGCGCCGGGCGGAGGCGGCGCGGCGGTTCCCAGACCGCGGCTCCCGCCGTACTAGCGCGGGTCCCGACCGACGCGCATTAGAAGGGCGCCCTCTGCCGTCGGCTCGCCGCCGCCGGGTAAGAGGAGAGGCTTGGAGCGGCCGGCTTAACTTTACAGCCGGTTCGCACGCGGAAAGCCCGGCTCTTCGAAGGGGCTAGCAACCCTGCGCACGCGTCGTGCGCGGACGCCGCAGTCGGGCGCGCCCGGGTCGCGCGAGGACTCAACACCCCGCCCCCGGCCTCCGTCTCCAGGCCGGGCTCCCGCGCTGCCCCGGCCCGAGTGCAGGTACCCACGGGCGGCCTCGGCGTGGAGGGCCAGGGCGGGCCCTGGGCTCCGAAGGCCGGAAAAAGAGAAGCCCCTAGTCTGGACGGTGGCGGGGCGCGGGGCGGCCGGGGCTCCGGCCCCCGCCCCGGGAGGTGGCCCTCCGCCGCCCGCCGCGGGGCCTTTGTTGTTCGGTCCCGTCTGAATCGCCGCGGGGCCCAGCCGTCCCCGAGAGGCGTGCGGGCACTTCGCCGAGGCCGGCTCCGCGCTGCCACTGAAACGTGACACTGACGAACGAGCTGGGCCCGAGGCTTTCTTTGGGAGAGTTGGGAGTCGCCCGTCGCGAAGAATGTGGCTCTCAGGTTCCCTGGGAAACGTTCTGCCCCCTCCGTTGCTGCTATCTCCGGTCTCCCCCCAGATACCCCACAGCACGCACGTGTTTCCTCTTTCCCAGTCCGCGTGCCAGGAGGAGAGCCTAAGTTCACTCCGAGAGTTGGGAAGAGAAGGAACCTTCTGAGCACGGGCAAGTGTGGGTTTGTTGGGGCCCAGGCAAGAAGGTAGTTACTTGAGCCTTTTGTTTTGAGGCTCTGACTGCGGAGGAGCCTTTTACATTTGGGACCTGAGGATGACGGCAAAGGAACCAAGGGACAAGAACCTGGCTGAACCCGTCCCTCCTCCACCCCGAACCCCCTTTGTCATCCTTCTGCACCAGCCTTTTTTGGGGGGGAAGGGGGGAGTGAGGAGTTGGGTTCTTACAAGCAACCAACAAATATTTCTAGATAGACAACAATGTGTGAAGCACTGAACCAGGCACCAGCAGTTACTGAGAAAGTAGGAATTTGCAAGCTGATTAGAGAGTAAAATTCAAAAAAGGGATAAATTGGTTTGATTAAATATTCAAATGGTGCAGCCAGGCTGGGTATACAAATAAAGGGTGGGTAGAATTAGAATTGGCTATTAGAGTCTCAGAACTTCTGTACCTGGGCATCCCCACAAGTGAATCAGAGGTGATTCTGTGTTAGCACAGCACAGGAAACAGATACTTAATAAAGTTTGACATGATGGTGCCAAGAAAAAGAGGCAATCCGTCGTGCTGGAAGAGAACGCTGGACAAGTCAACCAAGGCCAGACTGAGCAGGCTGAGGGGCCTGGAATTGAGTGGATAAAGTAGGAAAAGCTTATGCTTTGGAGCCAGACTAGATCACAGCTCATCTGTGCCTCTTACAAATTGTAATTAGGAGTCTCTGTTCCCCTCTGTGAAATGGGATAATTATGCCTCAGTGCTGTCATGATTACACAGGGTTATATGACACAATGTCCTTGGTCCTAATACATTAAGTATCAGTATAACCTCTTCTTCCCTTTCAACTATTTCAAGTGTTCCCATGATCCCTAGGCTTCTTCAAGGCATCTTTAAAGGTTATTCAAATAAACATGTGGCTATGCCCTTCTTGCTTAAATTCAGTCAGCTCGGTTGCCTCCAGACACTCAAGAGTCCATGCTATACTACTATCTTTTATAGTATCTAAATTCTTTGAGAATACTGAGTATTCACCATAAGCTTTCTGAGCAACTATCCCATCAGACTGGTCCATCTGATGCCAATCATGTGTAACATGGGTTTAGTAGACCCTCACCAATGGCTTTGGCTGAAAACTCAATTTTGCATGAGCAGGAGCAGCAGTTCAGTTTCTCAAACAACCCCCACGGGGCCATTTCATTCTTATTAAGTATCTGCCTTCCCAGAGCTGGGCCTACACAGAACAACCTCTGACCTGCAACTGACTTGGGGAGATAGCCCACATTCAGAAGCTCTGAGAATGAGACTTGGGAAGGTCAAGGCTCTGATTCAACAGAGGTGATGTGAAGAATACTAATGAGTTTCAAAGTGACATATAGACTGGCTCCCACTCTGCCTTTTCATTAACTAAAAAGAGCCCTGGATTGCCCATTGTTGGGGAAAGGTACGGAAAAGAAGTAGCTAAGATCTCCAGATATATGCCCACACACACACACCAACCAATATGTGTTTCCATGACATAAAAGCACAATTACACATCAGAGAATAAAACAGGTGTCTCCAAAGTACAGTGCTGTCTCTTATAAAATGTCTCATTATAAAATGAGGCCATAAGCTATAGTTCCCACCTTTTCTAAAGTCTCCTCCATTCGTTCATTTATATAACTATGCGTGAAGATGATGAAATGAGTAACTAAAATTCTAGGATAAAGGTAGTAATTGCAGAAGAGAAACATGTCAGCTCAACGTATGAGGTGGGATCTGTATTCTTTGAACATTAACCCCATCGCTTTATTATGACAGAACTAAGGCATGGACCTAGGGACTGGGAGAGAGGGAGAAGTTTCTGCCTTAAAGTATAGAATGTAAACCCCAAGAGAAATACTCCTGCATTTCTTCATATCTCTGCTAGCACCCAGAACAGTGTGGAACACATAAAATAAATTCCACAAATACGTGTTGGTTTCAACTGGTTTTTCTTCACAAAGCGCTCTTACCTAATTACCAACTGGTCCCCAAAAGCTGACAATCCAAAGCCATCTGACCTTAAATTTGATAACTTTATGGTGTTTGTTAGTTACACTGTGGGGTTTTCCTGCTGATGAATCTCCTATGGCATCTGTTTCAGAATGAAAATCTATTACATTATTAGACACACTCCCACTGTACAGAAGCGTATAGAAGTGAAATGCAGCTGAAGTCTGAGCTCTTGACATTGCATTGGCAAGCAGAAGCATCAAGGCTGGACCCAGTTTTGTTCTCATATAACATTGTCTCAAAAAAAAAAAAAAAAACAGAAGAAGAAGAAGAAAGTGAGATGCACACATTTACATCCAATACCCCAACCCAAAGCCTTCTTTAACCTTCCTTTTGATATGTTGAGTTATTCTCAAAAGTGAAAAGGAGGTGTTCTGGGTAGGAATGTTGGTTTGATTTGGTACTTAGGTAGGTAAGAAGAAGGGGAACTAATGAGTAATTGTTACACAATGGAAAAACAAAAGCATTGAAAGGACTATAATTTTCCTGCCTAAATAATCCAGTCCTTTCATCACGAACTGTTACTATTACATAGATACATACCAGCAAAAATATTTAATGTGCAACAACACTTATTGTAAATAATTTTTGTAACCAAATCAACAAAGGACCATCACTATAGGTCAGATGCCAGGATTTGGCAATAGCTACATTATACCAAATTTTTCAGTGTGATAGTATGCTAAAATGAGATTTGGTTGGTTTGGTCATTAAATAAATATGTTCTTCATATTTATAGAAGTATAGATCAGTTCATTCTTTGGCTTCTCCCAATGCACACTTGCCCCCTTCCTCCACCATTAATACTTCCTTACAAAACGTTGTAATACTCTACCATCACTAAAGGCTATAAACACCATCTTCTACCACACCTTCAACATGGCAAAACCACCAAGGTGCCCACTTCTCCAGGTGACCTTTCCCAATAACTTGTAAAAGTGCCCCAGAGCTAGTTGGGACTATGCTAGGTTGTGGTGCAACAGAAGGCACCCAGATGTATAATCAGAAGATCTGGGCTGTCCATGACCTGACTCCACCACTTCTCTCTAGGACTTTAAGTACCTCCCCCCCAGGTATCCTTGAACCAAGCTTTCCTCTTCTGTGAAGAGAAAACTTGAAGTCCTACTTCACAGAAGTGTTATGAGAATCACATGAGACCTCATAGGTAAAATTTCTAATATAGTAACCAAGCACATAGTAGGTGCCTAATAAATTGATGTTAAAGGTAGATTCTGAAATACAGATCTGGGTTGCTGACATAGGAAAATTTCTTTAAAGAAACAAAATGTACCAACTATGGCTTCTATCCCCATGTCTTTATTTCCTCATATTCAAAATGAGGATAACATGTAAGGTGATATAAATTAAATGAGGTAATAGTAAATAGCAGTAGTAAGTGATCCATAATATAATATGTTATTATTTGTCTATGAGAAGGGGATTAGCTAGAGAGAGTAGTTATCAAAACTTCCACTAACCTGTCCTTCTATCCTAATCAGACACTCAAACCTCTCTGTCTCTCTCTGCCCTCTTCTAAGGCCCTAATCTTCAAAAAAACAGAAAACAGCTAGACAAAGTCTTATAAGTTAGATTTATTAGGATAAAAGACTGTTTTCTCGTATTAGAAATCGATGAAAGCTCAGTCTAGAAGGCACCTATAGTTTCTCATGTACATTTTCTCGTTTAATTCTCACAAGGATCCTGTCAGACAGGTACCACGATTCCCCTTTTAAAGAATGAAGAAACCGAGACTCAGAAAGATCAAGCAACTTGTCCAAGGCCACACAGCCACTCTTCTCAGTGAAACAAGCTGCACTCCATGAGACCGGCCTGGAGGAGAGACTTCTTTGATCCTCGAATCCCCCAATTCCCCACTCCCCAAAAGTTCATTCTCAGTGCCCTCAGGACTCGTGCTGCTACCAACAGATCCGTAACGTTGGAGCTCAGAACTCAGACTCAGGGGCTGAGAGATGGCCCTGGACAAAACAGGGCCCTGCTTCCCCTGGGTTGCCTTTCTGGGCCAACTGTTTCCCCTTCTCCCTACTGCTATCTGGAACACGCCTGTAGGTGGCGCCCTGATTCGCTCGGGGAACTTGAAGGGCGAGGACACGGGTCACCAGCTGCCTCCCCTCAAGTCCATTTTAAATAGTCCCTTGGCTGGAGCTCAGCACAGGAACCCTGGTAATGTGGACGTGCCCCTCTGCCCGGTCTCTCTTCCTCTCCCCCGCCTCGCCCCTCCCCTCCCCCGCCTCGCCCCTCCTCTCCACCCCCTCTCCCCACAGCGGCTGGTGCGCTGCGGGAGCGGTCTTCCTGCGCTTCCCCCGAGGTCGGGCTCGGGAGCTGATCTCCAAGCCCTCTAGGCCGAGCCTGGCGCTCCGGGGCGGTGCTTCGGCCCCAGAGCCTCGGCCTGCCAGCCGCCGCCCCTCCCCGCTCCCTTCCCGCCTCGTCTGGTGCGCAGCTGTAGCGGGGGTGGAGGGATGGGGGGAGAGTGTGACCCGTGAATGCTGGGCGGGGCGGGGCAGCTTTAAAAACTTCTTAAAGGCCACGTTCAAAGCCTCCAGGGACCGAACTTGGGCCCTAAGGCGGTTTCCATCGAGGGGCCTACAAGGGGGCGGAGGGTGCACCTGTAGGGCTGGGAGCGCACTGCCTGGGAAGAGGGTCTGGGTACCCGCGAGCCCTGAAGCTCCGGCCCTGCACTCGCCACCTGGCCTCAGCCTCCTCCGTCCCAAGCCCTCGCCCCCTCCGGGAACCCGCTGCCCCTCCCGGGACCTTGGCTTTCATCCTCCCCGCGGGACAGCAGCGGGGCGGGGTGGGAGCCTCTTTGGGCCGCGCGTTCCCCGCAGGGTCTTCCTTCCCTCTGGCCCCTCCTTAGGAACCCGAGATTTCGCAGAAAAGTTGAATTCCCGGATTTTAATTCCAATCCGCCCGGGTGGGAGGCGGCCGAGGAAGTGGGCATCGCGAAGCAGGAAACGTTCCCATTTTACCTTCTACCCCCATAAAAATCACTGGGGAGGTTAAGAAGGAAGGGAAAGCGGGAGGAGGGGCCCACGCTTGGGGAGGGGGGCTGGCGAGGGTCGCATAGTGGCGGATCGGATAGTGGTCCCGGCGGGCGGCGTCTGGAGTCGCCGCTGTCGCTGTGCGCCCCGGTTGTGCCATCTGGGGGCACACGGGGAGGGGCAGCCGCTGGCCAGGGCAGCTCTTCGACAGAGAGCGGACGCCGCCCCTCGCGGAGCAGAGAGGGAACTAAAGGGATTTTCATTAGTACCGCATTATGAGGATCATCAGGCCCCAAAGTCCTTCCTGTAGAGGCTCTTGAATGAATTAGGTAAATGATTTGCTCCACTGGTAGTTTCTGAAGAAGACATTTTTCTCAGATCTTCTGAAATTGAGCGCTTTAGCTGGGGAGCAAATACGGGGAGGCTCCTCGTAGGACGGTTTCCACTCCTGCGGTCTCTCTGGGTGTGAATTGATGGGTGGGTTACTGGGGACACGTGGGAAGAGGTAGACATGGAATCGAACAAAGCTGCGTGATTTAGTTAAGGAAGAAAAAGCCGCTGAAAATAGAGTCGTTTAAAAATAAACTACATAAAGTTTATTGTTTTGCTTGGAGTCCTTTTCCCTGATCTGAGAAAGTAAAATAAGTGAGAGTTGGGTTATGTTTTTTTTCCAGTTACCGTTTATTACACTTTCTCAAAGGCCTTGAAAGAATTATTTTAGCAAATTTTAAGAACAATAGTTGCTGGCATTACAAGACAGCAGAGATGTGGCGAACAGATCGGTAGACGCCAGGAGAGTTTAGTTGCAACATTAACTCTTCAAATTTAGTGTCGACTTTATGTATTTTTTTAAATAAGGCAGTGTTTTTATTAACTTCTAACTTCAGGAGGTAGGGAACACTAAGAAGGAAAGAGACCGAAGGAAAAATAAAGCAATGGAAACAAAGAGAGAGACGAGATTAATTGTAACAGCCTGGTCTTCAATGAGTCCCAAGTCGGCATCCTAATGCAGTGCACATTTCTGGTAGCGTTAACTTTACCCGGAATATTGGTGGGCCTTGTCTCTAAGCGCTTCCTAAGAAAGAGCAGGCTTAAGCAAAATGTGTTCCCTTTTGTGAAGGTCTAGCACTTGCCCAGTGAAGTTGCCCCCAACGGTAAAAGTGGTCCTCCTGCTCTCGGTGGCCTGAGCCGATTTCGCTGCTGTAAAATCGGCAGGTGTGTGCAGAACCCACGGCGCTAGAGCCGGGACCTGGTGAGCCAGAGAAACAGATGACCCGCCAGCAGTGTCGTGAGTACCTTGTCCTGGCGTTTTAGCAGACAAGAACTGGCATGTTGAAACTGTCCATCTGATGGACAAAAGCTAAGCGATCGGGTTTCCTATAGACTCGCCCACTTTGCGCCCAGCATTCTCCCGTACACAGGGTGAAAGCAACAATTTTATCCCTTAAGACTAAAATGTAACGTTTAAAACAGGTTGAAAGCATGGTCAAGGGCTCAAAGGCAAGCCTGTATTCCACACAGGGCAAGTGCAACTTATCAGGGTAAAGAGCAAGAAACTTTGTAAAAGTTGGAATCACCATTCAAAGAGATAGATTAAGGTGCTACAAAATAATGCGGTAACCACAGAGGACCAGAAATACTTGGGGGTGCGTTTGTGTTTGTGAAGGGGGGTAATTGAGACTTGTTATGCTGTTGTTTGAATGATTTGAGGTTTACAGAAAGCAGTCTTGTTCTCATGAAGCTGGAAGGCTATACTTTCTGGGCAAAACACTCTTGGTGATTTCACCCTCAGAGTTATGGGATCTAAGACCTTTGCAAGCACTCTTGACCTGAGAAATCACACAACTAGCAAGCTCTGCAACTTTTCTCCTGAGTTCATTATACAAAACACACAAACCTGGATTGCTAAATAATTTAGGGGGTGTTTGCTCCCAGAAAGAAACTGCAGGGAGTGTTTCTGGAGATGAGGGCTGTGTTAGAGCCCATTCCTTAGCAGTGGGGTAGGGGGTCAGACAACAAACTGGCACAAACACACATCTTCATCTGCATTGGCACCCTCATTCCCACCCTGGGTGCACACACTGCCAGCTAAAGAACAAGAGCTTATCCACCCCAAGTGTGTAAGGAGCAAGGCTTAATGCAGAGTCCAAATACATGCCCACAAAACACAAAAGGGGAGCTTAATTCTGGGTGTTAGGAAGGGCTACCTTGAAGAAGCTGGGGACTTCCAGCAAGCAGTGAAAAAGAGCCCCAGAGATCTGCAACCTGTCAGCTCCAGGGAAAGTCACGACATCCCACCAGTCCCACAATATCAGTACTGTGGTTCAAGCGTTGGAAACTGCGGTTTTTAATTGAGGCTGGGTCCTGCCTTCCCCCCTTCCTCTTCAGCGGCCCCTCTCTGTAAGCGGATTTGCTTTTCCATGCATCGCTGGCAAGTCGCTTTTAGGAAACCTTGCCTCTGCGGAACGTTTTAAACATGGTAATATATTGCAGTCTTACTAAGTCCCCCTCCAGAAGTGCGTGAAAGGGGCTCTGTTTTCCTGAAGGATTCAGGAACTTTACTATCTGAGCAAAGGCTGGCTCAAGGAAGTCTTGAATTGCCTCCATATCCACTCACGTGAAGGCAGCGTGTTTTGTTTTTGGTTTTATTGTTTGGTCTGGTTTTTAACACCTAGAAGATTTTAAATTCACACAATACTCCCTCGGAAAGCGGGGGGAAAAGCATTGAACTTGTTCCCTTCTTTACAAGACATCCTAGAAGTCCGTCTGAGAGAAGAGGCTGCTGAGTTGGTAGAACCACCAATTAATATGGAAAACTAGGTTGTCTGGGCCAAGTTCCCCGGGTATGAAGACGCGGAGGGGAGGGGACGAAAGTCTCTCACAGGTCGCCACTAGGAAGGGGGTGGCAGAGCAGAGAGCCCCTTCTAAAGTTCGGTTGTGCTGGACATCCGATCTGCCTTCCAGGACACCTCGCCAGGGAGCCCCGCGGGTTTCAGCTTCCACCTCAAAAGTAAGGGTTGGTTCTGCGGCGTCGCCCCCCTCCTTCCCCTAGGGATGTGTCGGGACGGTGGCCGAGACCCGAGCAGCTCGGGGTCAGCCCCGGGGCCAGAGGGCGGCGCCCGGCCACTGCGCGCCTCGGTCGGCAGCCTCGCGGTCGTGACCTTGTCGGGCAGTTCCTGCGAGTCCCGCTCGGTTCCTCCACCCGCCCTCGCCCCCACCCCCTCTCAGGGCCTGGAGCGGGGGATCCGCGACCTATCGTCCGGGTCGGTGATGATGGAGGGTAGAATTGAGTTTATTTATTCTCAAATTCCCCCAGTACCTCTGCAGCTTGGAAAGTCCGCGGGCCACTGGGGACCGTCCCCGCGGGGACTCCTTGGATGTCTCCGAAAGCTCTGCGAGGCCAGGTGCCCGCGGCTTCTGGGTGCCAGGTTGCTGCGGGCGCGGAGGAATGAAACTCGTCGGGGTTCCCACCTTTGGCTCCGGAAATTTTTTAAAGTATATAGGTACCTTCGGTTTCCTTTCGGCACCTTACAGCGCCTCTTTAGAGGGAGTGTGTGCATGATGGAGAGGGTGGGAGTCCCCACGAGCGAAAAGGAGGAAAGCAAGCAGGTGTTGTGAAAGGCAGCTCACCCTCTTCTATTGATTTATTTATTTAGGAGATTGTGTTAATCAGATTGACAAAGTGGAGTCGAGCGCTCACGCTAGCGCTTGGAACACAACTTTTCTTCCTGCGCTTTCAGCAAGACGTTGTCTGGCTAACGGAGAACTTAACCTGGTGCCTGCAGCCCCCTCAACTTGGGGTTGGACATCACCCCGGGCGCCCCAGGTCTGACAGCCCTGGATGGGGCGGTCTCTTTACCAGCCCCTGGTAGAACAGTTAGTGCACCTGGGGCTTCAGGTGCCGTAGGAGGAAAGAAGTGGGACCTTACCTTCCAACCTGCAGTGACCTAAGCCTGCCAGTTCTGGAAACACCTAATCTCCACTTCCTCTAAAAAGCTTAACTGCAGCTCGCCTCCAATCCCAAATTGCAAACACTATCGGGATTGCTCCCTTAAGCATTCCTTGCCTGTGACCCTTCCTAAAGCCTGGTTCAAGTCTGCACTCTGGGGGTCATTAAGAGAGGAGAAAGAGTCAGGATGTTGCTTTTCCCCTTTAAACTAATAAATGACACAAAGGGAGCACGCCAGAGATTTGTGATTGTTTTGACTCCATAATTCAATGACAGAGATTAGGCCTGAGGTAACACATTGTGTAGGAAAGAAAGTATCACAACAGGAACAGGCAGGAACTGATGGCTTGGAAACTTCTCTCCAAAGAAAACCTTGGCTTCCTACCACCTGGACAGTCAAGACACACATTAATAAGTATGCACTCAACATACAGACCCAATGCTACACATTTGCATTGATCTGGTCAAGTGGAGAATTCTCCAGCTTCACAACTATTGAATGTATGGGAATGGAGTTTTGGTAGAGAATGTTCTGGCCTATTCTTAATAATAATAAAGACTGCTGAGCTCCTTGCTTTAAGCTGACATCATAAAAGCCCGATAAAATAAAGTGCTTAGAGGCCTTAGTTGAAATCCAGGAGCAGATCAAAGATCCCTCTATTATATCTGACCTTGCTTTCCCTGTGTTTACAATGGAGTAATAATAACCTCTAACATTTATTGAGCTGTTGGTTACATGTGCCATGCTCTGTTCCAAGCACTTTAATATGATAACTCATTTATCCTGACAACAGCACTACGAATTAGTTGCTATTATAATCCCTATTTTATAAATGTGGGAAACTGAGGCACAACTAAACTAAATAATTTGGCTACGATTACTCAGCTAGTACATGTCAAAATTAGTTAGTGGTTTGGTTCTAGCACCCACACTCCTGACCAGTTACTACACAGATAAGAGGAGTGTCAAAGAGTGGTCTCTGCCTGCGACCCTTGGAGTTGCTTTCTGAAAAAAGTAGACAGGGAGTAATTAGTCCCCTTAATTCAGTCAATCTTGACAGCCAATCTGGCACAGAAGAACTCTTATCTACTAAAAACTTATTTTCTCTGAATTATCCAAGTAATTTAATGCATTTCAGAAACAGATTATAAACAAGAATATTGAAGATTGTTCCAATCCCAAAATCTTTTTGGCTGATCCTTGAAAATAGTCTCTACCCCCCAAAATATAATTACAAGATTACATTGTCATTCTCAAAGAGCATTCATTGTATGCTATACATACTTCAGAGCTGGGACAATAGCAGCTCTTAATATAGACACAATCTTTATTGTTAAGGACGCAGGCATACTGGATTCATCACTTTTATCACCACCAGTTTAAACAGATGCCACCTGAAGAATGTGACCTCTTTTTCTCTCTACATTAAGACCTCCTCCTGGCCCCCCATCATCATTCCCTCCTAGCTAGAATCATGCTGTCAGTGCAAAAAAAGACCTTAGAAAGCATATCATTTACCCTCTGCGATTTTACAGATGACAAAAGAGGGCTATAGAAAAAGAGACCTGCCCAAGCTTACAGACCATCCCAATGTGTGGGACCCAGGACTCCACTCCCAGTTCACTTCTTCTCCCAACCTGAATTCATCCTTAGAGTTCATAAAGGTATTTACATTGAGAGCACACTCTTAAAAAAGTTTTAACAACCCTTTTTTGACCCAAGATATATAAAGAAGGGGCTGTCTTACCCCTTTCTTCCTTTCAGATGTGTTCCTGGAATATCTTCACCAGATGTTTACCCAAGAAATTACAGTCGCAGAGTCTTCAACATGTGCGTGTATTTTCAAAGCAGCATTTTAGATCTGAACCCAATTAATGATTTTCTTTTCTTTCTTTTATTAAAAAAAAGGAGGGGGGAGAATTTTAGTTTTGCCTGCAAGTGATCCGAGTCTTTACAGAGTCTGCGTTAACGTCACTCACTTTCACTCTGCGACGTGCTAGTCTCACAGTCTAGTTTTGTTCAGACTTTATTTTGCTCCAAGCTGCCTTACAAGCCACTTGTCCACGCTGCAAAAGGTGGGGGGTAGGGGTTGGGGTGACTGGCTCTTTTGCTCTTTTTTTCCCCCTTCCTATATATGAAAAAGTCTGGAATCATTCCACTTGGCCCTGCGCGCGGGCACACACGCGCACACACGCGCACACACACGCACACACGTGTACCATGCATGGGTGGGCGCCTGTGGAACTGTGTAGACGCGCGTTTGTGATTTAAAGTGGCAGGACCAAGAGCCGGACTGTAGCCGTGAATTATTTTGCGTGATAAATCAGCCTGATCGTCTGCTCACCGTACTGGCATTATTCACCCGAGTGCTCGGCTGTTACGGCGGACGTGCACTGCGGCAAAACGCCCTCGGAGCCGCTAATTCTGTGGCCACGGCCGCGGCGGGGGCGGTGGCGGCGCGGGGGCGCGAGCGCGGATTGATTTTTCAAGATCACGTCTCCTTCGGTGCGGGTCGCCAAATCGAATCCGTTGATTCCAGAAGCCTCGGTGGATGCAAGCGGATTGGGTTTTGTACCTGAGATTGTTAAAATACTTTTTTTTCTTTAGAAGGAGGAGCCCAGCTGTTGGTGCAGGAAGGGAGATATACCTTTTCTGTTCTATTTTCCTTTTACATTTGGGGAAAAAATGAAAATGGCTACCACCGCTTCTCGAGCACAGGGGAGGCCAGACCTTTGCAGACAGGGAGATGATGCTTGAAATCCTCTTTCTTTCCTCTCTTCCTCCCTCCTTCGCCCCCATCCTCCTGTCTGCTCTGCGACAGCCCAGGGAGAAAAAATGGTCCTAGGCACTTGTGCGGGTCATCTGTCCTCACTCTCGCTCTTTTGTTTCGACAAGTAGTTACCTTTTTTTCTTTCTTTCTTCCTTTTTACAAACTGATCCTTTTCACCTGGTTTCAAATTTTTAATAAAAACGTGTCCGGAGCATGTCTGATTTGTCTTCTGCTTAAACACCCAACATTGCAGCGGTTGAACAGCAGCGGGGGTGGGGTGAGGGCAATCTCCGGACCCGATCTGTAGAGATCCCCTGGGGCAGACACAGCGCAGTGGTTACCTATACCTTTGGGGGGGGGGGGTGTTGTCTAATTAACAAATTAGTTACCAGATGTGTATTGATGCCTTCGAGTTTTTAAAAAGCACATTGAGAATTTCACTTTCACGTGTTCGTGACTGTATTGCTCTTCTCTACAGCCGAGCATATGGATCCTACCAGACTAATCATTTACATTTAAAATGTGGGATTCCAAAGACTTGGGAGGCGGCTTAGGCGTCCCACTTTGTTTGCAGGAGAAAACCTGAGTATCTTTCCAGAGGGTAGGAAACCTTTTCCATTCGTGAAGGTGGCACTGACATTATTTATCCCCGATTTTTACATCTCCTGAAGCTGCCTGCAAAGCTACGGTGGTATTTGCCAAATTGGGAAGATAATTGCAGTGTCTATGTGTAATGACACAGTGTTGCATAATAATAATTTAAGCAACTGTTTTTGTTTACGGTGATGTAACTTTCCCAAAGTTTGTTGGTAGCTTTAAAGGGTTTAAGTGCAGAGCAGCTTGCCAGTGAGCAGCTGCCCTGAAGAAAGTGAGCGTGATTCAGCCCTCCCACCTGGGATCTGCAGTTCCCATCTTTAGCTGCAATCCCAACCTGTAGGTCCCAGGAGCAGGGTGGAAGGAAAAGGCCAAGCTGACGACTTGGCTTTACCTGAAAAAGTCTGCCTGAATTGTCCATGACTTGGAAGAATACTCCTGTTCAAGGCAAACTAAAAAGCCAGAGGCAGCAGTGCTGTGAAAATCCAGCTCAGTTAAATGGGAGCTGAAATACAGCTTTTTAATGAGCGTGTCTCAAGTAGTAAAAATGAGTGCAAATGAATTCAAAACCAACCACTGTTTTGCTCCACCATTTCAGACATACTGAGTCTGTCATGTGTTCAGGCTGCTGTTTCACAGCCCGTGATGTGTAGACAGTGCACAATTTACACGTTATAATGACTTGGAGATAAACGAGTGTTTTAATTCAGTCTTTAGAGACAAATGAAAGTAAGTTATACATCTAGGTCCACAGAAAGGCGGCCTAGCAACTCAGAGGAAGCCCACACAGCGACACTTCCACTCATTTTTTCTTAGAGACCCGGATTCCAGGACCTCAGAGTTGGGCATGAATCTGATGTATAACTATAAAAGTGATATACCAAAATGTATTAGTTCACACATGGACATATGAAAACTAAAAAATAAAGAACTCTTTGTTGGCCATTAGGCAGGGCTGTAAACTTAGGAAATGTTTCCCTAAAGTTTATCTGAATTAATACTTTTTTGTGATATCTTCTGTATAACCATGATTTGTCATTTACAGAGACCCTATTCAGACAGGAGAGTTAGCTTTTTAAAAATTTTGTGGTATCAAAGTTTTTTTTTTTTTTTTTAAGGGGAAAAAAATCACAAACTAAGCTTTCTTGCTATAGGAAAAGTTTAATAAAATTCTTAATGTGTTGCTGCTTTAGAACTAATGTGAACGGGCATTTCCTTTGATGATAATAGTAAATATCTGAACACTATTAGCATTAGTTATGATATTTTCTTAGTTAATTGATCATGTTTTATTTTCAAAGTAACTATTTCTGATAGTGAAAAACTACAGATTATCTCATATTGGGATTGTGGGATTGCTCTATCAGTGAGGTGCTTTTTAGCTTTCAATTTAGGATTGTTGTGTTAAACTTTCATATAACAAATTGTGAAAACAGAAAGGTTTTTTGATTTCAAAGTTAATTCAATTATTTTATCTACAGTCCATGGGAGTCTATTACTATTGTACCTAGCAATTCATTAAGACTAATAGTAAGTAATGTTATATAATACATTTTTTAGAAAAATTAAAGCAAAGGACGTGAGCAAATTGAGACAACTAGAGTGATCAAGTAACAATATCAAAACAATACAAACACTTGTAAAATTATGTGTTTGAGTCATTATTTACATTCACATTTACAAAAGAAAAAGAACAAGGAAGATGAGTTTTATAAGCCTTTCCAATTAACACTTAGATTGGGAAATAACAGGTGTCTGTATCACTGTAATTATCCACTGAGAAAAACTCTTTCCTGGTCATGCTACATGCCGCCCCAAAAATTCAAGTCGTATTTTAACTAGCACCGATATTGATATTGCAATGAGTCTTTCTTTCAATTATCTGTAATATAAAATTCAATTGTATTCTCAAATTTTGACTTTGAGAAACTAAACTGAACATGAATCATTATATTTTTAACACACTTTGAAGCAAGTATCACACATATTATATTTTCAGGATTTACTCAAATATTATACCTCCACATAAGAATGTAGGATTTACTACAATCTGATGTTCAAATAGAGACTTTCAAAAGTTAGTCCTACTAATGTAAGGCACTAGATTTGGAGGGAGAGCAGTGAGGTAGCGTGTGCCTTATTATTTGGTACAGTGTCATGTGTCATATGTTTTAACTCACCTGAAGAAGGTATTCTGTGCTGGCCTTCTGGCAAATAAAGTAACCCAGCCTTGCCTAGAATCACTTGCCTCTTTGAAGACCAGATCACCACTTACTTGTCCTGCGTCCCCAGAACATAATGTAGTGCCAGGCTACTGCAGCATCCAGTAAATGTTTCCCAGCCTTGCATTTATTTGATAGTTCAACTTTTTTTTAATTTTTGACAGTGAGTGTAAATTTTGGAAGTGGATAGGGCTAGTAGAAATACTTTGGCAGAAAACCAGTTGGGAAAATTTTGTTTCTATCTGCTATCTCATGACAAATTAAAATATATTTGATTTATTGTCAACTTTATAGCTCTTGGGAGGACTAGCAAACTAATAGGAATAATGTTAAAACCAGAAACACTTACCATTCTTTGGCTTCGTTCTTGAAGAAGCACTTCTTTTTTCAATATACTAAAAACATACCACGTACCATACAAACTTTAATTTTTCGGCTCTCAGCCTGGACCTGCTTGCTACAAGCTGGCCATTTCAAGCATCCTCGCCAGACTAAAGCACTCTTTATAATTGGTTCTCCTTGCTCTCATTTTGGTTTTCTTTCCTTGGTAAACACAAAGTAAAAACTATGCCAAACTGCCAAAATGTATTGAAGGCAAATGCCACCCTTTTCGGCATTATTTTACCAAACAAGGCATGAGTGATTGAATGAATCTTAATATCTGCAGTAAAGCAAGGCATTATTCTTGCATACTAAAACTCAGAGTATTTTTCCAAACAACTTGGTTCTGCATTCGTGTGATCTAAGATAGAAACCAACTCCTTTTCTTCACCCATTAAAAATAATGGTCTTCAAGGATCACTTGTTGTTTTCATAGGTATACAATCTGCTGATGCAGCACAACTCATAACTTTCTTAGTAAAGAAAATAAGAGGTATATAAAAAAGGAAAACAGCATCACTGTGTATTTTTATGATTTTAGAATACTACATTATTTATATAAAGAACATTATATAAAGCCAGAACTAGACTATTTGCATCCCAATTAAAGAAAAACTCCACTTAATTAAATATGAATTTTCTTAAGTTTTCTCATAAAATATAAGGTATTATATTAATATGTGATATTTAGTTTTCTAGCGTTGCAGATAAAGGGATAATAATTCCCTATCAGAACTTCTTTAAAAATTGCTTTAATGTCATAGTCCTAAAGTATTAATTGGCAAACTAATGACCTGAAGACAATAATACATTCCCAACCATGGTGAATAGTTTCCACAGTTTAGGAAAAATGGTGTCCAAATATTTTTCAGTGTAAGGAGAAGTACAGTACAGTATTATTTACCAAGATGAAATAAATTTGATCTAAATGTCTTTTGTTCCAAGTTAGGCTCTGGGACATCTTGATTAATTTTCCCACTTTCAAAGCAAAAGGAAAAAATGAGACAAGGGAGCGGAGAAAGAATAGGTTAACTTGTTTTGAACCCCTGCAATCCGTTCTCCACATTGTTGTCAAAGTGATTTTTCTAAACAAAAACTGATCTTGTTACCACCTTCTTGAAGCCCTTCAATGGCTCCCCATTAATATTAGGATAAAGTTTAAAATCTTAAAAGTTGGTCACTAGACCTGGAGTGTTCTGACCCATACTTACCCCTTCAGCCTCCTCTTGGTACCTGCCCTTCCACTAGCTTGCAGTTCATTTTATTTCTTCTTTCACCTACTATCCCAGCCTTCCTCCTCTCCATTCCCATTCCCATTCCCCTTGGATAACTCTTATTTATCTTTGAGGAAAAAAAAAAAACCCTGCTCTGACATTCAAACAGCATTTCCAAAATGAATGAATGAAGAAATGAGAGGATGAACTCATATACCAAAGAGAATATGCAGAATTAGAGACCTTTAGAATTTCAAAGGACCTTGGATATCAACTAGTTCAAAGATATCATTTTTCAGATGAGCAAACTGAGAGTGGTCCTGAAAATTCAGGTGGCTTTAAAGATCACACAGTTAATAGGAGAACTGAGAATAGAATCCAAGATTCCTGATACTCATGAAAGCAACTCTGTAAATGAAATGTCATTAAATAATTTTTTCAGTTTTTTCCCAAAGCCAAACAAAAATTGCCATTTCCTCTCAAAAAATTAGAAATAGAATTACTATATGATTCAGCAATTCTACTTCTGATTATATACCCAAAAGCATGGAAAGCAGGGACTCAAACAGATATTTATACCCCATGTTCATAGCAGCATTATTCGCAATAGCCAAAAGGTGGAAACAACCCAAGTTTCCATCAATGGATGAATGGATAAACAAAATGTGGTACATACTTACAGTGGAATATTATTCAGCCTGAAACAGGGAGGAAAATCTGGCACATGCAGTAACATACATGAATTTTGAAGACATTATGCTAAGTGAAATAAGCCACTCACAGAAGGGCAAATACTGAATCATTCTACTTATATAAGGTACCTAGAGTAATCAAGTTCATAGAGGCAGAAAGTAAAAGCTGGTTTCTAGGGGCTGGGGGGAGAAGGGAATGGGAAGTTACTCTTTAATAGCTACAGAGTTTCAGTTTGGGATGAAGAAAAAATCCTAGAGGTGAATAGTGTTAAGGGTTGCACAACAATGTGAATATACTTAATGCCACTGAACTGTACATTTAAAAACGGTTAAAATGGTAAATGTTATGTATATTTTACCACAATTAAAAAAAAAATTGCCATTTTCCTAACGGTTCTACTGGTACAGTGTCAGATTGTGCCCTGTCTCCCTACCCTGACCCACATAGGCATTTTTTTTTTCTGTAATGTTTTTGGTTGACTCATAATCGTGATTCTTAGCCTATTAACTGGGCTTTGAAGCAAGCTACGCACTTGTTACTGCTAGTGTATCCAACACAATAACAACAACCCCAATTCTATAAATTCCTTTGCTGGCGTTCCCTTTGCTGATCCCATTTTGAGTCACCTTATGAAAGAGAAAGGGAGGCTGGAGAGCTGAAGGATTGAGGATGGAAATGAGAGTCTGAACTCGGTGTCCATGCCAACTGGGTTGTCCAATTCCTGTTTCCTTCCCATCCATACTAGTCTGGGGGGAGTGGGATATGATCTTAAGAATATTAGAGTGAGTGTGGGGAATTCCCTGGCAGTCCAGTGGTTAGGACTCTGCACTTTCACTGCTGAGGGCACAGGTTCAATCCCTGGTTGGGGAACTAAGATCCCACAAACTGCGTGGGATGCAGCAAAAAAAAAAAAAAAAAAAAAAATTAGAGTGTGAAAAACCCCAGGGCCATAGGGGTCAACCTCAACTGGTTCTCTCCTTTCTTTGTTGCTGATGTTCTGGGCCCCATAGTCACTGCTGTCAAACCAATACCAGGTACATTCTAATTTAGCGGTATCTGGAGTACTAGTACCACTAGCCCAGGGCGCTCAAGCTACAGTTGAGGAGTTCCTAAATTAGTCATTTTAGAAGATGCCATCCTTCCTACCTCCTCTGTCCTTACGCTGGCTGGAATCTCATCCAGCGATTGAGTACATGGTTCCATGCCTCATCGTGAAGCTTGTCCTCTGCAGGACAACCCGTGTCTGTGTGTATGTATGGCAGCAGTAGTGATGGTGGCGGTGAAAGGTTATGTATTACAACTTTGCAGACCTCAGAATGTCTGTGTTGCTTTTGAACAACCCTTCTTGAGTTTGCATTTTATAATCATATGAATATTGTATATTTCATATGTTTTTACCTTTCCTTTTTTTTTAAAAATAAATTTATTTATTTATTTTTGGCTGCGTTGGGGGGTCTTCGTTCCTGCGTGCGGGCTTCTCTTGTTGCGGAGCACGGGTTCCAGGTGCGTGGGTTTCAGTAGTTGCAGCACAGGGGCTCAGGAGTTGTGGCTCGCAGGCTCTAGAGCGCAGGCTCAGTACCTGTGGCGCATGGGCTTAGTTGCTCCGCGGCATGTGGGCTCCTCCCTGACTAGGGCATGAACCCGTGTCCCCTGCATTGGCAGGCGGGTTCTTAACCACTGCACCACCAGGGAAGTCCCTACCTTTCCTTTTTTAAGTTGATTAGAAGGAAACTCAAAGTCAAAGTTGCAAGCCAACTCTAGAAAAGTACATAGGATCTCATTGCATGTATTTTGGACACTAACCTTGGCCTTGATTTTATCTTATTTCTATCTTAATAGTCTCTCTCTCTCTCATATATATATGTGTATGCATATATACATATGTGTATATGTATATACACACACATATATGTATATACATGATATATATGTGACTATATGACATATATATGACTGGTATGTGTCTGTATGTGTATAGCTATAATTAGACAGATAGAGATAAATAGACACAGATACATATATACAAACACACACATCCCCACTCCAAAACATTTTTTTTTTTAATTTGAGTTTGTTTTGTTTTTTTTAATATTTGTTTATTTATTTATTTATGGCTGTGTTGGGTCTTCGTTTCTGTGCGAGGGCTTTCTCTAGTTGTGGCAAGCGGGAGCCACTCTTCATCGCGGTGCGCGGGCCTCTCACTATCGCGGCCTCTCGTTGCGGAGCACAGGCTCCAGACGCGCAGGCTCAATAGTTGTGGCTCACGGGCCCAGTTGCTCCGTGGCATGTGGGATCTTCCCAGACCAGGGCTCGAACCCGTGTCCCCTGCACTGGCAGGCAGATTCTCAACCACTGTGCCACCAGGGAAGCCCTCCAAAACATTTTTGAGTAGAGGCAGGATAAATACAACCAACTAAATATCCACGTTCTTGATTCTGTGCTAGATGATAAACAACTGTTGGTGGTATAGGCCTTCACAGAATAGAAACCTAAATTGTTGTACAGTTTCGCATTCATGATTTCATTGAATCCTCACAAAACTTCATGATGTAAGCGAGGCTGATGATATTCACATTTTACAGAGAAGGAAGCCAGAGGGAGAGGTTGAACTGCCGGAGGCCACAAAGAGCAGAGACTAGAGAACCAGATCCCTCACAGCTCTTCACACCAAGTTGCAGTTGCTGCTCTCACCCCCACCCTCATTTGTTTTTCCTCAAAATTATCCTTGAACTGTCTGAGCACGTAGAGGTAAATCTTTCAGGTACCTGCCTGGATTTTATAGCTGTCCCTTCAATTTAGATAATTAACCGTTTTCTTTCTCTTATCAGATTCACAAACAGTATTTCTTCACTTTCCCAGGCCTCTTTTCAACTTTGATACTAGAGATAGTTATTCACTCCTTTCCCATTCCTGCAAAATATCCCTTGCATGATGTAATGAAACTGGCACTGAACTGGGGATTAATTCTTTACCAGCTGTGTGGCCATGAGCTAGCTACTTCACTCTACTAGTTTCAGTTTTATCATCTGTAAAATGTGGTGGTTGGAGACTTCTGAGGTCCCTTTCAGCTCTTCTTCTGTGAATTGGGAACTCGTACTTTGCTACCTTCACTTTAGTCATGATACAGATTTCCTCTCTCTGGTTGTCCTAGCAGCTCAGTTGTGCACCATCGTCTTTGGTCTTGAGGAATTTCTAGTTTATTATGGTGTGTGTCTAAGATAAGAAGGATGGGTCTGGGGGTGGGGGAAATGGGGAGTTGTTATTCAACGTTATTCATCAGCTCTGCTTCATGAATAAGTTCTAGAAATCTGCTGTACAATATAGTGCCTAGAGTTAGCAATACAGTACTGTGCCCTTCAAGATTTAAGAGGATAGACCTCAAGTTAAATGTTCTTACCACAAACAAAAGTGGGGTGGGAGAACAAGGAAACTCTGGGAGGTGCTGGATATATCTATTACCTTGATTGTGATGATGGTACCATGGGTGTTGGTATATGTCCAAACTCATCAAACTGTATACATTAAATATGTGCAGTTCTTTGTATATCAATTATACCTCAATAAAGCTGTTTGGTTTTTTTTTTAAAAAGGATGGGTCCATGTGTTTGCCTTTGATTATGATTAGAGCCCACTAACTGTTAAAACAGTACTTAAAAAAATTGAAGCCTGAACTTTTTCCCAAGTCAGACACATCATAGCTAGAGTTTTGGGGAGGAATGCTAAACAAATTGAATTCTATTCAACCACTCACTATATGAATGATCTTGAGTAACCCCTACAGTTTCCTGAGCCTTAGTTTCCTCGATTGTGTGGTGAGAATGACAATGGCTGACCTATCCAGAAGGAAAGGTAAAGGTGAGAACATATGTGGAAGGCCTGTGACAAACTCAATGTCCTACTATTTTGCTACTTAAAATTTCCACCTGGTAATAATGCCACATCTTGCATGAGCCACACTCCTGACCCTGTATTTCATCAGACTACAAGGCTGGAAAGCTAACAATTTGTTCATCTATTCATTCACATGTGAATTTGCCCAACATTTATTGAGGATCTACTGTGGCACTTTGCTTGTAGTTATACAAGGATGAATGAAGTCATCACACTTTCAAGGAGCTCATAGTCTAGCAGACAAATGGACAAATAAATAACTATATACAATGTGTAGAGAGCTGTCCTAGAGGTGAGTATAAGACATTATCGAACATGCAGGAGGGACTGATGGATTCTGCCAGGGGAGTTGGGAAGTAGCATTTGGTTCTCGACAAAAAAATGAGTGGAACCCATTTTTTAGGGATTTCTGGACAGAAAAAAAAAAAGCACACAAACAAGGGAAGAGATGAATTAACATGTATGGTGTGTTCAGAAAGCGATGAGAGAAGTGAGTCATTTAGCGTGGATGGGACGAGGGGGGATCAGAGAGAATTGAGGCGGGAGGAGAGTCTGGAAAAGGAGGGTGATAATAAAACCAAATGTGATCTGTACCAAGTTGGGGAAAAACCATAACATTTTAGAGAGAAATCCAAAGGTATCATGAGACTATTTTATAATCTTGACTATTAGTTATAGTAGAGGCTAGGCTGCTATATCAGAGACCTCAGAACACAACAGTTTAAATATGATCTAGGCTGGAGGAGCAGCTTTGCTCCGTGAGGTCGTTTAGGGACACAGGTTCTCCTACCTTGCTGCTCTCTTGTCTCCTAGGGCATTGTCCTGGTCTTTGTCACTGAAGTTCAGTCTCTAACATGGCCTCACTGCGGTCCTTAGGCCAAAAATTGACAACAAATTTCTTTTAAACAAGTGACATGGAGCTTGGACTCAGAAATTCTGCTCCCATTCTATTGAGAAGAACTTAATCATGTGTCATGCCTATCTGCAAGGAAGGCTGGGAAATATAGGCTCTTAACCGTTCATCTATATCTCCAAAAATAGAGAACAGATTTAGGGGAGACAATAGCCTGCCACAACTTGCTTATTTGGAAGCCTCATCAAATCCTACATTTAAATTTGCTTCTAGTATTTATCCTTTATATTGCCACGTTAGATCTCTAAACGCCAGTGTTGATTACTTAGCCTAAAAAGTACTTTGGATGATCTAGGATTTACCAAGCAAATCAAGAAAATGTGAAATATATCTGTGTGTTCAACATTCAACTTAGTTTGGAAATTTAAATTTATTATGAGAAAAATATTGCAATTCTGAATTATGTTTCTAATTCTGTAAGACTCTGATGTTCTAGTCTCCATATCAATGCCCTGCAAGAGGATTAAGTTTTTATTTGGGTCAACAAAGCAGAATTCCTGGAAGAGCCTACTATTTTCAAGGCATAAAGCAGGCCTATGTGGAAACATGAGGCTCTCAATGGGGGTGACGACTCAAAAATCACCCTATTCGATGTGCAGCTGATTTTCAGTGGGGCTGAAGTTACTGGAACACAAATTCAGGGTGTGGGAAGAGATAATAGAGAGTAAACAGTCAAGCTATGTGAGCTATTGTTATGGTTACTGTTTTATTTTAAAATTATTTAATATTGGTAGGTTTAAGGATATAGAAGTGGCAATTTGTGGGGTAAGGAGAGCCTCTTTCACTAATAGGTCTTATTATACATCGGGTGGATATTTGGACTTTGGGGAGAGTCTGGAAAAATGGCACTCTTAAGTTGTCCCTGTTGATCAAAGTCCCTAAAGTGAATGTCAATGGCGTGTCTCCCTTGCTTCCTCACCTCTCTCCTACCCTCTACTCTTCTCTCCCTTTCTGTCTCTTGCTCATTCATTCCTGCTGTGCTATATAGTTCAAGACTTTATCTTCTCTCACCTTTTTCTAACTGGTCTCTTTGCCTCCATTGCTAGTATGATCTTTCTAATTTGCAAATCTTACCTTGTCTATCTTTTGATTAAATACCTTTCATGCCTCCCCGGTCCCTCAAGCAAAAGTTTAAATGGCTCGCAAGGTTCTCCACCATCTTGCCTCAGTCTGCCTTTCTAACTACATCTCTAGTTACTGTAACACAAGCTAACAGTAGCTAGAGCAATGAGCCACAATCGAACCCATCCCCATTCTCTGGCCCATTGCATACACTGACATCTCTGTGCTTTCCTGGACAGCAGTGCCCTGCCCCTCGATTGTTCACGTGACAAATTCATACTTTTGGCCCAACACAAATGTCATTTCCTTTTTTTAGCTTTTTATCTGTACATCCAGGC
The DNA here is from genome assembly GCF_028023285.1 of Balaenoptera ricei. Taxonomy (NCBI): domain Eukaryota; kingdom Metazoa; phylum Chordata; class Mammalia; order Artiodactyla; family Balaenopteridae; genus Balaenoptera; species Balaenoptera ricei. The sequence continues at coordinate 52,233,393 of NC_082639.1, forward strand.
AAAATCAGTCATCTGTGTTCCCATTGCCCTTTATGTATATCTAAGTTGGACATAGCACTTATTACATTACATTGTTATTTACCTTTATGTCTTGTCTCTGCCATTGGACTGAAAGCTTCTTAGAGGCAGGGTTAATGTCTTATTCTCTGTATCCCCAGCTAGCACATTCAATGTACCTAGAACATGGTACATATTGAACAGTAATAATATTATTATTATAGCTACCGTATATTGACCACACATAATGTACTAGGTAATTTACAAATGTTCTGAATATGTCCCATTTTTCAGATGAGGAATCTAAAGCTTACAGAGGTTAAATAATTTGCCTGGAGTCACATAATAGGACCAACATTAACACCTAAGTTGGACTCCAAAGCCTATACTATGTTGTTAACTAGATGGAGATATAAAAGGTCACTTTGGAAATTGTACTAACCTACCACATTAGACTAAGTTAATGAACTACAGACATTGTACACAAAACTCACTGTTACCACTTACTGACAAGGCCTGGCTTGCTTAGCATTGGGAATTATTCAGACCATGGCCTCTACAGAGCAATGCAATACAAGGTGATACCTCTTGTGCATTTCAAAGGCTCTCAGCTCTTGACAAAACAGACCTCCATTCTCACAATAGGTCGATGTCCTATTTTACAGGTGTTATGTAACCATCTCAAGATCACACAGCCCTAGCACCAGCTGAACTAGGCTTAGAACTTTTTTGGTTACTTAAAAAATTATTTTTTCTTTTTACTTAAGCCACTACATCTCATCAAGTGTATTTCTAGGGTGAAAGTAGTATGCCAAGTGGAAATGTATGCTCAGTGGAGGAGGCCAGGATTAAAATGCCACAGACTTTCTAGAGCCAGGCAATATCTGAATCTATCAGCGGCAGACCAGAACAGCCAAGCTTGCTTAACACCAAGGGCAGCCACAGTACTAAACCTCCCAGTAATGCTGCATCAGTTAGCTAGTTGTAAAGTGCAAGCCTACAGCCAAAAATGTGGTTCAAAATAAAATAGGAGGTTTCTCTAACCTCTAATTTAACTGTGCAAGGTCCTGTTATTAATTAATTAGGTACCTTCACCAAGGACAGTTAAGAAAATCAGACAACTGCCAGGTTGCTTCCTATTCCTCTTGACTTCTTATTGGATAATTTTTATCAAGTGAGCTAAGCACACATTTTCACGCAACTCAGTTATTCAGCAAAACGTCCTAAGCTACTTAACTGATATAAAGCAAACACATTTAAAAAAAACGCAATAGCCCGGTTGTGAAGCTTTCCAATTAAAGGGACACTCTCCCCGCACCACCACTGCATCAATGGCTAGTTTATTGTTTAAAATAAACACATGAAAGGTTGACATTGAGATATCCTGATTACATGATCTTAAAGAGTCTGGATTAATAAGATGAATCAGTGAGATGAAGGACTTAATATTCCAATAATTGTGTTTTAACCCCCCTCCTTTAAATGTCGAAATTCTTACAGCTCTTCTTTTGGGGGGACGGGAGGTAGAGGGGTGCATTAAACTTTGTGAAACCCAGATTTTGTAAGGATATTGACAAATCAGACAATTGCAATTAAGTTAGAATTTCACTGCATCTCCTGCTTTAAAGGAAGAGCTTCATTCTTGAGGGAGCGCACCTAACAATTTTATGTTCAGCCATCTGCAGAGAGCAGAGTCAATGCTTTTTCCTTTCTGAACCTGGAGCAGAAGCTTTATTTCACTGCAAGTTCTCTGTGACATTTTGCACTCTCTTGATTTAATGAACCAAAGAGGATCTTTAACTCTTGGTCTACACCAGTGCAAATAAAGGTTAAATCTCTCACTAACCATCATGAACTAGCCTAATAACTCACGAGAGGTTGTGGAAAAAGAAACCGAGAAAGCAGGTGTGCAGACTTGATTAAAAAGTGCAAAACCCGCACAACTGCAGGCAAAGGTACTATATCCTCACATCTCCCTAGTACCGGCTGCCAGGTCCGCAAGCGGGGTAACTCCTACTGCGCCAAAAACACCATCCTGCGAGCGGGGCCTAGTAACACAGGGGCTTTTCTTCCGAACGGTGTCCCAACCGGAGCTTGCGCTAAATGCCGGGGCTCCTATTGGCCACACGCCGTGGGGGAGGAGGAGACTGGCGGGGAGAGCGACAGGAGGAAGGGAGAAGGGGGCAAGGCCTTTTCCCTGCCCCCTCCCGGCCCCCTCCGCAGGCAGCCGCCGGCGCCTCTTGCGTGGTTACTATGCAAATTGCAGCGATTGCGGAAATAAACAAGGGAGTAGGGACGGGAGAGAGGGACTGCGAATCGATGGCAACTTCTGCAAAGTCTCGTACAATCCAAAGCACACAAGGCAAAACCAGAGAGAATCTGAGAACCAGCCAGCCGGGGTTGGATCGCTTTCAAAAGAGGAGAGAGAGACAGTGAGAGAGGCAGAGAGCGCGCGTTGCAATTGCAAAAGCCTCCTGATTTGGAGTAAAAAAAAAAAAAAAAAAAAAAATCTCCAAGAAGCCTGCAATTGGCCAACAGCTTAAAAAAAAATCTCTTCCGGGTTTTCAACGGTTCCAAGTTTATTTAGATATCTTTTCTCATGCAAAAAAAAAAAAAAAAAAAAAAATAGGGGGACAACATATGAAGCAATTCGTCTGAACATTTTAAAGTTTCTCACGTACTCTTTTTACATTGCAGTGGTACATCTTTAAACTTTCTATTTTGCGTTTATACGATATGTGTTTTATAAACAACAATAATGGTAGAATGATTTTGTTTAATGGCTAAGACTTTAAAATTTCTCTAGCTTGCATATGCATTGAAGTGACTGCTGGGTAAATGTCTATTGTAATGATTTTGTTTTAAAGATGTAGCTTTGTGGATGGCTTTTTTTTTTTTTTTTCTTTTTTGCTATGTGCATCAGGGACCGGGTTTCCTTTTTTTTTTTCTCCCCGAGATTTGAAAAAATTGCTGAGCTTGACAGATTTTTTTCCTCCTAGCGCTTGCTCGGTTCCAGAAAGGGGGAAAAAAATCCTGTACGTGCTCTGTTCTGTAAAAAGACGTCTGGCCTCAGCAGTCAACCTAACCCGAAAAGAAATGTCTGGACCCGGAGAGTAATTGACGATTCGATCCTCTAATCAATGGGACAACATGGGAGATTGACAAGAGCTTTATCCAATCATATCCAAGCTTGGGTGTACAATGGCTCGCAACAGCCAGAGGGGGCCGGGCAGAGAAGATCTGAAGTTCTCTGCGGCTCTGAAGGGGATGGTGCGGTTCAAGCTGTCAAAGCTACAAGCTCTTCCGGATTTAGCAAGCACAATAGGAAAGAGTTTTCGAGTTTAAGAAAAAAAAAAAACCAAAACAGCGTGGGTTTTGTTTTGTCTTGTTTTGCGTGAATTGTATGCCTTCTTCATCGCCTTTTGGGAAAAGTTTTTAAAAATTCTGCTAGAGAAATCTTTAACTTTGCATGAATTGTTATTTGTAAATTCAGGGAAGTTGTTAATGGTTGTGTAAGGTGAGGTTCAACTTTTAAAAATGTGTGGCTTGAAAACTGGGACTGTAGTGAGCTTTGGGAAGTAATATATTGCACAATTAGCCTTGCAAAACGTCTTACTCTGATTATCTTAGAAGCTTTGGCTTTTCAGGTACTTTGAAGGAATAGGCAAGCCTCTCTTGAACTCTGAACAACAGTTTTAAGGTAGAGAGACTGTTTCACAGGTGAACTGACAGCTGTTTTATACATTTGAAAGGAAGATGGGGAGAAAGAGTGTTGTTCTTGACTTTTCTTGAATTCTGTTTAAATATATGGTCAGTAGCGAATAGGATCTTGAGACTGGCCAAGTTCACGTTTCTTCTTGTTACCACAACAACCCCTGTGGAGGGTGTGTGTGGAAGATTGCTGACTCGCTAACTCTTAGCTGGAGTCTGGCCTCTTGGACAAGTCTTTGACACCAATCCAGTGGAAACCAACTGCGGTAGCTTGTCTTGGAGACAGTAACTGGCAGCCTCTGACTAAAATATATCCATCTCTTCCTTCCCTCTGAGCTGTGTAGACACCTAATTCTGTTGGGAAGTGAATGGAAAATAATATAGGCTCTTTCCCATCTTTGGCTTAAATTCCCATTGAGCTATTTCCCAAGGCTTTAGGCCTTCTAATCAAATCTGGTCTGGAAATCTGATGTAAGAATCCACTTGGATGCTCAGTTCAGCAACATGATTCAATTTAGGAATATATGCATATAAGAAAAATCTGCACACAAGTGACTGTAGGTCAAAAAACTAGAGAAGAAAAATGTTGGAAGATGCTAATAATGAAGTTAGTCTTGGTAGGAACTATAGTAAATGGCGTTGTCACTTACGAACCCCAATTTTACCTTCATTGCTTTGTACATTAAAATCTAAATCATATTAATAAGATCTTCCTATTAAGTAACCTCCAAAATGAGAGGTATTTGAGATGTACATATAAGTGAAACCTTATTGACATAATTTATATATCTAAGAGGATTTCACTAAAACTGGCAAGGTAACATTTCTGCAAATAAAACACAGCAAATGCAAGGCTGGGCTCTGTGCCAGGGAGAATATGGATAGCAGAGAGCATGACAGGAGCCTCCTTTGCGCAGAGACAATCCCATTTCAAGGCAGCCGCCTAGCACTTGCAAAATAAATGACTGGAGTGGTTATTTCCAATAAGGGGTTTATCCTTCCTAACAATGGGTCACTTATATGATTGCAGTAAACTAGTTTTTGTACTTCACCTGTGTTTCCTATACTGTTCTCTCTACTGTCCTTTCTTTCTTCTCTTCGCCCTCCATCCCTGTTCTCTTTCAAGGGTCTTAGTATCTTTGTGAACTCTGGACAAGGATTTACTTTTGCAACTTGGGACGTAGGGGAGAGGGTTGGAAAGGTTTTCTACCCCCAGTCTGCCCTTTGAGGAACATCTGTTTCTTTGTGTGTTTAAATTTATGCCTGTTGGAGAGAAAGTTACCAGAAGCCTCTCTGTAACTGTAACTCTTCTACTGTATTTTTCGCAGTCCTGTTTCCAAAGGCTGTAGTTGGAACTGTGCTTTGTAGTGTTTCCCCCGCCGGCCCACCCCCCCACCTCCCGCGGGGGAGAGAGCGGGAGCTGGCGGAGGTAGGAGAGAAAACAGGAGCGGATGTGCAGGGCTTTGGTGCTGAACTTGGATCCAGCCCTTGCCTAGAGGGCGCAAACAATCGTCCCATATCCAAAAGTCTTACGAAGGGCGCCAAAAGTTACTTAAGATAATATTGCTAACCGCAGAAAGCTGGAAATCGCGGGCACATCCACTGCTGCAACAAAAGAAGTTTTCAAAGTAGAAATAGCAGCATTAAATTACTTTCACCCCCCCCCTTTTTTTAAAAACCAGGGCGACGTGCCAGCCCTTTCTAAAAAATTATTTTCCTTTTTCTTGAGATTCAATTAAAAGTCAGCGTCTTTGCTGTTTTGGGAAGAGGCAGATGTGAAGTCTACCTTTTAACACACCAAAAGAAAGATTTTAATCTGCTCTGGAAGAAAGCTTCCCAAGAGTACACACTCGGAACAATAACTTCTCACTGTGCCTCAGTTACATGTTGGAACCGTCAGCCAGAAACTTCTATCGAGGAAACTTGGAGCGCGTTGAAGTTATAGATACCAGCAAGGGTTTTCGTGGCCAGGGATGTTGTCTCTGCTATTCGGCTTGCCTTTTAGGACGTTTCTCCCCTACTGATATCCAAGAGGAACCAAGGAAAAGCAGTTGTGTAGTTTGGGAAGACGGGTCTCTCTCATTAAAGGTTTAAGTCATTATTTCCCCTCACCCTTGAATAAATAATCAGAGAGTTTTCCAAGGAGATTTAGAAGCGGGGGGCGTGTGAAAATGGTCTCTTGAGAATTCAGGAATTATTTTGGCAATAAAGTAACTAGAGAACAAGCATAAAATCACGTTAGAAAGATGCAGAATATTTCAGAGAACTTTGTTTTCTCCAGTAGCATATTTCTTGCTCCTTACTTTTAAAAGGGGGGTGGGGTGGGGGAGAGTCTGAATGAGAGTGGCCTTAACATGTCACCTCACCCTCACATGCTGAGTGGGCATTCCTACAGGAATTTCCTCTTTTCAGAGGCTCTCCAGCTGTGTAACCTCTACCAAGGTGCAGATTCCCCTGTCTGTGTGCCAGAGCCTTTCAACGTGATACAGTCGTCTTTCCTTTTGGAATCTTGAGAAGGATTAGAAAATGCAGCAGGCTGCAAACTAGAGTGAGGGAGATGAGGAGGAAGAAATGGGATGGGGGTTTGTAGGAAGGAGGTATACTTTTTTTTTTTTTCCTTTCCCATCAGTGAAGAGAGCCTAGAGAGAAAATATCAGGTTAAAAAAACTGGAAAAGCAGGCTTATTGGCAACTTGCCAAACCCTAAAAACCACCCCCTTTTTTGCCAAAACAATACTTTAGCAAACTTAAAATAATTGCAGGAAGCTCCTTTCCATTTTAAGAACTATTACCTGGGGGAGGGAAAAAGAGGGGATTCTTAAAAGGCACCCTTCCAGAGGTGTCTCAGGAACAGGGACAGTAACGATAGCATGTGTCCAGTTCTGGGCACGTGTTTGTGGACCAGAATATCTCCCTTCCCTAAGGGGACATCCCTTTCACATTTTTTTTTTCTTCCTAAAAAGAGAAAGATGTCATAGCTAAACCACTGTTGTTTCTGAACGTGATAGAACTTTTTCTATGGCGTCTGTGTTCAAACCCACTAGTTTCACAGTCCTGGGAGGGAGAATGCTAGTTAATCTCCGCCTCCCTTTCTCCAGACACCCCCCCAGCCCCCAAATCCGGTGAATCTTCCTTGTGAAAATTTCCCCCACCACCCCCGCTTCTGGAGGCCATAGGACTGAAGCTGCACAAAGTTTGCAGGATTTTGTGCATAATTACCTCTGCCGACGATCTATTCCCACAAAAAGCTTCTTTGGAGAGACTACAATGCTTTGAGCCGTACCGCATTTCAGAAGGGAAAAAAAGTTACCTAGGAGGTCTGATTTTAAAAAAATTTGCATACATGCAAATTTGCCCCCCCCTCCCCGCCTTCTCTGCGGTTCTCTACGTGCCCACGCAGCGAACCGAGGGGTGCAGGGCAACCTGGCAAAGTTGCCCAAGTCCTCCACCGAGGTCCGCGAAGGTCTGCGGCGGGGGTTGGGGGATGGGAACGAGGAAAAGTAGTTTTGTTTGCTTAAGCACATCCTGTGGCAGCCTATAGCTGCCCGGGAGTACAGACTGTAACTGCTCCTCACTGCGTTACCCAGTAATGCGCTGAGCGGGGACTGGGGGGGCGGAGGGGGGGGGGCCGAGCGAGCGAGCGAGCGAGCCAGGGAGCGAGCGAGGGAGCGAGAGAGGAGCGAGCGCGAGCGGCCGCGGAGGCTCGGGACCCGGCTGGCCGCGCGGCGCCGCAGCCGCCCCCTCCCCCACACCGCCCCCCCACCCCCCCGCGGCGGCGCGAGCGGGCGGCGGCCGTGCGGTGCGGTGCAGAGCGGAGGCGGAGGCGGGCGCGCGGGCAGCTCGCGGGCACCCGGCCGGCGGGCGCGGGAGCTGGAAAGGGTGCGCTATGCCTTTAACGCCCGCGTACAGTAGACATGTATAGTGGAGTGTAGGGAAACTCTAGGCGGGGTTAAAGTTCAGCTCATGGAGCGGCAATAGCGCTGGCTGGCTGCAGTTGAGCCGAGTTGGAAATGTGAACGCAAGAAGCAGGCTTGATTTTTTTTTCTCCCCCCTTCTCTCTCTCTCCTCCTCTCTCCCTCTTTCTCCTTTCTCACCCGCACTCACGCACACCTCCAAACCGCACACCCAGACGCACACGCACACCCCACCGCCGGGCAGTGATGTATTCTCCGCTCTGTCTCACCCAGGTAAGCAGCTGTTTGGATGCGGAGGGGCTGTGGGGGTCGGAGTGGCGGGGGCCGACCTGGGGCCGGGCCGGGGGTGCCGGGGACCCCCGCTCCAGCAGGGCCCGGGACATGTGTCTCGGGGTGTGCCCATGTCTGCGCGTGTTTCTGTGTGTGTGTGTGTGTGTGTGCGCGCGCGCGTATGCTCGTGGAGGGGGGGTGGTGGAGAAATACAGCTTTAAGAAAGTAACTTTGTTTCCATGCGGGTGCATTCCTCTTGCACGGCCATTTGTGTGGGCACATGGCTAATGGCGCCCTCTTATTAATGCGTTAATTAATATCGGGGCGATTGACTGCGGAACGGCGGTGTTTTCGGACGCCCCGCACGTGTTTCGGCGGGGTTGCAGCCCATGACACGCTGAAATCTGGACTCAGCGTTTCTGCAGGCGCGAGGCCGGTTTCTGTAGTTAACGCGGCGCCTGGGGAGGGGGCCGCCGACGGAGCCCCCAGCACGCCCCGCACTCTCGGGGCCGCTGCACCCCTGGCTGCGGGAGGACTCGGGTCCCCGCGCCCGCTGCCCGCCCGCTGAGCCCGCGCCGCAGCAGCCTCCCCAAACTCTTACTTTTGTTTATTGTTTGTCAGCCTTTGGGGTCCGGCCGCGGGAGGGACGCGGGCCGGGGCCCCGGGCCCCGGCCGGGACAGCGCCCCTTGGGCACGGGCGGGCGGCGGCGAGCCGGTCCCGGGTCTCGGCGGAGCGGAGCTGCGTGGCCCCGCGTCCCCCCGCGCCGGCCGGGTGGAGCCTGCGTCCTCGCCGCCAGTCGCCCGCTCGCTTTCCCGAGCGAAAGTTTCGGTGCCGGGACGAGCCCACGCTGCGCGGGTCGGCGAGCGACGGAGGCCGCGAGCCGCGGGCCGGGGCGCGCCGGGCGGAGTTGGGCTACCGGCCGCGAGCCTGAGCGGCGGCCGGGCCGGACACGACTCCCCCCCCACGCCCCCCCGCGCCGCCGCCGCCGCCGCCGCCGCCGCCACCGCCGCCGCCGCCACCGCCACCGCCACCGCCACCGCCACCGCCGCCTCCTGCTGCTGCCGCGCGACTCGGGCCGCCCCGCGCACAGGACGGGGGCAACTTTTCCCTCCGACCTAACTCGGAGCGTGGGTCTCTCTCGCCCCAGCGCCTCTCCTTTCCATGCCCTCCTTTTCCATCCCTCCCTTGTCTGCACCACCCCCAGGCAAAATATTGCTACTTCACGGCCCCAAGTTTGGTCCCTTTTGAATATATTATTTATTTTCTTTGAGTAAAAGGCATGAAGTTAAAGTGATTTTGCGCTAAAATTTTTTTGAAGAAAAGTGTGAGCCTTCATACTGTTTTGGTACATTGCGATCTGACCATTAATCACCTAGATGAAGTTTGTATGCTTCATATAAAATGTTTATTCACCACTCCCTTCAAAAACCTGCTACCACCTCTTGCTTTCATTTAGCAGGAGATAACGGTTTAACCGGAATACTTTCTGGAAGACTAAAACGTATCCATAGTTTCTTCTCTCCTCTCTAGTTTCTGGATTTATTTCCCACATGACATGCCTTCTTATTGCAATATCTAACAGTCATCTACTGGCTATTTGATCTCAGAAGACTCTTAAATGCATCTTTTATGTTGAAATGGTCTGTTTGGGATTTAGGCCTAGCATTAATAATGGATAGCAGTTGCTTTTAGTTATTGTAAAAGTTTTTTATTTTTCCCTAACAAACTTCCAAAGTTCCTATTTTAGTAACTCGTGGAAGTATGGAATGAAACTTTTCCAACCAGTTTTGGCAAGGTTCACAATTGCATATGGATAAGATGCAAAGTGTAAGATAATTTGAATGAGTTATGACTACAGTGAAAATGCTGAGATTCAAAGGCTGAAGTTCTAGCTGGCAAAAGTTTGCAACACGTAGAACTGGTAGATAATACCAGTGTGCTGCCCTAGTGGGGAAGGACCTTAGCAGACACATTAGCGTCTTCGCCAGTGAGCTCTCAATAGATAAATTTGTATTTTGGGATGGTGCATATATGAGGATACCTGTGTACCCATGCAGGCCCAGGGCATAGTCAGGTATTTAACAAAGTTGGATTCTCTTGGTTCATGAGCTATTATCACATTAAGAAAGTTTTTTTTTGTTTTTTTTTTTAAAACCTATTTGGCAGTGACATTTAGTAGGCCTTCTTCTGGAAACACCACTAAGAGAAACACTTACTTAGTGTAACAGTTTTTAAAGAAAATGTACACTAAATAGTGAATGAGGGCCATATATTTTATGAGTTCTTCTTTTAGAAATTGATTCACAATTTATTTAACTTGCCGGAATATTTATAAAGCTTTAGAGCCAGTTTTAAAAAGAAAAACTTAGGTAGTTTATTGGTCATTAAAGAAAGTCCAGTAAAGCACAGTGATAAAAATTACTCTAAATGAAAGAATAAAATCCATATACGTGTGCAATTTTTAAAAACTTTATCAGGAAAATTCCAGACATCGTATTTTAATCCATGTGGGCACATCTTAACCAAATCATGTACCTGGTCATAGAATGGTAACAGTAGAAATTTTATAGGTGAACCTTTGAAAGAAGTAGTTCCAAAAATATCAGCATTCCGTGGTTCCGAAACTTGGCTTACTTACAAACAGATGAACGTTGAAGATGCTGATTCAAAGTCCTACCACTTTTGAAACAGGTTTTCAGGTTTGTTTTTATTGGTGGCCCATAACTTTCTCACTGAGTACATACGTAAAATATTCTTTGTTTTCTCTTGAATATTTTGAAATATTATATAGCTTATGGCGATATGTGCAACAACATGCTTTATAAGGGCATACTGTTTTGTTTTTAAACTAATTTATTCTGTGCCTGGGCATTTCCTGCAAGTGAATGATATTCTTTAGTTTTGATGTTCTGGAATATTTCTAATTGTGCATTGAGAAATATAACTAGCACTTTCCTTGTGCATGTGAGTAAGAGTCATATAAAATATTGTGCACTTTTATTGGCACATTCTTAAAACCTTTGGGGAGTAATAACTTGTAAATACTTTTGATGTAAAACTGGGGACTTAGATTATTCTTAATGATTAGTTGACATAGTTGGCCTCATTTAAGGATTTTTATGATGAGATATATGGGCAGTTGGTTGGCAGGTAAACAAAATCCTTTTGAACACGAATGCACGCAGTTCGCAGTTCTCTGAGAAGCATATTGGGAGTATCTTCGAACACTTAAATGTCACATTAGAAGGTTTATTTTAAATGTTTATCATCATTAATAAAGCTCTTTAATAAGACAAGGTTTTGACCTAAATATGAATTGTTTGGAGCTAAGTTATTCTTTGCATTTTAAAATGGGGCTGAGACTTTAAAATGAAATCCTCATTTTGGTGAAAGCTCACTTTGTAGTTAAGGTAGACTCCGGGCGTTCTTTGCATAATTCCACAGAGCCTTGGTCCCTAGCATGTCTTGTGTATATAAGAAAATCAGTCAATGTGAAGGGCTGTTTCAAACTCCAAATTTATGTATTTTAGAGCATTTCAAGGATGAGCTCAGAATTTAGTAATGTTTAAATGCTTTGCAGTTTGGCGTATACCTTATAGATAAACTGTGACTTGAAAAATGCTCCCCCCACCCCATTTCTCTCTTCTAAAGTACGGCAATAGGAAAGATTCTCAAACATCAGAAATTTTAAAGTGCTAATGGTATATGGGGAAGAATAATAGAATTCTTGTATTTTTCTCTGTTTTTTCTCCACTTAAAGAATGCACATGTGTTGTGAAAGCTGACTTCTCTTTTGGATTCTTTTATTGAAAAAGAGCAGTTTTCAAACCTAAACTTGAAATACGGAGCCTGAAATTTGTTGAGAGAGGGAAAAAAAATGTCGATTATTGAAATGATTTAGTGTGTATTATATTAATATAACCTTACTTAAAAAAAAACAGTCATATGTAGTGTTTAAGTGATTGATTATAACTTACAATATTTTAACAGGCTTGATTGTTACAGTATTTCACCAATTTTAAGCACTCAGTTTATATTTGAATGTTTAAAAATTAATAATTGCTTTAATAGTAATAATATTTTGGACATTACAGTTACTTGTGCCTCCAAAATATATATTTAGATGGATATTACAAACCAAAAAAGAATGCATTTTATATTTGTCTGTCCTACACCCTTTTAAAAAAAGTCATCAAATATCTCTTTGGTTTTCTTATCCTCATTTATTTGAAAGTAAATAATTTATCTTTTGGGGGGGAGGGTTGTGCGGTGGAGAGAAGTTAAGATTAGTAAGATTAGTGTGGGTTGGTTAATCAAAAGTTAGATGTACTCAGAAAGCTTTGTGGAGTTACTGTTTAATTTTTCTTTAATTTTATATTTTTACTTCCTAAGAAAATGTCAAGTAAAAGAAGCAAGCATTTTCCATAAAACAGTAAGAAAAATTTAAATGTTTTAAATTCAATTTTATTTTCAAATTACTTGGATTTTAAGAGGCAACCATGAGGGTTTTCCGGGAGTCTCGTAAATATTGAACATACCAGGTTCCCTGTTACCCTGTGAGAAAAAGCCTGAAATATTATTTTCAAAATTTAAATGAGTATTCTGTTTTTTCGGAATGATTATTACTGAAGGTATTTCACAATCAGATCAGTAAATTGAATGTGTTTAGTTGCAACCGTGTTGTCACAGTGACGCATTCTGTTTACTATCTGGCTTGTATGCTTTTCTTTGTTTTTTTTTTCCTTTTTTCCCCGTTTTGTTTCATTTCTATAATATCAGCAATTATGTCTTGACCATAGATCTTTTATTTTAGTCCGATGAATGTCAAATCCATCTCTTCTTTTGTATATGGACCTGCCAAATTTTTCTAAGTTTTTGACTAAAAAAAATTGTGTGTAACTGTAATACTTAGAAAGGAATTACATGTTACCAAAGTGACTAAGAAACAGATCAGAGTCTACATCAGAGTCTACTTTTAGAGGGGAAAGTCTTTGTTTCCATTGATCGTGGAGATGATTTTTGCTCCTAGACTTCCATAAACATTGACTGGCATCTAAATGTTTAGGATTTGCCAATCTGGCCGCCGAGCCCTGGCTGTACTACAAGTAGTGAGGTCAAGGCTGGAGCAAAATTAGATATGCCTTCCTTGAAATAGGGTTAAGATTATATGTTGTTATAAACATTTCGATAAACTTCACTTACTGTCTAAAGAATCTGGGACCTAGGCCCGACAATAGAACCTGGTACACTTCCGTGAACATAACAAAACATTTTTTACTTTTTAATGGTTTTCTTCTTTGAGATTGTGAGACATGATACCGATGGGTTTTTTTCCCCCCTCTTGGACTTCCCATAGGGATCCCATGTACGATTTTGGTAACATAATGCTTGAATCAAATTTCAAGTGAAATAAGGATATTTTTTTTAAAAGGTGAACACCTGAAGAAGCGTTGTTGCCTTTTGTTTTCATTATAGTTATATTTTTGTCTTCATTCATTTCCTCAGGATGAATTTCATCCTTTCATCGAAGCACTTCTGCCCCACGTCCGAGCCTTCGCCTACACATGGTTCAACCTGCAGGCCCGAAAACGAAAATACTTCAAAAAACATGAAAAGCGTATGTCAAAAGAAGAAGAGAGAGCCGTGAAGGATGAGTTGCTAAGTGAAAAACCAGAGGTCAAGCAGAAGTGGGCATCTCGACTTCTGGCCAAGTTGCGGAAAGATATCCGACCTGAGTACCGAGAGGATTTTGTTCTTACAGTCACAGGGAAAAAGCCTCCGTGTTGTGTTCTTTCCAACCCAGACCAGAAAGGCAAGATGCGAAGAATTGACTGCCTCCGCCAGGCAGATAAAGTCTGGAGGTTGGACCTTGTTATGGTGATTTTATTTAAAGGTATTCCGCTTGAAAGTACTGATGGCGAGCGCCTTGTAAAGTCCCCGCAGTGCTCTAATCCAGGGCTCTGTGTCCAGCCCCATCACATAGGGGTTTCTGTTAAGGAACTCGATTTATATTTGGCATACTTTGTGCATGCAGCAGGTAAGTGCAATGGTGAAAAGTCGGTCCACTTTCTCGCGTGTGCTTTATTTCCTGATGACCCCTGTATGTGCTGGGCCATTCCCGAGCTCCCTACGGCCATGTCCACATGGACGGTGTGGTGTCCAAGGTAGACCAACATCAGAGTAGCCAGACCCTCCATTGTTTGAGGTTCCACCTTCATTCAGGTGGAAAAGCATAGCTTGGAGAGCATTCTCGCTAAGTTTAGTTCTTTTGTCAAGTAGTGTTATCAGAGGTGTTGGTAGTCAGTTATGGGATATGTTAAGTCACGTTTTTTCATGAGGGGTGAGAGAAGCCTCATAAAAACCCTTGTAAGGAAGAGTCTATTTTAACTGGCAAGGGATCTAGTTAAAAAGCATTTAGTTTGGTAGTGAGGCAATATTTTTAGTTGCTTTTCTTCTGGGAGTGTTTTTATCTACTGGGGTCTCTTGAACCCCCTAAGAAGAGGTTGGAGGTAAGATTGCTATCAAATCGCTGATCATTTATGAAGGAAAAATAAATCACACGAGTACAAACTTAGTAGCTTTGTATTAGGAATACTTAGTGTTGTTTACAATAGCTAAAGGAAAAAACAAACCAATTCTTTAAGTAATTGATGGAAAGATTAATCTTAAAAGTAACCAAACCTGTATAGTGCATGAACACATTGAGAAATAGATATTGATAATTGATTTGGTGAGTTGCTTGATTTGTAATAAAATTCTTTATTGTTCCAAGGCTGTTTTCAAGGCATGCTTTACCTGTGCATATTACAGTATGTAGAGTAGCATTCAGGATAAAACTATTGAGGACTGGATAAAATAATGCATTTTTACTTTGTTCCTCTCATCTTGTTTTAGACAAAAGGCTCATTGTGTTACGTGAAAGCTCAGGTCTTGTGAAACTTGTTGACTTTTTATATGTACATATCGGTCTTGCTAGATTACCTTCATGGCAGTTACTTGAGCCAGATGGAAGAAAGAAGGTTGTGGAATCCTACCAGTAGGTTGTTTTGGGGTTCATGTATTTTTTTCCATAAAGGACAGAGAAGATGTTACCTGTAAAAGTGATACTCCATTGTTTTGCAAAACATTTTCAATTCTAAAAATATGAGCTCTTAGAAGTCATCTGATATCCTATTCTGTATTATTTTTCTCAATATATGTTTTAGAAAGAGAACTTTTGTTATCCATCCGTCCTTACATAAGAAACTGGAGAAATTTACTTTGCAAGCATGTCACATCATCATTTGCATTCTGTTGGCAGGGGATAAATGAGTATTTTAGAGGATGTGATCTGTAAGTGTTTCAAATATTTGGGTTTTTGAAAATGTATACTTAATTATAAGAAGTGCCTGTTGCTTTAGCCATTTCTGGGTAGCGAAAACGAAAAGGTAGCACCTTTCAAATGACCTCTACACGGGAACAAGTGGCCCTTTCTTAACTCCCTGTTAACCCTATTGTTGTTACTTTATTTTGTCTATTGAAAAAGCAGAGTTAAAATTTTTAAAAAATTTATTTGCATATATAAGTGGAGAATCTACTAGGACAAGGTGCAAAAAGAGTTGTGGGTATTATGTGCTTTGGGGGAGCACTCTCTAAAAATCTTGTGTTTTCATCTCTTTGATATTTGGAGAAGTAAATAACTTATAATAAATGCTCTAACGGACCAATATAAGAAATTGCAGGTGTCAGTGGGTGATGCCCATCATGGTAGGTGCTTCCTTACAAGGTAACATCAAAGCGAAATACCTGTTATGCGTTTATTGGTGGGAGCAGCATCCCTTCTAATTTTTAGATGTGAACGTTTCCCTTAGATGCACAGAGACACAGCCTTCCTTGCTCTCGCCGTTTCACGTTGGATTCTCTCTCGCCGTTGACAGTTTGTGCCTGTGCTGTGGCTCCAGATCCCTTGAGCCGTCATAGTTGCTGGTGGTTTCAGTGACCTGAAGGGTGATGTTGGTAAAATGGCAGGTAGACAGTTGCTTAGGAAAGTTAGCATCCTTATTGCTTATGAAAGATTTATTGCCAGCACTGTGGATCAGACTACCTTTCGGTTCGGTTTTCCTGCGCCTCCCAGAATCCTTCGGTCGCCTGAACGCTGGCCAAGTACAGGCCATTGGCTCTCCCTGCGCAGCCGTGGCGCCTCTGTGCGCACCAGGATGGGTCTGAGGGATGCTCAAGGCCTTTTGTCTGAAAATATCTCAAATGTGATTTAAGAGATTGAGAGACCTGTTATTTGTGGAAGGGAAGCTGCCAATACAAATAGGAGGTAGATCGGTCAACTCACATACAACTGATTTGACAAGCATCTGTTATAATGCTGAAGATTTGTAAACACTAAACAATGTTTTTACCTCCTTAAAAGTTTTGAGAACTTGCCAGTATTGGCAGGAGGCAGAGACTCTGAAATGTGCTTCAAGAAACATGCCAAAACCATTGTGGCCTTTTCACCTATAGTCTTTTTTTTCCCTCTCTTTCTTTTACATGTATTTTTTTTTCTTCCAAAATGCTATTTTTCCCCCTTTATGGCCACAGGAAGATCCTTTTTTTTCTTTCTAAAAATGCATATAATAATTATTCCTTCATGCCTCGACCTCTTCTTGGGAAGGAAGTTGAAATCTTAGAACGCACATGTAAATACTGGAAGCTACTGCAGAATCAATTGTTTTTTAAAAGCGGAGGTGATTTTTCTAAGACTTATTGAGACGCTAAAATACAATACATAAACTGCGTTCCTTTTTCTTCTCCTCTAAATCCAGGAGCATTAGAACTGTGTGAGTTTTGTGGCTGATAACCAGTAACAAGTGTAATGAAATCGGAGTGATTCCATAAGCCTGAGAATTTCATCTCATTAAAAGTATAAAAGAGTAAAACCATTTTATGCCTTTAATTTGGTCTCTCTTTGAGTCGTTCTTCCCATGTATCATATGACAACTTTGAGATATTATGGTATTGTGGTAAATGGTGTTCTTTGTGGGCGTGTAACAGTAAAGCTAATTTATGACCAGTCTTTACCAGATGATCTGTATCAGAATCTACAATATACCCGGCACGTGGCAAGGTCACAATTTAAGTTGTTAAGGTCATAACCTTAGCCACCAGGCATTTGACCTTTTAGATAAAGTTAACCTTTGTTCATTAGTAGGCACTCAACCGAGAACTTTCTGGAGAGTTTTTTTTTTTTTTAAACTGCTTCTGTATAACTTCTGGTAATGTAATCAGATTCTAGAAAGATTCTCAGTTGAGTTAGTTAAATTTTGTAAGAGGTTAGACTTTTTAAGGACTCATCTCTTGGATAGAGGTAGGTTGCTGTATCTAGGCCATAAAATGACTTTTTATAGTTATTACCTGCTGCGGGTAGAATGAAAGCTGAGGTAGCTGTGTGGAGATGTTTAAAAACTAAAATTAAACAAATAGAATTATGTTTAATTCAACGAAGGCCTTTGCTAATTTTTGAGTGGCATTAGGCCCCAAAGCTAAATCACAATGAGCATCTTCACTTTTTGCAGATGAGGAATTTTTTAAGATTGGAAATATTTTTAGTTAACTTAAAATTCACTCTGAAAGACTAATACATGACCAGAATTTGTCAGGTAGTTGCTGTAATTGCTAATTAGCCAGGGACGGAGCGAATTGAACTTGTCCTAATGGTAGCAGGAGTACTTGTTAGTTTCAGGGTAGAAAGTGAACATGTTTGCACAGTAGTGTTTTAGTTTAATAGCTATGGATTGCTTCCATGGTCTCCCTTTACTACCTTTACTTAGTGTTGCTCGGCAGGAATAGTAAAGGTCCCGTCGCTTACTGAAAGAGTTGCGGTGTCTGCGAAGCCTGGTGCGGGTCCTGGAAACCTGACGGCAGTGTTACTGATGACCACATTACCTGTACCATATTGTTCACTTAATTATGCTGTCCTGAACGCTCATTTCAAATTATTTACATTACTGCTAGTTCTGCTCTGATAGGCCACGTATTATTCCATTTCAGCAAAGAGAGAGAGACTCCCATTCAGGTGCATTCTAGTTGTATTTTGGCTTCGTGATTGCCATTCCTTCATATAGTAATAGAGAAAGCCGTGATATGCAGATAGACCAGATGGTCATGTTGACAGATTGAGAATTCACTTCCTGCTGCTTCAGAGCAGGTGTAAGATTAGGAGTGTCTGTGTAGGAACGTGTGTGCGCTTCGTGTGCATGGGCACACAGAGTGCGGGTTCGAGTAGGGGGAATGATTTCTTTTTTTAAAAAGCTGGTACCTTAAATACAGTGTGACTATCTGTGTAAGGTTATCAGTGCATACCGAATAATAACAGAAAAAAAATTTAAATTGATAATGTTAAATTGTTACAGTTTATAGTTTTATGCCAAATTAATTATGATAATTTTTAAAGTTTTAGGTAACTTGCCATGTTAGTTTGTGGCAGGATTGTATATCTAAAATATATTCAATATATTCTGTTAACAGGGTTTGTTTGTATGTGTTTACACTCAAATCTAAGACTATACATTATTGAATTAAACTTCTTCATTACCTTAATAAACTCCTTAGTAGAAAGTTATGTAGTTAGTTTCTGTGATTTATAATAATAAACCATATTTGGAAAAAGAAGGGGTAAGATTAATATACAGTGATATTTAATGAAGACAGTAAGTACCACCCTATCTCAAACTCTAACCTTAAACTAAAGGTGGATTTTGTGGCTGATTGATCTACTGTAACTTATTGGTATATGCACACAGTTTTATAAGATGTCATTTATCTTTCTATTTATCTTTTAATTCTTTAAGGGAGATAGCACAAACAATCAACAAACTTGAGATTAAATATGGCTTTTATATCCTTGAGTATTTTCTGCATAACTTGAAGATTGTAACAGTATCCTCTGTTTAGAACGTAGTAACAGTATCCTCTATCTAGAATGTAGTGAGGAAGATGGAAGTTGAAGGGTAGAGAGTGTAGAGGTATAGGGAGAAAGGGTGTTCTTGAGTAGAAGGGAGGTCAGCTCATTTATGGCTCAGAGGTTTGAGTGTTGGTAAGAAATTTCCCAATGCTGCTGGCTTGGATTTGCCTTGTCTGCTTTTCCACCCAGTGATGGATAGCATTAATTTGAACCTATTTAGGGCTAGTGTGGGAGAAACCACAGCCTTTGTTGTGGTCACTGCTATACACAGTAGGACTGGTTGTTTTACTTGGTTAAGGCCTCAAGCTGCTTCCAGAGGATGCAGAACAGCCTGTCGGTTTTTTAAAACTTGCACAGAAGCAGCAACAATTCTAATTGCTCACAAATGTTAGTATAGATTATTGAAAACAATTTTGAGGTTAGAATAGAAGAAAAAACATAAAATACAGATTGCATTCATTGAATGTGCTAAACACCAGTTTGTTGTCATTTCAGCAATTATTTCCCCATGGTCATTTAGAGGTTAGATCTTGCTTTTAAATATATTATAAATTGTAAATCCTTGGAAGGTGATGTCAGGGGAAGGAAGAAGTCAGGTGGAGGAGGAAGAGAATGAATAAACTGGCATGCTTTGTTAAGAGAAACATAAAACCGTGAACTTAATTGCAAATGGAGATGCTCTAAAAAGTGTTTCGGTTTAAGTAATGACTGTAAAAGGATCCCAAGCAGCAAGATATCTAGTGGAGAATTTTATAATCCATCTCACCATCATTTTTGCATAATATGCTTCAGACTAAGGGACCTATTGGGGGCTTTTGGAGTTTCTATTCAGATTGTTAGAAAGAAAAGTTTTGCAAAAATTCTTTGTAGCGTTTAGGGGTCTAGTTAGGGACACTGTGGCATGCATAAACTTGGAAAAGGGGCTATTGAGATACTCATTATTATTACCATTTTGCTTTTTAAGGGGTAACCTACAGTGCTGTCAACATTTTAGCTGTCTCCCGCCAAGGAGACAAGAAAAATAATGTAGGATAGAAATGACTGATCCAAACTTTGGTGTCCCTGAACTTACCAGAATTTTCTAGCTGCTGCTAAGATAGAAATGGCTTTTTCCCTAGGCATTTCCTAAAATATTAGAAAACAGTGCTTCATGTTTTGCTATGATAATTCCACAGGGTAAAAGTATATTTTATCTAATGGAATTAGTCTTCTTATTAATATTTTAGTGAAATAAACATGGCTTATGAGCCAAAGGAATAAGTCCACAAATGACAAATTGCTGCTGCTTTGTAGCAGAGGATGTTTTTGCTTTTCTGTTTGTAAGAGACACTAAAGGAGATGAGATTGAGAGAAATAAGTTCATTTGTGTTATGTATTTTGGCGAGTGTTGTTCTGTGATATATTGCTAATCTCAATCTCAGAAATGATCCGGATGATCATAATAACTGGAGTTTGAAGTGGAATAGCTTTAATGTTTTTTGAGAACTTTAAACTCTTTGTCTTAAAACTCTTTGTCTTCATGTCTTACACATATTTTCCTAGTGGTAAATTTTGGACCTAAATCGATTGAGAGTAGAGAGAAGGAGATGGATGGAAGAAAGGAAGGAAGGAAGGCAGGCAGCCAGACAAGTAACTTTTATTGAGTGTCTGTTTTGCAGCAAGTACAGTCCTAAGTTTTGCCATACATTGTAGCTTTCTTTTATTTTTTTCTTTAACTTCACAGGAGTATTGTAAATAAGTAATGCACTGTCCATTTGGACAGGTGAAAATCAAGTCTCAGAGGTGCCAAGGGATTTGTGCAGAGCAAGATTAAACCCAGGCCTCCTGATTCCATATCCTATGCTTTTAAAAACAAAATTCAGATCCATTCTATATCCCTCTTTATATCCTGGTGTCTGGCGTTGGATGTCACTTAAATGGTATCACACACCCACCTTGAGTCGAAGGGGAAATAAAAAGTCAAAATCCAAACCTTTCCCACGGAGATATTTTACTGTGGAGTTTGGTTTTAGCCGCAGAATGAAGCCACACTTGGTTAGAAGAGGGAGAAATGGTCTCGTGCTTGTTAGTGTTGGGGTCAAAAATCTGGAATGACTTGTTCTTTCTTGTTTTTAGAATGTAGAAGTTTAGTGAATAGAAGCATTATAACACAGGTTTAAGAATTTTTTTTTTGTAAGATGAAGTTAGATGAATTGGTTCTAGATGCTTTGGTAAGCCATTGAGAATTAAAGCAAGCATTATTATAAAAATCAGAATTGCATGTAATATTTTACTAGGTAAATTTTTATGCATTTTAAAATACGCCCAAGAGATATGTATTTCTAACGTCCTTTGATGATTAGATTTAAAAGTTTTAAATTTACTTTGTTTCCAAAAGTTCCCGTGATTATGGCTGTCTGTAATTATTTAAAAGAAAGCAAAAATGGAATTTTATTAGTTAAAATATTGTTTTTTAACTTAAAAGATAAAGGAAGAAAATTGAAAATAGGGAAAAGTTTCATTTTAATGCCCTTAAATGACTGACTAATTTATTGATGGATTTATTTAATGCCCTTATTTTCACTTCTTTAAACTTCGGCAAGATTAGTTCTTAATGACTTCAGTGCAAAAGTTCAAAGCCTCACTCAACATGAATTTTATAACTGTAAATAGAAAAAAAGATTATAATTATAACATACTACATCTATTCATTTTATATATGAATTCTTCTAGTGTTTATTTTTTTAAAAAGCTGCTGAACTGAACTTATATTGAATAAAATAGAAATGTGACTTTCTTTTTAAGTTTCTTTTTTTTAGAAATGCTAATAAATCTAAAAGTTAGGGTGTGGAGTGTCAGTCACCCCAGAAAGGGAAAACTGAGGTGTGTGATAAAAGCGATTAAATTGGAAACAAAAGAGGATTGCAATAAAAAAAAAAATAGGACTCACACCCCATTGTCCTCTCCATCAGGTTCCATAATGCCTACCTTTGATGTGTCTGATGAGTGTTTCTGGTGGTCCCAATAGCTTATGAGTTTCCAAACAGAAACAATTTTCAGAGCATATATATTGATGTAAATATTTTAATGGCTATTTTTGAAATATTCTATGGGTTATAAAAGCCAGATGAAATAAAAGTAGCAATAAAACATATTTTAAAAATGAATAAGATTTAACAACTTGTACGTATGTCTGTGTAGCATCTGCCATTGTCAGGCTGTTGTCTTTGTTGCTATGGTTTGGGTGATTTTATTTCCTTTTGTAATTTTGCCAGCCCGTGATTGGCTAATGCAACATGTTCACGCTGTTGGGGGAAGATGTATCTGTGGTGAGTCATATAGCTTTATCCGAGGGGTAATTTTTGGTAGGGAAAGGTATTTGTCAGTGGATAATAGGAACTGTGGTGCTACAATATCAATTTTAATTGGATTTTTAAAATTAGGGACATATTACTTAATATGGGAAACTCAGAACTGTCTCTTCTGTGTTATGTGCCTTCCTCTTTCCTCTTCCTCTATTGGAAGCGTTTAGAATTCTATGTATTTTAATTTTAAAGGGATTAGTTATTTAAGTTTAAGGTCCCACATAAAGTGAATATTGTATGTACGGGATCCCATCATTGCCACTTTCAAATATTCCATTGCCTTTCAAAGGAACTGACATTACAAGTCCTTAGGTTGACAAATTCTCATCAACTTTTGTGAAAATTTTGGCTGCAGAAGGAATAAAGTCAAAAGAGGGCCATAGACAGATGGATTTCAGTGTTAAGATGACATCAAGCCCTTCTTGTGGCATTTTTAAACATTCCAAATGAATGAGGAATGGAGATGCTTACAGAGCTTACTGTAGAATAAGTAATTAAGATACTGTGCATCTGCATGTAAACCTTCGTAGCATACTATTCAGCAGAGCTGTATGGGCTCAGATATAATAGCAGATTAACAATGAAAATCGTAAACATCTTTTATGCTGAGTATAATTCATAAATAATATTAGATATAAAAAGTGTTGATGGAAAACAGTGTATACCTGAGAATATATTTTTAGCATCAAGTAATTGGAAGTTAAAGATAAGTTGGGTTATAAACACTTAAGATGAAGTAAGGATTCTGGATAAGA
The DNA here is from genome assembly GCF_028023285.1 of Balaenoptera ricei. NCBI lineage: Eukaryota > Metazoa > Chordata > Mammalia > Artiodactyla > Balaenopteridae > Balaenoptera > Balaenoptera ricei. The sequence goes on from NC_082639.1 coordinate 52,256,317, forward strand.
ATTTGGCAAAAGCTAGCCTGCATCTCTGTAGGACTGTGGCACGATTTTTGCATGGGTGCCTTTTATACAAAAATTACTGAGTTACTAAAGTTTCTGATCGATTCATTTAGTTGGCTTTTTCGCCCCTTCTTTTAAATGGTGGAGGTTCTCTTTGGGAGAGTAGTTTCAAGTAACTTCTGAGAATGAAGTCTTTGTAACTTGATGCTGTTCAACAGCATAACTATTGTTGTATGTTCCTGTCAGGGAAAGATAGTCATTGCAATACTTTTATTGTATGGCCTCTTAATATGTGGCAAGGACTTTTATTAAGAATTCTTTTTTCTTTTAAATGTACTCTTAGAAGTCCCTTACCCTCCTGACCCAATCAGGGATTATAGTGGTTTTTAAGAAGATTCAAATGAATTTTTATTATTTTCTTGGCTCATTTACTGTACAGACAAAAGTCTTATTTAAAAAAAAAAAAAAGACTCTGGAAACATGTATTTCAGATTTTCTGTAAAATAAAGTAGGAATAGAAATTAACAGAAAAGTGCCATCTCATTGGGCCCAGGATGTATACAGTTCTTGGAGAATGAGGATATTGCAGCCTGAAATCTTAGGGTTGAAGAACTAATTGTTCTGAAGATATGTGCCCCTCATCTCAGAAAAGACGGCAAACATGCAAAATGGATAAATGTAATCCTTTGTACTTTTACCACCTACATTTTTAAACTACAGTGACTCTGATTTCTCTAGAAAGGTCAGAGGTTTCAGACAGAAAGCTTTGTGATTCTTCAAAGAGAGACATTTTCAATTTTGCTATCTAATGACTGATTATGCATAGCTTTTAACTGTATTTGCAGTTGAGCCTCAGAGGTGCTGGGATGGGGCTGATGCTGAGTAAGTGAGGCCGGGTCATGAGACAGTGGATCTGGAGGGAGACAGCTAGATTGGAGAGGAACATAGATGCACATTTAGGGATTTGCATGTTTGGCCCTTCATTACTGACACCTTTTAAAAAGTGAGAACAGAGCAGCTGCAACAGTACGTTTTGCTTTGTGCTAGAGCATCCTGTGACAGACTCTTAAATACTTTGGGCACTTGAAGGAGTTTAAATAGCTGGGTGCCATTTTTTTAGGATTGGCTTTGTTGGTTTTCTAAATTGTGGATATGAGTTTCTTTGGTTTTATGTGGGTTTCTTTGTTTCTGTTTTAGTTTTCCTTTTGGACTTCTCCAAGTTTTGGAGAATTTTTCATGTTGGGTGCTAGGGGCGAGTGGAGTTGGTAGACGGCTTTTGTTGTGGTTTACTCCTGTTATTCAGGAAACAGAGGCTCAAAGAGTGTTTGTAGCTCACTCAAGGTCACGCCAATGGTAGTGGCAGAGCCAGGATGAAAGCCAGATCTGTCAGACCCCAGACTAGTCTTGTTAACCTCCATGATATTTAAGTTGGTTCTTATATATTATTTTATTAGCTCTTCATATAAACCTTACCTTTTTGGTAGGGGAGCTTTTATAATTGCCTTTATGCTGCTGAGAAACAGGCTGAGTAATGTGTCCATGGTACATGGTTAGTAAGTGGTTAGGGCTGGTAAGTAGGTCTGACCCTTTTATGGCCTGTTTTCTCTCTCAGGTGTTTCTCGGTATATCATACTCCCTAAGCTCTGCCTTGGAATTTATGGAGGGGGCTAAAACTGTTCTAAGGGAGTACATTATAGTGCTGAAAGCCATTGTTTTCTCTAAAGTTTAAAAAGTGGTGAGCAGCTAGACCTTGTCCTGGTTTGTTAATAGGTTCAGAATTTTATACCTTGAAGGAAACGTAGAGGAAACCTTCATTTTGCCGATGAAGAAACTGAGTCTATGCATCCCAGGAGCTGTGGAGATAGAAAATTCTTGTATAAGTTGAGGAGCAGTTGTGGCCTGTTGTTATCATTTGCATCAAGGTGGATGCTCTTTGGTTGGTGTTGGCATAGAAGATGTATTTTGTTTGCCTTTATTGACAGTTTCCACCATGTCCTTGGCAACTCAGCTCAGCAAACATGTTTTGAGTGCTCACTACCTGTTAGGCACTGTGTTAGGTGCCAAAATACACAACTGAAGAAAATACTGGGAGACGAGTTGTTGCTATCTTAGATGAAATTTCCTCAGAAACTAAGATTTTAAGGCTTTCAATGTTTTAAAATTAGGATTCTCCCAACTAATAGCCCATATGAAGTTTTAGACATTTGCAGAACCGGTTGTTGATACTGCCTTTTTCCTGTACAATTGGTGTACATTGAGGAATTCTATCATTTGGTGATATTACTACTAAGTGTTAACTTTTTGGTTTTCTTATGTCAGAAATATCTACGTAAATGGAAAGAAAACCTAAGCAGACACAGAACAGGGCACAGGTGGTTTCTATTATTTAATAGTTCACCATAGCACGTCTTCTCTAGAGAAAGCTGGTGCACAAAAAAAAAGTTCTACTTTTTTTTAAGGACATCCTTTGAGTAATGCTGAGGTATAAAACAGTTATAGGCAAACTAAACAGCAGGAGAATGAAGGAGTAACAAACAGAAAGGAAGGGAAGGCCTTGAGAGCAAGCTATGGTGATTTCATTTGGCAGTTGGTAGTAGTTCCTAAAACACAGCCAAGTCCCAGTAGCATAACCACTTAAATTCTCTATTTTGCTCCATCTCCGAAGAAAGGTAGCAATCTTGAGACTTTGACGTGGAAGTGGATTTTAAGTTGTCCGAGTTCTCAAGCTGCTCTGCCTTTCTTTCTCTTGTGAGAAGAAAACAGATAATGTATTAAGGGGTCCTCTGTGTGCGAGTGTGTGTTAGTGTGGTAATGGGGCAGCTGTGAGGGTCCTTTGGGAAAGTGTGTACAGATGGTGATAGAAAGGAGAAGAACTACTGCATGTCTGATAAGTGAAATACAAACAGCGACAGCACCAACAGCAATCTGGTGGTCCCAAATATTGGAAATTTTTTGTTCTCTGTTATATCTGCTTGTTGTTTAATCTGAAAGTGAAATCTGTTTCTGCAGCCATTAATATATGTGCTTTTCTTTGTATAGAGTGCAGAACAAATGATTTGTTCTGTAATTATTTTCAAAAGGCAGAAAATTTGTGTGTAACATTGAGAGTGGCATGGGATTGTCATAGAAACTCGTTCTGAACGCTGTAAATAAAAATGGTTGGGGATTAGTCACAGTGACATGGGGGACATCATGGAACGCAAGACATTTTTCTTTGTTTGGCAGTCAGTATGAGAAGTGAGGCAAACTTCATAGGGTTCATGGGATGCTAGCAGTTCATTTCTTCCAGGGGAAACCGCGTTGACTTAAGATTAAATAAACCACTTGGATACAGATATCAGAATTTACCTGATGACTTTCACAATATCTGATGTTTCCTTTACTTTAGGAATGTCTTGTTTCCAAATAATGAAAGTTTAACAAGTTTGAAAATCTCTCTGTTTTTACTACTAATTTTTAGAATCACCCTCTTTCCTCCTTCCTTGACCACACTTTACCCACTTGTAATCCTGCATGGTATTTTTACACATCTGGCCTTAATTCTGTTTTCTTTGGTCTTCCATTTTTTTTTCATGAAATATAAATAAAACTGAACACATTAATGATAAACAACCTTCATTAATGTTATATATTTTAAATTATATATATTCAGGTAGAATTATGAGTCTATAATTATGAGTCAATATAACACCGTTCTGTTTTTTAATCGGTTATTTAGAGGAAAATTGTTTGAGGGGATACTCACTGTCTAACTTAAGTCCAACATCTGGAAAAAGGATTGCTCATCTTTAAATTTGGAATGAATCCCCAATCGCAGATTCCCACCAGGGTGATGTTTCAATAAACTCTGATGTCTTAGCCTTAGATTCTTGAACTTTTGGAGGTAGGGGCTGAACTCTAAGAAGGGATTTCAGGACTTAAGGAACTTCGTGTTATGGGGTGACTCGCGTTTCTGACAAGGCTCCTTTCACAATGCTGTGCGTTATTGAAGGTTCTTATTTGTTATCAAGATAATAAATGCAGGGTTTAAATAAGGGCAAGGTGTATGAGACAAATGTGGGATAATTAACACGAGTAAATTACCTTTCTGGATTGAGTGAACCAGTGGACATAACTAACCTTGAAACTGGAGAGAGCACATGCAAAGACATAAATGAGAATTTTGGTGCATGGAACATATAGGGGCAACCTGTCTCCTTGCCAAGTCTCTACCCACACACTATATATATATATGTGTGTGTGTGTGTGTGTGTGTGTATGTATATACACACACATATATATATATGTATAAATTAATGGAGAACCTGGGTTGAACAAAACCAAAAAATGTGAGAAGCTTATAACGTGAATTTTAAAACTAGGTAACATATAATACAGTTTTCAGGTGTTCACTTCAGGACTGAATTTAAGCCTAAACTTTTTTGGTCAGAATAATTTTCCCTTTTCACTCTATCATGTTAACTGATTCTGATTTTTCACCAAAATCCAAAGCTTCATGTTAACCTAAAAGTTATGACATGTGAATAATTATAATTCTGAGAATAAAGCTTTGGTGATGCTGGACATTTATATAAAATTATATAGGCTATTTGTGTTTCCATCTGAGATCCTGGTCTTGACTTTTATCCAAACTGTTTACCTAGAAAAGATGATTTGGGGGTGATAGAGTAATATAGTAATTGCTCCAGCTTATATGTGAGGAAATCCATCTTTATACCAATAGCCATTTATCAAGTACCTACTATGTGCTAGCTACCCTGCTAGGAGGGGAAAGAAAGGATTTTAATTTCATGCGGTTGAATTTGTGAAGAGCACAAGCTTGATTAAAAAGGAAACCCTCTCCTCAGGATGGACACACATTTGGTTTTGAATCACATACTGTCCTGCTCTGCAGGGAAAGTGTCTGTCAATCATAGCCTTATCTCTAGTGAGCATTTGCAGGTTTGTTTGTCTATCCTGGCTAAATAGGATAGATTTCGGCATGGTCACTTATCCTAAGTTGGGAGAGGCCAAGGGCAGTAGTGGTAGAAAAGGTAAAGATCAGAATTAAGGAGCTGGGTCCAGTTATATGTGATGAACTCATATGTTTCCCCCTCCTATCCAATGCTTCACTCTCATTAAAGCTGTTAGACCAATTTCATTAGCTCCAAAATGCACCGGCATATGTAAATCTTCTTTGTTTAATTGGAGACCTATTGATTGTAGGTAACATAAGCCTCTCTAAGGGAAACAGAACCCAACTGAAGATAAGAGTTTCTTCCCTCAACACATACAGCATTCACGATTTTCTTTCTCTAGGCATGTTCATTATCAAAACCATTCCACTGCAGACTTTCCCAGAAAGTGTTTCTGCCTGGCCCTGTTTTCATATCTAAAAGCTCCTACTTGTTTCAGCAAAGGATAATGGGAGGATTTTGACAGAATATACATTTCTTTCTTTTTTTTTTTAACTAAAACTTTAATAATAATGAAAAAGAAAAACTTATAAAATCATATGAAAATAATTTGCTTTAAAGAGACTGAGAATAAGTCTTCTTTTGTGTTTTCATAGACTGCTAAAGGGGACCAAATTCTGGCTGTCTTCTTTGGTGAGCAATCACCAGCAATATTCCAGTGGGGGATGGAAACTAGAATGTAATTTTTCCCCTTACATTCTAATTGGATCTCAGAGTTGCAGAGAGGATAGTGTACCAGCCCACACTTTGCAAAGTGATATAAAGTATGGGATTTTCCCAGTGTGCTTCATATGATTGGGACATCTTATAAATGTTTAAACTAATGAGAAAACTGGCATTTACTTATATATGTTCCTGCAATTCCACTTTATTTCTGAAGTGTAAGATTCAGGTCAAGGTCAATGTAGGGCTTATAGGGAAGTAAGAATCTTGGGAAGGAGAACTATCTGTTCGATGTTGTATTCATACAGTAACTCAAAAATTATCTTTAAATGACAAAAAATAAGGTATTGGAGAGCTAAATGTATCTACTTTTCCTTCCTTAAAATTATACTAAAATTATGATTATATTAAGCACTTGAATTAAGTGCTCTAAGTTTTCTATTCCTTAGAGTATTATTGATCTCTAAAGGAGATATTTAATTAGTGAAATTACAGCATCTTGGAAAAAATTGGTTATTTTATAATTTCATAAGGTAGTTGATGCTATATAGCAATGCCTTCATGGCCTTTCTTGTAACGTTCATCTTCTTTTTCCTGTGTGGCTGCTTGAACACCTCTCAGGTGGTGAGGAGTATATGTTTAGATGGCATAGAGTAGAGATATCTTGACTGGTAGTGAGTAACTTTATATCAGCCACTATAATGCTTATCAGTGAAATTCTAACTCATTTAATTATTACTTAATTCTCTGATTATTGTTTTGTATCTGAGAGAAGATGATCGCCTTCATTCTGGGAAAGTATGGATGGACAGGTGTTACTTTTGGAGCTTCTTAATTCACTACACCTGGAAAGGCGTTTTGAGGTAGAACACCTTTTTAAAGAATAGTGTATCTGTGTACCTACAAAATGGTTGTGGTGAAATTCTGACTAGGCTTGTGATGAAATAGGGAACCCTCCAGTTCAGTTCAGTTCATCTTTGAGTTCTGCATGCCACTCATGTTCGGTCAGGTTTCTAAAAAATTTCTTTTGGAGATTATTTATAGAAACTCAGATCTATAACCAGGTATTGAATGTTACCATTGGAAGGAGGCTTTGTACTCATCTATCATTTCCTCTCTGCCAAACCACAAAAATCCCACCTTGTTGATTTCTTCTTATATATATGATATATGACATGTATGTGTGTGCGTGTGTGTGTTTGAGAGAGAGAGAGAGAGAGAGAGAGAGACACACACACACACACACAGAGACACTGCCTAGCTATTTACAGCAAACCTGTATCATCATCCTTTCTTAGCCCCTTCCCTTCCCAGGAATCGAAATTTCTTGGAAACCAGGCATAATCAGGAAATGAAATAGAATGTTAAAAGTCTGAATGATGCATTTTAAGTTGAACAGAAATGTGGATTATCTGCTGTTTGGATTTGTCCATACTGGAGTTACCTCCTATATCACTGTATCCTCCCCTTTAGCATGGGAAGCGGAAATTAGATTTAAAATACAAATTATTCACACCAGTCAAGTAAAAAGGAATGAAGATATTTTTTCTAATTTGACTATTCATATATTTTCTTGGAGGAAAAAGCATTATTAAAATAATCCAAAATAGAAGTTCAAATATATTTCTTTTAAATCTTTTCAAACCTGTTGCTGAAAGGTTCTAGGATGTTGTGAAAATTTTTTGTTTTAATAAACATTACTGATTTGATTTCTTATTGATTTTCACTTTATTTTTCAGTGTGAGAATGTATGTAATTTATGACACATAATAATGAAGTGAAGACCTATGTACCTACCACCCGACCCAAGAAAGAGTACATTACCAATACCTTGTATTTACTTCCATGTTCTCTAAAAATATCACCCTGAAATTCCCCCCATTATCATGAGGATTGTGTTTATCAATCCCCTTCGATAAAAGAAATTTTTTATCACATATGTGTACTAAATGTATGTTCAGTTTTGCGTGTTATTAAATTTTATAGAAATTGTATATATATATATATATATACGTACATACATACATACATATGTGCTTCTGGAAATTGCATTTTCACTCAACATCATGTTTCTAATATAACTACATGTACAGTTGACCCTTGAATAACATGGGTTGAACTACTCCAGGTCCACTTATATGTGGATTTTTTAAAATAAATAAGTACTACAGGATCCAAGGTTGGTTGAATCCAAGGATGTGGAACTGTGGACATGGAGGGCTGACTGTGAAGTTTTATGCAGATTTTCAGCTGTATGGAGGTCAGTGCCCCTACCCCCGTGTTGTTCAAAGATTAATTGTACTGGAATGTCTTCGTTTCTTCTTATATAACATGCCATTGTGTAATGGATCGATGTGGTGTTTTCAGTTTCTTATTATTAGCAAGTTTTATGAACAGTAGCATGTCTTCTGGACCATGTGTGTAAGAGTTTCTTTAGGGTATACATCTAAAAGTAGAATTGTTGAATCATAGGGCATGTAAATGTTACATTTTTTAAAAAGATAATGTTATTTTATTAAACAGTTGTACCTATATACACTCTCACTAATAGTAGCAGTGTACAAAAGATTCTGTTGATGTACATCCTCTGCAACACTTGCCATTGTCGAATTTTTATTTTTTGCCATTCTAGTGGCTATAAAATGATACCTCATTGTGGTCTTAATTTTCATTTCTAATTTGTTTGCTAGTGAGATTAAGTATCTTTTTTGTATGTCTATGAGCCACTATCTTTTCTTTTCTGTGAAATAAATGCTCATGCCTTTTACTCATTTTTTCTATTTTGTGGCTTATCTTTTTTGTTTGTAGGAGTTCCTCATATATCCTCTATTCTCTTGTGTTATATGTTTACAAATATCTTTTCATAGTTTGTAGCTTGTCTTTCGTTTTCTTTAAGGTATCTTTGATGAACAGAAATTCTTAATTTTAATATAAATTTTATTAACCCTTTATTTTACAGTTAGTGCTTTTGTGTCTTGTTTAAGATCTCTTTCTTTACTCTGAGTTTAGAAATACATGGTATTTCTTATACATCTTTAAATATTCATCTCACATTTAAGGTTGCATTCCACTTGGAATTTATTTTTGTGTATGGCATGAGGTAGGGATCCAATTTCATTTTTTTTCTGTGAATAATAGTTTTCACTATATCGTTTATTCAATAGTTTCTCTATTCTCAAGTGATCTTCAGTGCCATCTCTGTCATTTATTAAGTTTTCATATTTGTGTGGGCCTGTTTCTAGACTCTGTTGTATTCCAGTGATCAGTTTGTCTACTCTGTGTCAAAAGCATGTTGTTTCAGTTGCTAAGCCCTTATAGTTAGTTTTGATATCTGGTAAGGCAAATCCTTTATGCTTTATTTTAAGGAGTGTTTTTAGTTATTCTTGACCATTCACTGTTTCATATATATTTTGGAATCATCTTGTCAAGTTTCATGAAAAGTCCTGTTGGGATTTTGTTTAGAAATGTATTGAATTTACAGATGAATTTGAGGGGAATTGGCACCTTTTTACTGTCAGATCTTACTACATCTATGAACATGGTATGTTTCTCCATTTATTTACATCGTATCTTTCAATAATTGGATATTTTTCACCCAGGTCTTGGACATTTTTGTGAAGCTGATTTTGTACATTGTGTTTTTAAATATATATATATTTCTGAGTTTCTAGTATAGAAATACAGTTTATTTTTGTATAGTGAGCTTATGTATAGTTATATTTACATATTTTTCAGCCAATAATTTGTCTGTAAATTATTTTGTGTTTACTGTGTACATAATCATACATTTTCATTTCTGCTATTCTAACATTATGCTTTTATTTTCCTTACCCTTCTCACTACACAGGCTAGTACCTCCAATGCATTGTTGAATTAACCTGTGAGTGTGGGCATCCTTGACTTTTTCCTTGGTTTCCTGTTTATTTTTTATTCATGAATAAGACTGAGTTAATGCCTTACTATTTAAATATTACATTTGCTGATCACATTTTAATTAGAGAAAGGTCAAGCAAGACCTTACCTAGTTTTGTTCATTTTTCCCCAGTCTTTCTTACTAGGTTTCATCTATGTTACCAGTAATTGAAACCTCAAATTCTCCTGGCAAATTACTTCTTGTCAAATGAAGTACTATAAATTATTAGGTGAGTGGTGTTTTGAAGAATGCACTCATCTAAAATTTCAAAATGATAGACCAACTTGTATATACGTATCATTCTAGATATTTCAGTGAAGACAAGTACCATATTTTGTATTGACTTGAGATTCTTTGATACTGTGGTGTGTGGATCAGCTTCTTAAGTTTGAATTTGAACTATAGAATCCTTAAGGATAATTTTTTACAGTTTAAAATGCCTGATTTGGATGGGTTTACTTTTTCCCTGTTTCCTCATGCAGTTTTTGTTAAGACTTGAACAGATTACTCCTAATCTTGTGAGCAGACTGCAGGAAGACAACTATTAAAAGTAGAAGGCTATTAAGCAGTCAGGGGTTTATTATGCTTTAGTGTTTTGTTTAAGTCTGTTCTTAATTGGTTGATTAATGTACGTGAAGTCCTTTTCCCCCCTCCATCTCTACAGATGGCAAATGGTAAGTCCCAACTGTCATTGTTCGCAAAAAAGGTTATGGTTCAAAGTCAAAGATTCAGAGATAACACAATAATCAATCATAGGAACTTGTCTCAGAGTGCCCAGCCAGGCAAAAGTTAGGCAGAGCAGTAATATTTACTCAGAATCCCTTAGGAGCACTTTTTTTTTTTTTTGGTGTGTTCTTGGTTTTATTTGTAAAAGATTATTTAATTAATAGGAATGTTTCTCTGAATTTAGTGTCAGGGATTTAAATAAATGTGAGAAATATGAAAAAGGATGGTAAAGAAGTTTTATGTTTACTGATTATCAAATATTGCTGGAATTAGGTCTACTGTTGAAAAATGAGTAGAATAGAGAACGTAACGTTCTTAATACATTGAGATTAACAGAAAACTTTCAGAGGAATACCCTTTTTCCATTTTCATGTGAAGATGATTTATAATGGTTAACTTCCTTTTTTTTTTTAGGAGGAAGAGTAGAATTATGTTCTGGTATTGATCCATAAAGAGGATTTGCATTTTATTCATACTATAAAAGTACCTTTAATGGATACATTGTGGTAATTGAATCTGTACTGTGTATCACTATCAAAGTATCTTTTTAATTATTTTATGTTATATAATTCAGTAACTAAATTGAAGTCATGGGGAAGGAGATGACTATATTACATCTTTTAAGAATAACGTATAACCTTTAATATTCTTAAAGTGAATGGCAGTTAAGGACATTTGTAGTTGAATGCAAAAGAAAGAGAGAGAGAGAGAGGGAGGGAGAAAGAGAGAGAGAGAGGAGAGAGAGAGAGAGGATTCCATTACATTCAGCGCAGTATGAAACTAAGTCAAAGGAGTTTTGTTAATTAAATTCAATTGCCATCCATTAGACCAGTGGAATGAGATGGCTCTGCCAGGACGCTGACACAGCACAGGTATGCAATTTGGCTAAATGGCCATTTCTAAACCATAGCAGACATTCTCTACTTGTTCACTCTTTCTTTTTTTGTGTGTGTGAGAGTTTTTACTCTTAAAAAGTCAAAGAGTAACCAGTGCTCGCTGAAGGGTAAAGGTATCATTTTTATGCAGTCTGTTGAGAAACGAGTAGTTTGTTGACTTGGAAATGTGTGGTTCACACGGAGACTCTTTGGGAGAAAATGGCTTTTTAAAAAAGTATGCAGTATCCTCAGGCACGCATACTAACATGTATAACGTGTTAATATAGACACATGTATGTGTTTTAAAATTTAGCTGTCTTTTGATCTAAACCTATTTGACTCATAATTATTCCTTGAATTTTTTAAAGCATCCTAGATTTATAAACTTGATTATAACTACAATTGAGATATATAATTAGGGGACGTTATAATAATTGTGGAAATTATAAAATGAAATTTAGGAGGTGGGTAAATGTATCTACATTTTGGCATAAATCACTGCTTTTAGAGGCTTTATATGTCAGACTGATAAGTTTCTTACCATGGTGAAATGACAAGAATACCACTCCGGCATTGGCTGACACATAATTTTGACAGCCAGCAAGATTGCAGTGTTGCTGAGTGCACGGATTTCCACTTCCTGCCAAGATTGAAATTGGCAAAAACCAGAGAGGATATTAGGGATTGTCACTTTAAGAAAAAATAACATGTTAATGTTCTGCATTTGCTTAAGAAATATAAGGGTGATCTCTTGAACTGTAGTCTGTTGAATTCTATGCGTTTGCAATCAATAGAAGAGTTTGATTAGTGTGAGCATCAAAAAATTAAATAAAATAGGTTGAGGTTCTCTGACATTTGTGATAATAAGGCTCATTATATTTTCACTTACTAGGACATTTTAATTTTTCTTCTGTGTAAGAATTCTTCGCAAAAACTGTACGATGGGTTTCCCAACAGCCCCTGGAGAACAAAGGCCTACTTTAAGTTTGTGAATTTGAAGACAGAAGGCCTTACTTCCAGAATTCTCTGATTTTTTTCCTGTATGACCAGATGGTTTTTCTTTTTATAGGCTGCCAGATCTTCCCTATAACAAGAAATCCCATCTATTGAGAACCTACTATGTGCTGGGTTCTGTACCAGACACTCAAATCTTCCATGTTTTTTTCTTACTTAGGAGTTTTTGTTTCAGTGTAGGCATAAAAATGGAGAAAAAAATGATATCCTCTGTTGTGAAAGAGTCAGACTCTGAAATCTGCTTATACTTTGCTATTTACAGTAAGTACTTTTGAAACAGCTATAGACGTTCAAATGAAAGTAGCAATGTGGAGTGGGAAATGTGGGAGCATTCATTTGTGAAGACTTTGCATTTCTCCAGCTTTATGGCCAACAGAAAAGGAGATTGTTGTGCATTCTATTAAATACTGCCAGTATGATTAATTTAAAGGGTTACATTTTATTGAACCCTGGTGTAGATGTTCTTTGTCAACCCACATTCACAGCTAGTTAGAGTGTGTGTAGCATTTATCAAAACTTTCTGGAGCCCCTCTCACCTCATTAGCATCTGAATCTCTATTCAGCAGTTAATGTCCGTTACTGCTAGAGTGCTCAATTCTTGTTTTCAATAAGCCAGTTGTAAAATGTCAGACTGTCACTTACAATATAAAAAACCAAAAATGATGGTATTTGTAAAAATGTTATCACCTCATAAAAACAAATTGTAAAGACATGAAAGTGATCTTGCTATGCTGGGCTTTCAGAAGGGAGTTAGTACAGCTACTTTAAATACCAGTTGTGTAGATTCCCACACTTTTCTACCAATGGAGAGGTTTACACAAGCATAATTTAAGTTACAATTATACTAATTAACATCTCATTTGCATAAATTGTTGAAGTCAAAACAACAAAGAATTGTCTAAGAAGCTTAATCCTATTTGTCCAAAATAGAAAGATTTTTTTTTTAAAAAAGCCATGCTCTAAAAACTGGCAGCTTGAGTATGTCTTTAGTATGTTGAGCTGTGCCGTTTAAAAAATAAATGCTTTATTTGTTTAAGAATATATTTATCCTTTTTAGAATATTTCATTTTTAGTATGCTTTGAAAATTAAAAAAAAAAAAATCCCAGTACACTCTGGTTCCTAAATCAGTGATAACGAGATTAAAATCAAGGTACAGTATCATTTATATGTAATAGTGTAGAATTACATGACTTGTTAGATGTATGATGAAGAATGTGTGTGTGTGTGTGTGTGTGTGTGTGTGTTAGGAATTTAAGTGTCCCTGTAGATTATCAATGGTCAGTTAAAGTTTTTAAGTCTTGGCTGGTCTTGTTCAGATCTATCCAGGTGTTTTCAATGTCTTGTATTTGCCTTTTTATTGTTGTAGATTAAGGATATGTTAAAGGTAGTTTTTACCCAGGTCTTCTACATGTGTGATAGCTCACATCTCTAGTCCGAAAACTTATTTTTTAATGTTCACCCAAATGCAGTTAGCTTCCTGGGGGTCACTTAGTACAGTAAACTCTCTTCTTCTCTACGAGTCATTTAAAATTAGGGACATGTTTGCATATAGTGGATTAATGAAGTTTTCATGCTAACCCACAAAACTCTGCTGTACTCTCCTTTGTAGGTCTAACATTCATTTATTTCATATGCAATTATTGTTACCATTGAGTCTGCATTAATTACATTGTGCATATATGGAAATAAAATGTCACCAGCAAGGTTTAGGATTTTTTTGTTGTTAATTTTTATAGTAATTTTGGGTTGAGGAATTAAAAATTAGGCTGCTTAATTAGTATTTCCAATGCTTTACTAGCCCTAAAAATGTGACGAGCTCAGGAATAAGATTAGAATGAAAGTTTCACTTTAAAATTGTATGTCTTGAAAACATTTTGTTTATAATATATAGTTTATCCTAATTTAGTTATAGGTACTTTAAATATATTCTTTAATTTGATCTTATAAAGTAAAGTTTATAAAATACTATCTTAGAAATAGTTAATTTACAAATACGTATTGAGTGTCAACTGCATGTGAGCCATTGTGCTGTGTTTGGTGAGGGATGTAACATATATACATATATAATGTAGTCCTTGCTTGTATGAAACATACATTCTTCTTGGGGATATGTAAATAAATAAATACCAAATGAGAACATGTTTTGTAGAAATGTAGAAGAAAATTCATGAAGAATTGAGACAGTGTAGAAGGCTTTTGTATAAAACTAAATTTGATTTGCGGATTGAAGGATTGTTTGGAAATGAGTTGGTGAGGAGGGGTGATGGTAGGAATTAGTAGAGAGAAGACCTGGAGAGCAAGGGAAAGGCATGAGTACAAGTGCAGAAGCAGGAATATGCAAGATCTTTTCCAGGTCAGGTAAATGGACAAGTTTGGTTGGAATGGGGGTTCCTCTAGGGGAGGGCACTGAGTGCCCAATTAGAGATTTAGGCAATAGAACATCTAGTAGGGTTTTTGAACAGGGACATGTTTTAAGAAGTGTTTTGGCAAAATTAATCGTGAGGCTCAATGCAGGGAGCCTTGAAAAAGAGGATGGAATGAAGTTATGGACAGTGAGCTTATGTAGTTGTCCCAGCACAAAATTATAAATCATAATGGTTTTTATTTCCTATTCCCTGAGTAATATAATGAACTAAATAAATGAAATGGCAAGGATGCTTTAGAAAAAATAAATAATTTCTGATTCTGGGTGGTACTTAAAACTAAAAAGGTACATTTCTGTATAATAAAGCATTTTATTTGCTTTTAAAATTTATTTATTTATTTATTTATTTTTGGCTGCGTTGGGTCTTCGTTGCTTCAGGCTTTCTCTAGTTGCGGCGAGCGGGGCCTACTCTTCGTTGTGGTGCGCGGGCTTCTCATTGTGGTGGCTTCTCTTGTTGCGGAGCACGGTCTCTAGGCGTGCGGGCTTCAGTAGTTATGACTTGTGGGCTCTAGAGCACAGGCTCAGTAGTTGTGGCGCACGGGCTTGGTTGCTCTGCGGCACGTGGGATCTTCCCGGACTAGGGCTTGAACCCATGTCCCCTGCGTTGGCAGGCGGATTCTTAACCAGTGCGCCACCAGGGAAGTCCTCTTTTTATTTTTGATATTAATTCTCTCTATATGTTTAGAAAGATAGGTATGGAAAAAATGAACATTATTTCCATTCTCCTTTCAAAGGAAAATTATTTCCAGATTATTTTCCCATCTATTTTTTAAAAAGTTGATTTTAAAAGAACAAAATTCTGTTTCTTGGAGTATGGCCAAATTGTTTCATTGTCAATATTTGATCTTTCTTAGAAGTTGAGGGCATGTCAGAGTTACTCAGGAGAATGTTCTGGACTTTTCTTCTTATCTTTTAAAGGCTTATCTTTGATAAGGTTGGACATGGTGTGTACATGGTGACTTTTATCATTCTTCTTGTCACTTTTCTATATTTACCTTGTTCTTAGTATGTAATCTGAGAGTGCCTTCAAGAGACTAGAAGAGATTTGACCTCAGACACCACATTTTGGGTATTTTAATGTAATCAGGAGAAAATAGGGTATTATATTCCGACAGGAGGGTAGAATGCATTGGCATTGGTAGAAGTACTCATCTTAAGCATTCAACAAATATATATTAATCATTTACTAGAAATAAGGTAACGTGGTGTATGTTGATAGAAGAATAATAGAGAAAATCGAGAAGCTGTCCTTCCCTTCCAGATGCTCAGAGATTGGTAGGGGAAGAGGCAAACATGTTGAGTGCTATGTTAAGTGTAGAATACAAAGGACCCACATGGCCCGAGAGAGGACAGCACAGGCACACCTCAGAGATACGGCGGGTTCAGTCTCAGGCCACAGAAATAAAGCGAATATCACAATAAAGCAGGTCACATGAATTTTTTGGTTTCCCAGTACATATAGAAGTTAGGTTTGCACTATGCTGTAGTCTGTTAAGAATGCAGAAGCATTATGTCTTAAAAAACAATGTACCTATTTTAGTTAAAAAATCCTTTATTGCTAAAAAAAATGCTAACCATCACCTAACAAGCAGGGTGGCCACAAACCTTCAACTTGTAAAACAAGCAGTATCTGTGAAGCATAATGAAGTGAAGAGCAATGAAACAAGGTGTGCTTATATTGATTCTGAGTTGAGAATGAGGAAGACTTCTGTGAAGGAGATGGCATTAAAGCAGGGCCTTGAAGGCTGGCAAGGGAAGTGAAGGGACGGAGCATGGGGCTTGTGTTCTGGAAATGGCAGGTGGTTGAGATGGAGCTCAGGGTGCGTAGGGTATGTGGTGTCTTCACTCCTGTCCTCAGTTATTCAGCAAGCACCCATCGCTTCCCTTGTGCCAACTGTGGAGCGAGGCTGCTCGTGAGTAACTCACCAACTTCTTCCTGGACAGAATGGAGTTTGTCCAGTTGCCTCTGCCTCAAAGAGGGAGAAGGTCCATGCATGGTGCCTTTGATGTATTATCCCTTGGCATAGTTAAGAGTTTGGTTCAAGTGTGAAAATTTTGAACCTATAAAAATTCTCTTAGCTAAAGTGTGAAAATTTTGAACCTATAAAAAAGATAGTGAAGACCATTGTTCTCCCTGTTCTTTCCCTTCCTTCACCTGCAGCCAGATTCTGCCTTCCCTCCAAGCGTGATCTGAGGAATATCTGCCTTATCTTCTGTCTTTCCCTTGCCTTAAGGAGTCCCCTTTTTTTTTCTCCCCTAAGTCTGATGCTGATTGCCTCTGCTTCCAAGGCTGCCCAGTTATAACAGAGGTCAGTGGTATAAATGCAAGGCCCAAGTTAGAGATCCCAAAATAATGTTGGAGAACTCTTCACTTATCAGTAGAGTTGTCTTTTGGATTTGAGGAAGTTTTGTATACAGTGAAAGTGAGACCCTGAGTTAATTAAAATAACTTCACAGTACATATCTGCCATTGCCAGTGCGTCTGCAAATATCTGCAAAGTTAAGGAGTTTTGGTAACTGCAAGTATGAAGAAAACATGGATATTAGAAAGTTTAGATGACCTTAATGAAGAAATAAAAGTCGGCTTTGGAACTTTGCCTAGCAAGAATGAGGTTTTGTGAATTTGATGAACACTGTCAGTTGTTAAGGCATCTTCTGACAGGTGAAAAGTGGTTTTTTGATGCAGTACTGCCTGGCATGCATCTTCTCTATGGTCTGTTATCTTGTGGGAATGACATTCGTTAAGTTGGTATCTGTGCGCATCCCACCCAAATAAAGAATGTTTCATCAGCAAAGTGAATTGCCATGTAGTCATCAGACTCTAGAAATAAATTATCAACCATGACTGCCGTGGGTGAGGCTGTTTGTTTATCAGATCACTTGAGAACAGAGTAAAGTGAGTTTCGTATTTTCCTGAGTCTTGAATTCTCACTTTAGACATCTGTTCGGAAGTTTTCTAAGCCATGGAGTATTCTAAATGAACATTTTGTTAAATGGATGAAGGAAGACTTAGTTTTCCATTGTTAGGTGAAACCTAATTAAAAATTAAATAATGACCTTGTGTTGGCTTGTAAATTCCTTATTTCCTGAATATGTGAGTGTATTTTGTTAGAACATTCCATTTTAAAATGTGCTTTTTTTAAATGACAAGAAATACTTTATTTTATTTTTTAACATCTTTATTGAAGTATAATTGCTTTACATTGTTGTGTTAGTTTCTGCTGTATAACAAAGTGAATCAGCTATACATATACATATATCCCCATATCTCCTCCCTCTCGCGTCTCCCTCCTACCCTCCCTATCCCACCCCTCTAGGTGGTCACAAATCACGGAACTGATCTCCCTGTGCTATGCAGCTGCTTCCCACTAGCTATCTATTTTACATTTGGTAGTGTATATATGTCCATGCCACTCTCTCACTTCCTCCCAGCTTACCCTTCCCCCTCCCCGTGTCCTCAGGTCCATTCTCTACGTATGTGTCTTTATTCCTGTCCTGCCCCTAGGTTCTTCAGAACCATTTTTTTTTTTTTTTTTTTTTAGATTCCATATATACGTGTTAGCATACGGTATTTGTTTTTCTCTTTCTGACTTACTTCACTCTGTATGACAGACTCTAGGTCTATCCACCTCACTACAAATAACTCAGTTTTGTTTCTTTTTATGGCTGAGTAATATTCCATTGTATATATGTGCCACATCTTCTTTATCCATTCATCTGTCGATGGACACTTAGGTTGCTTCCATGTCCTGGCTATTGTAAATAGAGCTGCAATGAACATTGTGGTACATGACTCTTTGAATTATGGTTTTCTCAGGGTATATGCCCAGTACTGGGATTGCTGGGTTGTATGGTAGTTCTATTTTTCGTTTTTTAAGGAACCTCCATATTGTTCTCCATAGTGACTGTATCAATTTACATTCCCACCAGCAGTGCAAGAGGGTTCCCTTTTCTCCACACCCTCTCCAGCATTTATTGTTTGTAGATTTTTTGATGATGGCCATTCTTACTGGTGTGACGTGATACCTCATTGTAGTTTTGATTTGCATTTCTCTAATGATTAGTGATGTTGAGCATCCTTTCATGTGTTTGTTGGCAATCTGTATATCTTCTTTGGAGAAATGTCTGTTTAGGTCTTCTGCCCATTTTTGGATTGGGTTGTTTGTTTTTTTGATGAGTTGCATGAGCTGCTTGTAAATTTTGGAGATTAATCCTTTGTCAGTTGCTTCATTTGCAAATATTTTCTCCCATTCTGAAGGTTGTCTTTTTGTCTTGTTTATGTTTTCCTTTGCTGTGCAAAAGGTTTTAAGTTTCATACAAGAAATACTTTAAAAATACTATTTGCTTTTGGAATTACTGTAGAGTAGCAAAGGATAGTCTTTTGTTGAGAGTGGAGGCGGGTGGAAGGTGTTAGCGGCATGTAGCTTTAGGAACTGGATTTTCTATGAATATAGCAGAGTTAGTTTAACTGTTCACAGAGGCACCGCTATTTTTGTTATATTCGGAATTCTTTATAAACTTAATAAATGAAAACGTTTTCTCTTACAGGCCTGATTCTCTAGTAGACTTATGGTGAAATTATGTGGATACCTTCCATTAATGTTAATGGAGGTTATGGATATAAATCCCTCCATAGTGATGGAAGAATGAGCCCCAGAGAAAAGAATGCTAGTAATGAATTATTGGGTTGTGCTACAGGATTCACTTGTTCTCCCTAATACCATTTTTTTTTCCCTCCTGAAAGTTTAAGGTCTTACATTTAGGGACTAGCCTCTCTCCATCCTAATCCTTTGTTGTCAAGTCTACAATAATGTTAACAACAGGAAAAAAAAAAAAGGGATTCATGGGTAGGCATAATTTTTGTGTTATGTAATGATATAGTGTATATATATAATTTTGTGTTTTACTTAGTATTATTTGGTAGACATAACTTGAATGTTTTAAGAGGTCTAATATTCTTCGCTAATAAGCGTTGCTTAATAATTCATTATCCTGACAGACTGCAGTTTATCATTTAGGTAATAAAGCTCTCAAATATGTTTATTGAGTACCTACTGTGTGTAAGGCTCTGAGCTTAATGCATATGGCATAACCCTTATCTCAGATTGCCTATCATCTTATGATAAAAGTAGACCCCAGTCCCTAAGGCACTTTCCCGTGGGACACAAACTATGAAACTTGCCCTGATTAAAGAAAGGGAAAGAAATTCAGAATCAGTAATATCACTTCGGGGAATCTGGTTAGAGAAGATAATTCTATATGTAATGATGTTTTCAATCAGTATTGTTTTAGGTAGTTCATCTTTTCAGCTAACTGCTATTGGCTGCCCACTATATACCAGGCACTGTGCTAGGTGCTGGGAGTGCACCAATGGCCGAGGCAGATAGAGCCCTGCTCTCATGGAGTTTACAGTTTGGGCTGGGTAAAGACATGTGATAAATCTCTAAAGGAAACACATGGTGGTAGAGAATAAATGAAGGGCCTGCTTTTGATGGGGATGTGGAGGATCACACCATGAGCCCCTGAGCTTCCAAGTAGAGAGATGATCAAGTGCAAAGAACTGGGTGGGGGATGGAGTGATTGTGCGTGCGTGTGTGTGTGTGTGTGTGTGTGTGTGTGTGTGTATCAGGGACTGAAGACAGGAAGGCCATTGTGGATAGTGGTGTGTTAGGGGAGAGTGGTCTAGAGAGGGATAACTAAGTTCCTCCAGAGAGGAAGGGCAGCTTGCCACAAGATCACATAGCGAGTTAGTGGAGGTGGAAGTAGCATTTAACTCAGGTCTGTCTGACTCCAGACTATGCTGGTGTTCTACCACATGTTGTAAGCACCAGGGAGTAAGTGCCAAAGAGTCGTAGAAGAGATAATTGCTACAGGCATTCAGACGAGAGGAAAATCACTTTGATCTGGAAGATAGCTCAGGATTCTCTTTTGAAAAATGTACAGAATGTGAAAGATACTGTAGGTCTTTTCCTCCTATGATATAATCAGAAAATTATTCAGGCTAACGTTCCAATAAATTATTATGATCTCTAGCTGAAAGAAATAATGTACATAAACCTTTTTTTATTAGCTAGCCTTTTCCCATGAAATCTTAAATATTTGTGCATATAATTTGATGATTTTTGCTTTTACTTAGGTATTTTCCCCCCTAGTGACACTTAACAAAATCTTGCTTACCCAACTCCCAAAGTCCACACCACTAGTATACTCTCCAGCCTCTGTTCCTGGGCCAAGCATTCTTCCTTTGTTACCAGGTCCACACAATTAATGGTTTTATCATATGAGGCAATTCAGTTACTCAGCAAAACAAATGATATACACTTTTAGAAATAGCTCTAGAAAGTAAACTTGAACCTAAAAGTGTTTAGCGAGAGGAAATTTCTGTTTGTCTTTAATTAAGAGAAACTGTATGGAAATGTAAGCTAAGGATGCATTAATCAGAGAAGTTGGCATTGCACTGTGTTCTTCATTTTTATTTGGCATAGATTGCATGGGTGCTCATTAAATAATTTGGCTGGAATAACTCTTGTGATATTTCTTGCTAAATTTTTGCATCTATTCAGACTAAAACTCTGGAAAGGGAAAAAAATTCAATCTTTAGGTTTGAAGGTTTGAGCCATTTATTGTAACTGAAAACCTTTATTGTGGAAATATATATCCACTATAATATTTGCTTGCCTCATTGTTGGGGAAGAAATGTATATTATGAGAGTATATATAATTTCAATGAAAAACTAGTTCTCATATAGCAAATTTATAGCTGGTAAGTAGCTATTTGTACTTAATGTCTTTGAATTTTAACAACTTTGCCTCTGCTCACCCTGTCTGTGAACTTGTTAACTTTGATATTGTTTTAAAAATAAATGTTTGAAAAAATAAAAATAAATGTTTGAAGGAGAAAGTTTGCATGTTTAGAGGGTTGGTAGGGTATACTCACATCTCAAAGGGAACTTGATCTTTAGTGATAGCCTATTTGGATCCTCAAGGCCAAGGAAAAGGAATTTCCCCCTCCACTTTAATTTTTTGGTTCATATAGATCAAACCAGGATTCTTTGGCCTAAATCAGGTGGCCATAGGTTTGGTTTGAGCCCTGTAATATTTGTAATTATGTGAGATGAGAGGATTAAATTAACTTAGTTGTAGAGTTTTACACAGGGTCCTTACCAACTTCCTAATAAAGTAATATGAAATTCAGTAAGTAATGCCAAGTGGGACAGTGCTCCACTCACATAAGCTTCGTAAACGTGATATATTCTTATGGCGCTTCTCCAAAATGTAGAAGAAACACATTTATCTAGGTGATTAGTATTCTTTCTGTCTGCCAGATTTAAGGATTGTTTGGAAATATTGTTAGAATCAAAATCAACATTTGTTGCTACACAGGGTTGGGCATTCCAGGCAAACTCCGGTCGTTTTTAACGGTGTTACTCTCATGTCCACTTATTTCACATCTGCCATGACAGTGACAGTTTTCAGTAACACAGAGCTGCCATCAAGAGTGATAAGCTTGTAAGTGAAGCCTTTGGGAAAGTAATAAAGTCATTTCTGGCCCCATCTCAAAGGACAGTATTGAAAATGTCTTTAAAAGTGATCAAGGTAGCACATACTGGGCCCCGTACAGTTCAGGTTTTTGAAGTCACTAACAATCTGCACTTAACTCCATTTCAGACTGAAAAGTGGCTGTTGTACCAGCTCCTTTTTAAACACATAGCTGGTTCTAAATTTAAGGAAAACATCAGAAATTAATAGTCAAAGAAAGTTCTTGGGCAGAAGATGCTTTTAAGTTTGTAACTGCCCAGATCAGATTTAAAACTTGAACATGGCAATGCTTTGCATTTTGTGATGTCTAATTAGTGCCTTATAAGGTATTTTGTTAATAGTATCCGTTAGCTATAGTACCAGGTCCAGTTTTTAAAATCTTGAATAAATTTACAATAAATGTATTAACAAATTGCAAGGTCTTACATTGACCTCCAGGACATTATTAGGAAATCAAATTTAAAGCGTTGCTTTGTCTGTTACTCAATGCAGTGCACTGAGGACAGCGTGTGACTTGTGTACTAGGAATGATGCAATTGCTAAATATTCTAGTGTGAGTTAAGGTTGATTAAATGATCATCTTTAACTCTGCTGTTCCCGGGGCTTTTGTACGCTTGTTTTTCAGGTGATAGTCTATGCTGTATTCTGTTGTTCTTTTAAAAAAGTGTTCTCTTTGAGGCAAGAAAACATTAAAGCTCTCTTGGATCCTGGATGGAAATTAGCAACCTTATGCACAGAGTGTGAATGTACACTGTGTTATCACAAACTGACCCTCCTCCCAAAAAAATTCCAGGGAGTAAAATATAGAAGCAAGAAACCAGAAATTGATCTACAAAGTTATAAATTTTTAAAAAACTTTTAAACATTTTTTTCCCTGGAATTAATTTTCTGTGAAAACTAAGACATTTTTCTACTCATCTGGAATCAGTTTTTACCCTATTAGCAGGAAATGGTGAATATACATTCAACACAAATAGAGTTTGCTTTAAGAGGCAAAGAATTTGCACTCCATAAGTAGATGTGTACAATAAAAGACTCTTTCTGCTGTTCTTAAATAGCATTGTGAAGGAAATTATAGCAGTAGATACCATCATTCAGGTAACTTTCAATGGTGTGATTTCCCCCCCCCCCCTCCCCCCGCTGTAAATCCAAAGGAAGGAGAACTTTTAATCTGTTGGGAAATACTTTAGTGCAGTCTTTAGTATATTGGTAAAATGAAATGTTCCCTAGCTAGGTCTTGGTGGTGATAGCATGTGGGGCTGGGGTAGGACTCTCTTTTCCATTTTCTTTTGATCTTAAAGTTACATAACTGTGCATTCAGCTCAACTTGTGTTATTGCAGTAGGAAGATGTGTAGGTGGAAAGATATTCTAAAGGGAGGCTAAAGCTACCTTCCCTGACAAGAAATTCAAGTGAACAAATAAAAATAGACTCAAAGAATTATAGAATGTTATAGCTGTAAGGGACCTGAGGTTTCATTTAACCCAAATTTAAGCTTCAAGGTCCTAGATAAAATTTATATTCTGTGTTGTGAATGGGACTTTTCTGTTTTTAAAAGTGAAATTTATTAATGTGTCCGCTTGTTTACCATGATATATTTCTGGCTATTTTTTTATATCGCTAATGGGAACATTCTGTATTATCGCTTCTTTTTATTTGTCTGGATGCTTGTATATGCCTGTTAGTCTACTAATATTCTCACATGTGCAAACATAAAAGAGAAAATGGCAATCCAGTATTGTAAAATGGAGAGTTATATAATGCAAAAAGACTGGATTAACTGTGCTTTTGGCAGTCAAGTTGCCATAAAGGTCGTATTTTAAAGTTTTAGACTACCCCGCATGTATCCCAGAGTTTGTACAGGGTTGTTGAGTGTCTCATTAGACATACAATCTGCCTGCTCTTCTGTCCTGACATATAAAATGGATGTCATTGAACTGGCATCTAGAAAGCGTCGGTAGCACTACAGATTTTATCACTCATTCCAAACATAGGAATTGCAAAACACCTTTCTTTAAATATTTTCTCTTCATGGTGCAACTGGGGAGGGCCAAATTCCAGCCTTAAATAAAGTTTCAACCTGACTGAGTGACAGAAATGGCAGAGCAATAAAACTTTCGGTCAAGAAACTGATGCCTGGACTGTATCTAGGGTTAGACTGTGCGTTTGCGACTATCCCCGATGGTCTCCTTGTTTCTATTCAGTACATCCATCCTTGTAGCCAGGAGGAAGTGGAGAGTTCCACCTTTGGTTTCTCTTTCTAGAGATATTCCTCTTCGGACTCCTAGACACTAATCAGTATTCTTTTGTTGATGATAATCTACTTAAATGATATCCTATCATCAGAATCCCTTGATGGAATTATCTTTGCATTTTGCACAATTCTTTCATCCTGGCTTCTAAAAGTGGTTTTTTTTCCCCCCTTAAGTCATTTTTCTAATGGAAATTACATATAAATATGCAGAACAGAATCCATAGTCATGGCAGAAAACCTACATAGTAGGGCTGGTTTTGATACACAGTCCACCCTGTTGGCAACTAGTTTGTAGGATGCTTCATATAATAATGCGTAGGGTACAAAAAGAGACCTCTGCTGTGATTTCTTTGCTTTATATATTTTGCATTGAAATTGCAGATTTTTTTTTTGGTTGGAATTTATTTGAGATGATTAAAGATATTTTGCAGAGTATTCAAATATAGGTGAAAGAATTTCAAGTTTGCTCATTTTGGCATAATTTTAAAACAAAAGTGTTACTGTTGGATCTGGGCATGTGATGGGTGAATGAGTGTTTCAATGAAATGACATAAGTCTGTATAATTTGGAGGGTAACGATGCCTTAGAACAAGAATAAATCTGGAGCGATGGAAAGGGCTTCATATTCTTAGATGAATGCATGCTTCCTCTTACGAGCCTGAAAAATAAAATTAAATCTTTATTTATACGAATCCACTGGGGAAAAAAGCTACATGGACTGGGTTTATGCTCTATTTCAGAACAGGAATATTAGCCTTAACCTCTTTCCTCACATTGCATATGATATTTAATCCATCATCTTTGTTTTAAACAAACAATACGCAAGCTGTTGCTGGCATTGGTGTAAAGCTGATGGTCCATCTGGAGAGCAGGAATATAGATCAGGAAAATAAGAGAATTGAAACTGGGTGCAAGGGCAGATTTGCATGTGCAAAACCTTTCTGTTTTACCAGCTTTTTATCAAATTATTTAATACTTGGCAAAACAGATTCCTTTTTCCTGAATCTGTGTGTCTTACTGGAAGAAGAGTTGCTTCGATGTTGAAAGAAGGACAGTTGGGATTCAAGAGACAATAAAATCCTAAGGCATTCCTATCACCTTTTTTTAGCGTGAGGGAGTCATGTGGAAGAGGAGAGGGAGCCCCGCTGGGGGATTTAGTTCTGGTTCTAGCCGTGTGATCCTTGGCCAGTCATTTTAGCTTCTTGACCTTCAGTGTCCTTTGATCCCAATTAATTCCGCAACCGCTTATTGGGGCAACTGTGAGAATTTTCTCTGAGCCAACCATTCTGTGAGGCGCTTTGGGTCCATAGAGGAATAAGCCTGGGTCCTACTCAAGAGGCTTCAGGTCTTGCAGTGGAGATAGACCTTACAACTGAACAATGGAGTGAGTGTTGCATAAATGAGATACGGACTCAACAGAGGAAGGGAAGATTCCTTCTGTCCGGAACAGACAGGAAGATTTGTGTTACGAATCCTTCCTAGGGCTTTTCTATTTTGACAGGCCAAGGAGCTCTAGACATTCCAGGTATCTAAATGGTGAGAGGTTCAGAACAAATTATCAACAAAGTTCTCTCCAGTTCCCCATGTGTAGTGTTATCAATGTAAAATTCTTTGGATAGCTTTCCACTGATGAGTTACTGGCCCAAGAGTGTTTATTGTCGTGGCTGAAAGAAAGTAATAATGAAAGAAACAATGATTTCCTTTAGTTTTGAAATTGTGCTGGATGGGAGGAGGCAGCCAGTTTTTTGGTTTGTTTTTTCTCATCTCAATCGCCGCCCTATTTGACAAAAAGCATCCTGCATGGGGGTGGCAAGCGCTCTGCACAGAGGCCTTCCTCTTTCCTCGCAGAGAGTGGCAGGGATGGAACCGCTGTAGCCTGGCCTCCCTCCATGGGAGGAGGGAGTCCAGGTGGCCGTGTTCAGATGTGTGTGTGCGGCGAGGCTTCTGAAATGACAGCGGAGCCCGGCGGCTTCCAAAGCAGCTGCGACTCTGGGTCGCGCCCACCATCTCTGCTTCTCACTGCGAGAGGAGTGAATTTCTGATGCCTTAGGAGGCGTGGAGCCTGCGACTTTTCTTCCTTTTTTAATTTTTCGTCTTATTTTTATATTTTTTGAGTGGTGGATGATGATTTCTTGACAAAAGAACGATCCCCTCTTTTTACACTGTGCTCACGAAGGCTCTTGTGTGAACTCATGGGTTAGGAAGAAAAAACTAGAATACCTTCCTTTTTGTTGTTGTTTATGAACGGCCAATAATTTATTCACATGTGACATTTGAGCTGGCGTCTTTTTTTCCTCCTAAGATAACAGTAGCTTCCGCTGTGGTTGTACCCTAAAGCAGAGTCAGAACAGCCCTTTGCTTTTGTCCCCATTGGTAGTTCTGTTTTACTACCTCTTGCTTTTTTTCGTTTAGACCTTATGGTGTTTCCTAACCCTCAGACTGTTTTGAAAGGCTTTGATTAAAATATGCTGATAAAAGAATTTGATAAACCCAAGTTAGGAACGACAAGGGTATCTGGAGAAGACCGAATGATTTGGCAGCCTAACAAATTCTATTCAGGGCACACAAAGAGATCCTGGAACGTTTTATAGGGACTCTTGTTTGGGGAATGGTATGAACTCAGGTTACCTGCAGAATATGGTGTCATATGGAAACATTTAAGAGCTTATGGAAAATTCTTTGAAATAAAGTGGAATGAGCCAGCAAGTATATAATACCTGAGGAGAAAAATAGGAGCATTCATTCTGATTTTCAGGTGGCTGCTCAAGGAAGGGAGAAGGACGAAAGTAAATCATTTTCAACATCATACACATAATGTGGAAGAGGTATCACCTAGGAATGGTTTTGCTAATCAAACCCTAGACTTAAAAGGATATTAGAAGCCATCATGTCTAACAGCCTTCCTCTGTAAGAAGCTCCTGTGTGATGCCCCCAAGAGCCTTTGCTTAAATACTTCCAGAGAAAAGCGAGGGAGTGGAGAAGAAGGTTGCAGGCCCTCAAGTTAAATACCTCGTATCTGCAAGATACTCTAGTAGACACTTTCTCACTGTCTCATATGACTTACGTATGGGTTTTATAACCTCCGGTTTACAGATGAGGAAACTAAGTTATACAAACGTAAGGCGACTTGCCTCAGCTCATGTATCTAGCTTAAGGCAAAACCGAAATTAGAACGAAGTTCCATCTTCCTGCACAGCACGAACCTGCCTCCCAGGTTGAAGAAGAGCTCCCTTCCTCACAGGGCAGCCTCTTCCGTCCTAATGCATATTGTTTGAAAATGCTTTCTTTTATTTAGCAGAAATCTGCCTCTCATTAACATCTCTCCTTGGTCTCCATTCCACCTCAGGAACATCACAGAGTTGATGGAATTTTCTTTCCTCATTCAGGTATGTTAACAACCACTGCTGCCCATATGGTCTTTGCCATCTTGTATGTAGTTGATTTTTTTTTTTTTTTGAACGAACACACACACACACACACACACACACACACACACACACACTCAACCATCCTCTTTCTGACTGCGATTCACCTTCCAACACATGGAAGGATTCTTTTTGAATCCTAGGGGTCTAGACTCAGAAAAGATGGGTGTTAGCAGATACCTTAGTTTCATTCCGCCCTGCCTGATTCATCAGCCAATTGTTAGTATGCCATCATTCAGGCCATTAATAAAAATAGTGAACAGGACAAACAGGCTAGGTTAACTTGTGGTCTGTGTATTAGTTCCTGAAATTGCATGCAGAATTTAGACTGCCTGTGAATTTTTCTGGGAAGAGGGTTGGTAACGATTGTCAAGTTTTTAAAGGAACCCATTATCTTAAAAAGGTAAGAACTACTCAAAGTAGAGAACTTCCTCTAGGTTGAGTTAACTAACCTCTTCGAGGAGGGCTTCCCAAGTGACCATGAATTCACATAACCATCATCTAGACCATTTACTTTGTCCAGCAGACAGGTGAAACAGTCTCATAAGATGCCTGGCTAAAATTAAAGTTTGCTGTGTTTTCTGCATTCTCTTGATACTCCTGGACATTGTAAAAGGGTAATTATGCCCTTAAAAATGGAAAAGAGACTGTAATAGTCTTATAGGAAGTGAGCCTTCTTTAAAAAAAGTGTCCTTTAAAAGGTAAAAAATATAAACGTTAAAGAGTTTGCATTTATTTTCCATTTTTCTTTGTTTTTAATTATAAGCCTAAGTATTATTCACCAAAACCTTACCCTTTACTCTGCAGGAACCTTGAAAACAGGTGGGATATTGAAAAATATCCTGTCTACACCTGGCACTTACCTGCTGTTGAGTAGATGTTGGTGTCCTCAGTAGCCTGGGAGACCCTCAAGGGCAGGGGCCTTGGCAAGGCCTTGACTCCCTATCACTAAGCCCAGTGTGTGGCAGATTTTTAAACTCTGAAGGTTTCTGAACTGAATGGAGTGATTGAGATGAAACTGCCTGTTATTTAGTGTTGTGGGTTGTTTATTTGAGTCAACTTTATTTCATGTGCCTTTATTTTGGGTGAATGGTATAAAAATGCAGTTGTACTGAGTGCCTAATTAATTTAATAAACAATGAAGAGGAAGAATAATGGACCATAATGAGTTGTGAGCTACTGGGAAGTGAAGAGCCCAGTTAAAAATGATGAGCTTTATTATGTGTGAAATAAAAAATATGTAGCTGAAGTGAAAGTGTTGATGAACGTTATAACCCCCTCATATGTTGTTGTTTAAGATGGGCATTGGCCTGCATGAAATGGAAATTGACAATTTTACATACATAGGAAGAGAGTTTTAGACATCTAGACTTTAGAGAGGTTAGTTAATACAATCCCCTACGCTTTTTAGGTAAGGAAACTCGGGTCCTGATACTAAAGTGACTTTCCTAAGGTCACACTCTAAAAACAGTAGTACTTTTTCCTATAAACAGTGGTGCCTACCTACCTCATGCTTTGTTTTCTTTTTTTTAATCTTCTAAATGTCAAAGGTATAAGATTAAGTAAAGATCACTTCTAGACCATATGAAGTAGCCCAGTTGCCCCAGGAGTAGTTTATTATATGTCTATCCACCGTTATCTAGTGGAGTAAGAGCAAAAATCCACACAACTTGGTTTTAAAGGACAGTTTCTGTGCAAGTGAAATGTACCCACAGAAAGACCACAGTCACATTTTCTCATCTGAAGTTGTGAGTTCTTTGCTGTATTTCCCATTAGGGATACTTTCCAAGGGGAGTTTAGAAATACTGACTGTGTTAAAGACGTCTAATAAAGCTAGGAATGTTGAGAGACATTCAGAGCCTAGCCATACCTTCTTACAAACTGTCTCTTGGGGACCCCATTAGAATTAGAATCCTTGCTTGATAGACAAGGGAACTGACCCAGTGTAATGGCTCTTACAATGTTATGATGAACCTTCCTTGACTCTTCTCCAAAAAGTCAAAGTCATTGTCTTTGCTTCAAGCATACAGCCTAGACTCTAAGCTTTTCTTACGCTCCCAGGATGACTTACTCAGTAATTCTACTTTGTTTGAAAACAGTTTTGGTTGTTGAGGTAGGAAGAAGAGGAAAGACCAACCCATTTCCAGTTCTCTTGGGCTGTGTTAAAGTTATCTTTCAGACTGCTAGTGAAGTAAGAAAGATTCTTGGTTTTTACAGCAGCAGAGATGCCAGATGTATGATGAAGACAAATGTTACCTTACTTTTTTAGAGTAAAGGATAAAAAGACATGCCCATTGCCCAGTAACTTTCAGATCTTCTGTAACCTTTTTTAAACAAAATGGAAGAAGCTGCTTCTTGTACCCAAGGGAAGAGAAAGTTAATGAATAGAAAAGACAGAATTTACTTAGGAAAACAGTGGAATTAAGCTCTGGACAAAGCATGCATCAGTGATGCATAACATTTTTGTTAATTGGGTCTTAACAGGTTTCTGACTCATGTGGTAATCATTGCAGAAGTGGGTCATACTAGACCATGACAGTGGCATATCCCGCAGCTCTAAGAACGCTTACCTACTTGTGCATGTACACCTGACTTTCTGCAGGCATACGTTTCTATAGCTTAATTTAGGTTCCACATACACTTCAGTGTTTAAACCTGAGCTAGACTCAAAAGAGTTTGTTTCCATTAAGAAAATGAATCTTTTATGTGGACCAAGGTCAGGTGAGTTAATTTGTTTGCTTTTATTGGGATAACTTTTCCCATTCCAATTCATCACTTAATTTTAAGTGGTTCTACTAAAATACCCATTAAAGTCCCTTACATTTCTCATAGACTAGGGCTATGACAGGTGAATGCAACTTTTTTTTTCAAAGTACAAAGGTAGCTTTTCCGGTCATCAACCTAGTCTTCCTTGTCCGTAATTTCCCAACAATGAGGGAACATTTTATATAATAGCAGTATGAACCCTAACTGCAAACAGACCAAATGAAGTTTTCATGAGAAACAAGATTAATTAAAATATGAAAATGCTCTCAACAGTGATAAACATTTCTTTTAAAAAAATACTATGACTTTTCCCCCCCTAAATTCTCCTTTTTTCTGCCCACTTCACTCTCTTCCCCACTGATGCATTTTCCAGCAACTCAAAGTCGACTCCTGCTAGTAAAGTAACTAAATGTGATGTTATCGCTCTAATTAGTGGTGACAAAAGATCAATTAATGTTATAATTAAAAACAGTGTCTAGAGCTGTTGTTTGTGGTGAACAAATGTGACAATTGCTTTGTTCATTGACATCGATGTGTTGAATTTCCTCCCTAGATTTTAAGGGGATGCATTTTAGTGCTGATGTGCACATTTAACTGTGGACAGTAGGAATAAGGCAAGCATATTAGGGAAAGAATAGGGCCCCTAATGTCTAAGCTAGAGCCATATTTTAACATACTTGACACCTTTCCTTGGTGCCTGGTACTCTATCAGCAACTTGTACTCACTGGGTCTGGAGCCTCACGCTTTTAATATTTTATCACTAAATGCTTAAGTGTTTATGTTGCAAAAAGAAAAGGAAAAAAAAATTCCCACTTGGACTCTTAGACCACATGAACAGGACAACAGAGGATAGCTATGTCATTGATGATTTTGGTTCCACCTATGGCAGTGCTTTTTTAAGTTGATGGGACAGAATAGTGAGTATGTGATTTTCACAAATCTAGTTGGATTTTTTTCTGATATGGAGCAAGCTGTTTTTCATATATTGAAGCCTGGGAAAGCTATGTTACTGTAGAAAGAGTAACCGTATCTCTTTTCTGAGTTGTTGCCAAGCAGATGTAGACTTTTGGAACGTGCCCAGAAAACTTCTACAGCTGATACACTGGTGACTTGTTCCTACTTCTGGCTTTACTGGCACCTATTTCAATAGCAGAGGAACACGATTTCACGTTGGTAGGTCACAACTGTATACATTTCTTGAGAAGCAGTTAACTATAGGTAAACCAATTGATAGAAACAAAGTGAACCCAATTTATTTTTCGAGAAGAGCAGTGAAGATATGACCAGCTTTGGTTATGTCATTTTGGACATATACCAAAAAATCAAGAAAATCTGTCTCAAAAGTTCCCTGAGAGATTAGCACTGAATGTCAAATAAGGCGATCCACTACGATGACTAAAAGAATCTCACCTTTTAACTTAATCTCATATATGGCTCATGCTCAGTGGATCTACCTGAGTAACACTTGGTTTGATTTTAAATTCTTAGATTACTGGCTTCCACTCTCATGGTCTGGTATTCTTTCCGTGGTATTAATGTTGTAAAGGCTGTTAGAAATGGGGAAATAGCAACAATGTCAAGTTCACAAATTTGTCAAGAAATGAACCTTTTTTAAAATTAATTTTTATTGGAGTATAGTTACTTTGCAGTGTTGTGTTGGTTTCTTGCTATAGCAAGGTGAATCAGTGATACATATACATATATGCACTCTTTTTTAGATTTCCTTCCCATTTAGGTCACCACAGAGCACTGAGTAGAATTCCCTGTGCTCTACAGTAGGTTCTCATTAGTAATCTATTTTATACATAGTAGTGTATATATGTCAATCCCAATCTCCCAATTCATCCCAACCGCCTTCCCCCCTAGAGATTGTCATACAGAGTGAAGTAAATCAGAAAGAGAAAAACAAATGCCATATAATATCACTTATATGTGGAATCAAGAAATGAGCCTTTTCTGTAACATCAGCTCAAAACAACAGAGGTCAATACTATCATCACAGGTAACTTAGTGGTAATTGAAATCCTGTAAACCTCAAAAGTGGTATGCTTTTGGCCTGGACGGTAAAAGGAGGAAGCTAGTTGAATCCATTGACTAACTCTGTCGCTGGCTAAAAACACAAACAAGCAGAGAAGGGAGGAACAAAGAAACAAATCTGTTCCTCTTTTAGAAGGAGTTGGAAGATGAGGAGTAATACAACACTTTAGATATGTATGTTAAAAACTTACAGCAAATCATAGATCATACTAAAAGGATTACTGAAGTTTAGAACATGGCTGAGGGTATAGATGTCAGATTTTCTTAACACAATAGTGAGTCTTTTGTTTCAGAATTCACTCTTGGCAAGAATCTCCCTACCACTGCGTTAATTTCCTGTCGATCTTTCATTCAGCAACAGAACTAGAGATGGGGAGCAGACACCCCCCACTCCAGGCTTTTTAAGACTGAGCTTTGTGTAGATTAAAAAGAAGAAAGAAAAAAAGAACAAACTTTTTCCAAACAAGATGTCCATGTGCTTTCTTTAAGATCCTGTGTGTGTGCTTAAAATGATCCTTAGAAAAAGCCCTCTCCGTAATTTTGAACCTCTCCTTTTTCTAAAGACTTCTATAGCCATTTTTTTCTTCCCAGCATGTGAACAAATATGTAACTGGAATAGATGTTACTTTGCTATTTACTTAGATTGTTTTAAAAGGCTAGCTGTGTGGAGGAATGAGGAAGGAAGGGAGGCGGGAGTGGCTGGGATTTATTTGTTCTGTGCTGACCTAATGAGTGCAGTTCTTAAAAAATAATAAATATTTATATGTGATCTTAATTTTTAATGAGTCTCAGAAACTGGCTGGTAAAGAAAAGTGTATGAAAAGCCATATATATTAAACTATACCTATTGTAAATACGTGCATATGTACACTAGAATGTTTTAGGAGGGAAAGGACATTATTGGTCTTGTTCACTGTTGTTTTCCTAGTACCTAGAATAGTGCTTGACACATAACTGGCACTCAATAAATATCTGTTGATTTTTTCAAAAATGAACGTAAATAGGCAGCATCGTATAGTAGGATAGCATTAGATAAGAATTCAGAAGACCTGGAGTCTGCTTCTGACACTGCCATTAACAAACTATGTGAAGTTGCTTAATTTCTTAAGGGAGTCACTTAATTTCTTTGCTCCTCCATTTCTTAAAAGTTGGAAATAATAGTACCTGCCCTCCTTGCCTTTGAGGTTTTTTTAAAAATAATGATTAAATGATATCTAAGAGATACAAAAGCGCTTTGGAAACTACAGGGTGATTTAAAGATGTCTCTGTGTGTGTGTGTGTGTGTGTGTGTGTGTGTATACAGGTACAGAAAATCCTTTATCTCTTGCTTCTCAATTTCTTTTCTTAGGAAAATCAGATTATTTAAATCCTATTATGCACAGCTCTCCTCTGTTCTTCCTAAGCCTCTGTATTCCATTACCTCCAGTAAATCAGAAAAAGGTGGTGAGTCAGGCTAGAGTGGAAAGCAAGGTCTGCTGTTTTCTGATGTCCATTTTACTCTGTGGAACTCTAAAATCTTGAGTGCACGTATCTCATGAAGTTTCTTACCTGTTTCAGCTTTACAAGATATAGCATAGGATGTGGAATAGCTTAGATACGACCACTTCAAGATTCTTTGATGACCAAGTTAAAATATTTATTAGTTGTTAATACTAGATTGATAATCATGAATTTAACATGGAGTCTGCCTAGATAATGAGTATCATGGAATTAGCTCTAAAGGTATTTTTTTAAAAAGTGTGTGTGTGTGTTAAAAATAATATGTCCTGAAGCTGCACACCTGGAAGGGAGGGAAAAGAATAGAAAGTAAACAGTAAGTAGAGTGGTATTAACAAAGAGAAAAGAGATCATCATCATCAGGACAATTGTTCTTCATTTTCGAAACTCTTCAAGGCTTCATTCATTCTCTACAGTTACTTTTTGAATTAAGATTCTTAAATTTCAGTGTCGAGTAACAATTCAGGGTGGCCATTCATCTTAACATATTGCCTTAAATTAGGAAGAAAATGGTGTGAAGGCTGCAGTAGACTTTAAGAGCATGGTAGAACTTCAGATTTGGAAGCAGACTGTAATAGCATCATAGAAGTTTTAGATTTTAAGAGACCATTTAGTCCAGCTACTCTCATTTGGGTCTTTGAAGAACTGAGACCCACATGGCCCAGGCCAGGAATCTTTTGGAAGATCATGTGACCCGTTACTTTAGCATCAGGACTGTAGCCTAGGTCTTCAGATTTCCAGATTCCGACTATTCCTTCCTTTTACTCAACTACTTAACTTTCATGAAACTAAAACAATCGTATAAACCCCCCTTAGAAAAACCTTCCAAAATATTGTAAAGGTTGAATGCCTTGGCATTACATGTGCTAACAGCAGTCACTTAGGTTTACTGAGCTGGAAGCCTCACTTTCAGATTAATAAGAGTGATCTCGAATGTGCCATCACTGGCCAGACATATCCATAGATGACACATTTTAAATCTGAAAGAATATAAGTAATCTCCCCCTCACCCCACCACCACCCCCGCACTCGTTTAAATGACGGGGGCTATTGAAAACCCTCCACTGTCACTTGCATCCATGTGGCTTAAAATATATGCTGCTTATTGAAAGAGTTGTTCAACTTAAACTCAGGAGATGTATTACACCGTGTAATATGCCTGCATTTGTCCATGCATTCTTTTTGGAAACCTGATCTTATTTATGTCTGCTTTTAACAGATAGGCTAGGTTAAGTTATGTTAAACATGTTGTACCGAGGCTTGATTCACTGTGCTGCCGCCTGGCTTTCTTCCTTGATTAGCTTTAATCAAACTCTCCACATTCCATGACCTTAATAAAGCTATTTTTCCTGACAACTGAAGACTGTCTTAACAAGCATAGCTCATCTGTGCTGAAACTAAGGCTGAGTTAAGATGGGGTTTAGGTCCTCATTAAAGTCCACAGCATGGAGTATAAGAGGAAATGATGAAATGGTGCTCACTGAAACATCTCTTCTTTAAATTTAATTAGACAAATTATACGCAAACCAGTAGATGCCCTGGGAAGGGAATCAACATTAGGGCTAATAAAAAGCTTGAATAGTATAAAAGGGCTCGGGGGAGGGGCTGTAGACCCTTTCTAACACTTATGAGAGAGATAAATTAACACCAATCGCTAAACATAGAAACTAGATGAATTTAAATATTGATTTATAAATTAATTTTATGATACCGTTCTAAGTGCAAAAATGCAGTTTATGCTTAAATCTCTTTTAAAGTTTGTCCTGTGCACACATATGCACAAAGTATTTTATGACTATATACATTAAGTATACATACATATGCACTTTGTATATGAAATATTGTATACACTGGGAGACACAATTATGGTCTGACTTAGGAGTTTCTGAGAGACCTAGGTTCAAATTCTAGAAAGTTCCCCCATTTGCTCTTTGTGTGTGTGTGTGTGTGTATGTGTGTGCAAGTGACTTCACCTCTGTGAAATCCAATTTCATCATTTATAAAATGAGCGAAATGGTTCTTTTCCTGGAGAGGCTTTATAAGAATTAAGAGAAATTCAATTAGATTATATGTATAGAATGCTTGGCACAATGCCTGGCACATAATAGGTGCTCAAAAATAGGTGTCCATATTTAAAAGAAACTTCCACTTAGTTAAGGGTGGTTTCAAGTGAACTATCCTATAAATATGTGAGAATTGGATTATGAATGTAAATATTCTACACATAGTTTTATGGATCAAGGTCATTTTAAGGGAAAATGCTAGAGGACAGAAGCTCATAGATTTTGGAAAGAATGGTGACTCAAACTTAATAAGTGAATTGTTTGGAGCCTAGAGTAGCCAAATGGAGAGACACTTCAGAAAGTTGAAACACTTATTAAGTGCTGCATGCTAAGTGTCTTGTATTCCTTATTGAAGACAACTCTGCAAGGTAGGTATTATTCACCTAATTTTACGGACAAGGAAAATGAGATTCAGAAGGGCTAAGTGAGCTATGTGTTACCATGGTGGAGCTCAGGGTTGACCTGGCTCAGAGTGCTTGCTCTCTTTCTCTTCATCCTTGGATAATTTCTCAATGCACTTATTCTGTGTTGTGTTTAACCCTCAGTTCCATTGCTTTGGGACTGTGGTTCTCAGCCTTGACTGCCCTTTTAGCATCACCTGGGATGGGGTCGGGCATGAGTATTTTCTAAAGCTTCCCTGGTGATTCCTGGTGTGCAACCAAGGCGTTCGGATATGTCTACCTCAGGCATGGGTGTTTTGGTTGTCCCCAGTTTTAAGCCTAAGTGTCAGCAGTGATTTGTCAGAGTCAATTATGATCCTCCTGCTGGTTTAGAGGAAGATATATAGAAGGCCTAAAATCTTTTCTAGTTGTGATAGATGTTGCTTATGCATTAATTAGCACATAAAAATTAAATAGTCCCTATTCTTACTATTAGCTCATTTTCTCTTTTTTTCTGGTTGAAAAAGGCTGTATTAAATGGAGTGAAGATTACAGCAAAAAAAAAAAAAAAAAAGAAAAATAAAGAAAAAGTGATTATGGCAACTTTTCCCCTCAAGAATGAAAGAGTAAGACCATCCTTTTCTTTACTTTTAGTAAAACAAAAATTATTTACAAAATACACTGACCTTTACTCCTACTCCCTTGAGGTGGGAAGAGTCTTTGTGGTCAGACTGATCTGTGGTCGAACCCAGGCTCTCACTTTCTAATATAGAATTAGTCATTTTAAACTCTCAGAGTCTTGGTTTCCTAATCTATAAAAGAGAAATAATTCTTAACTCATTTACTTACTGCGAGGATGAAATGAAGAAAAACAATTTGCAGAGGCTGGCCCAGAGCCTGACCTGGGTAGCTTCTGTTGTTAGGAGACACAAGTGTCTTTGGATACTGGTCAGGTTGGGGGTTTCCAGAGAAGGCTCTGTGGGGCTGGTGGGCTCTGCAGAGCAACTGAGACCTGCAGTTGACTCTAATTGAGGATGCTTCTATTCAAAGAGATCTTTTTCTTTCACCTAAGAGATCCTGGGTATCTCTTTTACAGACCAGAAAGTAAAAAGTTAGGGTACTTCCCTGAAAGCCGGTCTGGGAGTTGGTAGCTGATAGGAATCAGTGACTCCCTAACTTGAGATTTCATAATATTCTCTCTCGTTTCAATTCTGAGTCATTGGTGCCTGCTCTGGTGGCATTGTTAATGAACTCAGATGGTTACTGGGAAGTGATCTTGTCCTTCCTTTTGCCTTCAGGCACAACTACATTGAAATTACCCCAAACAGATGTATTCCATTCTTCTTTAAAAGACTATGTAATGAGCTTAACTATTAAGAAGCTCATTCTAATTTCTAACATTGATAAGCATCAGGTTAAATATATTTCTACTCCTGCCATCTTCCTGAGAGGTATAAAATTGTTTGTATACCTCTTACTTAAGGACCTTCACAAAGAAAATTTTGCTGTCTGCTAATGGGTTGAGTTTGCAGGATGTTTTGAGAACCCAGTAGAAGAGTAGCTAGCTCTCCCTGCACTTCCATGACCCGGTGAAAAGCTGGATGTTAGGCTCGACCAAACTGAATGATAACCAATAAATAGTGATAGGAATATCCAGAGAGGTAGAAGCCTTGAGACCACCTACTCCCTAAGCTTCGAATCCTTATATGACCCTGAGACAGCCGGTCAGTGGGGCTGCAAGGCTGAGATAAGTACTGAAAATTGGCCAGGGTACTTTTTTTTTTTAAACATAGCTCCCTCCTTTGCACCTTTCTGTACCTCTGCCCGGAAGGCTACGCAGCCTGTTACATACTGATAGCTAAGTAAAAGCAATCAGCATTCCTTACTACTGCCTACAGAAAAAACCTAAATTATTTACTGACCTCTAGGCTGTTGGTACATATCTGGCTGGTATTTTTTTGTTTGTTTGGGGGTTTCTTTTGGGGTGGGTGGGTGGAGGAAGGCCAGTGTACAGTATCTAAATTTACATTATAAAAATACAAATTTTGTTCTCCAGAATAAGAAATCATTTATAGTAGACCTGCACTGTTCCAAGGCTAATGACAAATTATCTTGTTCTTAATATGCAGGTGCCTCCCCTCCCCCCGTAGCTTTATATATTTTCTGTAAGGAAAAATGCTATTTATAAAGTAACCTGGGATGAGAATCCAGTGATAAAAGGGATAAGAACATTTTTCAGACTGCTTCTTGGAAGGTAGCGTGGGAAAGCTCATTCCAATAGGCCTCTGGACATCCTGGCAAAGTTGGGAACAAAATTGGTAAGAATGAAGTGAAAATGGATGAAAATCCTCATTTTCTGTTAAATATAGACAGGCTAGGAATGGGGGCATCCTGAATTTAGAATGAGAAAGTTCCTTGTACAAAGGAGGAAACATAATTTGACAGCAGTCCATGTGAAAACAGCCTAAGAGTGTAAGTTGACCGCAAGATTAATAGGGGCCAGCAGCGTGACAGTGTCATTCCCAAAGCTGATGTTGTGTTGGGCTGTGGTCTGACCACAGCTGGAATTTTTTGCCCAGTTTTGGGCATAAAATGTTTAAGAGGAACGCCAACAGAATGGAGATCTGGATGCTCATGGATCAGGAAATCATATCATAGGAGGGGCAGGTGAGGAAAGCGTGGCTATAAAGTCTGGAGGAGAGATTCCTTAGAATGACCTTAAGAACACGCTTCAATATTTAAGTGTCCTGTAGGATATTCTCTGTTGCTCTGGAAGACAGGAGTAGGAGTTTGGGGCTTTCTCTGGAGTCTTACACACACACACTCCACATGAAAAGATGGAGACAAAAACCTGGGTTACCATCTTGTACTGCCTGACCCATTTTTCCAACAAATCTGCTCATCTTCCTGTGTTTCAGAATCAGTGTCTGTCACCATTTTTCACCCTGTCATCCAAACCAGAAATCAGGCATCATCTTTCACTCATCCCTTTCCCTCAGGGAGAAAAACTATTGCTTGTAAAGTCAGCACCCATGGTACCAGGCTTCAGTTTATCTCCAGTAACTCAATTGCTAATAGCTCTTGATAGGGAGGCAATAGCATTAAACTTGAGAATTTCTAAAGAGTTTTGAGCTATTTTGCTCTAAGTGATGCCAAAGGAAAAGAATACTAGCTACTTGCAGCAGAGGGAAAAATTCTATATCCTTTTGGGGGGCCAAGCTTAAGTTCTCTGTGACTCAGCACACTGACATTCTGTGTGACCCTAAATCCCTTCTGTTTCCTGATCTGCTTGTCTTGACCTGTTACACTTCCACACCAAAGTAGTTTCATTAACACTGAGATCATGCACAGGAGATAGTAGCTAACTGATGTAATTAACTGGTGTGTCAAAGGCTATTGGTTATTGCATATGCAACTGTCTTTCCTGGTGGGAAGGTACACTTTCTGCTGACATAATAGATCTGCAAAGATACCCAATTGCCAAATAATCTGCTGGGTGATGGTGAGGTGTTTGTGGTGATTCCATTTATATAGGCAGAATGGTGGGATTATTTACTCTGTTCTCCCAAAATGCAGCTGGCTGAAGGTGCTAATTGTTCAACAGCACAGAAGAGGAGAAGGCAGTTTAGTTTGGGGCCTTGGTGAGGTCTTTTCTTCTTTTTTTAAAATCTGTGCTTTTGGCATGCTAATGCACGCACTTAGTCTCTGCAAGAAATTTCCGTTTAAGAAAGAATTTAAAAACATGAAGTGCTCAATCCATATCTCCTAAACAACTAAAAAGACTGCAATTTCAAATGAGAAATTATGTTGCAAAGAAGAAAAAAGTTGTTTATTATGGCTCAAAATTTTAATCACCCAAGGGCTGTAAAGTTAAAAATAGACAATTCTGCCTTCTGTTTATGGTAAACTTGGCTGAGTCCCGGCAAATTTCAAAGCTGAACATACTGTATGTTATTTTTGCTTAATTTTAGATTCCACATTTTAAAATTATTTCTTACAAGAAGCATATTTCAGGATATAAACTTAGCCTGAAGAACGGTATTCTTGATTCCAGCCCATATTGAAACTCCTTTGAAAATAGTAAACTATGGTTTTGGGATTTTCCTATTCCCAAGAGTCCAAATGGGTACCTTTCTAAGTCTTTTACATTATGAATGAACACAGGAATATGAAATCATAAAGGTTAGTTTCTGCTATCTGGTTCCTTACTTGTGATTTTAGTTTCCTTAACAGTATAACTTGATGCAAACACGCTAACTTGCACGAAGTCTTTCACAGAGGGAGGGGTGTTTTGTTTCGGTGCTAGAGTTTCAGGTATGGAGGCTGGAGACAGAGAAGCTCTTTGGCATGCAGCAGGTGTCTGCGTGGGTGCCAGGAGCCTAAGAGAGCACCTGGGAGAGAACCTCCCAGCTGCAGCTACCGGACGGTGCAGCTTCTCTTCTGATCCGCTCACACCTGCCCTGAGAACCGCTCCTGTGGTGACTGTTTGGCCCAAGAGCAAGTAGGCTTGTTGACTCAACCCTCTTCATGCCTCCTGAGGGAGGAGGAACACCTGGCTTCATCTCTTTACATGACTCTTGTCGATTCTTGCCCCTGAGCTCTTCCAGAGGGCACTTCTGGACCTTTCCTTCTATGGTTTTTAGAGCAAGCCCTTTGGGGTGACAGGAAATCTAGGGAGGGGATTTTTTTTAACCTATTACTCAATGTGGCATCAGAGAATCAAACCCTCCCCACAGAGTGAATGGCATGCTTAGTAAATATTTGCTAAATATTGTTGGGCAAACGACTGTTTACTGAAGATCAAGATTTCTGTGATGGCTCTGACAGAGGTATGTTTGTGATTCGGTTGATCGTAGCTACCGTTGAAAAATTCTTACCATGTGCTGGACACATATCTGAACACTTCATGTATGTTGTTTCTGATCTTCCTAAGAACCCATTGTACAGAAGGGAAAACTAAGCTTTACTAAGTTAGGAACTTGCCAGAGGACATTGAGCTGTCTAGAATTAGCTGTGTAGAATCTGTACTTAGTAAGTACAGAATTAGCACTGATTCCATATTCTGTTCAATATGGCATTTCACCATGATTGAGAAAGGCTGTGATAACAGGACCCATGCATTGACACCGAACCTCTGAGAGGCCAAAGGCTTTGTCACAACATTCATTAAGATGCTCACGCCCTTAATCACGAGAAGATTTCCCAGGCCCCAGTCAGAACCTGTTCACGCTTAGTTTGCACACAATTTTAATAAGGTTGGTTATCTCTTTTTCAAGTACACAGCAGATTTATTTATTTAGTAATTATTTTCTGAATGCCAAACATGTGCCATGTATTCTTCTAGATACAGAGAACAAAAAAGACAGAATTCTTGCCCTTAGAGATCACATTTGCAGGTTTATACAACGCTGGTTCTCACAGTATGGTCCCCAAATCAGCATCACAAGCCTCACATGGGGACTTGTTAGAAATTCATATCCTTGATCTGAATTCTAGACCCACTGAATCAAAAACTCAGGAGTTAAGGCCCAGTAATCTGTTTTTAAGCAAACCACTGGTCTAGAAGGCTTAAAACAACGCTTTTGTGTTCCTGTGACAGGCAGCTCTGTGGAAAACTTTTGTCTCTAGATTTATCCCGATCAGTGTGTGTGTATGTGTGTGTGTGTTGAGGTCTTAACTCACCCATTCAGTGATGGGCCCTTGCTGGGCTGAGGCTTGGGGACACTTGTCCACAAGAATTTGAGCCCTGGAATTCACACGTAGCTGGATTCAGATTCTTTCTTTGCCAGGCACTAGCCCCAAGAACTCACGGAACTGCTAAGCCTTAGTTTTCTCATTGTGACAGTGAGGGTGATAGTAATGGGACCACACTTAGCACAGCTGCTTGATACAGAGAACATGCCCAAGAACTAATTAGAATGTTTTTCTGTCTCTAGGATCTAGCACTTGGCTTGGCACAGGATAGGTGCTCAGGAAACGGTCTTGGAGAAAATAGATGGATGTTTATTTTTCCTTTGCGTTAGCCATTAGTGCAGGCCTGCAGCTATTTAATTCCTACCCTTTGTCCATCTTTAGTGGAAGAAACCAGGATAATGAGACCTGGCATCAGAACATACCTGACGTACAAGGTCCTTTTGGAAATGTGTGTTGCCTGCCTCAGTTTAGCTGCTGCTGTTACTTAACCCTCACCGGTTTAAGTGTCACGTTGCCTTCTTCCCCTCTGGCCCTTAGCTTTGGGATATTTCAAATGCCTATAAAATTTCATTTAATTAAGGGGCTTCCATATCTGCTTGTAGATATTTTTTTCTTGAAATGCTGGTGGCATTAATAGTAAATCTAAGAGAATCAAACCTCTGCCTGTTTTGTGCCATTTCAGCACTAAGCCAAGGAGAAAAACTCTCAAGGAAATTAATGCTTCGCTCAAGCATGGTAGGAACACGGAGCTAACACACTGCCATATAACCTGGTTTCACCGACTTTCCGAATTTTTGTTTTGCCCTTTTTATTACATGTCACACTGTATGGCTAAAACCAGAAGTGCAATTATGAGGAAGATGTTTTCTCGAAATCTGCAGAGTCTGGCCAATCAGATAACCTTTCAGTAGAAACATTATCCACCGGAGACTTAGTTGTTACTCACAAATAGATTATCTTTTAACTCCAGACTTTCATTAGTTCACTAAGTATTACTGAGCAACTACTATGTGCCAGGCATTGTTCTAATGCTGGGGATACAGCGCTGAACAGGACAAAAATCCCTGCCCTCCAGCTTCTTGGCTTCTTTCTTTTTCACACAAGGGACTGCATGTAGGTGCCTTGGGAGTAGTGATTTGTATGCAGAATCTGAGCCTGCGGGTGGGCTGGCCATGGCAGAGGCAGTTGGATATTAATTCCCTGGATATTAGGCGACTGCTCACCTATAAGCAAGTCGAACCACTTGTAGTATTTTGCACCTGTTTTAAGTTTTATGTGTGAAGGTACGGTCAGTGTCACTGTCATCGTTTCTCTGCTCAGGCACATCGTGGTGCTTGGATTTGTGGGGTCAGGTCAGTGCTGATTTAATTCACCTCTTCTTCCTATTACTGCAAGCCCTGTGTTTAAGTTTCCTATTGCTGCTGTAACAAATTGCCACAAACTAATGGTTTAAAACAACACAAATTTATTTTCTTATGATTCTGGTGGTCGGAAGTCTGAAAACCAGTCTGGTGTCAGCAGGGCTGGTCCATCCAGGAGGCTCCAGGGGAGATCCTGCTCCTTGCTTCTTCCAGCTTCTAGACGCTGGGTTGGTGTTCCTTGGCTCACAGCTGCATCACTCCAATCTCTGCTTCCTTCTCCCGGGTCTTTGTCCTCCTGCCTGTCTTGTGCAAGGAACCTTGCGATTACATCATTGGGCCTACCTGAATAATGCAGGATTATCTCTCTACCTCAAGATCCTTAACTTGATCACCTTTTGCCATATTCACAGGACCTGGAATTAGAACGTAGCCATTTGGGGGTGTGGGTCAAGTGGGGGGGTCATCATTATTCAGCCACCCACACCCTGTCAGAGTCCAGTGTCCCTGGGTTCATTAGCAAATAAGCCAGTTTTGTTGAGTAGTCTCTTCTGGCCTATGAAACCCAACCCAGCAGAATACACTCTAAAATGCAAATGCTGCTAATTATGCAGAGTTAATTATACTTGCTTCACTACCTGAAAACCTCC
Organism: Balaenoptera ricei; assembly: GCF_028023285.1. Classification (NCBI taxonomy): domain Eukaryota; kingdom Metazoa; phylum Chordata; class Mammalia; order Artiodactyla; family Balaenopteridae; genus Balaenoptera; species Balaenoptera ricei. The sequence goes on from NC_082639.1 coordinate 52,300,549, forward strand.
TTAAATCATTCCGGTTTCTTCTGCAAGACTCAGCTCAAAAACCCCTCCTCCAGGAAGCCTTCCTGGGCTTGTTTGACGCTCTTCATTTGTGATTCTGTGGCGCCCTGTGTTGTGTGTAAGTGACTACAGGACCACACCTTCCCTGTTGTAATTGTGTGGATTTACTTGCAGCCCACTGCCCCCCTAGCCTCTCTCCTTCCCCTAAATGGTGTGCTCTTCACAGGAAGGTACTGTGTGTCCTGGGCACATAGAAGATATTTGATAAAAGTTTCTCTTTCGATGAATGGAGATTCTCTTCTCTCATATGTTAAAAAAAATTGTTTTGTGTGTGCTTCACTTAATTTCATTTAAGGAGGTATTCACTAGAAGTTGAAAGTGGAGTGCAGCCAGCCTGGGTTGTGGAAGGACTTGGCATCATGTGGCTTGTCTAAATTGTATGTCACGGTTTTAAGACACCTGACTGTGAGTGAGTTCATGGATCTTAGGGATGCTCCTTTCCAGGTGAATGTAGTCCTGAAGTTATGCACCATTCTTTCCTCTGTGTCACCAGAAATCTACCGTAAACCAGGTAGGTTCTGAATATTTGGAAATAATGATGTAAATCAAGGTGAAAGACTGAGTGAATCTTTAAATCTAAAATTAGTTTCTGTCACCAAAGAACAGATTCTGTGGCCTGGTCACTTTTAGGGTTACTCTCATTGGGAGTCAGGTTTCTGGTAATTGAGATATTTTACTTTATTTCAGTTTTCAAAAGTAACATCTTCCTGTGTGGAAAAATCTGTGAGTCCTATAGAGTTGTTGTTGGAAAATCATTTTGCCTTCTTTTACAGTATCCAGGCTGATTTTTTTTCTTCTCTGTAAGTGGACCTTGGGCTTTCTGTGTGGCCGGAAAGCATGTAATTTTCATTTCTGTTTCACGTAGTGGTGCTTAATGATACCATGTGAATTTTTACGGTCCCAGCTGCACCGAAGTGTGTGCCCTGAAATTTCAGTTGGATTAAGAACATACCTTGATGTGAGGGCTGAAACTGGAGAAATGGGGGAACACAGGGCTGGATCCATGTATGTTGCAGTTAATATTGATGAGTGGGCAAAAGTCCAACATTATCCTAGGGGGCTTGGCTAATGTTCATTGTAAACCAGTGCAAGGGAGACCTTCCCCTGCAGGTGTGAATAGTTTAATTTAGTAGGTGGATTAGGAAGAACAAGGGGTGTTTTCTTGTGTTCCAGTTTACATGACACGTTGACCGTCAACCAGCTGCATGAGGTATAGCTCGTCACTGAGTGGCGGTAACAGATACCCTGAGACGCTGCTAACCCGTCTCGATATCTCAAGGATCTAGCGTCATGCCTGGTACACAGTAGGCACTCATGAGCGTTTGTGAAATGAATAGAAGAACGAAGGAATGGTCTCTGAGGCAAGGCCCCTTAAAAATACTGGCCTCTGTTTGTCTCTCTAGCCCTGTTACTACCGCCCACCTTCAGTATATTATTTGTATTGATAGCTTGTTAAATATTCCACATTCTTTCTTGCCTTTGGACCTCTGTACCTGTCATTCCCTCTGCCTCTAACCCCACCCTCCCTATCGCCTTAGTTTGGCTAATTCCTGCAAGAACTTTATGACTTGGCGCCTCCTAGAAGACTTTTAGAAGGCATCATTGCCGGTATCGAGGTGAACCTTTGGATAACAACAGGAAGACACTGACGAGTGGAACTGTTGAAATCTGTGTCTGAGCCTTCTTTTCGGGAGCACGCGGAACACTGTCAGGTGTGGAATCGTTTGGATTACATCTCCCAAACTCTGCTTTATTGGTACTTTCCATTTTGGAATGGGCGAAACATGAGTCTGTAATAACAGGAACAGAAGTCGTCAAGTTAGCAGCAGGTTCTACTGTGTTTACAGAGCATCAGTATCAGGGTACAGAGGACGATGGAGAACCATTGATGAATTACCTGTAGTCTGACTGATACCAAAGGGACTAAGTAGGCAAGAAGAAGTTGAGAAACTGAACCATTCCCTTTCTAATGAAATTTAGAAAGTTGCGTGCATAGTAGGTGCTCACCCAACATTTGCTGAGGATGGAAGAATAAATAAATCAAGTTACTTTTTTCCTTTTTTGGGCATTATGTTAAGATTAAAAAAAAAAAATCCTTAGATAGTCTCTTCCACTCCGCTCCTTTTTGCACACATAGCCCTAACCTCAGTCTATACTTAGTGCTTTTGCTAAAACTGACTCATCTTGTTTCTGATTGCCTTCGTGATATGAGACTCCGGTATCCATGGGAATGGTGTAAGGCTGTATTGCTTTCATGCTTAGAAAAATGTAAACCAGAAGGGCCAGCTGTTGGTACCGGTACCAACTAATTCCTGAGAGCTATAGGGCAGTTTCATTCTTACATTCTTAAGCCAGTGTGGAAAACAGCGTAATCTCTTGGGAAACTAATCAGCTTTTGTGACAGATAGATGTGATTCAAATCTTGTGTCTGCTGCTGACAGGCTGTGTGACTTTGGGCAAGCTGTTTAACCTCTCTGAGTTTCTTCACCTCTGTTTTTTCTGTTTTGTAAAATGGGTGGGGTGGGGGGACCCTATTAACTCACAGGGTTGTTTGACAATTAGAAATGATTTTGTAAGTGTCCTAGTCTATATTCGATGTTCAGTAAATGATAGATATTAAGACTACTATTACTGCTATGAACCAGGTTGGCTACAGGCCCTCCAGAGTTGCAGTGAGGACAAGGTTAGAGGTAACCACCGGGATCAGGGTGGGACAGCTGAGTTACATTTGAACAGTCTCTCTGTGTGTGCGACGGAGATTGTCTTATTTTCCTCTGGGGAGAATTCAGGTTGGTTTAAGAAAGGAACTGACAGTATCTTCCTTATGTTCTGGGTGTTTCAAAGATGGCTAGAAATTGGTACTAGTTGCTAAGGAAGAACTTTAAAAAATATAGATATGAGGAGACAAGGTGGTGTCGAGGCAAGAGCACGGACCCGTGTTCCCTGGGGCTCAGCTCTGCGCTCTCTGCCGCGTCCCTTTCTCTCGCTGTGCTCTTCATGTCTTCCCTGGGAGTGAGCACACTGGACCAGACAATTATCCTGGCCCAGGCAGGTGCTTCTTCCTGACTGGGAGTTAGTATGGGTGGCCCCAGCTGGGCTGGTTTTATTGTTCCAAAAAGTGTCAGCAGAGAAATGGCTGGACGTTGGAGTGTCCTTTGTGGTTTGACATTTTGGGGAACCCTTTAACGGTACAGTGTACCTGGCCAAAAAGTCTTCCAGCTGAGAAATTCTGTGAGTTGAAACGCTTCAAATAAATGTCAACCAGGAAGGGATCGTCAGGGTAAATTAAAAAATTCTCATCTGTCTCGGCTGTAGCAACCGCTCAGACCGCTGGACTTCTTCGGGGTATTGACAACGCTTGTCTTTGAATGGGGCATGAATTTCCCAGCTTCCTAGGAGCAACAACAACAACCGTTCCCCCAACAAACCCCAGGGTGTCTGAAGCGCCTGCTCTCTTCTCGAAGAGCCGATCGAATACCCTTCTGTGGGGCTCAAGAGCTATCAGCAGTATTGAACAATTAGACTGGAAGGAAGGGTTGTGAACAGTGGTTCCCTAAAGGCTTGGAAATTAACAAAGGCCATATTAGTCAGTCCCGGGAGGAGGGGGATGAAGAGAATGGGGGCTGGGAGGAACAATTCAGAAGTGGAGAGGGTGATTGGAGGAGTTTGTTTCCCAGATAGTTTTCAAAGAAAAGAGATTTGTGTAGTTTGCTGTGGGGCTGAGAAAGCAGTGCAAAACCAGTTGATGTTCTTTTTTGTCCAACAATTACTTTTCTCTGGCACATTTTTTTTTAGGCTAACAAAGTGTCTTCCTTCCTTTTTCATGGTCATTGATAGCAAGAGCTTAAGGGCTTTCTGCTTCCCAGGGCTCAGGGTAGGGTAGAGAGAAGGACACACATAAGAGGGAGATGACGTTTTGCAAAATTTCGTGAATTTTGTCACAGACAAGGAAAAACCATCCAGTGCACAGGGAAGGCTCAGGTTTTCATTTCGGTCTGGGGGTGATTGATTTCTTTCTTTCACGGGGCTGATGGAGGAGGTCAGTGTCTTAGAAAGGGGAAGAAGCCAGGGAGAGGAGAAAAGAAAGAAGGAGATTTATGACCTTCTGGATCCCAGCTTTTATGTCACGTAACCATTCCCAATACTGGAAGTTCATGACACCCTGAGAAACAGCCCTGGAACTCGGAGCAGTGATCTGCATGCAAAGGTGAAATTAAACAGTCCAACAACTGCTTTGATTGAGAGTCACATACAGTCCTCTTCTAGATCCTGAGTGCTGCTTCTCTTTAGTTTGCCCCCTCAGCACGGATTCTGGTGTTTCATGGAGTTATGAGACAGACCACCCAGGGCCACTCACGTTATACGGAGGATGGTTGACGAGGTGCTTAGAGAGGAATTATTTCAGCAATGGGACTTTTCCATTATTCTTTCTGTAATCAGCCCTCTGCACTCAGCACATGGAAACCTTCGCATCTGTCACCAAGAACACTAAGCTGATAAGGTGTTGCTCAGAGAGCCCCTACCCTGGTCCCATCCCCTGAGATAACAGTAGAAGATCTTAAAAAGTGTAAGGATCTTCCATTTTTATTCCATATGGCTCCTTAGGTAACATGACCCAATGTGGCCATTAAATGACCCTGCTTACACTTGGATGACTCGGTACAAAGCAAATTTATGGTTGTTTATTCTCTCCTCCTATCAGCTATTAGTGCCTAATCATATGGTCTATCGATCATGAGATTAATCGCCTGCTCAAAGAGGCAGCAGGTCTTGTGGAATGCTGCACTGCGCCAGACTGAACTTCAACCTTTTATACAAACTGGAGGAGTCAAAATCATCATTCACTGCCTGAAGCCCCTGGTCCCTGGGCCTCCTGAACCCCAGGAGGTAAATCCCTGCTTTTTCAAACCGTGTACTTTGCACTTCCTTTCCTGTGTAAAACTTCACCTCATTGATTCAGTCAGGCACTTGTAAATAAAATCCTTACATCCTATAAGTAATGACCTAAGCTGAAAATATGTGGGCTCTATTATACAAAGCCCCATAGTAATGCCATAATTAAAGGTCTGTCAGTATTTCTATTGGAAATTCTCGTTCTGGAAGATTTATAACTGGACCATTAAAGTTTTCTTGGGCTAAGACTTTCCACCAGTGTCATGATCTGAGACCTTTTTTTTTTTTTTTTCTTTTTGCGGAATATGTTTCTTTAAAGATATCAATAATAAAGCCCAGAAACATTATGCCATAGTAGTCCATACCTACCAAGGTTGGACACTTTAAAATTTGAGCACGGCATCCCCTAAAGTGGCTTCTGTTCCCCTTCTCTGTGTTCTCATTGCAGTTTTTTGAGAACAGAGCATCGTTATGTTATCCTGTTTGTGCTGTATTGTAATGTTTGTTTCCTGGCCTGTGTCTCCTACTCTAAGGAGAGTGAGGGCAGGGACCTTACATCATTTGTCTTTCTAGCCCTTTTACTGGAGAGCCGAACTGGGTAAGCTGGGTTTGTTCAGTAACTGCCTTTAAGGATGGGAATCGGGAAACTTCCTTTCCAGTCCTGACACAGTCATTTAAGGTGGGGAGTAGATTCAGGCAGTGAATGTAGGCGAGTCACTTGGCTTCTCTGAAAACAAGTTTCCTGATCAATGAAATGGGTGTATTGCGTTCAGGGCTGGTGAATCGGTATTCTGTGAGTTGAATACTGCCAGCCCAGTTTTCAGACATTTGAATCTGAACGCCTTTAGATGGAATCTGGGCTTTCTAGTCTGCCATAATCCCCGCCGTCCCCTGTTGTATTATATTGTATCAGCAGCCTGCTTTAACCATTTGCCTGTATGGCCTGTGTTTACGATTCCTTGTAGTTACAGATTTATAATGGGGTCTTCTGTTTTGTTGTTACAGTAAGGGTCGAAATCTGAGATTCAGGGATGCCTTTGACTGTAATTTTAATTCTCTAACTTCCTTTATCAGCAAGAACCTCAACTGTTATTTTTCATTTCATTTTGGAAAACTTTTGTTTTCCAGACAAACTGCATTGGTTAATAATTAATTTGCTTTCCCATTTTTAAAGCACACGGTCATCTGTAACTGAGCACGCAGATACACACGAGCTGAGAGTATGAAATCGTTTTTGTGTGATGAGTTGGGTGCTGTTTTAGCAAGCTTGTGCCGTTGTTTTGTGGATAAGCATATAGTTTCTATTTGAGGTTTTGATATACTAAAAATAGCTCCTAGCTCTTCCTGCCTTTTTAGACACATGAGGGTCCAAGGACTCTAGCTGAATGCTTAGCTTATTCTTTTGTGAGTTTCTGGACTACCCTTGTCCTCAGAGCTTCAAGTAACTTGTTTGTCTCCGTATACAGTCCACGTCTTAATTGTCTCATTATGGGTCAGCCTAGAGAAGTCTCTGTAAAACCTGTCTTTTATATTCCATAAGAGGAAAAGAGCTTCCTCATATGAGTTTACTCAAAGGCCCTCGTTTCCATTTTCTCCCTTTAGTCAAGAGCATTTTAGAAGATTTGTCAGAAGGAGAGGGAGACAGTTTGATACTTGACTCCCAAGCTAAGGAGAATCCTTTCTTTCATCTCAGCTGAGGCTGTTGTTGAATATTGAAGGTTGAGAATTTAAAAGCACACATTTAAATAGAGCAAGTTAAAGATCTATAGCATAGAAGTAACCTGCATGCAAGCCAATCTTGAGGCTTGACCTTTGGCACTTAAAGTGGTCAACATCACGCAAAAGTAAGGGGCTTTGGAAGATAGCAACCTGGTTTAAGCAGATCACCACGTGGATACTATTAACAAGAAGAGGCAGTGTCTGCATTATGCCTAAGAGCTTAGAGTCTGGGGTTCCACTAATTTAGGTTTAGTTCTGTCTTGGTTCCTTATCAATTCTCACTTTGGAGAGGTTACTTAAAGCTCCATAAGCCTCAGTTTCCTCATGTGTAAAATGGGGATAATAATAGCTTGTTGTGAGGAGTAAATGAGAGTAATTCACATGAAGGATTTATACTGTTCGTCACAGAATAAACAATACTAATTATCATTATTAGCTAAGACATAATTGAAATATATTTCTCAGCTTTGAGTTGTTCTTTTTAAGAGGTTAAAGATATGCTTTCTTAAGAGTGTTCATACACGCTGGATCACCTACCTACATTTCCAGGAAATCATATGCTTCAGCAGTCCAAATGTGCCGCTTTCAGTTTTTTCATGATGTTCGACCTTAAAAATCTAAAGTTGAAATCTTCTCCGTTACATTTTCTTTTCCCTCCAGATCAATCCAAATTCAAGTTTCATTGCACAAGTTTCATGGACCCTTATTAGCATTAATTACTGTCGGTGTGCTGGTGAGAGTCCTAAAGTGAGTGCATTAAGATTTAAAGCCCTTGAGAAAACTTTAAACCCTCACGGACTGAGAGAGCTGGAAGGGACCTAAGTGACCCTCTCCTCTAAGCCCCATTTTACAGATAAGGAATGTGTATTCTACAAGGTAAAACAGGTTTTGAACAGGGACTGTCCTACCTAATGGCTTTTTAATGTGTACTCTCCCTGGAATCTGCACTCATTTGCCATGTTATGATTATGTTCTTATTGTGGGGATTGTATGTATTTATTAGAGGCCACTGAGATGTAGCACTGGGCATTACTTCTGTGGCAAAGGCATGGGGGTAGTAATCATTAGTAATGGATTCCATTATTTGGGAGAGCATTTTCCTGACTAGAGAGAATTCATTGCGTTGACCCATCGTGCCACATTTGATTTATACCAGGTAGTCTAAAATGATATTCTCTAAACCGGGAGGCTGAAAAATTGTCCCGTCTTGGCAGTTATCCCATCAGTAAGACCTTCCTTTTACTACTGAAAATACATAGTTTTGTTGAAAGAAACCTTTTCACCGGTCCCCAGTGCCCTGAATGTGTTTAAATCCCTCACTACTGAAATAGGAGGATTACTACTGCTATCATTGTTCTAAAACAAACTTCCTTTTGGACGATAACAGCAGCGGGTAAGTCAGATGTTGAAGAAAGTACCAGCTTAACTTCAGTTTGCTTTAAAAGGGCTTCCTCTTTAATTGACAAGTGTCATGTGTAATAGAGCATGGCAACTCACATAGAAAACCATGGGCCGGGCTTCCTGCTGGGGTTGGAGTTCTTAATGAACATACAAACTGAATACACTGAGGCAAAAAATTAAAGCGCCCCAACTGTGGGCCATTCATTCTGTTCATCCTGTGGCCAATGTGGTGATTAGCCCCAGCCACACCGATGGCCAGAGAGACCCGTGTTGGTCATGCGGCTGTTTGGTAGCTGTGAGCTAGGGTGACTGTAGTCTTTCCTAGTGACATTTTGAATAACAGCACAGATCCTAGTGTCATATCTAAGGAATAAATATATATATATATATATATTTTTTTTTTTAACATATAGGCTACTTTTGGCATATACCTCTTCACAGAGTGGTGGTTTTCTGGAGCTCTGGCCCACTTGCTAACACTTTGAAGTTCCCTCACTTAGTAATTCCCTTTTCCTTCCCTTCACTCCCCAAAAGAGAACAGAGCCGATTTTTCAGAGGTGATGTTTACAACAGTTCAACACACTCGAATAAGCACTTAGAATAATGTCAATAGAGGAAGGGAAAAAAAAGGGCGTATTATTATCAAATTAAGTAATGGATGGGCAGTGATATTTTATTTATTAAAGCTCGTCGGAGTACCATTGGAAACAGAGGACGTTGGTTCTGAAGTGCACAGATTAGAAAGGAATGTTGAGTTTGGAAACGTGGCAGCCTGCAGCACTGTGTATGGTTTAAATTAAACCTTTTTTTGGAAAGCAGAATTGCTCTAGGCCACATTTAAGGGAAAAGCTACAGCAGAGTGAGCTGGCTGTGGTTTTTCTTTTACTCTGTAACCGGCCCACTTTCCCTTGTTTTAACACAGAAAAAAGACTTTGGACTCCTTCAGACCAACCACATAGCTTCTCTGCTGACCACAAAAAGGAAGCTTTGCGTAGAAGCCATAGGATTAATACCCACTGTCTCTTAACCCAACAGAGTGTGAAAACTTTTATAAGAGATTTCTCTGGGCAGGCTGACACTGTAGTTGGACTTGAAGCATTTTAAATCAAGAGCAACTTTGAATTGCATTATGCCACAGTGCTCTGTAAGTTGTTATGTGCGATCTCACTGTTAAAAGTTATTTACATGAGTCCCCAGGTTTCAGAGGGATAAACCACTAACAGCTTTGTGTATCTTGAGAAAGAAATACAAGGAGAATTAAAGACAGACCTATGCCAAATTATCTCAGCGTAGGTAGATCACAGTCAATCAGATTTTATCGTTCCTGGGCAAATGGAGACAGTTGGCTCTTGGTGGAAAAGCCTTTTAATCTTTGAAAATAATAAGATTAAGATTGTGGATTCTATTAAGTCACTTGATCAGCTTTTTTAAGTCATCACATTATTTTTAAACTAGGTGAGAAAGCTTCCTTTTAATAGATGTGCATCTTTCTGAAATAATTTGTGCGTTGCAGAGGTGTTATTTAATATGCTGACCCGCCCAGGGATTATAAGTGGCTGTTTCTGTGTCCTGAGTGTTCATTTTAATGATTGGAATCTCACCACCCTGATTAACTAATCATGTGTTTGCACAAAGCCACTGTGAAATGACCAAACAAACAAAAACAAAACAAGAAAACCCTTGTGTGTGTGTATTTCTGTTTATAGAAATTTATAATCAATTCCTAATCAATTCCAATTTATGTCGGTTCCTAGGATTGATACATTTTAAAAGAAGTCATTTGCATTTACCTTTTGCCGTGCTGAATTAAACAACTTTTCACAGGTGCACTGTATCAGCAGTCTGGTTTCTGTTCAACAAAGAATCTCAATCAAAAGAATTGATTTGAAAAGTTGCAGGGAAAAAACGGCATACATGTTTCGGGACTGTGGTCTTACAGTAACCACTGAGTTAATCCTTGGGTGACGGAGTGTCGCGAGAGGGGTTTCTTTGCTGTCATTAGAGAAATTGGTCTGTGTAACACTTCCTGTGTGTGAAGAAATGCAGTTGTCATCTTGCCTAGACCATTAGAACAGTATTTAAATACTTCCAGTTGTGAGGAGCCTTACATTTATGGTGGTTATTTTCCCAGGTGTCTTAGCAGCAGCTGTTTTGTGCTTTCCTGAACTTAATAGTGGAAGAATGTGGGAAAGAAATGGCGTACTTTCTGGGTAAAATATTTTACCACCCTGGAGTAGCTGCATCTTGATCTTCTTTCATCTGGGTAGAATTCTACTGTAACTAATTGAATCCATTGATCACTGTCTTGTTTTTTTTCCATCTTCTTCTCAGAGGATTCATTTCATAGGGGTCTATACATCAGTCAAGAAAATGACTACAGAGGAATTACCAAGACTGGTAATAAAGGTAATTTAACCTGGTATAATATATTTTTTTAAGGCAAAACACTCTTAATTGTCCTTTCCCTGGTGAGAGTTAGCTTCTTAATTAGGCTCTGTTGGAAAACAAGTCAAAATAGGACACTGACCAGTACTTTCAGAGAGGGAGAGAAAAGAGGGACGAAAAGGCATCGATCTTGGAATTAGATGACCTGGTTTCTAGGCCTGTCTATACCAGGGCTTTTCAAACTTTAATGTGCGTATGAATCAACTGGGGAGGTTGTTAAACTGCAGATTCAGACTCAGTGGGCCTGTGGTACTCCCTGATATTCTGCAAGTTTCTCTGCAAGATTCTGACAAGCTTCCCGGGATGTCCATGCGGTCAGACCCCAGACCACACCCCAAATGCCAAGTATCCGTTAGAGCGCGTAACTAACTTTGTGGTTTTGGATACACCATTTAACGACTCTGCATCTCTGCTTCCTAATCTCTAAAATAGGGAGGTTAATCTTTGCTCTCCCTACCTCATCAGGTTGTTATGAGAATCAAATGAGATAATGTAGATGAAATTTTAAAAGGCTACACAAGTATAAGACACCAAGGATCTTTGTTTATAGATAAAGACATTCTTTGAATACCTTTCCTCGAATCACTGTGAGCTGCTCTGTGATGGGAAGCGCCCTGAATTGTGAGAGAGACTGGAATCCCTCCTTCCCTAGCCATCTACTCTGTGCTGCCTTTGGCCAAATCAGTTCACCCTTCTGGTCTCTCACTGTCTCATCCTTAAAATAAGGGCTCGGCCTGGATTAGTGGATCTCAAAGTGTGGTCGCAAGACCAGCAGCATCGGCGTCACTTGGAAACTCTCTAGAAATGCAGATTTCCAGTCTAAATTTTGTGTCATCTCCTGTCTCACAGGCGGAGAAGAATTGGGAGTTCCCCAAGGTGTTCACTGAGCATCTGGAAAGGAGGGATGAACAGCCGGGGGTTTAAGCCTCACCTCCCTGGAGGTCAGAATAGATTATTACTGCATTGACTTATACCTTTTTAGCTAATCCCAGCTTTTGGGCTGCTTCAGTGGCCCATGAAAGCTGATTGAGACAGAGCAGAACGTGCAGACCCGGGAGGTTCTCGTCCATCCTCCTCTTTCCCCTCCTGCTCCCCTGATGGTTGTCAGCCTAACCCAGCACCATCTTATATTTTTCAGACTTTTCGAGCACTTTCACAAAGATGATCGCAGTCTATTTGTGTAGGGTAGCTTGGCATGAGATGAGAACTGAGAGTAAAATACATGATTTTCTTAAATTCATTTACAGTTAGACTTCACATACCTGCAGTTTTGGGTTTTTTGTTTGTTTGTCTTTACGTTTGGAAATACATCTGAATATTAAAAGCATTAACTGGCCTCCAGGTGTCCAAAGTAGATTTTATCAAGTTCAAGCACTAAAGCTCATGATCTTTACGCTCAGCAGGGACCCTCAGTGAAGCCTAGCAACGTCTACACAAGTCTGATTTTTTTTTACTCCACAGCAGCAAATAAAGCCATAACGGGCAGCTGCTTGAGTCCGGAGAGTAGAAACAAACAAGAGGTGTTAGCTGGCAGCTGAGCAGTGAGGAGAGACTTGGAGATGCTGTCAAAAGTAGAGCAGGTAGGAGGGCAAGATAGATAGTAGCTTGAGCCCCTCTCTCTATGTGTATATAGGTATACACATGTATACATATATGTATTTCTGTGTGCACTATAATAAGTATATATATATAGTGCATATGAGTATACCTGTGTGCATATATATATATAAATAAATATATATGGTATACAAATGTGTATATACGTATAAATATTGTGTTGGCCAAAAAGTTCGTTCAGGTTTTTCCATTACATCTTACGAAAAACCTGAACGAACTTTTTGGCCAACCCAATATTTGCATTTTTATTTTTATATATGCACACACACATATATTCTATATACTAATATTCCCAAATAGTTCTTTGGGTATTTACTGTAACGGAATACTGATGTAACTCACGTTCTTAATATCTTCGGGAACTTAAGTTTCTGTATGTAAGAATATCAGTTACCAATTACAGAAGGTTTCTCTTTAAAATAAGTTAATGTAGAAAACAAATAGTCGTTAAGGAGATAAATGTGAGCCCTTTGCCAGTTCATAAAATCATGGACATCTGCAATTATGAAGAACCTTATAGATCATTTTATCCAGTGGTTTCAGATTTTCTTTAAACAGAGGTCTTTTCTTCAGAACTAAATTCATGGGGAAGTGTGCTCTCTCTCTCTCTCCATATATATATGTATATATATACATATACACACATATATATGTGTATATATATATGTGTGTATATATATATAATTGAAAAAGTGTGTGGGTACTGGGTCTCTCTTGGCTTTGGCCTTTCTATTCTTTCTTCCAGAAGCAGCTTCTGTTGGAATTGACCCCTAGGGCAAGGAATCACCTGGGAAACTTGTTATATGCATATTATGATTCTGTAAGTCAAGGGTAGGGCTTGAGACTCTGCATTTTTAAATTAACTCCGGAGGTGTTAAACATAACACTGACCGCAATTTGAGTAGCAAGTCCCTGGGGGATCTGTGTAGACTGAAATCCTTCAACCTCTTCATTTTATAAATGTGAAAAGAAAGACTTGGACTTAATAATGCGTTGCCAAAAGCCACATGCCTAGTGAGGGTCTTCTGTTTCTGGTAGGTCCTCTGTTCTGTATCCTGCCTGGAAGGAATGGCTGTGTCCTACCCCTTCTGGCTGAATGAGGTAGCCCAGTACCAGGGTTCCATTGGCTCTACCAGGGCCCTGCACAAACTTATCATCACTATAGACGATGCTGGGAATGCGTTCTCTTCCAGTCTACTCTCTGGCCCATGGAAAAGCAGTACTTTGAATCAGACCCCATTTAGGGTGGAACATTCTGATTAGCCAGCAAGGGCCGTTAGGCCGGTTGCCGTGGTGTCTGCTGCCACAGCAGAATGGATAAGCAGTCCTCAGCCCCCCCCCCCCCAACACAATCCATAAAACTCTTTCAACTCCCTCCCCCTTTTTTTTTTGCGTGATGTCTAGTGTTTGCAAATGGAAATGGCTGAGGAAAAACAGAGTGAAAGTTTATATAAAATATTTATACCTTAAAGATCTTTTATCTTGTGTCATTCAAGAGATAGAGAAGTGAAAAATGTATTGGGAGTACATTATCAAGAGTACATTATAAATTTAAATCTCAGATTGAATAATACCAGCTGCTAATGTGTGGAGCTCTGGAAATGAGTCACTTTTGAATCTTGAGAGTTTACTGTACCAGGGCAGTTATACTTAAGAAGGAAATGCCTTTTGAAAAAGAATTCTATACCGGAATCAAGACTGATACTAATGGGTATTAAAAATCAAATATTTGACATAATATTCGTGTTAGAATGTACTTACATAGGAATGAGATGTAGGATCTGAGAAAGTTTATGGAACGTTTCTCAAAAAAATCAGGTATTTTTGGTTTCATCTTTGTGAAGCAATGTAACCTGTGGTTAATAGTATGTATCTTAGAGTCAGGGAGACTTAGATTCAAATTCTCTATCCACTGTTTGTTAGCTATATGATTTTTGGATCAGTTGTTTTCTCTTAGACTTTCTTTATTTTAAAAATAAAGGTAATAGTGCTACCTGGTATGTGTGGGTTTTTTTTTTTTTTCAGGATTAAGTGGCATTGTTATTTGTACAGCACTTAGCCCATTGCCTAGACTCAGTAAAGTCCCAGTGAATAGTATTATTATCATTATTATCACCATCATATTGTCTTTAGCCCTAACTAATAGTATATTGCTCTCTGGTGACACAGTGTTTTTCTCCCCTCTGTGTAGGTGTGCTTTGAAAGCAAAACCAAAATTGGTGTGCCTGTTGAAAAAGTTAGTAGTTGGAAAAAGAAAATGTATTTTCCTAAGTGAGACCGTGATTGTCTATGCCAGATATCTGGATTCTAGGCAGCAAAAAAAGAACCATTTTGTTATAATGGAACTTTGTTTCTGTGGTGCATAGTATATATTGTTGTATGCTGTGTGCTAGGGTCTCACATTCAGACTCCTGAAGCAGCAGGAGGAATGAAGTAGGCTGTGGGCAGAGAGCACCCAAGTCCCACTGAAAGCCAGTGAGTCCCATTGAAAGGCCCCTTAGCTTGAGTCAGTTGGTGTTGGGTGAAAACCTGGGTGCAGTGCCCCAATTATTATTATTACTATTTTAAGAATCCGTGGAAATCCACATTTTCATGTGAATCAAAGGATGTTTTAAATACTGACAGCTGTGTCTTTGAGAATGCTGTTGGCTGCAAGAAACAAAAAATAAGTGGTCTCAACACAGATTTATTTTTCTTACAAAGCGATAAGTTCAGAGGCAATAGCTAATGTGGGTTTATTTGCTCACTGATGCCAACAAGAGTCCCGGCACTTTCCATTTTTATGCTCTGACATGCTTTATTTGTTGACTCATTTTGTAATTCTTGTCATGTTACAGTTGCCATATGTATGTTCGAGGGAGGAGGATGAGATGGGTCATGCTAGCCTAATTTGTTCCATTTATCAGGGAAGGAGAAACTGCCCCAGAAGCGACACAGGTGGCCTCTCCTTATTCACTGGTTAAAACTGGATCACTTGCTGCAAAAGGAAATTTGGGGAAGCGAGTGTACTGCTTGCCAGTCCCTGCAGTGGGCAGCGAGGAGGAGGTTATAAATGGCTGTGGTGTTTGCCAGGGCACAGTGCCTGCCCCAGCACCCAGCTCAGCAGGAAGCCCAGCTGCAGGGCCTGGAGACCCCTCGGCCTCCAGTGTGTATCCGAAATCTCCAGATTTGAGCATTGTGAAGGGAAAGTATCATTTGGGGGAAGGCCAGGGCTTTATTTTTTAATTCAGTGGTTTTGCACTGTATGAGATAGGTCATTGCGAGCAATGAGGAAACTGCTGAGGGAACAAGAATTTATTTAATTTTTAGAAAAGTTTATCTGGAGTTTTAGTAGAGGAGTTAGAAAAGAACATACCATTTAATGTTATTTCTGGACGACTACTACATTACAATAAAATATGTAAATTGCCCTATACATACTTTTTAATTTATGGATAAACTATATTTGTCTTTAATTGTTTTTATTCTAAAACAAGTATATGCTTTATAAGTCATTCTAATCTGATTTTGATAACCTTTATCAAAGAGAAATCTTTTCTGCCTTTTTATTTATCTGTATATTTAACTTAAACACCGGGAAGCTCTTCCAAAATGCTTTATAAAAGCAGCCATTTTAAGCTGATTAAAAGCATGTTTGATATGTATGGATGTAGTTGAAATGCTACCAAACCAAGTGTATATTTAGATAATTAAACTCAAGAATTATGGAAGTTTAAGATTAAGAACTCTTAATCACAGGTAAGCATACACTAAGGAAAATCAAATCTGTTTGACTCCAGCCAATCGAATCTTTTGTAATATTTTGGCTTACACTTTTTTGCAGCTTTACTGCTGAGTTAGCTGTCCTCTAATGTCCCTGACAAATTTGGGAAGCCACCGTGTGTACATAAATTGAGAGAAAATATTTCTGCCAATTCGATCCCGATCGTCTCTTCTCAGGGTTATAAAATTTGGGTTTTCATGACCCCAAAGTTAATTAAAAAAGAAAAGAAAAGGAAAAACCCAAACAAAGCAACTCCTGATAGTCTGAAGGGTTACTCGTCATTGTAGGAGGGTATTGTAGAGTCTGGGGACTGTGAATTGGCCACCTACTGAGTAACTAGAAGCATGGAAACCAAACTTTACAGCTTTCATATAATTCCAGTGTCTAATCACTTTGTCAGACCCAGCAAGTCAGAGAAATCTCTAATAATACTAGGATAATTAAATACTTCAGTAACCATAAGCTCTAAGATAAAAGGCAAAACTTTTTTATTAGGGAAACTTATGCTGAGACAACCTTTTAGAATGATTTAAAGGGGTCAATAGATAGGTGAACCAGTCCACTATAAATAATATGTTTAAGATTAAAAATATTGCCCAGATGCTATATCAAAATCTACTTTAGAGTGAAGTTGTAATGAGGGACTGTTTTATTTTTAGAATGGATTTTCTTTTCTTTTTTTCTTTTTTTTTGGCCCTGCCACGCAGCTTGCGGGATCTTAGTTCCCCCACCAGGGATTGAACCCTGGCCCTCGGCAGTGAAAGCGCAGAGTCCTAACCACTGGACCGCCAGGGAATCCCCAATGAGGGACTATTTCAGAGACAAGGAAAAGAATAGGAGACTCCTTTGTATGGGAAAATATAGTGCACTTCTGTTTAGTATATACCTATCATGTGAGAGATTCTGTGCCAGATGCATTAAACTTATTATCTACTCCTCAGATCAGTCATAGATTGGGTATTGTGACCTGTGTTTCCTTGATGAAGATACCAAAGCTCTGAGTCCTCCAAGTGACTCACTTGCTTGAGGTACACAGAACATTCTGGAGTTGAGCTTTGAACCCAGCTCTGTGTTCCACACTCATTGTCATCCCCCTTCATCAGAAGTTCCACCTACATTGGGCGAGTGAGGAGACAAATAGCAGATGGACTTAAATGTGGGTTAATGTACTTAGCAAAGGAACAATCCAAACTACTTATAGGATATGGGCTCTTAGCTACAAAGTACACGTCATGAAGGGAACCTGGGGCCACTGTGTAGGCTGTCACTCAAGCTGACTGCTGCCCATCCCCTAAAGGCAGTCAATCCAGGAACATTTGTTGAGCACTTACTTTGCGTGGAGATAGAAAGAAAATGTTCTTGCACTTGAAAAACTTACATCTTTTCTCATAAGACTTTTCTAATGTTGCTGTAGTGAGAAAAGTTCCCTGTAAAAGCTCTCTAAACAACACATTGGTCTGTATATGGAAAGGAGAGATAAGGTTACCCTCCATCAGTGCCATGTACTGATTTGGAGTGTGTTTTGGAAATGAAGACTAGAAGTTAGAATAAGTTTACTTTGATCTAAAGGAGGCATTTTCTTAGTAGAGTCATTATGATATTATTTCCTAGCTATTAAAATTTGCCATCTTGATGCTTGGTTATTCACTGAAAGGAATGAAATATTTATTAAGGTCATATCACTGTTGCATACAAAGGGAGCCACGGAGTGATTTTTATGCCATGCTTTTTGGTAGCAACGTTTCTGCTGGGTTGCATCAACATCTGTAAATTTTATTGATTACAATTAAGTCAGTCTCCATTGTCTCTAAGAATTTATATGGGTTTAAAAATCAGTCCTTTATGTATTCATTTGAAATAGTTTGAAAAAGTATCTTAGTAGAAGGGACAAATCTGCAGCTATTAATCCTGTTATTTCTGTGAGCCAGAGTTATTTCAGTGTTATTTCCAGGGTGTTATTTCCCATTAAAACATTCGCAGGTTTTAGGTGTTATGATCCTTTTAGTTTTCTTTTAATTTCATTTCCTCTGTCTCCAGTCTTTCAAAAGCGTGTCACAGCTTATCCTTATCTCCAGTAGATTTCTGGGTGTGCCTGGAAAACCCCCCAGCTCAAATCCTAAAGGTTAAATTCCAATGTTGGATGCTCTCCATATATACAGATTTTGATGTAGAAATAAGATTATGAAGATTTCATGCCAATTGATACCTTGCATTTACATGATGGATCAAAGGACTATGGCAGGGCTAATGGGAGAGTGATTGGAGGCTGTGGGGACATTGTCAGGGATTTTTACTAAAAGATTCCTGTGTTTCTTTATGTATCAGCCAAGTTTGACAAACACATTTCTGTTAAATATTAAGGCGTTAACAATCATACAAGCTTGTGGAATTAACTCATATTGATATATGTGAGGTCTTAACCGATACAAAGACCAAAATTGTAAGACTTTTAACAACTGGTGCTTTGGGGAAGTATAAGAATTGACTTAGGATTTCCCTGGTGGCGCAGTGGTTAAGAATCCGCCTGCCAATGCAGGGGACACGGGTTCGAGCCCTGGTCCGGGAAGATCCCACATGCCACAGAGCAACTAAGCCCGTGCGCCACAACTACTGAGCCTGCGCTCTAGAGTCTGCGAGCCACAACTACTGAAGCCCGCGTGCCTAGAGCCTGTGCTCCGCAGCAAGAGAATCCACCGCAATGAGAAGCCCGCGCAACGCAATGAAGAGTAGCCTCCGTCCTCCGCAACTAGAGAAAGCCTGCGCGCAGCGACGAAGACCCGACGCAGCCAAAAATAAATAAATAAATTTATTTAAAAAAAAAAAAGAATTGACTTATATTTATATTATTTTTCTACAGCAGCTAATTTCAGGTACATCTACTTCTGCCTAAGTAGATGTTTACTGTGTGTACATGTCTATTATAGGTGTATATTGAGAGAGATAGTTGGAAAGATAATAGTGTTTGACACGAAAAATACTGAAGTAAATTGCACTTTTATTTTTTAATTTTAAAGATTAAATAAAAATAAAAGAGCACTATTTATAACATAAATTCAAACTAAATACACAGCTGGATGAGCCTTCAAAAAAATAATTTTTTGAGATCCCTTTAAGGAATAGTTTTAGTTTCCCAAACTGGAGATATGTGGAGGAGATAATGGACCCAACATTTTCTGTGGCCATGATTCTTGAAGATAGTCAGTGAAAGCTTCTCTTGTTATAGTTCTTTAAAATGACATTAAATTTGTGATATCCTAGGACTAGTGCAAGCCTCTGGGATGGAGGTTACATATCTCTTTTTTTAGAGGTTGAAAAATTAAGCCCTGGCTTATAGCAGTTTTGGTGTTTTCTCTAAGCCCAAAGCTTTGATCACAGTTTTTGAAAGCTTAATTATTAATGGCTGTTAAACATTTTTTTTTTTTTACCCACTTATCAGCATTTTCTTTTTTTGCAGCAAGACTAGCTTCCTTTGCTTATGGATGGCCCCACGTTTGTTTAGAAAACAAAGTCTGTC
The DNA here is from genome assembly GCF_028023285.1 of Balaenoptera ricei. NCBI lineage: Eukaryota > Metazoa > Chordata > Mammalia > Artiodactyla > Balaenopteridae > Balaenoptera > Balaenoptera ricei. The sequence goes on from NC_082639.1 coordinate 52,319,958, forward strand.
TTATCCTAATTTTGTTGGCGACAAGATGTGGCTACAAAAAACAAAGAACAAACCTGTGACTCTTTTACTCCTCATATCAGGCCTGTTTGGGGGAAGCCTAAACGAATAAAATGGCAACTTGTTAAACTTAGCCCTGACTCTGTTTAAGGAGATCTTTTATTTACAAAATTGAGTCGATTCCTCCCTAAAGGGAAAAAAGAAAAAAAAAAAAAAGGTAATTTTAGTGGCTCTTTAAAGCTTTTAGATAAATACTCCCAAGTTTTTTCCCCCAAGCTTGAAAAGCAACATAGATAGTCTGAAGCCTGGTTTTTCCAGCTGTGTAAGAAGCACAGAATAGAGGATTCCAAATATTTATCTCCTCACCCCCCAAAACGATTCTGTGTTCCAGTCAAACGTGATTACTTGCTGTGTGTTTCTAGGACACTTTTCACGCTGTGCTCTCTCGGTTCGTCCCTCCAGGAATGCTCTTCTTTCTATCCTCACATCTCTGTCCAAAGGAATCTTGTCTATCCTCAATCTGCATTTTAAGTGCCAATTCTTCCTTGAAGTCTTCATGGACTCCCCAACAGGACGTGGTTATTCTGGAAAGGGGTCCACGCTTTCCAATACAATTCCCGTACCTACCTTGTGGTTGGGCTCCGTATATTCTTCTGCCTTGCCGTTTAGGTATTTGCATATTTAATAGTGTTCGAGGGTCAACAGACATTTACTAAATGCCTGCTTTTGCCAGATGTGTATTATTTACTGGAGAAACCAAAGGTTTGAAACATGGCCTGTGATGTCAATACCTCTTGGTCTTTTCTTTTCCCAAGTTGGCTCTGAATTCCCAACGGATAGAAACAGTCTTAGGATTCTTTGGTATCCTCTGAAAATCCTGGCTTCTTGCGCATAGTAGCTGCTCAGTAAATCTTCATGGTGTCAAATTGGTTGACTAAATCAGTTTTCTTCTGATTGAATTTGAACAAGAAGGATTAGCTTTTGTCTTTGGGATCTGAATGTAAGCAGTGTTATTTACGCCATTTGCAATTACACTGTGATTTTTTTGTGGTATAGAAAGGAAGATTTTTCCACTACCTCTGCCATGTACTCTTTGGGCATTTGCTATTTTTCTTGGAAGGCATGGTGACAGCATGGGTCAGGCAATCAGAATTTTATTGAGTACTGGCGGATACCATGTTGGCTTCCTCATCCTACCCCATTAAGCCACCCTAGGGATCCTCCTGCATAGATAGCTGACTGACTTCAACTTTTGGGCCCTGTCAGCTGTAGCTTTCATCAAGTTTCCAAAGGCATTCATGACCCCAGAGAGGTTAAGTGAATGAGTAAGTTCACACTTGTCTCCCTGAAGGATCTAAAATGCAGGTGGCATTTGGACAGGTTCACAGCTGCTCCAATCCGTAGTAGTGTCCCAGAATTTCCTTTTACCTAGATGGGGGAGGAGGAACATCTGTAAATGTGAATCTAGAGTAAAACTTGACCTCCAAGAAGCTGTAGGGCTTCTGGGCAAATGATGGCGAAGAGCTACATTATTAGGACAGGCCTAGAAACCCAGCTTGCCAGAGAATGGCCCTGGTCATAGCATTTGACATTTTCCCTGTACTCTAGCCAGTGTAGGATTTCTGGATGTTTAAGGCTGTAACCTAACCTGTACTATTGCCTAAGAGTATCCCCTCACCCCACATTGCCATCTAAATGACAAGGATAACTATCAGTAATATTTTGAACTTTCCTGCAAAATTGTGTTCTTCATTGAGTGCTCTAGGAAGTATTTCTTTACTTGGGCACTTTAGATGATGGTCTGAGCAGAGCAAAAATTAGTGTCACTGCCTTTTTAACGGTTGGACACTTATCATCAAGCCGTGTCAACATCAGTGACGGTATGCCACAAAGGTGTTTGGTCTTGATAAGCTTGTGAAGAAGCAGACTTTGTTGTTGTTGTTTTTTTAAAAAATAGCTATTGGACTCTGTTTCAGTTTCATAATAGAGAGAAAGAGAGAGAAAAAGACAAAGAAGAGGTATTCTTTCCTAAATAGAAAAGACAAAGTTTATAGAAAATAACGCCAAGTTGCTAACCTACTGCTTATCTTTGCCCTGCGATTGTGTTTGTGTGTGCAAGCACACACGGCTGCTAGTTTGTGTACTTAGTATAAGGCCTTTGAATGGATACCAGATTGGCTCTGTAACCTTGGAAGATTTATTTGCTCTCTCAATTCCTTTTATTCCCAATCTTTTATCAAACACTGTTTATTATGTTCTCTGAAATTGTTAAATAAAAGGGACTGTGGAAAAAAAATTTCAAGATACTAAATTTATTCCAGGCTAAAGGTATTACAATAGGATGATGGTGTTTAACCCGTCTACTTGTAGTAAGAAGCCAAGCAAATGGAAATGTGATATATTTAAGAGGGCGTTTCTTAGAGGGGAAAAAAATGTTTGATGTTCCTTCCAGACTGACACTCTTCATTGTATTTTTAATTTAAACATAATTTGAAAGTATGTTTAAAATAACTATAGTGACATTTCTTGTCTGGTTGAACCAAAGGATAATAAGAGATAAATGTTATCTGTAATGCAGGTTACACTGAATCATTAAAAGCCCCGTCTTTGTTAACATACTGAATATGTGATTTGGGAGGAGGAGGAGGAGTTCCCTTTTAGGAAAGATTTTTGGTAGGTCGTCTTTACAGAAATGAGGGAACTGCCCTGCTGATCTGTTTTGAGAAGCAATAAGAAACTGCACCTCACTGTGGCCACCAGGCCGTGGTCCTTTGCTGGTGTGGCTCTGTGCTTTTGCTGGGGAAGGACAACACTGGAAGAGGGTTAGACCCTTCATTCTAAGTTGCTGTCCCCTTAGGAGCTGTGTGCCCTAGTGGAGACAGCAGTATTTGATCCTTGCAAAAGAGAGGATTTCCTCTGCACCCCTTAGGGGATTTCAGGGCTTGGTGCAAAGGGTAATTTCAAAGGATTTACCTTAGCAGCTTTGTCACTGAGTGCGGAGAGAGGAATTTCTGTGATGACTCCAAACTTAGAATAAATGCTAGGGAAGAATCCATAGAGCTCCAAGGACTTCAACCTCCAGGGGAGAAAAGCAGTAATTTATGGATCTCTCTAGAAATTATGGTTGGGTTCTTTTCCCTCTGAACCCAGTCTTCCTTAGTCATGTGACCGGAATTCAATTATCAGTGCCATAAATAATCTTGTGAATGGAAGCAGTGTGTTTGACAGTGAATTTCTGCTTCCTGAAGAGAAAGGAACCTTTAGAAGTTATTAGAAATAATGCTGGACTAGCCATGATTCCGAAGGCGAATGGTCACAGAGGCACAGGACTGGGTCGCCGAAGACAGAGGGTTTTAGATGAGTCAGATTTGTGCTGGGGACGGATGGCATGAAGGTGGGATATGTTTTTTTAAATACATATTTAAAGCAGGCTGTATTTAGAAGTTTATTTATAATTGGTTTTAGGATAAAGCCAGCCTGTTGATGCATAACGGAGTTGATCTTTTGGTTCCATTAGCATCTTTGAAATATTTAACAAGAAGCTGAGTTTAGCAGATGAGCTCTTTCAACCATTGTTGGAGATAAGGCAGCCCGTATGGGATAATTCCTGCTGTAAAACCAGCAGACGTCCCCTTTGTTTTTCCATCTTGCCCCATGCCCTGTGTTCTAGACTAGAGAAGGTCAGCTTTTTATAGTCAGAGGTATGTATGCCTTTGAAAATGGCCATTCCCCTACCTATCCTCAGCCAGTTACAACTTATATCCTGAAGACAGCAAAGAGTGCTGATTTAATTCATTTTACAACCAGTGTCCGTCCTTTCATGGGAGCAAGCAGGCTGGTAAAATTGTTTCAGGAACCAGAACATTTTTCTTGGTTATTTTTAACATAACTTGACCACCCAGCTACACAGGGCTTCGTTCAATTGAGAAAGTCTATCGAATCCAAAAATAATAATTCTTTCTATTTGTCTAGTATTTGCAGTTTTATAAGGAGCTTCACATCCATTCTCTCATTTGATTTTTTTCCGACAACTCCATGAGGTAGAGAGGGCAGGTGTTATCACCTGCAAGTCACAGATGAGGCTTGTGATGAAGCACTGAAACTCAAGTGCTTCTAAGTCCTGCCCAGGGTTTCACAACTAGTAAATGACTGGGACGCGAGCCCCCTAGATTTTATTCTGGCTCAAAGGCCAGTGCTCTTTCCACTGTTTGTTTTGATACCCTTGGAAGGTTCATTGCTCATCTAGGAAAGAAAAATTGGCAGCTCTTGCTGGGGAACACGGAAATCTGCTGGGAGAAACAGATCCGAGAGAGCTGTACTGGCTCAAGAGTAAAATGAGAAAAGACCAAGGGGGTCAGGGGCCTTGGCCACCTGCCCTGGTTCACTCCCTGTGTGATCATGGGCAGGTCACTTAACTTCTCCATGCCTGAGAACTCACTTTTAATCTCGCCAAGGACGATCATCTCTCATCTGCCGTGGCCATCCTGCAGATCTATGGTGAAGATGATAGAGAAGTGATTTCTGTGCGGGGTCCTTGGAGGATACACATTATACATCAGAAAGGTGGTATCACTACACATGTTTTTAGTATTTGAGTTTGAGGTGTGAGGTGGAAAAGCAGTCATTTTCCATTTATAGGGGCCTCAAATCTACCCTCCAGGGAAGAGTAAGGGATTGCTTTATTTGCCCTCAGTCAATTTCTTACTCTTCCTTTATTTCCTTTCTCTCACCTCTCTGGGCAGGACTGTGAAGATGTCCCTAAGCATTTCCTATGCGAGGTGACGGCCTGCCATGGAAGGAATATCAGATTTATAGCCAGATAGCCCAGCGCCACCACTTTCCAGCTGGGTGACCTTGGACATGAGACTTGACTTCTCTCGGCCTCAGTTTCTGTTCTGTCAAGCAGAGATAAGGGTGATGCCTAGGGGATTAGCATTAAGTGAGGAAATGGATGCAGAGTGACCGGCACTCAGTATGCTCTCAATAAACATTATTCTGTGTTAGAGATTGATGATTAGGGCAGAGCTGATGAGAGAAGTCGATGGAGAGAGGGATGGCTTTGGGATTTGGCCGTTTTCTCCACTGGAAACACTGTTTGCTGTATTTTCTATCAGACTTCATTTTGTCTCTCATTTTTTTCCCTCTCAAATGTGAGGTGTCTTCAAGGAAAAGACAACCTAGGAGGTGAGGGCGTCATGCACATGGAGAGGTCCATGGCTAACGGTACTTGCAGAAGTCCCTCTTCCCAGCCTTCCTCAATTTTGAAACACATGCCCTCTCAGCAGGCCAGGGTAGTTTGCAAAGCTGTGAGGAGGCTTCACCCAGGCAGTGCTACGTGCTCAGAAAGTGACACACATATCTACACACTTCACAAAGCAGAACGTTTCTTTTGTTTTCCATGTGATCGAAAATGAAATGGACCTTTAACGGAGTGGGTTGGGGGATTCCACACTCTGTTGTGACTGTGGTACAAGGACAGAGATATGGTATACCCACAGCTTGTAGAAGAATTTGTACTCCTAGTTTCGTCTGGCAGTGGGGTGGGGGAATGAGGAGAAGGAAGTGAGTGAATGAAGCTGCTACCTTGTGGTCCAAAACGAGTGAGTAGCCAGGCATCTGCCATTTGCATTGAAAACTGAGAAGAAGGGAAGGAGCGTGTTTCTGCCTTTGATCCCACGTGGAAGGGCAAATTGGTTTGGTTCTATTCCATAACCTTTGAGTGCCTGCAATGTGCCAGGCACTGTGGTAGGTGCCTAGGGTGTGAGGAAGATAGATACAGATGTCGTCTTTGAGAAGGTTCGTTTGAGCCACTGTGATGGAGCTGAAGTTATGCTTTGAATTATGAAAGTTAGGATTTGGGGATGAACTTTGGATGGGGGACTGAAAAGGAATAACTTGTTCTTTTGAGGGGCACCCTGGCATGCAGTGAGAAGCATCCTCTGTAGCTGGAACGTGTTTGAGGATTGGTATTCTCAAAAGTGTGGCCTCCTCCCCAGTGTGGGTGTAAAGGGTTTCAAAAAATATATCTCAAGACTTGGCATGTATTGGGTATTAGCAGACCAGTCCCCAAGACATTATTGATTGTTGACTTTTAAACTAAGCCTGTCTGTGTTGATATTTATCATTATTTCAAGATTCTGAGAAATGTCGTACAACTACAGATGCGAAAAACTCGTAACTGCATTTCCCCCCCGCCATTATAACTGTTAGAGGAGGGCACCAGGTAGTATTTAGTCATGGTTTTTCTGAATCCTTCTGATACCTTATCTCCTCCCCTGCCTCCCCCTAAAAAAAGACGGTATTAAAAACCCATGTGAGAGAAAGCCTTGTTCTAGTAGGTCAGTATTTATGCAGAGGATTCTCACGTTCATTTATTGCTACACGACATTGTCTTTGTAAGTCAGTTATTTCATAGGTAATTACATCTTTATGCGATTACCTTCTGTCAAGTGACTGTTTCCTTCTTAGGTTCCAGATATATATTCAGTCATTTTCTCACTTATCCATTCAACAATCTATGACACTTACTATGTGCCATGCACGTATTAGGCATGTTTCTGTCTTCAAGGAGCTCACTGCCCAATGAAGAGACAGAAAAGCAAATATAGTAAAGTTTGATCTGTGATAGACTTAAATGCAGAGTATTCCGGGCTATCTTTCTGAGAGAGGTTTCCTCTAAGCTGAGTTTTAGAGGATGACTGAGTGGAAGTTAAGAGGCAGAGGGTTGTTTTGGGGCGGACATAGAAAGAGTAGCATGTGTGAAGAGAAGTGGAGAGCTTGCAGAGAGCAGGGTGTGTTCCAGCAGTGGTGCTTGGTTCAGCCTGGGGCGTGTGAAGCTGCATGCAACTTTCTAAGGCCATGGCTAACTTCCGTGGCCTCAGAGTGGAAAGCTGCGTGGAAGCTGGTGTAGTACTATCACAAGGGCGAGAGTGACACCTTCCCAGGTGCTAATAATTTTTTCCCCTTTGTAAATTTTGCCATCATTTTTACTGTAAATGTTACTGTTTTAAGTTGGGTCTTAAACTTTGCAGGATGAGAGGGGCAGGCATGAATTAGTGAATGGCAGAGGCCTTTTAAATCTCCCTTTAAAAGTAGTCCTACCGAGTTCCTCTTTTCATCTCAATAGATACTTGATAGGACAGAGATAAAATCATGGGTTTTTCTCCCTTCTAATTGCTTACTTTCATTTAAAGCTTTTTTCCATATAAAATGTGTTGATATTAAAAATAACTTATCCTTAATTGTAAATAAGTAATATCTGCCGTATAGAACATCTAGAAAAAAATACATAGGTGAATATTAAAATTAACTCTGCCTTTTTTCATTTTTTCTTCCATTCTTTCCTTCTATGCATTTAAAAATAAAAGCAGGATCACACTGCAATGAAATAATTTTTTAAAATCCATTTATTCAAGAGATAGTTGTATCATTACGTTTCCATAGCAAAACAAACCTTTTAAATCCTCTGTAGGGAACTCTGACAATTATTGGGCATACCAAAACTGGAAAAGCAGAAGTAACTGTATTTCTCCCCATCTATATTTAGTTCTCTATTTATGAGAAAGTTCAAAAGAAGCTTAAGAGGAGTTAGTTCAAAAATAACTTCAAATGCATGTTATAGGGTAAGTTATTCCAACCTCCTATACTTTCTATATGTATCTTAAACAGTGCTTAGTGAATTCATGATGACGGTAATAATAACCCTGATTTTAAAAAAGTAATACCCGTATAACACCATTTACCTAGTGATGTCATGTACATTATCTCATTTAATTCTTACAACTCACTGTTGTTACCACTAATTCTAAAGACCAAAATATTGAAGCATGGAGAAAATAACCCTGTGCCGTGATCCTCAGGTATGTTCTGAATCATTAAAGAGGGTTATATTATATGTAGTATAGTGTTTATAGTAAGAATGTTTTGTATCCTCTATGTGTGTGTTTTGGAACGCCATGCATTATATACAAGCCTCTTGATTTTTAAGCTAGTCAGACTTCCCTTTCCATAATCCCCCTCCTTGAATTTAAGCCATTCTGAATAAAGAGGAGCTTTAATAAACCATCTCTATTATTGGTTCTATAAGACCTTGACATTTGCAAACTTTATTTTCTGTCTTTTGTCCCACACAGTAGCCACTCTTGCAAATCAACCTTGGGAAGTTAGCATTCTTAATGAAGATCTATAGGAGGCTTTCTCCTTAGACTGTAAATCAGCTCTTTCAAGGCACCATTCATCTCTTCCTTTGAGCGCATGAATTGGTATATGGCACCTTGCAAGAGCTCATTTATCTTAACGTGGGTTCCTAGTTATTCCCTCTGCCCACTTCCCCTGGATCGCCAGGGATCAAGGCAGAAGTGCAGTAGAGGATGGCTTTGTACTTTAAAAGTTGCCAAGGTCAGCTGAGGTGCCTGTGACATTGACTTACAGAGAGCTGGTACTGAGTATCACCCATAACTTTTAGGGTGGTATCACCCACACCAGCAAAGGAGTTAATTTGCTAAGCATTCGAATTATGCTTGGTTAATTAAAGGTGGCCAGAGGATAGACAAAACAGTAGGAGAAAACGTTTGTTACTGTATCCTACCATCAAACATTTTTTTTCCTCTTTACCAGTTGTCCAAATTATATTGGCATCCTTTTGGCTTCATAATTAATTCTATGCTGATGAGAATGATGAACCTTTATGTACCTAGGCTATATATTCTAGGTGCTTTTACAAATGCTCTATGTTTTTCTTACAATTCTACCATGATAGAGGAGTCATTATCCTCATTTCTCATAGGACGAGTTGGTCATTACTGAGATTAAATAACTTGCTGAAGAATACATAACCAGAAGGGCAGAATCAGGATTCAAAACCAAGCATCTCCAACATTTGCCTCTGTGACCATCCTCTGGCAAGGCTGCAGCTTTACTGGCGTCACCCACCGTTTGCAGGATGCTGCAGAGTGTACATAACATTCTGCTAACAAATTAATCGAGGCAGAATACGGGTATGAGGTTACAGTTAGCAGTGGACGCCGAGGCCAAGCTCACGTTGCTAATGGTGCTAATGCTTGTTTTTATAGTTTGGGTTTCCTCACAAGCAGACCCTGAGACAGAGTTTTGGGTGTAAGTAGTTTATTTGGGAGGTGATCCCAGGAAGTGTGGGGAGGAAGTAAGTCCAACAAAAGGCGCCTTAATGAGCAGATTATCCCTGTGAACAGTTGGGCCTCAATCGCTGGGGGTCCCCCACTGAGAGTCCGGAGCACATGCCTCATGCTTGTTTCACCGAGGGCCAACTCTTGTCCTTCATTGGTTGAGGTTGCTCCTGGTTACATTAATTCTCCTGCACTTCCAGCCTGTTCCTCTCTGCCCTGTGGACAGAGAAAGCCCTGAGGCAGAGGGACTCAGGTGTTTGAATTTGAGACGGGAAAGCTTGTCCACCCCAGCAGTAGGTGACCCCCAGGGTGAGACGGGCAGCATGTGAAAGGCACCAATAGTTTCTCCTACATTTGCTTTTGAAGCCAACACTTGTGCTGATAAAGGTGCATCTAGACTGGTCACCCGGACTAGAGGGTTGACACTTCGTATGAGCCAAGCAAGGCAGCGGGGAAGGCAGTGAAGCTGGGATTAGTCCCGAGGGAGGAACTCAGGACTTGGAGTCAGGCAGTCTCAGGCTTTGGTCCCAGTTTCTGCCACTTATTAAACGTGTGTTAGCAAATCACTTAATTTCTCTGAGCCTCAGTTTTATTATCTATAAAGTGGACATAGCTGCCTTACAGGGTCCGTAAAAGCCTTTGTAAATTATAAAGCAATATGCAACATTGGTGCCCCTGATCGAGGCCTCTGATGGAGCGCTAGGTGCTAGTGGAACTTGGAGCGCAGCTGTTTGCCTTATGTGATGCTCCTGAAGGGTGAGTGCCATCTTAATACCCCCCGGAAGCCTATCCTCAAATATCCTGACACTTTGGAAGTCAAAGGTCAGTGAATTCAAACCTTGTCTAGGCCCCTCCTTCTCAATGTGGTTTCTGACCAACTGAGAACTGGTAACCCCAATTCTGCACCAGAGCGAGACTGTATTTGCAGTAGCTCCCTATGAAGTGCCGATTTCTTTTCTGGTGAGAGTTGATTTGGATTTGCAACCCTGTAGATCAAGCACTGGTTCCTCTAGAGGTCCATCAGCCTTTTTAGAAGATGTCAGCAAGGCTTTCATCTCTCACACTCTCAGTTTGTTTTTGGTTTCTGACCAGAGGCTGACTCTTCCATGTCAAGTGAATCAGGCCTCTCTCCACATGTGATTTTGGCCCTAATGTGGCCAAGAACTGCGTGGATGGCTGGGAGCCCCCCTTGGTATCCACCCTTCAGTACCCCCTGGCTCCTCGGGAGTCACATTCCAGGAGGAGAACACATGGCCCTGGCTGTACCCCCTCACATCCAGCGCCATACCCAGGACTCTGTGCCTTCACCCCACCCACCCAGTCAGCCCCTGGCTTGAACTCCATCACTCAAGAGGGAACATTAAAAAACCCACACCTCTGACTCATGCTTTGATTTTGCGGCCTAAAGAGGCAAAGACGCCGTAAGGAGCTTTTAGGGGCCATCACCATGGAGCCTCTTTATTGCCTAGCAAGAGCCTTAAATGATAATGGGAAACCTCACTATTGATTGGCTGACTCTTAATTCTTCCTCTTTGGGTTTCGAAGTAGAAGTGATGGTCCAGAATATTTATATTACTCATTGGATATATTAAATTAAACATACGAAAGTCCTGAAGCCATTTAAGATGAGGTTGCAGCATTGGTGAATAGGACTTTATTACCAAAAGAGGGAATAGTAGCTTTTAGTTGTGGCTTATCTGGAAAGTATATTGATGATAAGAATGGCTCAGCAGAGGGCTTGGGACTCTCAAAAGGGGCTCAGAGTGTGTTTCTTTTTAAGAAAGTTCTTCAGGCCCATCCTCTATAAACACCCGGGGCTATGGTGTGATGGAGGGTGTGGTAACAAAGACTTAACTTCTATCCTGGCTGAAGATAAGCCCTGTTGACATCTTGGCAGAAGGCTGTTAGTGGGCTGTTAAGGACCAGTGCTTGAGTTCTGGGGCTGCAAGTCTCAGAAGAAAACGTCCTCTTTCTATAAGAAGCCGCATGAAGTACAACCTTACTGGATAGTGTGGGATTTAGAGTATTTATTTCTCTCTCTCTCATCTTAAACCCAGTGGAAATTAGAATGGATGAGAGGATTGAATGATTCTGTTAAATGCCTGGTCAGGCATGTTAGGGCTACAATTGTTGTTGTAAAGGATTTCCACCCCCTGGAAAAAATGCAGAGCCTGCGGCAGTGAAATGGTTAACATGACTGCGGCTCTTACAGGTTTCCCCAGATATGCTTACTTGGTGTACAATGGATAATTGTTAGCTCTTGTTATGCAGATGATGTTGCAGATGGAGTCCTGTACCTGCATGCATAGCAAATGAATTAGACTGGCAATCCCCTTTATAAAGCATAAATATGTAATTTGTTCAGCTGTTGTAATTAAATATGTATGTGTGAAACAGCCACCATTCAGGTCATTAATGATGCGCCATGCCAAATTAGAGCTTACAGACAGTAATGTACATTGTTGTGCAATGAGGGAATTGCAAATAACATAGCTAAGCCTTTCCTAGTAAAGTGATGCATTCAGCAGCTTTTAAAAGGAATATTACATTTGTGACATTATTTTTATTTAGAAGGTACTTTTTTGTTCATTGTGGAAGTCTATAAGATGGAATTTTATCACCAGTTCAGTTTTATTAATGTTTTCACATTTTATCGTACAAATGCCACAGACTTTATTAAACATGCTGCTTGCTGATAAGTCTTAAGTACCTACTTACGTATAAAACAGCAGTTGCCCCTGTTTTTCTACATGGTTGTGATAGAATTGATGTATCATGGCACCTTGGAATGCCTTGATTATTCCACTGCATTAAAAAAAAAAAAAACCCTCATAATATTTCAACTCTATTCCCCACTGATAGATAAAGAAATTCCTCTGACAGTAAACAGTATTTTTATTTCCATAGAAATTGAGCTGAGAAAAATGCAGTTATCAAAATATAAACAAATAAAAGTGGTAAATTTGTCTCTTGTGCTTTAATTCCCAATGAATTACTTGTGAATCCAAGGAATTTCCTAAGAAAAGTGTCATCCATGGGTCAGAATGGTTGTTTTTAAAATATTAAGACTCAAAGTTTGTGAAGTTAATGCACTTGGGAAAATTATCATTCTGTCCTTTTTCTCCTTGGTTTCATCTTACAGTCTTTAAAATACTTGAAGCTGAAATTTAAATATATTAAAACTTTTTATTTTAAATTCTTTCTGCATTTGTTGCCTACAGACAATCTATTTTTAACATGCATGTTGTTTTGACGGTTGGTACTGAAACTATAAGAGCTAACCCATCTTGACCTTTTCTGTCCACCAGGGCAGCAGGAGGAAGCGTCTCAGAGTTAATTCTGTCTTGTTCACAGCTGGGAACAGAACATTCCTCTGTGATCCTCTTGCCCATGATTCGCTGGGATCTCTTGGAAGTCAAACTTGATACCATAAGTCCTGGGCTTCTGAGGTTGAGCACAGACCAACCATACTGACACATTTGGTTAAGAATTAGATTAGACAAGACCTAGGTAGTCGTTAAAGTTTCACAAACAATTGAAAATGGAATTATTTGGTACATTATCTTAGTTTTGCAACAAATTCAAATTTAGAAATTTCTTTAAGCCCAAGATCAATCAAGATTCAGGACCTTGAAGAATTTTCAAAGTTAGAACTCTGAATTGTGCATGGATGTAAAATTTTCTTTATTTTCAACAAACAGCAAATGTTTCAATTAAGCAAATATGTATTTTATTTGAAACAGATGAAATCATAACAGCTTGGCTTGCTTTACCTAAATTATTGTTCTATCAAAAATTTTACTTAAAAGAATCTCTTATCCTCATGTTCTGATTTTTTTTAATCCCATTTTCTGTGTAACTTTTCAGTTCAACTAAGCAAACATTTCGTTTGCAGCACTGAGGAAAAGTTTGATTCATGCATTACTGTTTATGAAATAGAAATGTTATATGGATGACAGTGATTTAAAAATATGGCGACTTAACTTGGTTGTATTCAGGCTGCCTTTACTGAAAACCGAAAACCATGAAAAGACTTTGCCCTGCTAGCTGCTTGCTTAGCGTAAACTATGAATTCATAACTTCTCTGAAAAGATTTTCTTCAAGATCCTTTTCTCATTCAGTCCCTTTATCCCAATTAGAGATCTTAATCTTCTGATGGGCAGCTGCTTTTATTTCTACCTGTTTCAGAACTATGGTACCGGTAAAATAGCGTAACTAACGTTATGTTTTGGTTTTCGGAGAGAGAATTTGAAGGACGCATGGGTTTATTTAAAATATTCGATTGCAGCTATCTATCGGAGGTCTCTCCTAATTTATTTTCTTGCAGGAATTTCAAAGATGCTTCAATTCATCAAATGATGATGATTGAGGAATTTAACCATAGAATAGGTAGGGATGAGAATTGGGAGGTGTGCAGGAGTCACTGGACCCGAGAAATGCCCCGTGGTTTGGTGAGGTGGGATTGTGTGAAGAGGTCACAGGCCCTGCCGAGGTAGCTTCCAAGGAGCGGACACTTGTTTTGCAGCAATGGTAGCAGGTATATGGGTGGTTTGGCTCATTCAGGCTCCTCTCTCTGGAGGAACACGTGTTAAAACCATCAGCATGTCTATCGGTCTTTTATTAACTGTGGCAAGGCTGTGCATTAAAGAATACAATCATCACCAAAAGGGTGGGAACAGCCCAGTGGCCAGGGGCCAGGTGCTTTAGGATAACACACCGCAGGCAGGCCTGGCCAATCACATGCGCTCTTCTGCTGGCAGTTGCTCCTTTGGCCACCACGGCAGTAAACACTTTCCCTTGGATGTTGGTTTTCTGTTGTGTCTGGCAGCCACACAGGGCTGCTTGAACTTTAGCCAGAGGCAAATATTTATACATCAGAGTGTGCAGTGTTCAACTGGTCAGGCCTGAGAGGGAAAATGAGAGACCTCCGTGCCTTTTCGCCAAAGAGGATGTGTCCTCCCGCCACCCCCCCCCCTCCCCCCCCACTGCTTCCCCTTCCACAGAGTGACTTGGTGAAGTGGGACCATCCTGGAGGTCGCTGGAGCTCAGGCTGCACGTGCTTCTTTCCCAAACGTATCCAGGCGCAACCTGGGGGTGTGCTTTCCGAAGGGAGGGTGTCCTGACATTTCTGCCTGCTCCTTTAATTCCTCTTGGAAGGTTTACAGTTAATATTTTCCCTGGAACATTGTCAAGCTTTTGACAGAGCCCGAGTGTATGCCGAACTGTGAAATCGAGCCGGAGAAGCAAGTTGTGAGAAATCTGTTTCTACTCAAATCCGTAAGGTTTCGTGAAAAACAAAAACAAAAACAGAAAACTTAAGGGGAGAAGCCGGGAGCCGGGCCGGCTTCTCGTGGTGCGGGCTCGGCCGCCATTTTAAGAAGCCGGCGCCGGGCGACGCTGGGCTCCTTACATGGCGGCTGTATTTACTTGGCCGCAGCCAATCACGCCGGCCGGGCCGGGCACGTGACACGCCACGAGGGCACGCTCAGCCATTTCCTCGCTGCTGAAAAACTTGCTACCTACACAGAGCACTTTACCTTGTTTTGCATGCCAAATGTTCCTGCAGAATGTGTCTAGCAGACTGGCATTTGTCCATAAAGTTATTTTAGTAGGTAAAAAGTCTCTGAGCACTTGAGCTTTGTGCATTCTTTATGTAAAATGGATTTCCCTTCTTGGCCAGAGGCCAAGGGTACAGCACACTCGCTGGGTGAGAAGAGAGCTTCTCTGCTGAGAAACTGGTGGACCGACACACTCTAATTTTTTGGCTTCTGACCAAACAAGCTCGATGGATGCCAAAATTCAACAAAATAACACGTTATTGTGTGATAGAAGCCGTGCTCGAAGAGAGCAGGAACTCAGAGGAACTTCATACTGCCTCCCCCACCCCGTCCTCCCCCCCCAAAGCATTGTCACTTTGGGGAGCTTTCCTTGGGAAACGAAAGGAAAGTGGCAAAATGCAACGTAGACAGTAAGGTGTAATTTGCACATAAACACGAAGGAAGGAACTGAAAGAAAACAGAGGAGTTAAAAATTGCTTTTATGAACTTTTCCCAGACATAAGACACAGTAGCCTGACTTGACTCTGCTTGCATTCTTTTAACCCTGTAGGCTCCATCTACGTGTCTCGGCTGAGTGGTGGGCTACTCAATATGCAAATAAGAATTAACGTGAGATTTAAGCACTTTAAAAAGACTTAAATCTAAGGATAGCTGCAAATGCCAAATATGGACTCTTGGCAGGCTTCTTAGGAACAACAGAAAAGTTCGTACGTTTACATGTTTTATTACGCTTTTGCCCCCTGACGTCTGATCTTGAGTGAAGTCTGCTGTTAATTACGTGCGTGGAGTAAGTAAGCCCTCTGTACCTCAGTTTCCACATATGTACAATGAAGACATTAAAGAAGATAGTTAAGATCCTTTTGAGCTCTCAGGACACCAGAAGTTGAACTTGAATAAACAGCAGGCATAAGTATAAAACACATCTTCAGTTTTTGTGTGGAAATTTGTCAATCAAAAGGGGAAAAGGGGAATATCTCTAGTTCAAACCACCGTCATCCTTCCTCAGACTACTTCTGTAATCCTGGGTGTTCTGCCTTCTTTCTTTCTTGCTTCTTCACACGGCAGCCAGAGTGGCCTTTAAAGAATTCAATTAGTTTTTTTTATCATCCCTCTGCTTAAAAACCTCTCATGGTTTCCCATGGATTTAGAATAAAATCCAAACTTGTTGCCATGGCCTACAGACACTGCATGGT
Source organism: Balaenoptera ricei (assembly GCF_028023285.1). Taxonomy (NCBI): domain Eukaryota; kingdom Metazoa; phylum Chordata; class Mammalia; order Artiodactyla; family Balaenopteridae; genus Balaenoptera; species Balaenoptera ricei. Next base: position 52,335,849 of record NC_082639.1, read on the forward strand.
CTCCTTCTCCAACCTCACTTTATACCACGGATTCCTTGGATGCCACACTGGCCTCCTTTTGATTTTTGGAACCTGTCAACCTCTTTGCTCCTTGTTGTCTGCTTAGAATGCATTTTTTCCTGGCTCTTCCTGTGGCTGGCTTATTCTCACCTTTCAGCTCTCATTTCAAATGATATCTCTGTAGAGGAGCATGCTATCTAAAATCAGCCTTCATATTGATATTTTTCATAGCACTTTTAGCAATCTGAAGTGGTCTTGTTGATTTATTTGATTACTCATTTTAGACCCATTTTCAGTCCCACAATGATCTTTACTGTTCTGTTTTCTGCTTTTTGTACCACACGTAAGCACATTGGGAATGAAATGGGCAAATTAGAGTACTCCGAAATACGTACTTCATTTACCTTTAATTTCACTGTAGAGTCCTATATTTTATTACTTATACTCGGAAAACTTTTATTATAAAATGCCTCCTTAGATTAATGCTTTCAGTTGTCTACGGAGAGTCAGTAGAACACATTGGTTCAGAGGACAAAGCTGGGAACCCTCAGTGGGACTGTCCTTGGATCTTGCCTCTGCCATCGACCAGCTGCGGGAACTGAAGCAGGTGACTCAGCTACCCTTCACCTCAGTTTCCTCGTCTATAAAGTAGAGTTCAAAATAGTCCCTTCATCCTAGGACTATTGTAAAGATGAAATGTGATATCATGTGTAAAACTCACATCACAGAAATATTAACTATTACTACTACTGTTAACTACCACTCCTGTGAGTTAAGAACAGTGTGACAGGCTCAGTCCTGGCGGCAGGAGTGCAGCTGTGCTAAGAAACATCCCTGTCCATTCAGTCCGTGGAAGGGACGTCTGTGTCAATGACCTGCTGTAGGTGAACTACCTACAGTACGTTGTGCCAAGAGCTGTAAGGATATGTGAACAGGGCATTAACGAACACAGAGAGAGGAACGTCTGCCTCTCAGTAGACAGCGAAGGAGCACTGGGCCAGATTAAGTAGTTGCCCTTCAGCCCGCCCCCACGGTGGGATAGCCACCTCCAAAGAGAGCAGGTTGCCGGAGCTGAAATGGCACACAACCCAGGTTGCTAGCGTCGTCCCTCAGCTGCCTCTCCAACTGCCATAGCTGCCTTCGTAATTTAAAAATTACTCTTCCCGTTTTATATTTCAGCTCAGAAATCGATGCATCTGTGAGGCAGTTTGTTTTCCTGGGGAAGTGTAAGGAGCCCTGGTGGTGGTATGGAGACGCGCTGCGTTTAGACTCAATATTGCCACCCACTCCCTCCGCAGTGTCAGAGAACAGCCTCGGAAAGATCTGTTCCTTCCCCTCGCACCCTGGGTACCACAGACCGGCCCATCCTCCCGGACTCTGCTTATCCGCAGGAGTTAGGGAAGCAGCGATGGCCCCCACCTTGCCTCTGGTTCTTGTTCCTTTGGTGCCTCCCATGTCTCCCTGTCTCCAAGACTTTAGAGCTGGATAGACGGCCCTGTTTCCCCCAGCCAGGGTTCCGTGCCCGCTAAAAACCAGGGCAAGGCTCCCGATAGCCCAATTTCCCTTTTCCTCTTGTGGAAGTGGGTCTCTGCGAGAGGGGACGGTGCCCTCTCTGTGCCTGGACGAGGCAGTGGTGCGGCCGCGTCTCTTTGACTCTGCTGTCCTGGTGCAGGTGGGCTCTGAGCTCCAGAGGTGGGGAGGGGGGGGCCTGGTGTGGTTGGTCGTGTAACCGAAACGGAGTGGGCTTATTCTTGAAGTTTTCCTGCGTGACCATCTTTAGAGTTCAGAGAAGGAGGAACGCAGTCCCCCGAAGCACCGAGAGTTACAACATAAAATAGCTCTGCTGCGTTGAACAAAAGCACCTATTGTGTGGTGTACTGCAAAGCAAGATGTATACTGGGAACTCAGAACAAGATACTAGAGATTTCTTTTCTTTCTTTTTTTATTTTTGCCTGAAAAAATTTGGTTTCCCCATATGAATTATGCATTCAGTCTTGGGTCTTAAAACAGAATAACTTAATGGTGTGGGTTCTAATCCTGGCCGTGCCACTTGGCACTGTTTGATTTTAGGCAGATTATTTAACTCTGTGCTGCTGTTGCTGTTGCTGCTATGTAGGTGAATTTTGTAATTAATCTTCTAGGGCGTTTATGGTGGATGGAAACCTGTTCTTCTAAGTTAGTCATCAGTCATTCAGCGTACCTAAAAATTTCCTTCCTTTAATAGTTAGGGCCAGTTTTAGTCATTATTTTACCATTAACGGTTGCTACCAGGCCATACCTAATATGTATCTTTTCCAAGTTAAATAAATTACTTAAGGTCATAATAATTGGTGCTTGAGTTGATATTCAAAGTCCTGTATGTCTGATTCCATCTGGAGATAAATTATTTAGCTTAAGTACAGGAAGTGTTTCCTCGCCTGTAAAACGAGGGTAGCAATACCTACGTAACAGGCTCTTTGTGAAGATGATATGTGATACCTGTAAAAAACGGCCAGTCGGGTGCCTTTTACAAATTTGAGGGCATCGTGGCTAGTCAGGCATTCGGGCTCATGAGGAACCAACAGATAATCTGTGATCAATTCAAAGTCCTTGAGTCAGGGGGTGTAGACAAGGCGAGGGGGTCAAGGGGGTGGGTGGTCTTCTGTGGCCAGGAGAAAGCAGGTGAAGAGAAGGCAAGGTGAAGAGGAGGGGGATTCGGAAGCCAAGGCAGACAGAGCAGGAGTCCTGAAGATTAGGTGTGGGGTTGGACCTGATCTTTGGGCCACAACTCCTGGAGTTCTGCTTTCCTCTCTGCTCTCTGTCTGGGTAGCACATGGCTTCAGAACCTGGAGTACAGGTTACAGGTATGGAGAGAAGTTTCTTTTTTTTTTTAATTTAATTTTATTTATTTAGTTTTACACAGCAGGTTCTTATTGTTATCTATTTTATACATATTAGTGTATATATGTCAATCCCAATCAATGGAGAGAAGGTTCTAAACGTGGTTCAAAAATAAGCCACAGGTCGCTTCCCCTGTTTTCCAATAAATACTGTATTTCTAAATCAGTAAGTTCACCACTAATGTTTTATTTTATAGGATCCATTTGCCTGTATGAAAAAAAGACTTCCTTGTCTTACATGTAAGGAGAGCAGGTCAATAGGAGCGCTAGGAATGTTGGATCATAGGCACTCATTAAATACTTGCTGATGGATTGATTTGTTTGGATCATATCTGGAATTGGGGAAACTCTCGTGCATATTTACAGCTTTAGGAAAAGGGAAAATGTCATATATGGCTATTTCTGATTATGATGCTAATGAGTTTTAATATTATTGATAGTGTTCATTGAATGCTGTTGTGTGGCAGGGAGGCAGTGTTCTAAGCCTCTATGTCAGTTATTTCATTTAATCCTCACAATACCCTCTGAGTGAGGTACTTTTATTCCTCCTATATTCTGAGTGGAAAATTGACACCAGTCAGGTGACTCCAAAGCCACCGTCTTAATCACCCCACATGTCTCCATCTTCAGAATAGTTCCATCTTCATGGTACTTTGGACTAATGAATCCTCGCCCCAGCACCATGAGGTTGGTGAATTCCTTCGTTTGCTGGATAGTTCTTACTTCTGTGCTACCAGAATTGGGCTAGGCATGGGATGGGATAGGGAATTATTTCTGGAGGCTAAGTCATTTTCCTAAGTAGGGCTGCTGTCAGAATTGTAATTTAAAGTGCCAAGTTCATGGCTTGCAGTCTTGTGCTTGTAAAACAGACACACATACTATATCCTGTTTTTATGCTTACATCACAGGAATGATTTGCATTTATTCAGACACAAATAGGGCAGAGTGGAAACTAATGTGTCTCAGGATTTGTTGCAGATTTTATCATTTACACATCTTGTGATGTAACTGATTGGGTCTGATTTGAGGCATCTACTGAAACAAATAAACAAAATGCTTTCTGACCTTTAGGTACAAAGTTTGGAATCAGAATATGTGTGAAATCAGGACCCAGGGATATGAGTTGGATGATATACTTAAAATGTAGACTATATTTGATTGCCCTTGTATCAAGGATTTTAGTTATATGACTTAGAGTTGGATTTCTTGCACGAGTTAAGTCCATTCTTTTCCTTCCCCATGGCAGGCTTTTTATCATTTTTGGTACTGAGCACCAAACTCTCCTGGCAGTTTTTTAATTGAGGTTTCGTAGTTTTAATGGTCTGGTACTATAACAAGCCAATTTTGTGCCAGAATTTTTCCAAGACCAGACATGGGCTTTGACACCACAATAAATTAGAGATAAATAAATAAAGAAACATGGCAGTGAAAATGTGGGAAGTTTCTTTAATGTTTTTTGTTTTTTAAACTAGCAAGTGAGCCCTACTTGTAAATTTCAGGCATGTTTTCTTAGTACTTCAGCTCAATGTTACAATGCTTAGCTACATTAATCTGTTACTGGGTAACTCCAGAAAGAATGTTAGATCAAACCATTAGGAGATTGGCGATTTTTTTTTTTTTTTCCTCTGAGCATTATTGAAATTTGACAACATTCTCATAGTCTCTGCTTTCATTTAAGGATTTGGCTATCAAAAATAGTAGGGGTAAGTGAAAAGAACCAAGAGAAACTAATGACCAAATGAATAGTAGTATTTAAAGTCGCAAGTTGCTATGATACAGGCTTCACCGTGACCTGGATGGATAAGGGCTAAACAGGATTTGCTTTCTGGACAATCTGGGTGCCTGTTCCACCAATTCTGTTTGTCTGCAGCCTGCCTTTTTGGCCTCCTCCTTTTCCCAGCACCACTTATTTCGGTTCTGAGAAACGGCTTCCTCCCATTACATGCACCAATTCAATTAGGCAGGAGATAGTGCTGAAGGTTTTTGATGCCATCAGCTTCTGGTGTGCGGACAGTAGCTCTGTTTAGAAGAACTTTGTGAGGGTGTTGTGATGTGCATCTCTCTGGATTCTGATCCCTTCTCCACTCAAGACTTTCAAATCAGTTTCTCTCTCTTCTCTTCTCTCCTTTCCCCTCCCCCTTCCCTCCCCCTTCTCTTTCCTTTCTCTCTTCCATGACACAAAATGGGGATGATTGCACTGATCAAATCCAAGCCCTGCCTTTCTTCACAAATATTGGTAAATCATTTGGAAGCCATTGCTTTTCTTTCAGATGCTAAGTGATGATAGCCCTTTTCTGAGCCCTGAAGTTTGGAATTTAGTTTGCCCCTGCAGGAACCTGTTTCCTTTTTCTAAACTGTGCCTTAAAATTTACAAAAAAGGACTGAACAAGCTTTGAAGCATCTTAAAAATAACCCAACAAAAAACTTCCTTCTCTTTCTTTAGTCTACTAAACTTTGTCTAATTTTAGGCCACCGTGTGGAACTAAGCTTTTATTGAGGTTTGAAATGTCAAAATAAGGAGGGATTTGTGTATATTTTCACTTTTGACTTCATTTACTGGAAGTGCTGAAGCACCAAGGGGGAGGTGGTTTTGGAAGTATTTCTGATCTAAAGAGGAAGTTCCATAAATCATCCATGGTAATGTCTCATTTGGTATTCTGGGGAGGTGTAGGCAATTTTTGTCATGCATCCTGGCCTTTGACAGTATACCTGGTCCTAACCTGGATTTCAAAATTTGAACATTTCTGTTGCTCACTCTTGAAAATGTTAATACTCATATTCTTAAGAGCTTCTGTTAAATATTTTTCAGAGCCTAATATACAGTTCAAAACTGGCAGGCACTGTCAGAATCCTATGACACGGGAAAAACCATGGCTGTTACCATCAAATGTGCCCCCCCAGACCTACCAACGTTGGCCATGTGTTTGGTTTGGACCAATTTATAAAATGTTCACATGCTTGTGAAAATCTAAATCTCTGCTATTCAGAATAGTTGAGTATAAAATTGAACAGAAAAGTATAAGAAAAGAAGCTTTTCTGTGGCTCCCAGTATCTCTCTTTTAGTCACTGAGTGCTATGAGAAGGATCTTTTTCATTTCCAGGTTTTCCACTCTTAGAAGTCTCTTTGGTAGAATTACATCTAGTGAGAAGTGGAACTTACTATGCTTCCTATGTTGTCCCTGCCTCTCCCCATCCAGAGAAAGATAGAGTAGCTTCTGAATGAGGTGTAGCAGAAATAAGTGGGTTCTAACAGGTAATCAAAATTAATAGTTCTTTCTCTATTTACAAAGGTGCAGTAGGAGCTTTTCAATGTTATTCTGCAAATGTTTTCTCTACTAATGTGGTAGAAGAGAGATGATGAAGGATCATCGTCTATAGTCAGTTGTATTTTGCTTCTACCAAAGACAGTACACCAGTAAGATATATTTCCTGGACAAGCTACAGATTTGCTGTATCCCATCTGAGTTCTGATGGTTAATGCATTTATGTGATAATCGGCCCACTTTTCCCTTTAAAAAATTCCCCATTGATGTCCTTGTTGCCAGAAGGCAAATATCCTAATTTCATAGGACTGATAATTATAGGACAGATTCTTAGGAATATGTCTCCTTATACTTATATTTTTATTAAGGGCTTTGTCTACATGCATCCAAAGTCAGCTTAACTTTTTGACCCAATTAACGGATTGGCCTGATGAAGTTAATTAAAAGAGGGGAAGCGCTTGTGCAGAGAGGACCAGCATTAGTATAATGTGGTAGTTAAGATTAACAAGACTGATTTGATTTGATAATTAATTAATTTGATAATTTGATTAACAAGATAATTTAGTGTCAGTCGGAGACCTGGGTTCCAATCCATATTAGCTAGGTGACCTTGTCTTAAATGTTTTAAGTGTGTTTTCCCCCACCTATTAGAATGGCATGATAGCACATACCTCATAAGGGTGCAGTGAGAACTGGTGAAATCAGTCATGTAAAGTGCTCAGCACAGCGCTTGGCTCAGAGTTGCTGGTGGACAAAAGTACCTTTTGTTACGTTCTAGGATTTTTAGATATGTGTCCTCGGAAGGACACCATGTCTCAGATGGCTGTCAGATTTCTTTCCAAGTGAACAGAGTCACTTCTTTTTCTGAAGACATCAGTAGCACAAGCCATCATATGGTCTCTGAATTTTTCTCCACCTTTTTGCAGTTGAGACATTCCTCCCTTTCTTATTCACATCAACTTCAGATCATAATAATAGTCCCTATATTAAAAAAAAATTTAATAATTTCTCTACAAGCTTATCTTATTTCATTTTCTCAAAACCCCATAAGGTGGTCAAGGTAGAGGTGAGGTCATAGAGATACAGAATTTTAGAGGTGGCAGGAAATGTGGTGGCCTGGACTCTACCCCATCATGTGGTTGGTGCAGAAGCACCGTGTTCAAGTTCTGTGTAGTAAGTGGCGAAGCTGGCAAAGCAGATGTGAATTCAGGGCCCTTTCCACCACACCATGCTGATCACTTCTCTTTTTAATTAGAAAGGCCCTATTCCTGGCCTCTTATTGACAAGTTGCTCATAGCTCTTAATTTCTAGGGTTCTCAAAACTGTTTAATGAGTATATCTGGATTAAATCCAGATACTCTTGACGATATGGTGCTTTCAGTTTCAAAGATCCCTGTGTAAGTACAGCATAGAATCCATAACAGTTTCCTATCAATTTGCCCTTTTTAAAATCGTGGCTCTTTTTCTATAGCCCTCTGAGAAATCAATTCTGTAGACCTCTGCTGCTTTCTGTCTCCACCTCTTGTCACATGTGCTCCTCTGACTGTAGCTGCCACACTTAAAATAATGATAGCTAGGAATCAGTACTGAAATACTTTCAATTAATTCTTATTTCTGCAATATGGCCATTACAGGGCTTCTAGGTATGCATTTAACAGATTTTCCTTTTCCTATTCTATTTTATGGAATGTTAACTTTGTTCAACTGAGATTCCTTTGTCAGAACTGCTCTGATCACTGGGTCTTACGCAATCATGAATATGTACCCCTGTTAGTTAATATTATCTTAGCCACATAAGAACATAACCAACTTGTATGTGAAATGCAACCCGAGGGGCTATAGGTTTTTCACCTACATCTTAATTTTCTTGAATTCTTTGTATTTCACTTCTAATCTGTAATTTACTCCCATAAATAATATTGTTCTCCTGACCTTTCCTCCATACCCTCCTCCGTACATTTGCCTTTTTCTTATTTTTGGTTACATTGTGTCACTCAAAGTTAAGAAATTTAAAAATATAATTTATTGCCTTATCTATATTATCTATAGTTAAACATTTTACTTTTGTATTAGATTTATGAATTCTTTTAACTCCTGACAGTTTTAGCCTATTCATAGGTGATGCTTATTTTCTGTAAATGTTCTGTAATTTGCCATTCTATGAAAGACTCAGTAAAAATTTACGTCAGATTAACAGCAGATATTTTTTAGAACCATAAGAAATATCTCTTTTAAATGCTACTTCTTTATAATATTATTTCAGAGACTAGGAATTCAATTGCAGCTTTTATTAACCGAGTTTTATGATATCAGAAAAAAATACATGTATAAATAAAGCAGAGTAAAATATTCTAACAGTTTTTAATGAGCCTGTTTTTTTCTCACAGAGTAACTGGATTTTTCATAACAGAGACTCGATCTTTTGGGATAGATTTTGCTTTGTTTGTCCACGTGTGAATTCTAATTCTGCTAATATTGATTGGAAAGTTTGGTTTTTTTATTGAAGTATAGTTGATTTACAATGTTGTGTTAGTTTCTGGTGTACGGCAAGTGATTCAGTTATACATAGATATATTCTTTTTCATATTCTTTTCCATTATGGTTTATTACAGGATATTGAATATAGTTCCCTGTGCTATACAGTAGGACCTTGTTGTTTATCTGTTTTATATAGAGTAGTTTGTATCTGCTAACCCCAAACTCCTAATTTAACCCTCCCCCACCCCTTTTCCCCTTTGGTAAACATAAGTTTGTTTTCTATGTCTGTGAGTCTGTTTCTGTTTTGTAACTAAGTTCATTTGTGTCATATTTTAGATTCCACCTATAAGTGATATCGTATGATATTTGTCTTTCTCTTTCTGACTTGGGCAGTGTATTTTAAACTCTATAAGTTTTCAATTTTATAAAGAAATTTTTATAAGGTTTCAATTTTATAAAGAAAATTAAAGGTAAATTTGCTTTTGGGGGTGTGTTTACTCTTCTTTTGTGTGTAGGTGCTATAGGTGGATTTTAAATGAAATTTAGTCATATCTTTTGAGAAAATTGTAGCTAATGTGCTATTGAAAGCCTAGGGTTGGGAATCAATATCTAACACTTGATTTGGACAAGAAATTGGTATAAACTTTATAGAGGATTTTAGTAGGGTAAAAAAAAGTACATCCCCAAGGCAGTATTCAGTACTAGGTATTAGTAAACTCCTAGGTCTGTGGAGCTCTTCCTCAAGTTAAAGGAATCTTCACTTGAACCAGTTAAAAGCTAGTTTAAGATACAGTTGGAAAATATCTAGAATTGAGAATATATATGCCTTTGGTTTTCTCTGTTGCTCATGAAGGTACATTTTAGTGCATTCTTAGCGTAGAGCAAATTTTATAGGCAATATGACTGGCCAGTGGTATTTTATGTCAAAAAGCCCATGCTAATACATAGGAGACTGTGGTATTTGTTGTTTGTTTGTTTTATCAGCATGCTTTATTTTTCTAAGCGTAGCTGTATGCAGAATGCATATTTGCTGTCCAAACGAGTTAATGGGCTTACAACTGGAGGGTGTAAATTCTAGTATCTGTATTTTCCAGCTTGCAGCAGTGTTGTCTGAAGCCTGAAACAGCTGATGTTAATCTTCGGTTTGTTTTGTTGCTTTCCAAAAATTAAGTTGAAGTAAAAGAAAAGGTGATGTAAATCAACTTCCCTGCGTAATAATAACAATACTAATAGTAAGATATAAAGTGAAATTTCCTATATGTCATAGTGTTTAAAAACTTTAAAGGAGTGTGTGTGTGTATGTGTGTGTGTGTATGTGTGTGTGTGTCTGTGTTTAATTGAATAGGGGAAGCAGTAAATTTCTGGCTTTTAATCATATTGATGAATTTTGAATTTCCACTTCGATGATGGTTCTACCTTAAATTCATTTGGCTGATTTGATAGCAGTATTTGGAATGCAAGGAAGAGATAAGGCTTTGGACCCCGTATTTATAATATCGCAGAAGAATTTCCTTGCTTATTGGCTAGAAACTCAGATTTCCCACAGAGTTGTAGATGGTGCGATTTGGCATGTACTTTTACTTACCCTTATTGTTTACAAAGATTTATAGCTCAGAAGGAGTCTGTAGGTAGAGAAGGATCTAAAGAATGGTTCTCTTAATATTGCGTCGTTTGGCTAAGAAACCTTTTTATTATTCTGTTCGCTGTGCGTCCTAGACTTGCCTAGAAACAGCAGACTTAGACTATTCCCGCTTCAAGTAGAATAAATAAGCAGAGCGGGGCCCGGAAAAGCCAATGAAGAAGCCACAAGGCAATTCATTAACCCATTTGAAGACATTTTCAAGCAACTTGTTAAGCTTCAAAGGTCAAAGTGACCGACATTGAATTCATCACGGGAAAAAATTCTGGTAGAAGCACAAAGTTAGCCAACTTGACCTTTAATACATAACAAGTTGTCTTAAAGTGTTTTTTTTCAATCTAGATACTTTGCTAACATGATTCATCTTCTAATCTATGTAAATGTGACTTTTACATCATATTGGGTTTTATGTAAGGGCTTAATGCAGTGGACTTCGGAGCAGGTAACACAGAGTTTGTGATTGCTACGTCCTGTTGTGTGTCCTGTCACAGTCACAGGGAGAGTGCCCCCTGCAGGGGCGATCAAGTGAGAAGTCGCAAGAAATCAGTGGCTAGCCTGTTCTGAATACTTTCCGGCTGGAAGCAGAGCATGGGAGGTGGGGTTTTAACCTTTTGCGTTTCTTTGCCCTGCTCTCCACTCCATCGAGTTGCAGCAGTGGCCCCTGGCAGGCAGGCCGGTAAGCGGCGGGAAGGCAGTGCTGGTAGCGGGGTGATGCTGGCCGAGCACTTTCCAGGCATGCTAGCACCTAGCGCACAAGCGGAGAACTTTGCTTCTGCCAACTGTGACTTCAGAACCCAGGTCTGTTCCTGAACCTGGACGCCCAGCTGTCAGTGTGTCGCCATATGTCACCAGCACATGGCACCCTAATTAAAATTTCAAATCGCATGCATTTGTGTTTGCTGGCTGACTTGCTTAAAAGGCAGAGACCTCACCACCCCAGCCTGCCCTCCTCCTCCACGGCTCTGAGGTATTATGTTTGCCATCCGTAGGTACGGGTTGGAGAACGGCCTTTCCGCACGAAAAACCCATCTCTCTCTTGTTCTCTCACCTCCCATTTTGAAGGAAGACTAGTCCCTATTTTAAGGGAGAAGGAGGGCTGTGAGAAAATGTGTCTGGTGCCCTCGACTAGATCTCTGAAGGCCAGAAGTGAGCTCCCTGTTTTTACCAGTGGCTTGCAGAGAGTACTCTTCACTCTTTTATCTCTCTTCTCCTTTGAAAGAAAGTGAATATTACTATCCCTTCAACATAGTATTAATTTTTTTAATGAAGCTTGTTTATTATGATACATATTATACTTTAAAATTAGACACTAGGAGCTGGTGTTAATAAGTACATGTATTTCATTTGTGCTGTCCTCTCTTTGTGCATAGATATAGCTCTTTGTATGTTTACATTTGAAATTTTTTGGAAAGGATTAGATTGATCCCTCCTGTAAAACAGTAACAAAGAAATTCTATGGAAGTAAGTCCCTCTATTCAAAGCAGCCGAGACTTACTGCTGCTTGGGAATATCATCTATTAATAGCTGCCCTTTATTGATCATTTACAAAAGGCTAAGGAAAATGCAAATTGGTGCACCTCTGTCACCTCATTTAATTCTCACACCACGCCTACTACACAGCAGCTGCTAGCACCCTAATTTCAGAGATGTGTGTGTTACGGCTTACTTCTGAAGCTTTTCCAAGGTAACACACCCAATGTGTTATGGAAATGAGACTTGAACCCAGATCTGCCTGACAGGAGACTATGCATATTATACTGCTTCTTCTCTGGGAAGAAAAGGCAAGTTTTTTTCTGGTTCATTCTAATCCTAGCTTCTTGTGTGTAGTCTTAAGTAAGTTTTGCTGATGTGTCCAGAAAGTTGAGCTAGGCTTCATACAATTCATTTCATATCAACCCCTTGTCACCATTTGCAGTGTTGACAAGCCAGGTGTAGTTTCATCTACAGCCAGGTTGGGATCATAGTGCCTCGTGGTGAAATAATGCCTGTGGTCTATTTAAATCTCTGACAAACTCCAATATTGAGCTCTGTGAGGACGTTGTTGCCAAAGATGTCACTGCTCAGGCCTACGTGGCTGATCAAACACGTGTCATGGAATTTATCTCAATTATTTATTTACTGACTGACTTGTGATTAATGCTGAGGCCACTCATCTGCAGAAGCAGGAGTGCCTGTGGTTTTCTTTCTCACTAACTAGGGGACTGGTGACCAGGTGAGGAGGCAGCGTGGTCATTAGTGTGGACACTGGAGCCTGACCGCTCCAGGTTCAGATCCCAGCTTCCCCTTTGACTAACATTATCATCTCGTGCAAGCCACCTGACCTCTCTGTGCCTCAGTTTCCTCATCTGTGTAAGAGGGATGATAATATTATGAATTAATCCATGTAAAAACACTTTAGAATGTGGCTCCTGGAACACTGGAAGTACTCAATCAATGTTAGCTAAAAATTAATCATCACATTTAACACTTTACACAGAAAAAGAAGTTATTTTCGAGGAAGAGTAATTGCTCCGTTTTACAGAAAATTCTAATATTAACACAGTGACCTTTTAAAAGCATAAATAAAATGACTGAGTAAATAAAATGAGTCACCCTCTTGATTGGAGCTGCCAATCAACAATCATTGATGGCGCTTCTGGTGTGAAGTGGTGTATGGAATCTCCAAAATAAAAAGTATTATCATAAACCTTAAAGGGTTCCTGTCGTGTTGGGTAGAAAAGATATCCACTTACTTGTGTTTCAACAAGTGCTCTGGAGTGTTTACAAATGTAGTACAGTGAATTGTCACAACTACATAATGGAATGTGTACTCAATCCTAAGTAATGACAGAAAGGATGAAGAAAAGCTAAACAAACAAACCAAAAAAAAACCCATAAATTTTAATAACATATATAATGCTAATAGTAATATTTCTTAACAGTGATTATAACAGAAGTAGAAGCCAGCAGTGCACATGTAAGCAGCTACTCTTATGGCTCTAGACAAGCTATTTACATACTTAGCAAAGTTATGAAATTCTATCAGCTCAAATCTTTCCCACCACAAATTATTCATTTCTTGTAAAACTCCCATGTATTCCACAGGGTTGCTGAAACACAGCAAAGTGTGAAAGAGAAAACAACTACGCCCTCTACATTTTGTTTAAAAATAGAAAATTCTGATGAGAATCTGAGACACAAGCCAAGATATGTATTAAGATTTCACATACTTTCTCAGATTTGGCTTTTTTTCAACCCCAAGTATCATATGAAAATACATTCTGATAGCTTAAAGAATCAATATCTCTTACTACATCTGTGAAAAGGTAACGACTGTTGATAATTTTTGTGAGATTCATTGTACTCATTTTAATCAACACATCCTCTCACCTATAACATCACAGCCTTGAGATAAAACTGGCTAATGACCCATGAACCGACCTGTTTTCCTTCTTTCACTGAGCTTTAAAATGTAACGCTCTCCCTGGTGTTCAAAGAGATATATTTGTTTAAGCCTTTGTGTATATTACGTGTCATTAAGAAAATTATGAAGAACTTGATGAAAGCTTGAGGCAAATTTCTTAAAATAGAGTTTGTCATGTCAAATTCCTGTCTCCGTTGAGCTACAAAAATAAGAGAAAGAAAGAAAGAGAAAGAAAAAGAAAGAAAGAGAAAAAAAAGAAAAGAAAGAAAAAGAGTAAGGGCCGTCAGGAGGATAGCAGGTACTAAGAGCCTGTTTAATGTAACATCAATTGTGGAGAAAATATTAGGTACAATTACATAAGGATTGCATGAGCGGGAGCACCTTGAGAAGCATAATTTAATTAGAATGAATTTATGAGGGAGAGGTCCTGTGCCATTAGACAAAGGGAAGGCAGTAGTGATATGTGCTCTCTTTTCACGAGAGCATTTTAATGGAGAGCATTTTAATGTTTCCACACAAAATCCTTCAGGTAAAAGATTTGTAGCAGGTGGGCACAGAAATGTAGCTCTAAACAAAACCTGTCAAGTGGCCCTAGTGGCAATTTCTGAATTAGGAGTATTCAGTAAACTACGTGGATACTGGTATTTCTTAATGATGATTTCAGTGAACAACTATCACAAGCAAGATAATCCTTTTCTCTTTTTAAAAAATCAGATTCCAATGCATTCTTTAGTTGGTCAATGAACGTCTAAGTGTAGTCCTGGCCTCACTTGCCTCCTGTCTTGCACTCGTGTTAGATCACACCTCATTTAGCATTGCATACTCATTGACTGTCTTGATATTCCAGAAGGATAGGTGCCAACGGTGACTTTAGATTGAGATTTTGCCTTTATGGTTTGTTTCCTGTTTCTGGTCAGAGGGAATTAGGGCGTTATCTCCCTATAATGTAATTGTGGTCATAAACTTTATCAGGATTCTTTTAAATAAAGTCCAAGTTGGTGAAAGGGAAGGAAAACACTATGGTGAAACTGGGGGAAGGAGGATGCAATAAAGGCATGACCTTAACCTTGGTCAAAATATGTTCCCTAAGACTCTGGGAAATCTCATATATGTAAGATTTGTATGGAGGGTTTTAAAAAAATTGGCAAGAGAATAATTCATTGTGTAAGGATTTATTTGTGTCTGTTCCTCAGAAGGTATGTTTTTGGGATTTATTACAAATAATCCTGTTAATCTTTTCCTAGATATCCCGACAGGCCGGGTGGCTAAAGAAGGACGATACATAACAGGACTATGGAAATGCCATAAATTATTACATAGTAATATAAGTATTTGTGGTATCCATGACTAACTTTTAAAATGGCAAAGTTATAAATATCTGTAAAGTCTATGCACAGTTGTTACTGATTACTGTGGCACTAATGTGTAAGGAACATGTTTTTTTGTTTTATTTTCCACCCTTAGATTTTATTTATAAAACAAAAATTTTACATTTGCAGAAGAGGGGAATTAGCAGGGTGTAAATTAAAGACAAAAAGCTCCCAATAGGGAAGAATATTTTAAATGTCTTGCAGGGAGTGGAAGAAAGAGTTTTGCTTAAGAATTTCACCATATGCTAGCTATACGCAGCACTTCAAGTTTATTTATTGTTAAAGCCTCATGTAAATCACGTCATTCTGAAAGTCATGGAAACTGCACATTTGTGCATTAAACTATGTAAACAACAAAAACTGGTCATCCATCCAATTGTTGCTTCACTTATTTTGAGTTATAGTGCAATTTTGTGGAGGGTGAAATGGGGATTGCACAATATAGCGATTTCCTGTAACACCTACGTTTTTGCTGATCTAGCAAGGTCTGTTGGTATGAGAGCTTAACCTTTATTTTATTTCAAAATGTGTTTTTTATTCTGAGTTCCATTGGTGCCTATGGTTTCACTTTTCTCCGTGAACCACATGTTAAAGCCTGCCCTGACTAAATGAAGGAGTCAAGTGGTATAAAAGACCTTGTAGGCAGGCGAGTTTTATACTGGAATGAGTTCAAGAATACTTTGAACCTATCAGTAACATTATTAATAGGGAGAAAGTGTAAATGCTAACACTTCAAGTGCTCAAGTGTACATGTCAAAATTAAGGCGTAAAGTTACACGGGACTACTCACCATCCTCCCTTATTTATAAAACAAGATGTATCCTTTGCACATAACTCGTCCTGTTCCCCTCTGTCTATGCCTGTTCTTCTGTCTTGGGTGCCCGGTTCTTCCTCTGCTTGCTGGAACCCTGCTCGTCCTTCAAGCTGCCTCCAGTCTTTGGAGGATGAGGGCAGGGAATACATGTTTCTTCTTCTGCCCAGCCCCCCTTGATTAGCCTTCTTCCTTATCCTTTCACCCATTGCACATGGTTTAGGTTGCTTTATGGTTGTTAAGCCTGGTTTGCATTTGTACTTAGTTGTATGAGAGTTGGTCTTCCTCATGACGCTCTGTTTTCTTACTGCTTGAGATAGTTCTTTGTAACAGTGGATACTCAATAACTATTGTTGGGACTGAATTAAAGGAAAAAGTGAGAGAAGTCTACTTCAGTAGGAACCAGGCCATAAAGTGGTGAGGATGCATTTAGGGAAATCTGTATCTCTCCAGGATCAAGACTGGTTGCCAGGCTGCAATTGGACTCTGTGACAGTCTGACCCCATGTTTTAGGGTAGATTTTAAGGTATATGTGTGTGTTGTGGTCTGTGAATACTCATTTTTGACCAAAGAAACTGTTTCTTTACAGATATTCCTATAAATCAGTCTTCTGTAAATTCTGAAGGTTTTTTTTTTTTTTTGGTTACTAACTGCCTAGCAATTTATGAAATGATAAAGTGGAACAGAGGTCTGTCTCCAGCTGGATTGTTCTCATCAGAGTGACCTCCCCTTTTCCTGTGGCCTCCTTGAAGTGGATCTAGTCTAGAAGAACCTCTGATGAGTTTATTGTCTTAAGATTCTTACCTACTTAGGTATAGGCTCAGAGGACCAAAACTAAGCTGAGGTTGTGATTAGTGAACTGGAGCCGGTTAGCTGCTGGAGTGGAAGTTACTCAGGCTTGAATTGATTCACACCTCTTTCCTAAGAGGTTGTCCTGGGCCACAGAACTTCCTATAGTCAGTCTGATCCATGCATCTGTTTGGATTTAGAGCATGCATGTAAATGACCCTAAAGGTAGTACCTGGTATAAGACATAGCAGCAGGACCGATCTTTTTTTTTTTTTTTAAAAAAAGCCTTTACTGTGTAATCCTAGATGGTTTGTTAAGTGGGTTTCCTTTTATTTGTATCCATCTTCATTCCTTGAAAAGACAAAGAAGCAAAAATGCACTAAAATTTGATTTAATTTCTAGCTGTGGATGTTTGACTGTATCTGCCTTAGTCTGCCTTATGGCCCCAAAGGGTGGGTGCTGAAGATAATGAAGCTCTCCAGTGGAGATTGGACATTGACCTTCATTTTAGTAGAACAAACTCGGCTGCTGTTCTTACCTGCCGGGGATAGTAGGTTGAGTTGAGGAAAACTCTATCCTGTGATTATTATGTGAGCATTCCTGATGTATCCTGGGTGATATGGAAAAACATTTAGGTAGAGCTTTTTTGTCTCAGAGCTTACTCATTCATTCACCCAACCACTGTTTACATAGTACCCACTCTTCTAGGCCCTGGGCTTGTGTTCTATTAGCTCAGACATAACTTTCTTTTTTGTCTCAGAGCTTACTCATTCATTCACCCAACCACTATTTACATAGTACCCACTCTTCTAGGCCCTGGGCTTGTGTTCTATTAGCTCAGACATAATTTTCTGGGAGGGCTTACCATAGTAAGGTAAGGACATGTTGATTGATTTAAAGACCATTGCCAATTATAAATTGACTTTGCTGTCTATTCAGTTAGGTCCTAAAGGCTACCCTATGAAGGAATACTGTTTTTTAAATTTCAGATTATTTTTTATTTTAAACCCTTTTGTTGTGGAATCAAACATTTAGGAAAAGGTCATACAACTTAGGTGAGCAGGTTCAGGAATTTTATCGTGAGAACCACTTCTTGCAGCCACCACTCAGTCAAGAAACAACGCTGCCAGGAGCCCAGAAGCCAGCGTGTGCTTTTCCTGCTCACAGCTCCCTTCTAAAGATGATCCCTTTTTTGACCCTTATGGTAATCACTTCCTTGCTTGCCTCTTCATAGTTACTCATAGTTTGTCTTCATTTGCTCAACTCTGTGTTGTGAGATTAATCTGTGTTGTTTCACGTGGCTGTAATTTGTTTACTTTTTAAAAGAAAGCTGTGGTGTATTCAAACAATGGAAGCCTCTGCAGCAATGAACAAATACTATTATTATCCCCATTTTATAGATGAGGAAACTGAGGCACAAAGAGGCAAATTAATTTACCCAAGGTCATACTGCTAGCATACGTTATAAAACTGGGATTTGAACCTAGCTAGTTTTTTTTTTTTTAATTGGGGTATAGTTGTCTAACAATGTTGTGTTAGTTTCTAGTGTATAGAGAAGTGGAGTTCCCTGTGCTATACAGCAGGTTCTTATTAGTTATCTGTTTCAGATAGATAACTAAAACCCCCACCCACCGCTTTCCCCCCTTGGTATCCATACATTTGTTCTCTACATCTGTGTCTCTACTTCTGCCTTGCAAACCGTGAACCTAACTAGTCTTAATCTCTGAGTCTGTTCTCTTAATATCACACTAAGTTGTCCAGGACTTTTAGCAAGACTTAGCCTAAATGGTGTACATCATTTCAGTTTCTCTGAAGGTTTATTTAACAGATTTTCTTAAAAGTTAGTTCTCAGAAGTGAGGCTTCCTCATAGATATTGTAGTAATGATATAAAAATATAGAAATTTCTAGAATTATGCAAATTTACAGCCCCTGGAGATGATCTAGTCACTGGAATCTTCATTTTAAAATTTTGAAAGTAGAAGGTCAGAAAGCTGTGAGACTGGGCAGCATTCAAACACTTGTTTATCAAAAGAGGCAGGACCAAGAAGTTGGTTGAAGTGAACTGATGAGAACTCCAGTGATCTGGGGTTTATTCCGTGTTTCAGTGTTGGCACCAATCTTTTGGTCAACACACTAAATCTCATCCAATTCGATGCCCAGTTTCTTGCTGAGAAGCTTTCAAGGTTTGGTATCAGCCATTGCTAGGAAGAAGAGCTATAGATACTGCCTTGGCAGCTAACAAGGCTTCAGATCAGACCAAGTTCACTGTGTTGATGTGACAGAAAACTTTGAACTTCAGTGGGCTTTAAACTGAAACCAGTGACTGGCATGTTCTCTCTCTCAGTCATAAGCATGATTCGAAGTCAGTCTGAAGATGTTCTTCCCCCAGTTTTGATAATTCTTGTCAATGTGACCTCAGAGACACATATTGCCTCCTTTTTCTCTGAATCCTTTGACCAAATGGAATTTCTCCTACTTTGGATGTTACCAAAAAGCATTTTAAAGATGCAAGGTGTGTCCAAGATAAATATAAATTAATTGGGTTCTAACGCTTGAAAAGAACCAAAGATAGTCACGGAACCATCCTTTCCTTCTTTGTCTTTCAGAACTGTTATTTTCTGCCCATCATTGCACTCCTGAACCGACCCGGTTGCAGCACACACACACACACACACACCCCCCATTGTACTGTAGTTTGCAAACCTTTGCTTTGGCATCAACATCCCTATTGTTCTGAAGAGCTGTCCTATGAAAGAATAAATGAATTTCTGATAGCTAGGATTAATGTGGGACTTAAAGGTAGACAGAAGTCAAGTCAGTATGAGGAAGGTCATTATAATCATTGAAGACGTCCAACAGTGGACTGGACTTGTAGAGAGGCTAGGGATCCCACATCTGGGAGGGAACGGTTCTGCTGAAGTGGTTCAGGGATTTTGTAGCCGAGATGGATTGGGAAATTGCATGAGACAACCTTCAAAATTTTGTACAACTTTTTAAGATTTTGAAATGAAATGTAGTGAATTGTTGGTTGGGGGAGCAACTGGTGTTTTTCTTCCACTTTATTTTTCTCAGATTTAAGTAAACATTGGGAAATTATTCCTGAGTAATAAACAGTAGACCCATTTCACATATACCCATATTTGCTCTTTCCCTATAGTTTTTAAAATTTAAAAACAAGACTATAAGGCAATGTTAAACTGTTTAGCCAGAAACTGTGTTGTATATGATCATCTTTCCTTTCTTTTTCTTTTCTTTTCCTTTCTTCTCAACTTCATCATTTTGTCCTAGAAAATTTACAAATTCCACTTACATGTGCCTCCCTCCCCAGCTTGGTAGCTGCCATTAAAAAGAAACTTGGGTGCTCAGGGGGCATGTAGAGTTCAGCTGATGGTCGGAAGTGTGGGAGGAGTCCCGGGAAATATGTAGCTGTGAGCATTCATCTTTGACCAGAGAAGCACTGTTAAGATGTGCCCAGATGGAATTCCCGCGAGTCTCTCTTCTGTGAAGTGGGACTTTTGTGGCACTAACAGCAAAGCAATTCATGAACAAAAAGCCTTCTCTGGCGTCACCGTTGCTGGTGTTCACTATTTCTTGCCTCCCTTTGCTTTTGTTTGGCAAGGGGCTTTTATTTATTCACACACACGTTTTTACAAGATTAGAACATACGTCCATGTTAATAACATCCTGAGTTATCATTTTGGGGGGAGATATGCACATTTCATCTTGGTGTTTGTGTGGGGTTTTGCTGAGGAAAACAAACAGAATTGAATGAAGTTTCACTCAGTGTAGCTAGATGATGGTATGCCTTGTAATGTACTGAGCTTTTTTTTTTTTTTGACTCAGCTTCTCAGGAGTGGATAAGGTAAGGCACTATCTGCAATGTGTGAAATACTTTTTAAAAAGTGAGAACTCCCAGTGGAGGCATGGTGTAGCAGGAGTAGGTCAAGTGCTTCCTTTCTTTAATATTTAGCCAAGAGAGACCACTTAGCTCCTCTGAAGCCTTCCCTATAACAGATCATCTCTTTCTTTTTTTCTGTTCTTAGCGTTATGATTAAACTCTTGTTCTTGTACACCAGTGAGATCTTGCATCTGAAAATCCTGCTGCAAGCAAGTTCTGATCAATTCATCATTCTTGCTGCCATTCTCTGCCGGAGTGCATCTTGGTTCACGCCAGGCTGAGAATGAGCTCAGCAGAGGAAGGAGAAATATACAGTGGTTTAAGAGCGTGAAGAGGAAAAGAGTATTCTGGTGGTCCTTCTGTGTTTGTGTTTGTGTTTGTTTTTTAGTTTTGAGAAGACGCAAGCTCCCACTTTTTTTTTTTATTCAAAGGGAAGCAACTTGAGATATAGAAGCATGGGCTTTGGAGTCCAGAAGGCCTGAGTTTGGAGCTGTGCTTTGTGTGACCTTAGACAAACTACTTAATCTTTCCAAGGTCCAGTTTGCTGTGTGTAAAATAGGAATAACAGTATATCATAGAGTTGTTATGAGGATTAAATAAGACACTTCATATAAGGTCTATAGCACAGGGCTTTGCACGTAGCAAGTGGCTTGTTATTATTCTTGTATTAACAAAGATGTCCTGGTATTTCTTCCCGTTAGTAATTTCCATAAAATACATATTAAGCTCTATGATTGAATATGATTTAAAACTTTTAATAAACATGTCTAGAGTTTAAGATTTAAGACTTTAAAAAGGGTTCACACAGGATTGGTTTCTTGGTGATTAAGTAGTGGGCAGTCGTAAGATACTCATCTTATGACATGTTTAAGAGAAAGTACTGAATGAAGCTTGTAATGGTAACAGCCCCTTTAATTAGAGGACCAAATAGAGAAGTCATTCCCAGTGCTCCTGGGAAAAGGGTGGATTTCCTGCTGCATCGGAGAAGCCCTGGGTAAAGGACCCCAAAGAATTCCTGAATTAAAGGAGCTTGGAAACTAAAACATGCAGGTTTTTGTTTTGTTTTTTTTTTTCCTCTCAGAAATTGATCTATTGCAGCCTAATGATATTAAGTAGAAGTTGATTTTTCAGAGGAAAAGAAATACTTGAGAGAATTGAATTGTCTGTCAGATTTACATATTTCTCTTTGGAGAAACTGAAACCTGTTTATTCTGTAAAAGCAGTTATTTGTGTCTAGATTTGCTCTCCTGGAAGCCATCATTAACCCTTTAGGGTCAAATAATTTTCTCGCCCCTAAATGGTTTTTGTAGATTATTTTTTAAAGATTCATTTTCCTATATAATCTCTTTGAGGGCAGGATCAGATAGCCTTCAAAGTACACATCACAGTGTGCACTGACACTGAAAATTACTATTCACATCTTTATTTTTAAAGACTTTTATTATAAAAGTAATATAAGCTTATTATAGATCATTTGGAAAATACAGAAAAATAGAAGGAAGAGAAACCATACACAGTTCTACCATCTAAAAATAATTATCATTCAATCTTGGTGCATTTCCTTCTGGATATTTTTCTATTTGTACAGAGCACTATGGTAGATATTCATTATTATGAATATATATGTAGGATCCTCAAAGATCTTCTCATGCTGAGGCCAGGTGTTGTTGGACAGAAACTGATGGTATCCAGGCAAAGTGTGTGAACATAATCATAATGATGACAGAATCACAGGGGAGGGTGGAGTGCCCTTGGATTCCTCAGCCCAGGGTGCATGCATCTCTGCAGTGGCAAGTGTGGTTTTCCTCAAGTGAAAAAAGACTGTAAAGGGAGGATAGGCGAACTCAAAAGAGATATTCAGATTGTCCCTGTGGTAGGTAACAAGGGCAATCAAAAAAAAAAAAAAAAAAGAATTTTGCTGTGCTTTGGTTTTCCTGTATTCAGAAAAAAATCATTAGTTCCAACATGTCCAAGTTTTGAAGGTAACTTTATTCCCTTGAACATTTCCCATTAGGAATTAAATTATTGCCATTAACTTCAAATGTGGAGGGGGAGACATAAACATAAGAGAATTGAGAATCGTTAGCACATACAAATTTTTGCAGCATGACTGTCCTCAATCATGACTATCTTCTATTGAGTTATATCTTTCTTTACAGATGCTTTCCAGTCTGGCCCATGCATCTCTGACTTTTCTCATGCTGAGTCATACTTTATTCTGTTTTCTTATGTAATACATATATGTATATATATATGTATGTATATACACACATACATATATACACACATATGTACACATATGTATACATGTATATATCTCCATTATTGGACAAAGACTGGAAGAATGGATATGGCATTGGGAAATGTGCAGTATATCCAGAGATCACTTGTACTGAGAGATGATTTCACTGTAATCCTTTCTGATTGGACATCTCAAACCTGTTATTCTCATCTGCAAAGTGAACGTTTTTATCCCTTTTCCCTTGGCTCTCTTGTCTCCATCTGTGTGCAGTGCTCAGGTGGACTTCTTTACCAAAGAGAAGAGCATAATATTCTTCAAGTTTGCCTAGCTCTTTGGCATTTAAACAAGCTAGAGAGATGCATAAATTTAGCAAAGGATCGGGGCCAAAGTGATGGCTGAACTGGCATCATTTCACATTTTTCATGCTCTGTATTTATAGCAATAAATTTTAAGCAAGGAAATAGATTGCAAGGAGTATGCTGTATTAGGAAGGAAGTTTGATACTTTTGTGGCTTATGGGTGTCTTAGTGTAACCTTCTTCTTCCCACTTCCCTGGTTGAGTGAACTGAAACGTATAAGTTCAGAGGCTTTTTGGTTGTTCTTCATGTGTCGGGCCAGTTAAAGGATAGGCTTTTTTTTTTTTTTTTTTAAAAACTAAATTGAGCTCCCAGAATTATTGCTTGGTTGTGACTTTCTCTCTCTCTCTCTCTCTCTCATTCTGAGAGCCTAAAGATACCCTCTCATGACTGCTGCCCCCATAGCTGCTAAGTTCTAGGGTTTTATGATGAATTGCGTATGTTAACTTAAAAAACAGAGTGCCCAATTTTTTAATAATAAGATTACGATCAGTAATCTTTCCCAGTGATTGAGATCTTATGAAGCTTTAACAATATTGAGAAAATTTTGGTTCCATGATTGTCTTGTTTTTTGAATCAGTGGTGGGTTACAGTTCAGAAATGAATTGCCCAATTGCTGTTTATTTAATAACAATAATATTTAAATGATGATGATAAATAGTAACACCTTATTTTTTTACAAGATAGATACCAAGCTAAATGCTTTCATGAATTATCTCATTTAATTCTCTCAATAACCTTGTAAATCTTATAATATTATCATTCCCATTTTATAAATGAGGAAACTGAATTTTTTGAGAGCTTAAATAACTTCTTTTTGAATATTGGTCTTAAATATCTAGAGTAAATAAGTGATATCAGGAAATATTCCCCTCCACTAAATATGCTTTCTCCCACATAGTCCATTAATTAGAGATTTTTGGAAAAGGGGCCTGTTTTTTAAAAAAGAGAAAACCTTGGTAGAGGTTTTACTGTTCATTAATCATACAGAGTTATGGTGTGAATTTGAGTGCGCAAACCAGTTGTTGGATTTGTAGCTGTAGGATAATGGGGTTGTTTGTTTGTGAGAGATTTAAAGGAGAGGTGAAGGGGACTTCCCTGGTGGTCCAGTGGTTAAGACTCCTTGCTCCCAATGCAGGGGGCCTGGGTTTGATCCCTGGTCAGGGAACTAGATCCTGCATCCCGCATGCTGCAACTAAAGATCCTGCATGCTGCAACTAAGACCTGGGGCTGCCAGATAAATAAATAAATTTTTTTTTTTTTTAAAAAAGGAGGGGTGATGGTTTAAAAAGTTTTTTTTTAACAAAAAGGACAAGCAAGCAAGCTGGCTTTCTGTGCTCAAGGGCACAGGATGGGGCAGAACATCAAAGACAGATTCCATCTACTGCTAAAGTTTCACCTTTTACCCCAGTAAAACTTTTCTTATACGTCACCTTTGAGACACATACCAAAGCTTATTGAGCTACCAAATAAAGTACATTTACTTCGAGGATGTAAAATATGAATCTAGAGAAATATTTTAGATTTAGAAACACTTAGATTTGCATTCTAAGTGTTTATTATCCAGTAGGGACTGAGAGCCCATGAGTAGGTACTGAACTATCTTCATCTTTACGTCTAGAGTGCCTGGGACAGGGTCTGACAGATAACATGGTAAGGACTTCATAAAGCTTTTTGAATAAATGAATGAGCGAAGGAATGAATGAACAAAATTTATAGAGTTTCCTTCTATCATCAACTAAGCATCTGCCTATGATTTTAAAGAACCTCCTTTTAATAACAATAAAAAGAGGTTACATAACCTCGTTTTTTGACAGTATTCATTCAGTATTCATTCATATATATTGTAACTGGACTTATTGATAAAAGAGAACTTTGTAGCTTGGTTTATAAAAGAAAATTCACAGTTAAGTAGAGTTGGGACCACACCTTCAGACACAGACACTCTGTTCAGACTTGCAGACCCCCACCCTGCTCAGCCTTTGGGCTGCAGCCCAGACTGAGGTTGGGCAGCGGGAAGAAGGAAGCCCTGTGGTTAAACCACTTGGGATAATCGAAAGTCGACCATACTTATTTTCAATTTGGCAGCTGCATTAGCTTCTTCCTCAAGTGTGCAGTTTTCCCTGGCTGTCTTCACTCTGTGGCTTGCTCACCATCGGTGACCTGGCAGAGGCAGCTGAGGAGGTTCACCATGGCTCCCCTCTGACAGTTCCCTTTGCGTGTTCCAGTGTTTTCCCTGAGTTGGCCATGCTCTCTGGTCTCAGGCAGTTGGATCAACTGCAGTGAGTGCAAAAGAAAAAAAGACAAAAATCAAGAAAGTCTTGATAATAATAATGAAATGTTAAATTTAACATGGCCTGAGCTTGGCTGGATATAAATATTTACAGCATGTGAAAATGTTCCTGGCTCCTCCAACTGTTTCACGTGCTTTGATTCAGACCCTTAGAAGTTTCTGGTGGGCAGTTGATATTCGAGTCCATCAGTGTATCCATCGTGACGCTCCAGACTTGGATACCATTTTAGTTAGAGGCACGGCGTGCTGGCTACGGATGATGTGTGAGTGTCTCAGTGTCCGTAGGAGAGGAAGGTTGTGAAGAGACGTGTTCATGTGGGACAGACAGACTGCAAACCCACATCTCCCAGGATGAGCTACTTAGTGTACTTAGCCTTGTTCATTTTCTTTTTCCTGTTTCTTTTAACCTGCATTTTTTTCTTTTTCCATTTTCATCTCAAGTTGATATATCATTTAAATTTGCACCAACACCTGGGCCTAGTTTCCTACCCATGTTGAACCTCAATTAGAAGAACCTCAGGTCTTGGTGATCTTACTTTACTATTTTATCCAGAGGATAAAATGCCCTTGATACCAAATAACTGTATGTTGAATATTTATTATTGCTTGAGTACAGTTTCTTGGAAAGGATATCAGGGGTTTCATAAAGGGGTAGTAAAATCCACTTTTCCCTTTAGCATTTACCAGCAACCTTGCAATTCGGGTGGCCTGAAATACGGTCAGAGTGCATGTTACTCAACTTCTCCTGGCGGCTCCTGCTCTCTCACGCTGCACACAGATGATACCCCCCACCCCCTGCCAGTCAAACAGCGTGAGGCCTGCTGACGCATTAGGCACGTGTAGGGACCTGGTTATACCTTTCATGACTCTAGCAGGGAAGGATGGGTGCCAGGAAAGTAAGAATCAGGCTATTGACCTGCCTGACTTAAAAAAAGCACCACTGCGTTTTGTTGGAAGTGTGGGCGTTTGGAGGTGTCCCCCAATCAACCTAAAACTGTAGGTGATTGGGTTGCTATTTTCTTACAGGTGTGTGGAGGGCATCATTTCATGACTCCCCTAGGCCTGAGTGGACAGTCAATTAAAAGATACAAATTCATGGATCATATCAGAGAGAGAGGATTCTAATTTGTGGTCAGAAGGGGTCTACTCTTGTGTTCTGCTAGAGTTTATCAGGATATTCCTTGCTGGAAGTTGCTTGTCCAGTTTGGACTGAACCACTTAAGTTAAATGGAACTTCACCCTCAACCTTGCAAGTAAAAACAGAAAATCCTGGAAAGTAAGAGTTTTGCTAATATCTTATGTAGGCTCTC
This sequence comes from Balaenoptera ricei, assembly GCF_028023285.1. Lineage (NCBI taxonomy): Eukaryota > Metazoa > Chordata > Mammalia > Artiodactyla > Balaenopteridae > Balaenoptera > Balaenoptera ricei. The sequence continues at coordinate 52,362,581 of NC_082639.1, forward strand.
AATGATGGGAATTGGGACGAAAAGCCAGGGAATCGTGTTTGGCTGATGGAAGTTAAAAGTTGAGCTCATAATAAATTTCATTTGCATATCAGTTAACAGCTTGCAAACTGCCTCACATATACTATATTATTTGAGCTTTATAATTGTTCACTGAGGGAAAACGTCTATTAATATCACTATTACCATTATTATCAACATCACCTTGCATTTCATAAGTGATAAAATTGAGGCTCTGAGAATTTTAAGAGATTTTTCCCAAATTACTAAACTGTTACTTCTGAATCTGAGTATATGCCAAGATCTCTGTCTCCGGATCCTGTGTTTTGCCTCTGAAGTATACTGTTGCTAAGCCTAGCTTTCTGAGGACTTCACTGTCTTTTATTATCTCATAGTTGGCATTCTAGCAGAATTAAAGATGTTTTATAAATGCATATTTTATAATACTTCCATAGCCAATATAGGAAATGGTATTGAAGTTATAGACTTTGCCTGCTAAAATCAGCGCAATTTGTGAAAAGGCCTTACCTCTCTTAAACTCCCTTAGCTTCCAAACACTTAACTACTATATTATTATAATGAAGTTTGCAAAGGACTGCAAAGATTGAGACACACTTTTACCCTCCCTAACACCAGATAGCACTATGACATGTCTGGAAACTTCAACAGAAGATATGGGCCTGCGGTGAAATATTTATTGAAATTTAGGTCTTTCTTCATGAGTATATTTCTTTTAAAACTGAAAAAAATGGTATTTAAACAGAATTTGTATCATTGCATTAAAATGTGTTTTTAATGAAGAGAATTAAAAAGTACGTTTTATGGATTATTCAACATTGACAAACTGTTAAAAATGATTACACTGTAATTTGAGGTATAAAATCTTTTATATCACTTACATGAATAATTCCATTATATGTAACACAGCTGGAAAATTCTGATGGGGTCATGTCCATGCAATTACTGACTGTGTAATGCTGTCAGTTTTTGATAAGCATGTTCCAGGTTTCTCTGTTCTGAACACAAGCATTAAAGTCACCCACCATTGGAGACAAAAGACTGTCACTTTCTTTTTAGGAATTAGCATCATTAGATACATTTAGAAATAGGTGAGAAATCAAAAGACCAGAACAAAAATCAGAAGACTAACCCTACTGATAAAAATTCAGTTCCTTGGGAGCTTTCCAGTGATGACCACTGAACATAAAAGGCTTTTAAAGTGCACCTCATCATTGTATAAGTGTAACTTATTCAAGTAGGTGAGATAAACCAGCTCCCCATCTATCAAGCTGCACCTGAACAAGGATGATAGTATCTGACCTATAAATGACTTCTTTTTTTATATTGCCTGTTCAAATCAGGTCACTACGAAATCACTGTTTATGAACTTATTTCAGTAACATGATGGTCTAAAGTATTTCAAGACTTGTTCATCCCTTTTCCATGTGACTCAGAATCAGATTCTGCACTCTGCTCTGCCAAGGTCGTTCTGACTGAAACAGGTAAATTGGACAAGAGGCCACGAGGACGCAAACTTAGGTACCTGTGGTCATCAGTCACGTACGTTGCTTTGGTTAAATAAACCCTTGATGTACTTGATGGTTTATTTGCCAAGAACTTGACAGTTCCCCCAATTGCTGATGCTACCAGGTGCACGGAGAGATGTGGATGGTTATGAACTTTGCGTGGTGCTGAGGTACTGTCATAGTGATACTTGGCACAATGAAACCTCCTGTTAGTAGCTTCCTGGTTCATTTTCCATTCACTGCATCAGAGAGTTTGGGCCTTAATGGACCATCACTGTATACAGTTCATAGTGATATATAGTTCACATTTCTGGAAGGGCTGTGAGGTTTGAGTAATAACCCTGCGCCGTCATCATATCATCTTTTCCTGGAAGGTGCGTCTTCAATAGCTTTTAACTTCTTGGGATGCCCAGTGCAGTATCATGGGTTTCAGTTTTTGCCTATCAGCCCTACAAGCCCTAAATTGTGTGTGTGTGTGTATATATGTATACAAAAATGTATACGTGTGTGTGTGTGTGTGTGTGTGTATATATATATATATATATATATATGAAAAATATTAAGGTGAGTGTAGGACTTTCAAAGAAAGGCTTCTCCTTCTTCTTGTTCTGGTGGCACATAGATGGAGTGTCATGGTGGAACATAAACGTTGTTCCAGTTGGCTCCTGGAACTTGAAAAAGTTTCACTGTTTCAGCTGAACTGAATCGTCATCTTAGTTTTTTAAAAACTGATCGATTCAACAAGACAGGACTGATGGCACAGGCAAATTCATTGCCTCTGAGGCAAATGTTTAGAATAATTATTCATGTACGATCTTTGGTATCAGTGTGTAGCAATAATCTTTACTGTCTTGTTTTGTTTAATTGTCTGTGTATATATACTCTAGAAAGGTGGTGATGAAACTTTGAGATAGCTTGAGTCTATTGTATGAACTATATTAATGTACCTAATTATACCTGGAAGAGAACTGTAAGTAATTACAAAATTTATGGTTAAGTGATCTATACATTATTTTCTTCTAGTTTTCCTTTAGCTGTGTTTTAGGAGGTATTCAGGAGTACGAGTTTAGGTTAATAACCCATGACAGAGCTAAAGTCAGGAAGGGGTGGTCCCAGAGGACCTGAGCTGGCTCTTGTTGGGAAAAGCTCAGGATTGAGAAATAGAACTTTGGAGGCATAGGTCAAAGGAGGATATGAAATATTTGCCCCACAACCCCATACATGATTAGCCTTTACTTTGGAGAGGAAAGGTTTCTCAGACTTACTCAATGAGAATTAGAATTAGAATAAACCTGACTTCAGTGGTTTAGAAACTCATAAATGTAACAGAACAAAAGCTTAAGATCTGACATTGTATTCAGTCTGAGCTCTGCCACTTAAGAACTTTGGGACTTCAGGCACGCTGCTTATTTATCTATTAGCCTCAATTTCTTTGCCTCTACAAAGGGTAATGACAATGTCTATATTGTGGCATTGTTATTAAGAAGAAATGAGGTAATGTTGAAAAGTGGTTCACAGAGTCACTGGCACATTGAAGATACTTCATAAATGTTGGTTTCCTTCGTGTTCAGCAAAAGCTTAAGGAGGAAAGCTTGTGGGGGGGATGTTTATATATTTCATTACTTCAGTAGCATTTGCCAAATGTATTTACCTCATTGTTGCTAAGTAATTAAAACAGAGAGACACATATCTAAATATGCAGAGATATTTTACAATTTAGCTACTCCTTTTTTGTAATGCATTGTGGATTCATATTTTACCTCTGTGTCTCTGAAAATCTTATAATTTTAAAATATGTTTATAAGTTCTTTTGGGGGTCTTCTGATTGAAATGGGGGTTCTTCAACTCCATTCATGTACTGGCTTTAAGATATTTGAGAATCCCTTGAATTGACAAAGTGGTGTATGTTTTGAGTATATATATTTTCTTGGGAAGGGGGTGTGTGGCTTTCATCATTTCTGAAGAGTTAGGGGCCCCCGAAAGTTTAATATTGATCTTAATTATGACTTTATGCTTGTATTTTTTGGTCCAAGAATATAGATGTTGCTACTGATATGTGTTGAAGGTTTATTGTATGCTGGGCTAAGCTCATTATATGTGTTATCCCAGTGGAACCTGGGCCTTTATGAACCTAAAGCCCACAGAGATATTTTAGAGCCATCAGAAATAGAAAGTCCAGGCACAGTTTGCCTTAGCATGGTAGAAGACCAAAACCAGGGATGGACAATTCATTCCACTGTTCACTTTGTACATAGTTTTCCCCCAAATGTGAAAATTGTGATTCAATAATAGTATTGTGTTTCTATACCATGTATTAAAGGTATTAGAGGTTTTTTAAAGCATTGAAAAATTAAGGTGATATTAAGATGATCATTTCATGAATCATGGTGTGTGGAATATACCTTAGACCATGAACCTCAGTTTTGGGGGGATTTTATTTATTTATTTTCTATGTAGGTATGAAAAGTCTACCATTGTCAGAAAGATTAGCTCCATCTGTTCTTTATCCCCTTATGGGAGTGGGGAGGGGGGGAAATCTATGGAAGATTCAGATTGGTTAAAAAACCCATAGCAGGAAGCCTTTTGCCTTGAAGTGTCCCGGTTACAGCTGGGAAAATTAGGGATAACACATACTGCCAAATAGCTGGACACTGGCCGGTTTGAGGAAATCTTCAATACGGGGTCTTAGCAAATTCTTAGTGTGTTGTTGAATTGACCTATTATGATATGTACATAGCTTGAAATTATCAAAACTTGTGAGTTAGAGGTAGGGTTGTATTTGCCTTGATTAGAATTGTTGTCCAGCCTCACCGGACATCTCCTGAAGTAGCCCTTTTGTACCTGGGGTTTGTTCATGTCTATTGTGTTTTAAACATAACTGTTGTGTTTAAAATAACACAGTGATAGCATCAAAAATGATGAATATCAAATAGAATTACATGCCTGGGTATTCTTTTTCCTGACCACGTGATCCTATACAGTTTTACATCCAGCATGCATTACAAAATGTTCATAATAGAATTGCTGTTTTTCTAAAGCCATCTTTAGAAGATTTTTCAAAGGATTTTGAATTTTTAGGGGAGTTAGAAGGATTTTGCTTCATTTGGGCTGGAAATATGGTGTCTCCATTGAAACTTGGAAACCAAACCAGACAGTTATGGGTTCTCTTTCATTTAGAATGTCAGAGAACATAAAAGTGAAAAAGCCAATTTTGTCCTAGTTCTACATATTCATTATATTTTGTTTTAAATTTCTACTGAATATGACTGACTTTACTTGCTTCTTATGAACTCTGTTTCAAATAAGTTACTTGGAAAACCGTTGAGGAAAGGTAAACCTGAGCCTGATGATCATAAACGTTTCAACTAGGAGTGTTAACTAAATTGTGTATCTTTGGTCAAAGTCACATAATCTTTCTGGCTCTTGTTCTAATTCTTGACAGTTTTTAAATTTTAAGAGTTTTCCTTCTACCTAATTTTTCTGTAAGAGAATTTCATGGTAGTAATCTAATAGCAGTCTATATCTACTGTGTCTCTGAAATTTTCTTCCCTGTAGCATTTGGGAATTTAGCAGAGTTTAACAAGTAGTGATCAGTACTACCACACACAAAAATTGCTAACATTTCTAAAACACATTTACTATGAAGACTGAAATTCATAGGAGTGATTTAAATGCCCAGAGCACAAATGCTTTGTGTTATAATATCTTTATAAAAAACAACAAAAGCTTACTTCTGTTTATTACTATAGGATTTATATGCCATCACTGTAATTTGCATTATACATCCTGGTAAAAAGAAGAAAATAAAAACACCTAGGGGGGAAAAAATCACCTAGGGAAAACCATTATTAAAATTTTGCCATTCTGGTATTCAGCCTTTCGAATATATGTATGTATTTTTAAAATCCTGTCTAAAAATTTAGTGCATTATCACAAACACCTTTTTCTGTCATATATTCTCCTCCAGCATCATTTTAATGGCTGTCTTATATTCCATAATATATGGACTATTATTTAGTCCATAATATATGGACCATAATGAATGGACTATTATTTGTAAACTCAGTTCTGCCTTGGATACTGAGTTTGTTTGCAAGTTTTTGCTATTATAATTAATATGGAAATTAATATCCACATATTAATTGTGATTTATAGATCTTTTTAAAAAGCAATATTGTGATTTTAAAACATTTTTTAGACAAAACTAAGTGATATGGAATTGATCAATTCCTCCCTTGTGTACTTTATTGTCTGTACACTTTGTAAAAGAATTATTTATCAAACTACTCACCTCAATTACTTAAAAACTGCTTTTAAACATTTATTAGTTGTATAGTTTTGACATGTTACATGAGTAATTTAGTTATTAAACTTTTAGTTATGTTTAAGGAAATGCCAGTTATCTCACATTATTTTCACTAATAGAACGTAAAATAGCTTCCGCTTGGGGGGAGGAAGGTAAACTAGGGCATATTCCATTGGCATTTTCCACCAATAATATGGGGGTATGTTTTATGCCACTGTCTCCCTGGTGATGGGAAGTGAAGAATTTCTTGGGTCTTAAGGAAGAAGAGGGACCACAAAATCCACAATATTAATGTTTATATTTTTTAAAATAATCTTTTACTTCCTGGGGTTTTAACTGTGTGTGTGTGTGTGTGTGTGTGTGTGTGTGTGTGTGTGTGTTCCCCTGCCTTTATGCCTCTGTATCCATCATAGAATATCTCAAATGCCATTGGAATACTTTACCCTGTCCCCTCCAATTTGTGGGTTTGCGGGCTAGTCCAGCAGCAGACTTTGGAGAACTTACTTGCTACCTTATTATAACATACTTAAACTCAATAGCAATTCAGGCCTTGCTGGGTATTTACCTAATTTATTGTGGCAATGTGGTATTTAGACCACTGATTAAGTGAAGTCTGTCAGTATAGTTAAAAGAAATTAGAGACACTATCATTGCTAAATCACTTTACAATTCAAAGAAGAATTGTAAACATATGAATCCATTTAATTATAATAGTGCCAATTATAAGAGAAATTGTAACGCTGAGAACAGTGGCTTTTATGTAATCATAATAATGGCATGTATTTATCTTGGTTTGGCAAGTTAGGCCTTTCTTTAATACTTGGCTTTGCCTAAATAGAATGTGGTTTGCTGAAACCCACAATAACCCCCACACCCCCCAATTTGTTATTGCAGAAAATACTGAACAATAATCATGTGGTATGAATGATTAATGTATGCATGGGTTAGTAAGTATCTTTGAGGTTTAAAAAGTGTTTTTATTTACGTTCTTCCATTGGCTGAAGGTATAAAACAAACAAATACAAATCCACATGTGTTAAATCTTCCCATCCCTTTTCATACAAGTATTTGCAGCGTGAGTACCATCATAGTCTTTTCATTGTTTTCTGTGCTTTTTGTGTTTGTTTACCCAACATATATCCTTTAATTATATTTCAACTGCGGTGTTTGATATGTAATCCATTTTTAAATTTGCTAAGTGCTTTGAATATAGCTTTCTCCCCAATATAGAAATAATCAATTGAATAATATTTGAAGATTGGCAAATTTAATTGATAATGTGTTCAAAATAATACCTATTAGAGTCACACTTATTTCTAGAAGAGCGTATGTAAAAAGATTACTCACATTTTCTGTTTAATAAGATTATGTACTATTATCATGGAGGAAGAGGTGCTATCTAGTGGTATAAACAAAATTACTGTGGAATTGGAACATTTCTACACTTTAATCTCAGGGCTTTTATTTATTTCTGCTTCCTGCTTTCAGAAAGATAATTTGCAGCAGTTCCACACTGTGCATTTGTAGAAGTGGAAGGAAATCCTACTTTCCTAAGCAAAGAAAGAAGGAATTTAAGTTTAAAGAGGGCTCTGATAAAAACTTACTTTTAAAAACTCAGATAGGTCTTTATCTTAATAAACAGCCCTTCCATGAACATGTAGAATTCATTGTAAAAGCTGTACATTATAAAGAACATCAGAAATCCAAACTGTTGATTTTTTTGGTAAGATGCAGCCCAGAAAGTAAAGATAAACAAATAGTAGATTTAAAAAATTGACATCTGGAAAGGGTTAATATTTTTATTACTTGAAATTAGATATAAAATTGTGGGCAACCCATGACATGGTTTGGAGTACTTGATTATTCTTTCCTCAATAAATAAGAGTGGCATACAGTTAATTTCAGCACTGTAATTGAGCAATGCATTCTGGGAAGTTGAAAAGCACTGTAAGATGAGGAAATGTTTTAGGGACTAATCATGAGAAGAAAGGAGCCTTTCATAGCCCGTATGATGCTGTTGTCAGAGCTAAAGGCAGATAATGATTCGGTAATAATGGCACATTGTGAATATTTAAGCTGAAAAGATTTGGGCAAAATGAACAGACATTGTTGGTTTGTTAAAACTGAACAGTTGGTCCCTGGGCTTCAAAAGCGCTCTGAACTCAGTACAACATTTTTATTCAAAATTTTTCCTAAAACAAGACACTTTTTTGAAAGTTATATCGAACACCATCACTATAAGAAGTTTTAAAATGATCTACTTGTTTAATTTTTACTCTAGAAATTGATAGTATGGGCTCTTTTTTGTTACAGAGAAGTTTAAAAGTTCCATGTGTTTCTTCTATGTCTTCTAAACTTTGCAGGCAGAAGCAATACCTTCAAAGAACAATTCTCATAGCAATGATGTAAAATACTGAATATAAAACCAGAAGTGTCAGACTGCAAAGAAAGTGAAGTGATTTGTATTTTGTTTCTAAGGTTTCCAATACACCCTTAAGAGTTTTGCGGCTGGGTTTCTATGTACCTTGTCTTTTCTCTTCGTTAATATATTTTCAACCTGTTTGTTTGCGTTCTGGAAACATCTGTTAAATGCAGATTTATACAGCTCTGGTTTCCCATTTTGGGGTGAATGTTACCAGAAGCTTAAGATTTGAGTCCTCATAGCCTTCCTTTAACTTAGAACGGGAAGAGAACTGAACCCCGAGCCAAGAGCTGTATATTTCAATACTTACTAACTTTAATGGTGTGTTTTTAGGGTTGGTAGCACATCTGGGAAAAAGCTAGATCCTGTTTTGCTAAAGTGTAGGTAACACACTATTACCTATACTTTAAAAAACATTATGGAAAGCCTTACTGAAATAATGCTTTTTAAAACTTTAAAATCTGATTCAATTAGAAAAGAAAACTTTTTTAGTGTAAGTTTTAGGACAGAATTCAACCTTTACGTGTGTAAGATATGTATATCTCCAGTGAGCTCTCATTTATTATATATATGTTACAATGACATAAATAATTCCAAGTCTGGTATTTCTTTTATAAATATACTTTTCATGTGCAGTTTTACACAAAGACTGAAATGAAACAGATTTCTGAGGCTATACAAATGTTTTTTGTTGAGTAAAAAAGATTACTTATTAAAATGGCTTCACAATTTAAACCAAAATAACTTTTTTTTTTTTTTTTTTTTTGGTTTATTCTCTGAGATTGTTTGAAGGGGAAAAAATGTTGCCGTATGTTTACACTAACATTCATTTTTACCCATATGCTTTAAATCTGTGTATTTGTTTAACCAAATATTGTTTATTTTGAGAACTGTTTAATTTTTCTTTTTAACTGGAATTTTTAAACAGCAGCCCTTTTAAAATTAAGTTAAATAAAATTACACCATCTCAAGGACATTTTCTTCAGGAGTTTGAACCAAGAAATGAGTCCTTTATTACCATTAGATGAGACTAGTCTTTGGGCAGGAAATAGGCAGAGTCCAAAAGCAAAAATAAAACGGAACAAATGTTTACCAGGAAAATTAACTGTGACCCAAGGAGATTCTTGTATCACTTTTCTAAAGTAGCTTTTATGAAAGGTACTCCATGCAATTATGAGCAGAAGAGCCTTTCCCTGTACTTCTGCACGGAAACATAATTTAAATTTTGACACTCTACCTGTACCAATTTACAGTTTTTCAAGTTTGAGGGCGGGAATTGAGAATATAAAACGAGATTGTTATTTACTTGGAAGCTCCATAAAATTTCACTTACTTTTATAACGTAAGATAAACATTTCAAATTGTATTTTGAAAAATGTTTTTGTAATCACTTTTTGACTTTTCTTAGATTCCACATAATTCCAGGATTGTTTGTCCTAAATTTCTTTTTTGTCTGAAAAGTGTAGCTTTCTCATTTGATATTAAGCAGTAATTTTAGTTACTATCCCCCCACTCTATCCTCTGTACTTCTGTTTATTCAAATTCACATTCTTTTATCAGACAACTCTATGGCCATAATCAAGGAAATCAGCGGGGCTAAACTCTATTAACATTTACTTTGAGGTTTTCTGAGGATATCAACTAAACCTTCATCAGAGGAACCTTCCAGGAAAATTAACCTTAAATTTTGTTATAAATAATTTAAAGCCAATATTCAGAAATCAGCCTGTTTGAAAACTGACCTCTCCACTTACAAATTACCAGATGGTTCTTGCCTAATATGAAGAGAAAAGGTTGAGGTAGAGCTTTTGTGGAGAGAAGGAGAGATTTTTACCGCTGATAGAATTACATTTTATTTATTGAGGTATAAAACAGTAAGGCCAGACAATGTGCTTTAAAATAGGGTAATTATTAAAGAATTTCAGTTAGTTTTTTGAAAAGATTTTGTGTTAGTTTATTGTCTTGAATTCAGCTATTCAATTTAATTTTAAACAATTCTACTTAAATCTATCATTTTACTAATGTAATACTAACCGAAGTACAGTTTTCAATATTTGCATCTTACGGCTCCATGGAAAAAGGATTTGGGGTTTTTTTTTGTGAAATATATTTAAAATATAAATGCATACTGTTGTCCCTCTTGAAGAGTCACAGTGCACATTAATATATTAAAGGGGTCTGAGAACTTTGTTTAACCTAGTAGTTCCCAAATTGTTTGTCAGTGGAAACTTTTTGCTTGTAACCCCTATGAATCCCCCCAAAACACAACTTTGTGAAATTATGCCCTCAGTCTTTTTTTTCTGCTTTTAAGTGAAGAAACTTAGGATTTTGGTCCCTTTTGGTGCAAAAATCATCTTCCTCTTGACCCTTCTGCTCAGGGAGAACCCTTAAAAATGAATATGTTCTGGTCTCTATGTGGGTACCAAGTGCCCCTTGGAGGGGGACTTGATCTCAGAAGCAATGCTGCTTGATTTGTCTGTTTCACCCCCACTACTCATCCATCCAATCTATTGCAATTTACTTTAAGCACTTCTGACTGTGTCCTTGGAAGACAGCTTTGCCTGGAGCTATTCCAAGTTGCCAAAGGGATGTTCTAATAAAGCTCTAAGTGGTACTACTTGCTGATCAAGAGGAGAGGGGAAGGGTGGTGACAGTGTGAGGCTACAAAGGTCATTTCATATGACTCTAAAGTCCATTTTTAAAAGGTCTCCTTTCCTTTCACCCCATAATTTTAAGCACTGGAAAGATTTGTTAATGAAGCTCTCTTTTATTATGCTATGCCTCCTACGAAACAGACTTTTAAAAAGAATTATTTTCAAGATTCCTGACATAAGAATCCATTGTACACTTCTGCTTTAAATTTGCCCCATGCCTTAAAAAAGGTTTTTATCAGTTCCAGTTTTTTTTGGAAAAAAAAAATAAATCCATCAGAAGGGAAATTCATGTGAAGATTTTAACCTAAAACTCAGTAAATATTCAATCTAAAACCATCATATGAATTTATACGTTCTTAGTATCTTTTTGCATGGGAAAGAGATGGAACAAGTGTGGCAGGAAATTTTATTTTTTATTACCAAAAAAGTTTGCTGTTCTCATCTAGGTGACATCTTCAGTATTTGCTGAATAAGCATAAAGGATTATTTTTCTATCATAACATGGATGTTTGCAGCTATCTAAGAGATACTAGATTTGTTAGTGTCTGAGCCCTCATTAGTATGAGAAGTGAATCTATTTTAGTGTTTGAGCTGTTACCGAGGTAAAAATCTTAAAAAAAGAAAAAAAATCCAGCCACATAATACAATACCAACTCTATCATCTTCTTACCAAGTAGACTATAGTAATTCCAGAGGATTTAACACAGTTTATTAGATAAATGACTTACAATTTTAAGAGACCATGAACATACATTTAAAAATTATTATAAGTGAAACAGGATCTTGATAATAATTCATATAATCTAATTAGCTAATGTATCAGTTGTTAGTACTTTTAAGATATCCTGTAAACTAAAATGAAATGTTGGGCACCCAGCAAACATGTGTGATAGGAGAAAATCCAACTCCAGCAGGAAAATAGTATTTGTGGAATATGTAATGTGGTACTATGGTAGCATTATAAGAGATCAGTGACCAGCTGGGGTTAGTAAGCCTTCAGTTTGCGTCATGCTATTGACATTAGGCAGCCACTTGGTAAAGCCCGTAAAGTAACATGTGCCTCAATAGTTAGCACTTAGAGATTGTGTTTTAACAAGTCTCCAGATACGTATTTACATGATAGACCATACTAACACCTTTTAGTGTTATCTGTCAATCAAGATTTAATACTGTTCCTTGATAAAATGTATCTGGTGTTCATTTCCATTAAGTTACCCTACATATTTTGTATTTTTACGTATTCATTAAGAATCCATGGTTGCCTAACCTCTTGGCAGCCTTCTGTAAACTTCACGTTAACCCTGCTTCCTAGGGATTGCAGGGGTCATTTTAACCCCCGTGAAACTGAAAGTTCCAAATAATTGAGTCCAAAGACGCTCGAGAAGGGATCTGCAAAGTTTCTCTCCACCACACCCCCACCCCCGCAAAAAAAAAGAAATGCTTTAGTTTATGCATTTGGCAACTACCCCTCCCATCTTTTTATTTTTATTTTTGGTAAAAGGATTTTATATCAGACAGATATTATTAAAAGATTTTATTTAACACTCAGATGCATTTTGTTCTAAAATGAATGCTTGCTCAACAGTCTAAGAAGGCTTCATGGGAAGAGCAAAGCAATCTAAGCCATATGTATTGGGCAGGTTGCCAGTTGTTTGCCAATATGCCCAAGCCACCTGGCTGTGCATTCAGCCAAGTATGCCATTCCGACCAGCCAGCTTTAACCTCCCGGCTGCTTTTCAGTGCTTAGGAAACTCCAAAGGCCTGGGAGCTGCACTTCATTTCTCCCATGCCAATAGTTTTCACTCAGACAAACGGCACTGCTACACTGACCGGTAACTCACAAACACCCATTTTGAATGAGCTCTCCTTTTGTTTAAAACACCATTCACTGGTGTTGAACCATTGCCATAAGATGAGTCTGGAGATAGCAGCCTGAAACCTTTACCCATATGCCGTAGACACTTTGACTGACAAGCAGCATTTTATTCCCAAGCCTGCAGCGATAGGGTTTTGTGATTCTGGTTTGCTGAGGTTTGGGTTGACTCTATTTGCCACCGGTTTCAATTTTTATTTTGGGTGCTTCTAACTTTTAAATGTTTGGAAACGTTTGTTCATTTGGTTTTTCCCTTTTTGTTTAGTTTAGACATTGGTTGTGCTGTTGCATAATTTATGTATCAAGCCTGATTTCATAATCTTTGGCAATCTAGGTCAGGAATTGTGCGGGACAGGCAACCTTAAAATTGTGGATGGAATCTCGAAGACTGATTTTGTTCTTTTCAAAAGTCACAATAGGAAAGGTCTTACTACTAAAAGGTGGTATTCTTTCTTTCATCTGATCTTAAGAATTATGTAATATGTCTTGTTTCCTTTTTGGCCTTGGCTCCCAAGAAACTCAGAGATACATTTAATTCTTAGCCTCAGTAAATAGTTCAGCCCAGGTTTCTGCCCGCATAACTTCTCTTCTTTAACCCCGTTGTTTTTTGTTCGTATTTTTCTCTTTCATGGCCTTAAATTTTCGTTTGTGTGTGTATGTATTTGTGCATTTAATGTATGTTTGTGAACCATCTCAAATCATTTTGGGAATGCAGGTGTGATGACGGATAAGTAAATATAAATTCAGAAACTTTAGAATTAATTAAGATCTTTAAACGGACTTTTCTGGTATAATTGCAGGTGTCTCAGATTAATCATCCCATGTTTTAACTAAAGGGAACTGTGATGATTTAGGCCTAGAACGTTCATTGTTATAAATTTCTGCACTAGCCTTGGACTGGCCAATTTATTATTTCCCATCAGTATTGTGGTCTGTACATTCTTAGTGGATGCCATTTCCCTCTTCCTGGCTCAATGACCACTATCTCTCAGATCTTGAAGATCTGTTTTGGCTTGGCTCCAATTTAATCAGTCTGAATGGATTCTATTGAGTAACTTGACTCATTCACCCTGCTGAAGAGAGTCTGAATACACTATTTCTGAGGGTTTAAAAAAAAACTATTATAATGTTCTTTTTGATTAGAATTGTCAGTCATTTCAGGAAAAACGTGATCTGTGTGTGTGTATGTATTTTGGGGGCCCATTTTTCATTCCACTAATAAGACCCATTCGGATCGTAACATTTTGGCCAAAGTCCTCGGACACACTCAACAAAGCCCTGAGAAGGTGGAGCTGCCCAGCTCACGAGATGGATAGACAGAGCTGGGGGAAGTGTCCCAGCGGGCTTTGCAGTCTGTCAGAGGAGCTGCAGCTCTAACCACCCATCTGTGCATCCTTGGCTTGGACTGGGCTTCAGTATTGAACACTTACCCTGAAGAAAGATGTTCAAAAGGAATGGATGGTATGCTTCCAATAATAATGACCAAAATATCATAGGGCTAATGTTTGAAGAGGAGAACTATTATATTCCACAAACTGTAAGATTTAGCCTTGTGGCATTTCTAAAATTCTAAAATTTCTGTAATGTTCATTACATTGCTTGTTTTTCTGGCTCCTGCTTGAAAGAAATACTGGGCTTTCAGTTTGTTTTTTTGTGTGTACATGAAGATTTTCAGCATAACGTTAAATCCAAAAGAATCTTGACAACCATATTCATAGTGTCTTCCTTGATTCATGCTTTTATCTTATGAGTTAAGCTTTTTGTCGTAGGTAGCCATCTTTCATATCTTGGCTCCTGAGCGTTTATTATCTCCTCATTCATTTTGTATTTTTTTTTAAATTAATTAATTAATTAATTAATTTTTGCTGTGTTGGGTCTTCGTTTCTGTGCGAGGGCTTTCTCTAGTTGCGGCAAGCGGGGGCCACTCTTCATCGCGGTGCGCGGGCCTTTCACTGTCGTGGCCTCTCTTGTTGTGGGGCACAGGCTCCAGACGCGCAGGCTCAGTAGTTGTGGCTCACGGGCTTAGTTGCTCCGCGGCATGTGGGATCTTCCCAGACCAAGGCTCGAACCCGTGTCCCCTGCATTGGCAGGCGGATTCTTAATCACTGCGCCACCAGGGAAGCCCCTCATTCATTTTGAAATACAAATTTTTCTTTTGAAAACATTTGTGAGCAACAGGAAGCTCAGTAATTCTGGACAAAGAAAAGGTTGTTAATTATTTGCACCTTTTAAGGTTCTTTATAAGAACGATAAAAGAACCTTATAAGGACCCACTAATAACCAAGAATGCACATATCCCCCAAAATAATACAAAAACTCTCTCCCTCTTTTTGATATAGGAAAATGATGTATATCATTTATCATTTATATTTATGATATTTATGTATATGTTTGATATAGGCAAATGAATACATTTCATCCAGATCATCTAAAATAAGTCATTCATGGTGTCAAAATAAAAAAAAACAAGATTCTTTCCTTTATTGGATCAAAAATTTCATATGTGTATATACCATATATATGGTATGTATATATTTCATATATATATATGTGTACCTCATTGTCAGGTAGATTTAGTTAAAGAGCATATCACTTAAAAGGTATTCTTGGAAAACTAAACTACTATGCTGCTTCCCTCAGTATCACCCCCCAAGCAATTAACCAACCATATATTGAAGAAAAGAAATATCTTTTGTGTTTATGCTTGAAAATTTGTTACATGTTTACACTGCAGTGAAATTTATATCCCATCTCTTACATATTTTCCTATACTCAGGTCCCCCCAAACATCACTGATGCCTCAGACAGGATCCTTAGACAGTGTTTTTAAAAATTCCCTTTTTTTGATTTCACTCAACTAGATGAACTTATCAAGCAAAAATGAAGTGTTAAATCGGATGTCATCTCAATGAGAAATCATTTATGGATTTATTTATTGAGTGCCTACTACACTTGGTGCTAAAAACCCCATCCTTGCCGTATGGAAGATTAGAGTATGATTTTGAGTCAGGAGCCCTGTGTCTTTCCTTCCTCCCCAACATTCATTTATTACCCTTGGAAAATGCTTAAGTGTTGAATTTTCAATTAAAACCTAGGATACAGGTCCAAAAACATTATTAAAAGTCATTTTGGGCAAAAGGATTTGATAAAATTCAACGACTTCAAACCTTTAAAACCTTTTTTTTGATAACCAGTAACAAAGGAGAACAGTATCCTTAACATGATAAAAGTTATCTATGTCATACCAACAGAAGAAATCATACTGAATTGTGAAATATTGGAGTCATCCTCACTAAAATTAGGAACAAAACAAAGATGAACATTATCACCGTTATTATTTAATGTTCTCCTAGAAGTTATGGCCAATGTAATAATATATGAATCAGAATTAAGAGAGACAGAATTATCACTCTTTGCAAATGATATAATCATCTACTAAGACAAACAAAGGGTTCAACCAAAACCATGTGGAATTAATAAGAAAATTTAGCAGAATATCTGATTAAAAGATAAATACCCCCAAGCAATAAATTTTCGTATACAATCATCTCCAATAAAAGCCTGTGATGGAAAAATGATCTCATTCAGGAGAATAATAAAAAGCCCAAAATATCTAGGAATAAACCTTAAAATAACTTGGCAGTGATTTGAAGAAAAGGGCTGCTCTGAAGTTTGTGTTCTGAATCATGAGGGTTATAGGAACGGGAAAGGATGGCATCTAAAGGGATCGTCCCTTACACATTTCTCTCAAATTGCAACCTGGAAGTTATACCTTACTCCTCTTTCATGTGCCTCCTATCTAATCAGTCACCAACTTCTGCCAAGTCTGCCTTCTTATTGGCATGCAGGTCAATTCCCATCTTACCCCATGCTTCCTTTAGTTTTACACCCTTATTATTTCTAACCTAGACTGTCTCTGTTGCCTCCTCTTTTTGCTCTCATTCTTTCTCTATCATCCATATACTACTGCCAGAGTGATCTTTCCAAAAAGAGAATTATCACTCCTTTACTGACATCCCTTCAATGGCTCCCATCACCTGCTATAGAAATTCTGCATTTCCCAGCAATCCATGTAAGATTCTTTATCATGTGGTCCCTCCTCACACCTCTGGTGTCATTACCACCCACCCCCGTCTTTCACACTTGGATACATTGCACTCCAGCCCTCTGATCTGGCTCTGCTGAAATGCTTGCCATTTACCAAGGTTCTGTGCCTTATCAGTGCCTCGGTACTGCAATATCAGCGTGGCGCCATTGCATGTTCTAGTTCCTCTGCTGAGAATACTCTCCATCCCAATGGCTCCACAGCCTGGAAAACTCCAGGTCCTCTTGCAACACTCAATGTAAGCTTTGTGTCGTTTGGAAGACCATTGCAGACACAGTCTTGCAAAGTTACTTACTCTCCCTGTTCCCTTAGGGTCTTGGTATACTTCTTTCATTTTACGTACCACACTAGACTGTAGCCATTGGTAAACCCCCAATAGAGTAGGAACTCATTGCATCTCTAACATCCAGCACAGTGGCTAGAGCATAATAGATGCTCAATATTATTTGTTGAAATGAATGTAAAAAAAAATTTCTTTAAGTTTGAAATTCATGAAGTTTTATGTTTCTGAGCAATATAATTGTTTTCTGGGACAATTGCTTTAAAATTTCTTAGTTTTGTGGCATTTTGGAACTAAACAATGACTGGGCATAAAACATAAGTACACACATTTTTTACACACACAGCTAAAGTACACACAGCTAAAGTTTGACAAATATTTAATTTTTTTTGTTTTTTCAGGAATAAATTATAATAAAGTTTTATGAATTAGGCTATAATTTGTGTTTATATTTTTAGTGCTAATCATTTCTTTATTAGATGCCTAGGTTAGGGTCATTAGCTTATTTGCTGACATCTGCAATCATATAACATGTTTTATTTAAACTAATAAATGACACAAGATCATAGCTATGTAAAATTCAGATCCATTCAAAATAATTATTCAGACTCTTTTATATGCTTAGGGCTGAACTTGGTGCTATTACATTTTAGAAAGGTATAAAACAGCTCAGTCTTTAAGAAGGTTGTATAAAAGAAAAGACTTGCTTACATAACAACCAGACCAGATAAAAACAAAAGAGTCTATCATCCTGAGAAACCAAGTATCATCATCCTCATTTTATAGATAAGGAAACTGAGTTTCAAAGAAGTTTGGTGGCTTTACCAGCATTACAAACCCAGCCATTAATGATGGGTTTGAGGCTGGGACCTAGATTTTCAGTCTCTGATGAAGGGCTCAAAACAGAGTTTAATATGCTAAAGAGGAATTTGATGAATTTGAAAAATGTAAAGCAAGTCCACAAAGAGTTTTCTAATTGTTTCCCTCTATTTTAGTTATGAATATATAGAAGTAAATATTGAGTAGGTTATATCTAAATAATAAAGCATGGCATTTGGGTGGCTCTGATATTTTGTAGGCGTTCCAGAAATACTAATTAATCTAAGGTCACAAACGTTCCTCTGAGTGATTGGACTAGACCATTTTAACTAAAAGGGAAATTAAGCCATATTATATATGTACATATTTATGTAAAGCATAGTAGAACAATATTACATCAAAATTTTATTGCCGTGAGTTTGAGATGACGTAAGTGGCAAAGCCGCAAGTGAGTTATGCAGGTCGTCTCAACTAAATGCCAATAAAATGTTTTTCCTGTACCACATCATCCAGTATTCTGCCTATGCTACAAATTTAAAAGAGAACCAATTTTAGAAATATCCAGAGTTATAAAAGTTTTTATTGGCACTATATTTCAAACTTGCTGGTCTGTAAATATTAGTTCCATTAATTGTGGTAAAAATTAGTGAACAGAGAGTTTAAAAAATAAAACACTCATGATAGAGGTCTTTTCTTAAAACATATTTCTTTCTAGTTTAGTTTTTTTTTTTTCAGTTCTAAGTATAAATACTATCTTCTCTCTTCCCTTTTTATGTAAATCTTTTTCTCTTTTCAAAAGCTACTTCAAGCCCCATCTCCAAGGAGCTCTCCATGGGTCCTTCACATCACCCCTAAATTTAATCTCATTTTTCTGAACACTTACTTTTACTTATTGCCCATAAATTCATTAGCAAATGTTTTTATTGCTTTTAAACCACTCTTTCAGTTGTAGTTGATTGTTAAACTATTAAAGTTTATCATTATTAAGCTTTTAATTGAGTGTATACTGTCTTTCGCAAATACATTCTAAGCTCCTAGAGAGTGTATTCAATGCTTTCTGTTGTTCCTGGCCTCTAGGACAGTATTTTTGTTTGTTTGTTTTTAATGTCCTTTCTTTTTTCCTTCCCTCCTTTCCTTCCACAGACATTGATAGAGTGCCTATTATTATTTATTTTCATGCCTTAGTATGCATTGGATATTGAAGAAGAAAGGCTGCCTAGAGAAGAGCTTATAGACATGGTTCTCAGACTATGGTGTACCTAACAATACCTTAAGGAGAATTGTTAAGGAAGTCTACTCCTAAGCCTTACACCCAGAGATTCAGGGCTGGGAGCCAAAGATCTATACTTCTGAACACCAGGTGATTCTGATGGTGAGCACTCACAGACTTTGAGAAATCCTAGTTACAGGTTAGGAGAGAACATACTGTAAGCTGATCATCATACTGCTGTGCTATTTCAAAAGTCCTATGATACCAACATGCTCCAGGTGTTCAAGGAGCCCAGTGGGGGAGCAGCTACTGAAACTGGAGAAGTCAGAGGAGTAATGTCATCATTGATGCTTAATACTTGCTCTGTGAATAAATGAATGAATATTTGAATTTAGAGTTGTACTGATGTGGTGGAAATCCTGGGGCTCTATGACCCTAAGCAAATTCTTTTAATTTCTCTGAGCTTGAGTAGAGTGACCATGAGTTGGGGTATCCTCAATGCTGGTTCCATTAAATCGGTTTCAGTAGCTACTTGGCATACTTTATTATTTTCTACTGAGAATCCATAGGTGAGAGCTGTGAAGTGATCTTTGAACTCTTACCTTTTTTCTTCATTTTAAATAATGTGTGCAGAAGGAGAGTCTGCCCTGGTACCCAGGGCTTCTAAGGGCCTGTTTCACAGGGACCTAATATAAAAAGCAGTTCCTCAGACCGTAACCCTAGTTTTGCAGTTTTGAATGCTTGATGTGGATCCATCCTTGCGTTATGTGGGTACGTGTCTGCCACCCCTGGTCTCTGTCAGCTCTTCTGTGAGCTGGAATGTCTATTCTCTTCTTTGTCTTTCTACACACCTATCAGGCTACTTTGCCCTTAGTAATCCTTTCAAAAATAACTGGCATGTGAATGAAACAAATCCCTCAGAGAGGCCCCAGCAGCTAGCTCGAGCCCCAGCAATAGATGCGGTATCTAACTATCTAACTATTTTGGCAACAAAGTTTGTGGTTTTCATATTATCACAAAACTGACCATATTCCCGCCTTTCTAGCTGTACTGTTTTAATGGTCAGAGATGCGATGACTTACACGTTTTTCAAGAAGACCCAGTATATATTTTGAGTTCTGGCACTTCCAGAATGGGATTTTTATTAAAAGACAAGAGGAAACACATTTTGGTTACAATATTTTTGCTTTTTTAATTTGTTTTTAAGGATGACCACAACTGGGTTATTTCCTGGAAATTCAACTGTAATTGTGACGTCCATACTAGCTTTCTACAAACTTGTGACCACTGTGACATCTGTCTGTGGTTTCCCCACTTCATGTTTCAATCCCTCTGTCTCCCTGGTGGGTCCTATCTTGAACCAAGTCAAGCCTTTCTACCCCTTATACTCCACTTTCAAGAAAGAAGCTATTCCTACAAAAGGAAGTTACAACATGCGATACAAGGCGTGGTAGGCAGCGGAGCAGGGTCTGTCGAGTGAATAAAGGAAGGAAACTACTGTATCACGAACAATTTTAAAAAGTGAAAAAAAGTAGATTTATCAGCTTGTCATTTCATTTGTAAGACAGTAAGAGAACTGAGTCCCCCCTACCCCAACTCACTTGAAGATTGCTCTGCTGTTACGTAGACTCACTGTTTTTTTAGGTTAGTGTCTGACAGTGGAGATGATAGATCTACACTGGGAATGATGTCTTAGTCATATGGTTTCTGAACTTCCCTTCCCTCCCTGAGCCCCACCTGTGACAGAACATTGAGGCTGCTCTTGCATTCTAACTCTGATTCAGAACACATTAAAAACATCCCCAAATGGGCAATTAATCTGCATCCAGTTCAGGATGTACTTATCATTTCAGAAAATATCTATCTTTTAAAAAAGGTGGGGAAAGGGGGTAGAGAGAAGTAATTCTTTCTAGATCAGTGTCGACATGGGAACAGCTATTCTATTTAGAACTGGCAAGCATCATCGTCGCTGGAGAGAGTTCTTCAGCTAAATAGGTGTGAAGAGGAGGGTGTATCTTGAGTGTACTGCTAGTTAGGGTCCCAAAACATATGGCACAAGATATCCTTGAACAAAATAACGGACAGTGTGTGCTCTGTGCTTTTAAGGCACAGGTGCTGTATATACTTTTTACATGGTTTCTTTGATGTGAGCTGTCACAATGTACTTCATCATGTCCAAGCCTGAAATCGTGATCCTCACCTACAGAAATGTTATATAAACATTTTAAGACGTATAGAAATAGAAAAGACCAAAGTTCTAGGACTAACAGACACCTTCCAAACTGCTCCTGGTCTAAGAGTCTAACTTGGATACATTTTAAACTGTTACTGGAAAAGAGTTTTCCTAGAAAGGATCTCTTACTTGTTTCTGATCAATCTCTATTTTGTGACTTCTTTCTTTTTTCTGTTGTCAAGTAGTTTAAAATGACTCAGTGGATTCATTTGTTGTATTAATGTGTGAAGGGCACAACAAAGGACTGTGTGCTTTTTAGTCCATTGGCAGATATAGCCTATTTCTCTAATTATGTCCGGCCAAGGAGCTCTGGCAATCACTCTTTTGCTTTTCATCAGTGAGAAAACTTTGCGAATATTAACCTTTGAAAAAAGAAAACAAAACAGATAACTCTATGAAGCCATAGCCAACGACTTTTTCATGTTTTTATCCCAGTGCCTAAGGTGTTTAATCATTGTTGCATGGATGAATTAATACGTATCTAGAACCTTTATTCTCAACTCCAGTCTAATGTAAGCTCCCAAAGGGCAGGGAGTTTTTGTCTCTTGTGTTCACTGCTATATTCATGGCGCCCAGAACGCTGCATGGTACCTAGTACCTGTGTCTCTCCTCTCCATTTCCATTGTTGAATGAATGAGTTCAAAGCATTCTTAACCCTCAAAAGAGTCAGTGATATGGTAATTTTTAACTCATATTATTGAGAACCTCAGACTAACATAGCCATGTTTAAAGTAAAAGCATTCTTGTAATTCTGCAAATATACACTTACTTTTAAAATATCCAAGTGGTATTATTAAACCAAAGATAATAGGAGAACCTCATCTTTGTTGGGTTATGTTAACAATAGGAGGGTTAATTATTTTGACAATTAACTGATAAATACCTAAGTCTCTATGGTGGGCAAAATATTGTGCTTAAGTATATTAGAAATGAAATTCAGAAAATTCACAAACTAGTTTTTCTCCTCAGGAGCAGAATAGGTAAAAACAAACACACACACAAACAAGACTCATTGTTTGATTTTTTTTTTTTTTTTTAAGCAACAAAGTCAACAGAAGTCAGATTGCTTTTTCATTAGTTCCACGAGTTGTTTTTTTTTTTCTTTTCTATCACTGTCTTCAGATATAAATGTCAAAAGGTGGAATAGTCTGTAAGTTTTGCACATTCTTATTTTCGTTCTTGTGTATGCTCTAGTATCTTGGTTTACCCTTCCCAGTCTGCTGTGCCTCAGCTTTCCCAGGTGTAAAATTGGCCTAACAGTACTCATCTACTAGCAAGAGGGGGGGGGGGCAATGAGACTTAATTAGCAAACAGCTGGAAAACCCCTTGAGATAGCTCTGTGAGTCAGAATGGAAGTGCATTGTTATTAATCATTATTATTATTGTTATTATTTTTAAATGGCTCAGAGCCATTTCTAAATTTAGTAGTAAAATGAATGCATCTAATAATTCTTCCCAGGTACATGATAGGTGGTCATGCATTTCACAAATTAAATGGTAGAATACTTGTAGGATATGATTATAATGATCCAAGTAAATGATCCTCAACCAATTCAAAATTATGTGATTAAGACCCCAAGGAGCTAAAGCAAGCACTTTGCTTTGTTACCTTTCAGCTTCTCGAATGACCCATTTTGTGTTAATTTATGTGAAAGGGAAAAAATAAACTTTTTTTTTTTTTAATTAACTTGGACTTTTCTGTGTAATTAGTTGGGAACTGGGGAGTGGGTGGGTCACCTCCTAATTTCCAAGTACATCCATCTGTGACACCTTGTCCATACTATACATATAAGTTGTTCTAAATATGTTTGTCTTAGCTTCCCATCAGTTATTGAGTCAAGTTTAATTTGTGAACTTTAGAAGTCAGAGATCTTCAAACACCCTCTGAAAAGATAATCTTATGAATCATATGTCTTATTTTTCTACTTGTTCCCTGGTCTCTTTCTGTACCCTTCTGTCAAGAAATGCTTTTGGGTCTGAGTTAGGTTGTGTTGCAAGTTGGTGGAGAATCAACTTCCACTGAGATCGTATGCCTTTAGCTTGAATAATCTCAGGCAGACATCCTGGCTAGGTGCAGTGCAAAACTCAGAGGGCTCAAGCCTAAGAAGACCTAAGGCTGGCAGCCCACTAACTTGGGGATGAGAAAAGAAACGGGAAACTCTATCTTTTCTGGTGCTTTTCCCCTCTTGGTTTCCCCACAAAAAATCAATAGCTTGGTCGATAGTTGGTTTTGAGTTGTTCACTACATGTTGGAGTTTTTCTGATGTAAACCTTTGGTGTCTGGGCTTCAGACATTATAATGTGTCAGGGAAGGTTTGATAGCTGCCATGGCCCTCCTGGGTTACATTTTATTCCCTGTGACAGCCTTTGTAATGCGAGAGGGGAAGTACAGATCAATTTTTACACCGTTTAGTTGTTGGGGGAAACTTTTTTGTTCTGTGAATTGATTGTTCTTTTAAAAATTTACCCTGTTTCTTCTAAACAGCAAAAGCTAATAGAATGAGGCCTTTTCGTTAAAGAATATTTTCAAATAAAAAGCAATTCAAGCCTTGCTCTGAGTTGTTAAGACCCGGTCGTATCCTGTTCAGAATTTCTCAAATTCCTTTTGCATGACTTGGAATGACACTTTTAATTTTAAATGTATCCATTTGGGAAAACCTGGTGTCCTTCCTTAGCAATACTCTGGAATGGTGATATCAGGAAGAAAATGGCACAATGTCAAATATAGTGCTTGTGTGATTTTTAATGCAGCTTTTGGTTTCTTTGAAACTCTATGGTGGCACTTATGGATATTGAATAATTATGGATAATAAATTGTCACTATAAATTTCTATTAAAAAGTTTTAATTTTCATTTGAGTCCTTTCTATTAAATCCCTTGCTGTCTGGATTTGCAAATCATTACATCTTCTACAAACAATAGTTTAAGTTGCTTACCTATTTTTTTCTTTCATTCTAATATTTATTCTCCTTCAGCATAATAAGTCTTATCAGAATTATCCTTGAGAAGCTGTAAGGTAACCTCTAGTATGTTAAATGAATACGGGATGATAAAGTTGTGTTTGTAAGATGGCTTCAAATTTTGAAAGATAAATTTCTAAATGGAATGAAAATGTTTCTGTAAAATTATGTTGAAACAGCATCCTACAGAGGTGCAAATGCTGTCTTTAAAATACTAAATATATTTATTTGAAATAATGGCCAAATATTTGAACAATGATATTTAAGCAAGAACACTAGAATAAGGCCTTTTATTCTCAGAGTGTTAGATATCCATCATGCTGTATTAATTGAAAGGACTGGGTATAATCTCATAAAGAAACAGGCAAACTCTGGGCTTTCCGCTCTAGTAAAAATATATCATTTATGTCTTCCATTACCGTGCTATAATTATGGTAAGTGAAGCAGAATGGAATCGATAGAGCAATTTATCAATGCATTCCAAACTATTCTAGCACCGTTTATGTCATCTACTGCAGATACTGTCATTCAATAAAGAGACATCTAATAGTATCAAGACTTTAGACTGATCCATTTCAGCATAATGTTTTCCTATGTTATGTTCTAATTTGGATCATGGTTTAATTAATTGTTTCACTTTGTACGATATTATGTGAAGTAAAATAGTTCTTGAATTGAATTTCAGTAGAAATTTTAAAATTTAGTCTTCAAGTTTAAAAAGCACTGCTATATTATAAACAGTGTAAATAGTGCATTGATATAGCCTTTTAGGTGCTGTATTGAATTATATCACAGTTGAAACCAAAATACAAGCCAGGTATCCATCATGCCCTAAGATACATTGAAATTTAAATAACAACTATTTGGCTGGGGATATTATTTAATGACTCTGAATTTTTGTTTTTTAACATCACAAGATTCAAAATTCTTTAGGCTTTATCCTCATATTTATGATTTAACCGTAATTGTAGACACATAGAAAATTCAGTTCATTTAGATTTTTTTTCATAAAACCATAAACAATATGGTCTTTTTACCATTAACCATCCCCCCAGATAATATGATATTAAATATTCACAGAATTGAAGGGAAGATACTAAATTGTATATTAATATGTTATTATTTTTAATATGGAAAAGATACTTCAGATTATTAGATTGTCATTTTCCTTTTCCATTTGGTGGTAAAATTATCATCCAGTGTCATGTAGTTAATTCAACCTTCTACAGAATGATATAAATCTGGTAAGGATGCCAAGAGTCACACCAATGCAAAATTATCATTTTTATTTCAGATTTGTAGCCATCAAGAAATGTTTTTAAAGACACAACTTATTTTTTGGTTGAGTTAGAAACGTTGAAACTTATGGAGAAAGAGTGAGGTTGAATATAACACAATTGTAAGAAAACATTTATAACTTAGTTTTCGAAAAATGGTATTATGTACAAGTTTTTTCTTTTTGTTTTCTTTTAGACTAGTTCTTAAGGTAAGATTTGTTCTTGTTTTTGGGTAATTTCCTTAAAGCTCCTTAAGATAGTTTCCATGAACTCACAGAACATTAAGTGGGGCACAGTCTGACATTTTGGGATCATTTTCTAGAATTGTGTTCCGCGGGGTGAGATGACAGCCCTTCTCCCTTCTATCTTTTTTTTTTTTTTTTTTTTTTATTTATTTATTTATTTATTTATTTATTTATTTATGACTGTGTTGGGTCATAGTTTCTGTGTGAGGGCTTTCTCTAGTTGTGGCAAGTGGGGACCACTCTTCATCGCGGTGCGCGGGCCTCTCACCATCGCGGCCTCTTTTGTTGCGGAGCACAGGCTCCAGACGCGCAGGCTCAGTAATTGTGGCTCACGGGCCCAGTTGCTCCGAGGCATGTGGGATCTTCCCAGACCAGGGCTCGAACCCGTGTCCCCTGCATTGGCAGGCAGATTCTCAACCACTGCGCCACCAGGGAAGCCCCTCCCTTCTATCTTATATCTTGAATTTGAATGGGCTCGTGAATGTTTCGATATAAATTCTGTCTTATGTTTTTGGCCATCGCTTTCCTTCTTTATACCTTCCACTTTCCTGTTCACTGATGTCCCTCCAGGATTGAGTTTTAAGAACTTGTCTGCTAAAGGGTTAAGGAGTCAGATTTTGAGGCGCTTCAGCGTGATGTATTTAAGTTAAGAAACTTGGGATGTCATTTTAGCTCGGTGAAGATGTTATAAATTGTTTGGTTGGCAAGATTTATTGAGGGTTATTCTACCTGATATCACACTGTATTGTTGAATGTGGACTATTTTTAACTAGCCTTCTATTTAAACAGTGTCAGCGAATTCTGAGAGCTTGCCAAACACATTCTCAAAATGGTTGCCAAGCTGTAAGATGGCTGCCAAGGTCTGAGCACACAGAACAGGTTCAAAATGGTGACCAACTTCGCAGGAT
Source organism: Balaenoptera ricei (assembly GCF_028023285.1). Classification (NCBI taxonomy): domain Eukaryota; kingdom Metazoa; phylum Chordata; class Mammalia; order Artiodactyla; family Balaenopteridae; genus Balaenoptera; species Balaenoptera ricei. The sequence continues at coordinate 52,389,396 of NC_082639.1, forward strand.
TTGTTGGTCAGATTCTCCCACTGCCATCCTCAACCCCCCCCCCCCCCCCAACACACAACTACCACCGAAAAAAGAAGGGAGAAAAAAACCCCGAAGATGCAAGACTTGGCACCAGCTCCTTGGCACGAGTGGTAGTAGTGTCATCCAGAGATTCAAGTAGTTACCGTGTACTCCTTGTTTCCCATGCTTGGCAGAAGACTATTCAGGGGGAATACGTGAGGTGAAAACACCACCGTAAAATAACATGGCCATTTTCTCCACCTGATCTAACATGCACCAAATCATTCTTTAGAAAGGGGTGGGGAGGGGGGAGACTAGGTGAAGCAGTGCTTTCAAAGAGCTTTCTAACGGAGATCCAAGAGCGTTAACCAAGACTTTGGGCTGTGCCTTTTTGTACTGCCTGCCTAAAGTGGCACAAACTTTATATACAACAGGTTTAAGATTTATTTTAGTTTTGCATTTGTTTACTTAAGTTTATAGCAATTGCTTTCTGGCAGTTGTGCTACTTAGCAGATTGAAATAAAATCGTAAGGGTGAATTAAAACATACTGCTGTTAGTGCTGATTAGAATTTTAGCTTAGTGTAAATACCGGATGCAGGGTCCAACTTCTCAGACACTTGGCATGAGCTCAATAGGGATCTCCAGGCTACACAGGAGACAGTGTGTGTGTATTTGGATGCTTTTAAAATTCTTGGATAGGTGGAGCATACTACTTCTGCTGGCATGTTAGTTCATTGTGCTGCCTGCATTATGTGCTTGGGTTCCAAGGTAGACAGAGAAGCTGGGGAAATCATAATAAGGGAAAGTAGTTGGAACTTAAAAAACAAAACCTGGAAAAAAAAAGGATTTTAATTAGACCCTAAGAAGTTTTTCCTGTGTGTTTTGGTTATTAGATATAAATAACTAATAGTAAACTAAATTGAAGAACTGTCGGGTTTGTGATATTTTGAACAATGACCTAATAGTGAATATATTTCTACAACCTGTTAAAATTTTTCTGTGTGACACTTTTAAAAATATACTTGGTGAGTTAACTTCTCCAGGCAGTCAGTTTACTCAGGGAATTCCTTAAATTGGTCTTCTGTTTAATATCAGCTATGGGCTAGGTTTTATATACTGATGAAAACCTGAATTCCTGAAGAGAATTTTTAATTGATAGAGCATTTTATTTAATACTTAAGTAGCTATACAAAAACGCTGGTTGTCATGAAGGTGGTGGTGTTTTGTTTTGTGTCAATCAGTAGTGGAATCGGCTAGTGTTAATATTACAGTAAGATGGTTTATATAGTTTGAGCTTTTGGCAATCTGCAGTTTTAGGATTTGTTAAGTCATGGAGCCCTTAGGTGGGGGAGATGTACACTTGGTGTATACTCTATTGTAAGAGGTAGCCAAGAAATGTGCCTTCTCGGTTCTTTTTTACTGATATTCTTTTTCCGTTTAGTCAACAATGACTGTAGCTAAGGCTCTTGTAAGTTCTTTTCCAGTCTTTTCTCTCTTGGTAGGCAATTGCCAACCAAGCCCCAGTCATTCAATAGGTGAAGCCAAACGTTATTGACAGTGCTGAAATTTGAACTCTTCATCCTTCAGTGTAAAAGATCAATGCCCATTAAGATGCTTCAGCTCTGGAAGTTTCAACATAGAGATACATAGGCTTTTAGAGGTTAGGTGGGCAAATATGTAATATGAAAGTTGCATGGCAGATCCCTTAATACATATTTACAGAGTACATTTGTAATGTTATATGATATTACGAATGTAAAGTAGTTTAATTAAAAGCATTTCTTGCTAATTCTTATGTATTTTACTGTGAGTTAGTGACAAAGAACTTGAATAAAACCTTTCTTTTTAAATTAAAAATCAGGAGTTCATACCTCTTCACAATAAATCATAGTACTTTTTTTAATTAAAAAAATTATTTATTTATCTATCTATCTATTTATTTATTTATGGCTGTGTTGGGTCTTCGTTGCTGCACGTGGGCTTGCTCTAGTTGCGGCGAGCAGGGGCTACTCTTCGTTGCCGTGCGCGGGCTTCTCATTGCGGTGGCTTCTCTTGTTGCGGAACACAGGCTCTAGGTGCGTGGGCTTCAGTAGTTGTGGCTCGCGGGCTCAGTAGTTGTGTCTCGTGGGCTCAGTAGTTGTGTCTTGCAGGCTCTAGAGCACAGGCTCAGTAGCTGTAGCTCATGGGCTTAGTTGCTCCACGGCATGTGGGATCTTCCTGGACCAGGGCTCGAACCCGTGTCCTCTGCATTGGCAGGCGGATTCTTAACCACTGCACCACCAGGGAAGCCCCATAGTACATTTTTAATCTTCAAATTAGAATGTGTAAGTAGCACTGATTATTACCTGTCAATTTTTCCCATTCTTTTCTATCGTATATTATTCATTGGCAATTTATTTAGGTGAATAATGTTGTTGTAGCAAAGGTAAAAATTAGATCCCTAAAAATATGCTATTTTTACTTTGTTCATAATGTATTGTATCCATGAATATGTAAGCAAGTAGAATTTTTTCAGATGGCCTAGAACATGAGATAATTCTAAATTTTATAGTATAAAATGCCAATCAGGCTATGTTTAGGGAGGTGGAATAAAGCAGAGTTTTGCAGATTCACAAAGAATTCAACATTCTTGCTTATATGAAAAACACAGTACTTTTCAATATTTTTAAGAAAAACTTTATTCATTTTGCCATTGTTAGACATAGTCCATATTTTCTGTTAGTGAAGTACAAGATCATTTCTTCAGGAAATTTTTCTATTAGTCCTTCCAAAGTGAGTATTTTAATTTAAAAGAATTGTTTGTCTTTTAAATTTATGTTGTGTGTTTGGCATTTTACCCTTTCCTACATAGTATGCATGTATAATTAGTACATGGGGTGTATGTGTACGCCTGTTCTACCCAAGTATGTATAGAGATATAAAATTTACTTTCTATATAGTAGCTTTCTGCATAGGGCAACCCAAACAGCTGTTACTCCTTTTTATAGCTTCTTTAATCTATGTGCCAACAAGTCAGTTTACAAAATCTGTTTTGTTGATGACTGCTGCGATAATAATTGTGGTGTTTTGTGGCTTGGCAAAAGGCTGGGGTCTCCTCTGAGGACTCTTGCCAAAGGCTTTGAAGGGGTTGAGGTGGATTCATTGCCAGAATGAGTCACCACTCTCTATTTTATTTAATGTCCTTCTGCCAAGGCCTTAGACACTTTCTGTTTTCATTCTTTTGTAGGCTTTCCTCCCCACATTGTGGTTTTCTTCACAGCCAGAGGCCTGGGTCTGCCAGGATAGGTGAGAGAAGCTGGCTGCCCTTCACTAAACACCAGTGTGCAGTGGAGCTGGAGGGATGGGGGGGTTAGCTGTTGTGCTTCTTGAATGAATGTGAGTTTAATTATATAGTTATGAATTCTAAATAAAATGATGGATAATCTGGTTCACTCTAGTCACCTGGATTTGGGTTAGAAATTCTCAGAAGAGTAGTTATTATTTACTTTAAAGTAACATCCAAATAATGTGACAGTGTTTTAGTGCTTTTCATAATTGATTGTTGAAAAACCTTAGATTATTCATGAGTTTTGGCTATAGGCCCAAATCATGAATTTTTCCTCAAACAAAAGAATACCATCCCCTTCCTTTTAAATGCCATAATATTTTGCTTCAGATAAACTGTTTTATACACACACCTAATAGTTTTCAAGGAATAATCCTAAAAATTTTATTTCTACTTGTCTAGATTTAAATTGTCACTGATAAGTGGACTCAGATACGAACTGCTAGTCTGTTGTCTAAGATATATTAGAGATTTAAATAGTTTTGCCGTCATTAAATTCTTTGAATAGATTGAAATAAGTTGGACTAAATATCCTCTTGCTAGATTCTTCCAACTCAAATACATTATGCATATAGAAAGATGACTGGGATAAATTTAAATCTTCAATATGTAAGCAAAAATGGCACTTCGTACATTAATATGAGGAGGACTTAATTGGACCTTTGATGACTTTGGCCCCATAAATTCAGATGGCTTTTTCTTAACTAAAGTTATGACACCATTCTAAAAGCTAATAAACTGTATATGCAAAATTAAACTGAGGGACGTAGTTTTTGCTTTGTTAAGTACCCATTCATTGTGTTAGATCTTTAAACATGGTCTACATTATAACATCCCTTGAAAACATTTCCATAAGTATAAACTATATTTTTCAAACTTCAGAGTCCTAACTGTGGGATATCAAAGTATTTTCCATATATTATGGTCCAAGCTTTTGTTCCTCAGGAAATAAAAATGCCATAAAATGACTTTAACACTTTGTTTACAAAACAAATACTATTAATAATTGATTATTATTCCCTATAAATATTTCAGTTAGAAAATGTATAATTACATAGGTGAGGAGTCTGAGATAATATTAGGATAAATTGATCTAACTGTATCCTACAAAGGTTAGTGGTTAACATTCAGACAAGTTAATGTATGTGAAAGCCCTTTAAACTGTAAATTATTACATAAATATCAAAACATTAAGTTTTTATTTCTTTTCTGTTTTCTTAAACTTTGGATTATCAAACTCTTTTCTCCATGTATCTTCTTTACATTTCATTTTTGTTTAAAATAGCAAAAACAAGTAAACAGAAACAGTTACTAAAAACCTGTAGTCACTTTGTGATATAAATTTACTCAGAATTTAAATACTTAGAGTTCACGGCAAGATTCCAAGACAGAAATTCTTTTGGATGATCTATAAACCACTCAATCCCTGGTTAATGCTCAAACCATGTGAAAAGTTCCAGGTGAAGTTCACTTTAAGCCTTGTCTGAACCCCACAAACTGAGTGAAGTACTGTAAAACCCTGTGTGAACCCCAAAGAATCAAAATAACTAAACCTGGTGCATTTCATTAAAACCCACTGTTTTCTACTCGCTGCTTAAATGTGCCCCAAATTTGAAGACAAACTTTGCATTTGGAAGTGAGCTGTTTTACTTTAGAAAGTATGAATCATAAGCTACTTAGTCCTTAGATATAGTTATCCTATTGTGAAGGTCTAATAATAATGCTGTTTCAGAAGAGGAACAGGCGTCTCCTTACAAGTCTTAATAGTCCCAGGATCTCTCAAAAGTCAGCAAGACATAAATAGAGTAGTAATCATCGTTGTCATCCTAGTAATGGTATTAATAGTAGAGATCCTCATCAACATGATTTTGAAAGAGTAATGTTGTCTTGAATTTATCCTGAACCTTTGTGCCAAATACTTAAAACAAGACTCAATCTATCCTTTGTTATGATAGTGTGAGTTGATGGGAGCGAAGTATTATTGGTCCTTGTATGCAAAAAGGAAACAGAATCGCTGATCAGTTAAGTCACTTGGCTTCCAACGAGTTGCATGACTTCAGATAGGGGTAGATTGATCTTTGGGGGCATTGATCTCCTCTTCTGAAAAATGACTTCTTAGATTCCTTTCAACTCTTAAAAAAATCTGCAAATGCTATCGCTGTCGGTTTAGAAAGCGTATCCCCAGAAATAACAGTCTTTGTGTCATTGTTCAGTTTATCCCTTTTGAAGATGAGGTGACTGATCCATAGAGGACACATTATAAATCACTGGCCTGATTTCCCTTATTAATCACCATAATCAGAAGTACAATCATAGTTATCACGCATCAAGTACTTACTCTACCTTGGATACTGTGTGCTGAGCTCTTTCCATCAATTAGCTCACTGGTCTTTCTGTAGTTTTTCATTAGTAGCCTTAGTGTCTTAGTGTATCAGTGATTTTATTAAGTTGACTACACATTTTGTATGACTATTTTTACAGGCCAATGTCCTTGAGTATTCAAGAATCCTGAAATCATTCCCTTTGCCTGTAAATTTTGACAGCTAACCAAAGTGAGGACTTTCTTTCACTCTCCTAACCATTTTGCTTTTTTGACTATCAGTCTTACGATGAGTTTGGTAAGGATTAAGTAATTTTCATGTATTTTTCTGTGCATTCTTCCAACTATCCAGCTATCCTCTTGTGTACACCCAGGCTTTTGCGCACTGGAGAAAACTAGGTGAATAAGAAATGCTCCTTGTCTTCAAGAGCTTGCAACTTCCAAAGTTACAGATTCACCATGAAAAGAGTGTCGAGGTGCACCTTAAGTTCGTTACCTAAATGGCACTGGTAAATATTTTCAGATAAGCAAATATTGAGCTGACATTGAGTGAAGTGTGTGCTTTACAAACTTTCATGTTTCATTTCCAGGTAAGACATGGCACTCTGAAGAGTGGGCTTTTGGAATGTATATGCTTAGCTTAGTTCTAGGTGCTAAAGACAGTAAATAGCTGCTGAAATAGTCTTCCGTCAACCATGAACAGTATCTTTGAAGCAGTCACTACATGCACGAGGCTCTGTCTGTTGTAGGGTCTGCTCATTAAAGCTACTTTCTGGGTCTTTGTTCATGTCATGCAGACCTTGTGACAGGTGTTACAGCTGCCAGCCTGGCACAATCCATTGGGGGCGTGCTGTAATTGCTCTTGATGCCACCCTTAATGGGTGGGTGAGGGGAGGTGAGAGGATGCCCTCAGGCCGTTACTGACATCTGGTCACCACTGCTGTTTCACTGCAGTGTCTGCTTGGTGCCTACAAATATTGGACCATTGAGTTGAGTTTGCTGCCACCATTGGATTCCTTGCAGCTATCATTATTTCACAGCTGGGCAATGATTTTAGCTTGGAAAAGGATTATTCATCTCAGGGCCAGAAACAGTCCACTGCCAACATGACCCTGAGAACTTTCTTATGTTTATTAAATGAGAGAATAAGTATCCTCATGACCTCCTTTATTAAGTAAGTGTTTCCTGGTTTTGAACTTTTTGTTTTTTTGCGAGAATGTTATCTTTCATCATTATTTCTGAACGCATAAAGGATTAAATTTCCTCTTCAAGAGTTTCACATATTTCTTTTATGTATGCAGGGTGATAAGTAAACATTGATCTGAGGAAGTTCTGAAAAATCTCATTCAGCCAGCATTTACCAAGCCCCTTATCTGTCAGCTACTGAACGAGGTACAGGGAAAATAAAGGCCTGACTTCAACTCGCTCTCTCTCCAGTAAGACAGACAAACCTATACACAACTAACCATAACATCGGGCAGAGTGATTAAAGTGAAAATGAAGTAAAAGTGTGTAACAGCATGGGTACAGTTATGATTTGTGTATCTTGCTTTTGACTAAACACTTGGGTGAGATGGATTTGAGAAAACTTCATGCACAAAACTTCTCAATGCACAAATTATAGACAGGCCCCTGAATATTAAGACACTCTTGTGAGGGAGGATTTCAGGCTGTCTGGAATCCGCAAACTAGAGTTTGCCCACAGAACTGAATTAAAAGTAGCTACTTCTCCTTATGATCTTTTGTTTCTAAAATAGTGGCATCTTCCTGAGGCTGTATTCTTTTGGTTGGAGCAGAGCTGTAGTATGTTGTTAAGTTGTTTAGGAAAGCTCTGAGACAATTAATGAAGCGGATTTAAATGTGTATTTAAAACCAGTCACAAAGTTTTTCTTTGTGGGAGATGCCCATATTGCAGTCCTAACTTAAATACCAACTTAAACAAGAAACTTGACTTTAGGTGTGCTCCATAAGTATTCTGTGATCATTTCTGGGGTGTTATAAGACACTTCTAACCACTTTATAAAGATATTAGTAATTAAACAATCGCCAGTTAGAACCCTCTCCCCTCCATTTCCACATCCCTCTGTGCACACCCACTCTAAATGCTTACGGAGAGATAGCATTAAGGCTCTAATCTGACCTTAGTGATTTTGCAAATATAAAGGTAGCATTTCATGGTCCTTGAAGTGATATATTATTAGAAGAGCATTCATACAATTTTGTTTTAATTGATTCTAACTCTTAAGTATGCAAACAATCTGTGTACATCTCCTTTTAATTATCTGAGCTGTGAGAGAGAAGTAGGTAATAATTTGGTGATCCATTCAGATATCTTCAAAGGAAGGTATCCATCTTTTATATGGCAGACATGCTGAAAGATATAAAACAAAATATTTTTATTTAGTAATTTCATCAATATTCTTTATAGTGCAAATGATTTAAATCACAACTTATACAAGTTGCTCAATAATACTTTTGATTGAAAAAAAATGGCCACAAGAATTAAATTTATGAAATTAAGTGAGGAAAAAAGCTAGAACATAAGAAATGATAAATTAATGAATAAATTCTCTTTAGAAGGAAGCCAAATATTATAGTTAGGGTGAACAATGAAATAATCCCACTTGAAGAAAATTAATTCAGCCAACACATTTTAGTGTCTTCTCTATGCTTATTATGGGGCATGTGACAGAGAGGGGTGGAGGAAATTTATCAGAAATGAATAATATTCATTACCATGTTCCTGTTGACAAGTTTGAGTACACAGGTACACTAGTGAAACAGTGAATTCAAGGAAGGATGAATTGAAGCATAGGTTGACATGATCATGGATAGAAGAGGCATAAAAAATACACTTCCTTTTCTAGGAAAATATTTGTAAATTGTGTTTGGTTAGTACAAGTACATAGAAAGCATATAGAAGTTTTCAATCTATTTTCATTGAATTTGTAAGATACTGGGTAAAGTGTACAGGTCCTTGTCCTGTATGTTGAAAATTATTGTTTTAATTGGATTGCTTCTTTGGAAAAAAGACAAAGAGCACATTGCTAAAAGCTCTGGAAGCCATTTTCAATATTTGTAATAACGTAAGTGCTAGAAATGTGCTTCCATTATATGCAAAGGCAATAATGCCTTCTATAAGCATAGAGTCTCTGTAAGACTTTTATAATATTGTCTATTTAAATGCAAGCAGACAAAAATTATTTTTAACTTTAGATTAGAGGACCAACTCCATCTTTCTCCTTTGCAATTTTTTGGCCACTCTTTCTAATTCTGCTCCCAAGAGCAATTTAAAAGTCACTTTTTGTTTTTCTAAAAAAGGAGTATTTATTTCTACAAGTACCATGTCAGTTCTATATGACCTGGATGGTGTGTGTCATAAATATAATTTTTATATGATTGGTCGAATTTTTCGCTTTTAGCTAAGATGTCTGCTGTAGCACAATACTTGGGAATGTTTGTGTTGAGAGATAATTTAGAATTTATTAACTTACTTTTAAGAGTACCTCTGATAATATAGATGTAACAGCTCAATTATAATGTTGCATCATCTGTATATAGGTATATACATGAAACAGACTTAGAAATTAAATGGCCTATACCATATAATATGTTTCTTTTCATGCTTTGAGTTTAAATTTTACAATGTTGTTTACATGACAAGACAAAATTTGAAATTATAAGAAAACTATGGGCCAGTTAGGTGCCTTTAGAAATGTACTTTGGGATATTGAAATGTTCTATAAAGCGTTATGAGTATAAAATGAAAGGGCTCTCTTTATCTCTTTTCTAAAGCAAGTCAAAACTTTTGCTTTCATAACATGCCATTGAAAAACATATTTTACAAATATTTTATAAAATCTTACCTTGAAATTTTTTTCTTGCAAGTAAGGAATTATCTTTAAAATTATGGACCCTGCTAGAGAATAATATAATTGTGTTTAATATAGAAAAACTCATTGAAAATCTGTGTGGATTTGGTTCATCTGAACTATAGATTGATGAAACCTATTTTACTTTTGGATATTCCATAAATTCCAGACATCTCTTAATGTCTTTTCTATGTATGAGAAATCCATACACAACAGAGAAAGGATGGAAAAGATGGAGAGCTTTCATTTCCCTTATTTTCACTTTTGTTCCATCCCTCTGTGCTTGTTCTTTGTTCAAATAAACTTTTGTGGTATGTCTTTCACACATCATCGCTCCTTGCTTCAAAGGCTTCTTTTAATAACTTAACCCTGGCTCACTTTCTTTTGCATATGAAATTGATTTAACTAAAGAGTATGTGTGTGTGTGTGTGTGCATGCATGCACATGTGTGCACTCCAACATGTACACACACATCTGTACAAATAAAAATTTCACTGGAAAGGAAAGTCTATGATCTCTGGTTTACTTTAAATAAACACACACACACACACACACCTTGTTGAAGTGATAAAGCCTAAGCTTGGAGTCAATCTATTTTTGAGATCCAGATTTTTCTCTCAGTCCTCTCTCAGTTTCCTCAACCTGAAATAAGGACAATAATATTTACTTTGCAAAAGCGGCTGGGAAAGTTACATGAATGTAAATAACTTAGCTCATAGTGCTGGCCATTCTTATTATTTTCAGGCAGTTGGTAAATGCTTGCTGTTTCCATCACCATCATCATCATCATATATGAATATAATTAAGTAATATATTTATCTTGAAGCTGATAATAAGTTAACTGATAATAAGCAGAAGGTTGAAATTAAGGCTTTTTGTTCCTGAACAATTGATCTTAAGTACAGTCACATGAAAAGTGATAGTTACATTAACCTGAAAATAGTAAAACATTTAAAAAAATGACAGTATTATCTATGTGATTTTCAATTGTCAAGCCAACTTATGTTAAAATGGAAATTAAAATTTCCATTAACATAGTGTCTATAATTTTTAAAAAAATGTTTCACCAATTACAAATTTAAATCAACAGAAGTAATGATATACTGATAGTTGTACAAAATAACAAAAATGTAAATAAAGTTTAGAATTTGAAAATACTATATCAGGAGCTAAGCTGTGTAACTATTTATCTTGTTCTTTAAATACAGTCAGATGAATTTAAATATTGTTTCCTATAGCAGGTAGATAGAGATATCAATTCAGCTACCATTTTAAATACAGTAACTCTGAGAAGTTCTAGTTATTTCTTACGTTATTAGAAATTAGAGCTATACCAGAATGCTGGAAAAGATATCTTTTTCAATCTTGTGTCCCACCATCAAGCATTATGCATCAAGCATCAATGGCTTCTCATAATATCCACTCGATGACTATTTGAATTTTATTTTCATTGGGCAGACCCTCAGCTTAGAAGCTCTGTATTAACCAGCTTTCAAGACTGACTAAGACTTTTTCTCTTCTTTGTAACATACTAACTGATGCCTGGAGTATGCTGAATACTAATGGCCAGTAGTTACCTGCTAGCACAAGCTGGCAATTTTGTTTTTACTGGTTGTGTGCTTACCAAAAGTTGTGTTATTCTCAGACCTGTTTATACTAGTATTATTGGTATTGTTGTAATGTAATTTAATTAAATTTATGTGATCTGATGACATACAACCTCAAAATAAAAAAGAAAGTTTTATTTCTGTGAAAATAAGCCAGTGCTTTGAAAAGTCTTATTAAAGGTGAGTTACAAAAAATTCTGTCACATTAAGTGTGGGTGAGCTGTCTCAACTGTAAAGGGAAATTTGTAAAAATATGAAAGGATCCTGTGCTCAGATTATTTTAGAAGTATGTTTAGATTCTCCCTGTACTGAAAAAAAAACACAAAACCTGGAAATCTTATATGATGCTTTATAGGTGTGGTTTATGTAAGAAAGATGCTGCAGTTAACAAACATTAAAGTTAAGGCCTTATCTCTGTATAAAAAGACTGGCCAACAAATGTACATGTCTTTACAGTTAAAATGCTTAAGGTGTATGTGTTTCATAAAAAATTATCCATTTTTTTAAACTAACTGACCAACTACTAGCCCCAAGAGTATTGGATAGGGATGCTTCTACTCTATTTCTTGTTCATATACTTTTCAGAGATTTAGAGATGTTCTGGTGTTTTGTTTTGTTTTGTTTTTCCTAACAAGGGAAATTAGAGGGAATTGGCAGATAGGGTTCGTATGTTGGGCTATGAGACTTGTAAAGGGCCAAGACCTGAAATTATGATGTGGAAGTTGATATGCTGAGGTCGGTCAGTTCCATAAAAAAAAAAAATCAATCCAGCCACAAGATGTTCCAGATGGTCTGATTTTGGGTGGTAGCTTAGTGGAGCAGTGGACAACATGGAGGTCTAACTGGCAGAAGGTGAGAGTCCCAAAACTTGGGCAGAACCGAGAAACAGAGTCCGTGGACAGGTGACACTAATCCAGGCAGGTGGTTAACATCAGAGAAGTCCGTCAGCAGGTAGCAGGGCTCCAGGTGCTAACCTGGATTTCAGGGCCAGAATTTCATTCTTGGGAAGCAGGTAAGGAAAAGCACATCAGTATCTCCAGTTCCAGACGAGCCAGGGTACTTGACCGAACACTTAAGGTGGAGTTTACCTGTTGGAGAACATGGCACAGATTGCTGCTACCAGAGTTGGAGCGTGAGGTCAGAGGCTAGGGGGTGGCTTAATGCTGAGGCCCCTGGGGAAGTTGTGTTTCTCAGAGCCCCTCCTGTCTCGGGAGGATGGATGCGCTTACAGATGGGGACTGTTACACAATTGGACATCGAATGGCTTACCTAGGGGTGGCAGAGAGCCAGGTGACGACTTTAAGTGTTCAAATAAGGAAGAAAAATAAAATAGCTCTGTGTCTGTCTTCTTGAAGACAAAACCCCATAGCCAAAGGACTGAGAGTTTTACCAAAGAAACTGCTGTTTTTGAAAGAACGGTGGAAGATGCATCTGCTTCCAGTGTTAGATTAACCATACCTAAATAAGGTAAACTCTTTGTCTTTCATTGTTGTTGCTATTGTCTGTCCTGTCATCTAGTATTGCCTGGCACCAAAAAAAGCAAGGAATAATTGTTGGCTAATTTGACCTGTCTGGATGGCATTTGTAATTGAGATTCATCCTTCATTAAAGCAAGTACAGGAATTATTACTATTTTTTAAAATATCTACTTACTATTTTTGTAAGTTTGGTTTTCTGGGTTTTTTTTTTACTACTTTGTTGTTGCTGGTGGTGGTTTGGTGGTGTTCTACAGTGGGGCCTACTTGTAGCTCAGCTAAGGTGTTTGAGTCAGACTTTTTAAGCCTAAAAGTACTTTGCATGGTTTTATTTCGAGTGTATCAATTACGTCATTTGTGGCACTGAAATGAGGTTGTAATTCCCAGAGCGCTGGGACAGTTCATTCAAAGGTTAGCCCACCTATGTTTATAGTAGTTCTCTATAATATAATTATAACTAATTTCCACTGTTGTTTTTGGAGAAAACTGTAGACTATAATTATGTGTTAGCACTTTTTAAACAGCTCCCTGCATTGTCATATTATTTTAAATGGGCTCTGTTTTAAAATAACCTTTCATGCTTTGATTTCAAGAATATAGCTTACATGGGTCCGTAGTTAGCAAAATACAAGGATCTAGCAAATCATAGAGAGTCAACACAACTGTAGAAGCATGTGTTAAACGTTTCTAGCACTGCCCTAGGTTTAGAGGGGAAGATATGGGGGTGGGGGGAGTAGAAATTCCTTGTCCTTTAACAGTTGATCAGCCCTGTTGGATAGGCAAGATATTACACAGAATAGCTAAGCCCTCATGTGGAAAAAAAATACATAGTAGTTACACAAATGTAAAAATGCTGCACGCGAAACATATTGTCTTTCATTTTTGTGGTCCACTCATAGGAATCTCAGAGCAGAATTAGAATAGAGTCCCATGTCCCAGAATTAAGGGCAGCAACACCATTTTATCTCTTGGCAAATGTTGCCCGTATCGTCCTCAAATGGCAGATATCTGCATATAGTTAGTCATCTGGACACACCCTTTCCCTGCTACATTTCATCGCCATATTAGTAATAGAATTTTAGTGTTGGTTTAAAAGACAGGCTGCCTTAAAGCAGATTGCATAGTTTGCACACTGTGAATTGTAATTAAAGTGTAAGGGGTGCTTATTATGTCAACAACTGGCATGAGAACCCCCGAGCAGCAGGTGACCCCGAGCATGTGACGTTTGTGACAGCTAGGATCCCCTTTCCACTGGCTTAGCAATCTGAAAGTCCAAATTGAAAGAAGCCCAGAGGCTGTATATTTCATTAGATCCCAGGGGAAGTGCAGGATACAGCTTCCTTCTGTTTTCCTGGGAGGTCGCCAGAAAGTTTGTGGAGCTCTGTTTCTGTCAGAGACTCAAAAGAGAAAAGCAAAAGCACACACAAAACAAAACAAAACACCATACACACCACAAAACCATCCACCAATCACCCCCAGGACCATAGATTTGACATTTCCCACAGTCTTTCGGAGACCGCAGTGTTGCTGTGTCAGCAATATACCCCTTGCTTTGAATTGTTTGAAAGGAAGGCTCCGTGTTCTAGCATTTAAAAAATGTTTAAGCTTCCATATGCGGTGATTCTTTTGGTATAAAGCCATGAAAAATTATCAAGTACAGATATCATATGATTTGCTTTAAATACTTTTGCATTATGCATTACATTCTCCTCACCTTCTAGGATGGGGCAGAAGTCCGAATTTAGAAAGATGAAACCACACGAATAATAAAGGAAACAGACCAAGGAGACATGCCATATGTATTTCAGTTCTTACTGTGATGAGTAAACCATTTGAAATGTGGTCACATGAAAGGAGTGCTACTTTAGGAGGCTCGGATCCTTTTAAAAGTAGATTTTTATGGTATTCCATAGTGGGTACAGACCCCCACTAAGGTTTTGGTTCTGGTGGAAGCTTTTGGCCTTGAGTCATCTTGGGACCTGACTGACAGTTGCTGGAGTGAGCAAAAAGGTGTCTCTTTTTTCACCTCACGTTGGATGGCAGGCTTCTTACTGTCACGGACTTTCCATAGCACAAAAATGGAAACTATGGTACTTTGTTGCTTAGCTTTGGTAACTCAGATCTTTTGGAAGTTGATTTTTCTTTTGGGACTCAAGCTTCCTACATGAACTGATGGGCTGTGGCTTCTCTGCCCTCGGGAAAGCCAGGTTTAAGCCCAGCAGGAAGTATTGCTGGCCCTATAGATACCAAGCATACCTTTTAATCCCTAAGTGTTATTAAATTTAAACCAGAAAAGAAGAACTCTGTGAACCTAGACTCCACTTTGTGTGTTTTATTTTTGGGTCAAGAAAGAAGGGTTAACAAGTCACTGTTTGGAAGCTTGCATGTGACTGTGTGTGTGATCTTATGCTAGCCTGGGAAGAGAACCTCAAAGCTTGAGAAAAAAAGATGTGCCGTTTTTATAAATTTGGTAAATAAAATAAAACCTTCCAACTTTAGAGCTGCATTCAAGTATTGTAATTAAGGGAGTACCAGTTATTTTTTAAATTATAGTACACCTATTTTAGCAAATTTGCAAAGAATTAATTTCTTTGTATTTATATTTGTGAAGGTCAGTTCCTTTATTCAGCCAGAGGGAAATCCAATATCCTTAGCAGAATTTTACCTCAGTTTCCCAGAGAGATGAGAGAAGAATAGATTGGGCGTGGAATGTGACAGAAATTTGTCTGTCTGTGCTGCCTAAGATTAGCTAACTAATCATCAATTTCTGTAGCAATATAAGCATAGCGCGCGGAGCTTAAAAAAAACTGTCCCAGGTCATGAATTTTCCATTTTTTACTTAGCTTCGAAGTGAAGCTTTTAATTTTTTTTTCTCATTGTGTTACGTGAATACTACTTCCTTAATCTTTATTCTTAGTTTATCATCCTTTATCATATGTCCTTACCTGCCTTGCAAGTCTGCATTATATTGTTTTATCATCCGTACAAAATCACATCACTTTATGGATATTCTAAATATAGTCTGTTAATACATAGTGCCTGATAAAAGGTGAATATATAGAAAATAAGCCATTTTCAGAACTTTCGGCTAATTTTAGAAACCGCATTCTCAACTTTAGGCCAGGTTTTAAAAAAAGAATTTAAGAGTATCTGAACTTAAGTCTACAGTCAAGCCAAAGATAAATAAGGTGTGTCAAACAGGCCATAATTCCTATCACAATTGGTCTTCAGCCTAAAATTTTCAACACAGTTTCAATATTGGTCTTCTGAAATGCATGCTAGAATGAAAACCAAAAAGGAATTTTAACATCTTATTTTCGATTATCTAAATGAAACTTTCGATGTCTTTTTTTTTTTTATTGACTGTAGTTACTCTTCTCTTACTGAGAGAAGCTTTACTGATACACCAGTCCAAACATGGTTATGTCACTCCTTCACATACTTAGTAAAGTGTTCTTGCTCTGTGATACATATCAAGGAGTCTTCAGTAATTATGAAATCAGAAATGCAGAAGCCTATCATCACATACTGCAGGAATTTTCTATAGTAGAGACCTAAAAGATTTACATTAAACAAAATTTGTAAGCTTAGCCTTAGTCTTCCTACTACAGATAATAGGAAATGTTTTCAAAGGCTCTGGTCCCAGTATATTTGCAAATAATTGTCAGAATTGTCTCATGATTTGAGTAATCTGCTTGCCTTTTAAATTCTACCTTTTTGTTTGTTTATGTTTCAAATGTTAAATTATCTGATAAGATTATTGTGGGCACTAGACAAGCCATTTGCCCATCTCTGATAGAGAGGGGGAAGTCTTTCCCTTATACGTAGCCATTTCAGGAATTTTAGCCTTAATTGAAAAACCCTGCATGTTTTCTAACTGTACTTTGTTTCTGCTAGGAGATAGAAAAATCTATAGGCCGTCTCTGGGATAACCCTTGCTTAAAAGTCTTGCCCAGACTAGCCTCTCCCCTCTATTCCTCTATTCAAGGTCACTTATTGAGCATTTACTATGTGCAAACCTTTCTTTAAACGTGTGCCCTCAAGGGCTTGCAACTTGTTGCTAGGGCAGGTGGGGATTATACACACGGAGAAATGAAATAGAAGCTGAGCCCTGTTCTTAGTAACGAGGCTGTAGGAAGCCAGAGGAAGGAGGGATTAATTCTGCCAGGAGGAAGGGAAAGGATCCCGTCTTCATCCTCTTCTACCCTGAATTATCTTCTAAATTCAGGGCAGGGATCTGTGCTATATAAATGTGACTAACCGGCATCGGAAAAGAAGGCAATTACTTCCTGTGCCTAAGTGGGGTGTTGACAAAAACAGAGGGTAAAAGCAAAGACAGAACTCTATAAATTGACTGAAATCTTTTCAAATATTTGACAGGAAGCTTTGGGTAAAATGTTAGAGTTTTAATTACTGTATTTTAATGGCAGCTGAGGGTTAATAAACCCAATGGGCACTTGACCTGGTCATCAATGTGTGGTTGCCATACAGTTGAGAATAGTAGTGTGGGCTGAGCTGTGCAATACCAGTGGGTTAATCAACTTTGCGATAGTCTGTCACTCATTCCTCAGGCAGGGGGACATTTGAGTTTGCAATAGGTCATCGTGCGTTGCAGTTTCGTGTTTTAAATGTAGCTAAGTTTGAGCCTACAGAAAAAAAATCCAGAAAATGGAAGTGGTGAGTTTTTTTTTTAACTAAGGAAATTCGTTCAGTCAAGGCAGAGGGCCAGTTTGAACAATGTAAGCCTGAGACGTCTTTCACAGGGGGCTGTGTGCCCTTTCAGTGTTCTACTTTGCTTTGCTTCTAAAGACATGATGTCTATTTTCCGTAAAATTTCTCGGAAAGTATTTGTACCCATTTATTTTCTTTTCTCAAGGAACTTGCAAGCAGATCTTGCGGTGTGGTGAGCACACACACATTTTCTCTCCCCGTTGGTGCCGTCCTGTCCGGGGCACAGCACGCGGACTTGCGGTGGGTGATTGTGCAGAGGACGCCCCCGGCAGCTCCCGGGCCTGCAGGCTTCCTGGAACCTAGACGTTGGGAGCCCAGAGCTTGTGAGCCTCTTGTTCATGGCTCTGTCTCCAGGGCTTACAAGAGTGCTGGGCACACAGTAGTTGCTTGATCCATATTTGTTGGTTTTATCTATGATGATATGCTGACTAAATGATGAGAGTATATTATTAAGGAATTTCAGTTGAGTTTCCATTTCCTCGGTTGCTAGATCTGTAATATTTTAATCAGCCTATGTCAACATTTCTAAAATTATTTCAGATTTATCAGTGACATCTGAAGTTCCACTTAACTCTTTTGCAATCACTAGTTTCTTGGGACGTACAATTCTTAGGAAAAAATGATTTAGACTACAAGAATTTAGGAATTTTAGGGGAAAGCTAGAGCTCATTTACTTTAATAGCCCTAAAGATGAGAAAAGTGAGACCCAGGTTTACGGAGCTTTTAACAATCGATTCTGGATCCCAGATTTCCTGATTCTGAACCTGGTGTTCTTTTTTTGGATATTAACCCAAATACCTTAAAGCTTTTCCTCTCTGTTGCTCTCACTTTTGATCTCTCATTTGTGAATACTTTCTTTAGACCAAACAGGGAATAATAAAGTACTCCAGGAGAGGGGAACTCAGAGGTGAACTTCACATGGAAATGTTACAGGCCTGCTGCAAGGTGCAGCCAACAAAAAAAAGCGAGCTGGCAATCTGCCTTCCATGCAAAGGTTATTTTTCTTATTACAACAAAACTAATTAGTGGATTTTCTAATGTAAGAAAATGTTGCTGTTAGTAAAAGTTTCCTCTGTGCCAGAAAGCAGATGGTGGCAGTGAACAGTGTTTTTCTTTTGCCAGGTTTTGTATATGCTTTCTAAACCTGCAAGAGATTTTGCTTTTCCAGATTCAGATTTCTGATCTTTTTTATTTTTAAACAGAAATAGAAACTTATATTTAAATGTACTTGCATCATGTGGTCTGTTTGACATATCATGGTTCCTTGAAAATGTTGAGTAACATTTGATGTTCTGCATGAATTTCTTCTCAAAGAGTCTTGGGACTTTTTAATGTTGTGCTATACTTTCCTTACGGAAATCCAGAGGTCGTGCTTTGAGAACGCCACAGTAGGGAGTTTTGGTGGGGTTATGAAAAGCAGTGTAGGAGATTTTCTTTATGTGGCAAAAGAAGAAAAAAAGATTTTCTATTTTCTTTTTTCTTATTTTGCTTTTTTGTTTTTTGCTTCCAATCACTGTGTAAATACCAGCTTTTCTCAGTAAGGTTCCTTAGAGCCTGCCTCTATTCATGATGACGTCAGGGTTTGTATACAATTTTGAATAATTCATTTCCCTATCTACTGCCGGTGAGATGTTACACTCTTCCTGTTAATTTAAAATAGTCTTTTTGCCCAATGTTTTTTATGAAATTCCTTCCAAATAGGTTTGTTCAAAGTCTTCCCCTTTGAAGTCTAAGCATGTCAGAACAATACCAACATGGCGGCATTAAAACAAAGTGCTTTCTGATTTTAAGACCAGGTGGGAGAACATGTGACTACAATAGTGTGATGTGAGGCTGTTTTGTATGATAAAAACTTAAGACTCTGTTGACTAAGACTTTAGAAAATTTCCCCTTTCTACAGGACATCCATTTAGAGGAGAAAAGGAAATCATTAAATTGTTAGATGAGTTGCTAAAGTATGGAATAAAAATGGAAAATGAAAACCAGCCCAGTGATTTTTTTTTTTTTGGAGATCATTTGGATAAATATAACAAGAAATTATTGCCCCAAAGTTACTAAATGGAAAAGAATTATGAAATTCCGTGCTGTTTTTGGAGGTGGTAGCCAGACTTAAAGGAAATAACGGAGGCCCTCATCCCTTCTTTTACAGCATTCCCATGTTAAGCTCTGCTATTGTTCCAACCATCCCCCAATACAAACCTGATAATTGAGAGACACCATGCAGGTATTATGTCACCTTTAATTCCTGAATAAACTCTGATTTTTTTTCTTGTAACTTTCCCCAGATCTGTTGCAAATAAGATTTCCTGTCTCATTTGAAGAGCTGCTATTTCTGACCCCTGTTCAAAGATGCCACTTGTTTTGTTACTGCGGTTTTTTTTCTTTTTACTATTTCTTCTTTTTCTTTGTTTTCCCCACTTACAATTTGTTTTTAATCTTTTTTTCTAGTAACCAAAAGATAAAATAGGACAGTTTAGAAGGGCCACTGAGCCATTTCAACCAAAAATGATTTAGTCACCTTTTATTCTTTGCTCATCTTATCTTTCTTATTTATTTATTTATTTATTTATTATTCATGGCTGTGTTGGGTCTTCGTTGCTGTGTGCGGACTTTCTCTAGTTGTGGCGAGCAGGGGCTAATCTTCATTGCGGTGTGTGTGCTTCTCATTGTGGTGGCTTCTCTTGTTGGCGGAGCATGGGCTCTAGGAGCGCAGGCTCAGTAGTTGTGGCGCACGGGCTTAGTTGCTCCAAGACATGTGGGATCTTCCCGGACCAGGACTCGAACCTGTGTCCCCTGCATTGGCAGGTGGATTCTTAACCACCAGGGAAGTCCCATTCTTTGCTTATCTTAATATTGTAAATCTGAAAAGGCAGAAGTGATATTGAAATCACTCTGAACCCCAGGTTTGGGCCTTGGCTGTGTGAATGCTGCAGGGGGTTAAACATTGCTTCAGGAAGCTCAGCAGGGATAGGGTGTACGGGTGAGGTGGGGTAATAATGGGGTAAGATAGGCAGGTAGAACTGCTCGATTTTGTTCTGTACGCTGGTGCTCCAGCTTCCCTCTCAGCTTTCCCTTGTCTGTAGGCTTCCACCGTGACCAAAAAATTGAAAAAACCATGGAACCCAGAGATTCATCATTTTTGTTAAATAGAGAACAAACAGATAAACCATTTCCTATTTGTAGAAATCTCCACCTCCTCTCTCCTCCCCTAATAGACTTAGGAAAGTGTTCTCGGAAACACTCCATGTTACCACCACTGGTGGAGATTGGGGGGTTGGGGGGAATAGCTACTCTTAAAAAACAAGTAATATACACTTTAATAAACGATCCAGAGTTGAATGAGTGGAGTTCTTAGTCAACATTATGAGCTACCTCAGAACTGAATAAAAGCTCACAATGCCTTGCACACAGTAGGTGATAAATGTTTGATGAACTGAAATAAGCCTCTTTCCCTAGGAATCACTAATTATTAGTCATTCTTTAGAGTGATAATGGTTCTTGAAAAGTGAATCAGGATGAAGTTCCAGTCACCCACTTAGACTTTTTGATGAGGAGCAGGTGTTGAAGATAGCACCTCTGTTAGAAACTTTCCAGAAAACATGATTTTTTTTTTAAATCAAAATAAATCCAGGTGGCAAATAAGAAACTTTTTTTTTTTAAAGCACATCCTGAAGACAGTTCATTTGCCTAATCCTACGTAAACTATTACTAGACATTGTATGGAAGACAGTTTAATTTTAGGATTATTACTAAGCAAATTACTCATCCATACTGAGTTACCGAAATGGAAAATACTTACCCCCCCTTCAACATAACCACAGAAAAGAATGTAGATTGCATCCTAAAATGAAAATAAAAATGACAGATAAAATGAACTTTTGAAGGTGAAAGCACATAAGCTCAACTGGCACCTAATTGGGTTTATGTGGGTAGGACCCCATGATCTGTGGTGAATTTCTGAAAGCTTTTCTGGATTCAAAGCTACATAAGTAAATTCATGTGTTTTAATTATCTAGGTTTTTTTTTTCTTTTTATGTAGGGTGTTTGCAGTTTTCTCATTTGTATCAACTCACACATTTTTGAAATTTTATAATTTAGTATAGTTTTGGTTATAGATTAAAGTTCACTGACTAATCTTTTTAGCATGTTTAACTGCTCCATGGTATAAAGATACACAGAACTTGATGGCTTCCAAGTGTGGTTCAAACATCCAAAGCACTTGAGATTAGCACCATGTGAAGAAATTTTAAAATATTGTACTGCAATTAATTTTAAATAACTTAGCACTGCATATGTCAGGGAGAAAGCCATGATAGAATTCAAATGGAAACTCCTAAAAGTGAAATGATTCAGTACATTTAAATCATTTTATCTATCATAAAGACATAGAAGCAAAACATATATGATTATTTCTACTTGCAGAACGCTTGGGTGAATTTCTAAAGAATCAGCTGTCACTTGAACTTTGTTATGATGCTGTGGGAGTCTGAGGACCCCTTTTTGGCTGACCAAATGATAGCTCCCTGTTTTCATGCATATTTGTTAAAAGTCCAGAAACCAAGTTGTTAGGGAAAAGTTATTGTCAATGTGGAAACTGAAAGCACATTGTTAAAAAAAAAAAAATTTTACATAACATATTATAACAACACAGGGATTAGGGGTGCCAACCCTCCACACAGTCAAAAATCCTCATATAACTTATAGCCATTGCTCAGTGTATGCCATTCTTCTGTATTTGCGGTTCCACATCGGCAGATTCAACCGACCATGGATCGTGTAGTACTATAGTATTTACTATAGAAAAAAAATCTGCTTATACAGTGAACCCGCACAATTCAAACCTGTGTTGTCAATGGTTGACTGTATATATGAGAAGGTATATCTAAAGTGTTTTTGAAAAAGTATTGTCCTCAATACTAGTCTAAGACCTAGGACCTAGGCTAAATTCTTCAAGGATACCTTATACAGTAGCTTCTGAAACAAAAAGTTTCCTGGTGTTCTGAATTACATGATGGGTTAAGAAATAAAAAGAAAACACTGTTTATTGGTTCCTGTAGTCAGGACTGGCCAAGTCACTGAAGATAAACATTTACAATTCATAGTAGGGTATTTGTCATCATTTATAAGGTAAAGAAGGGACAGTCTTTGACTTATAATGATTATTGAACTGATGTTATTTCTAATTGTACTTATGATCAGCAGCTAATATCACCCAGTCCCTTTTGATGAAATGTGGGTCCCAGCCTTGAATGCAGCCAGAAGACCAGCAACTGGATTGCTAATGATCTGTTTCAAATTAGAACTCTAGGGCTGGAAAGAACCTTTACGGGTGCCTAACCCCCCTCATTCTGGTCCTGAATCTAGGACCAGAAAGCCAAGCCTATGAATCCCGTAAGGTCTGTTCTCACCACATGGGATATACCAGCATCCAGTCATGCAGTCTCCCCAAAGCCAGAAAATTTACCCCCAGACATCTGTTGACATCTCCCAAGATAGGCCCTATTGTATTTCATGGCCCTGAAAGAGCAATTCTTTCACCCTCTTCAATTCCATTTCAACAAATATCTATTAGTACGTATATGTTCTAGATACCATGCTCTGTGCAGTAAAAATAATGAGACAAGAAATAAAAGTAAGTAGTCAGTGTGATTCTTTAACCAGTTTCTATACATTAGCAAATGTCTGCAGTGTACAGTTAGAGTTATAGCTGCTATAATTTACAAGGCATTTTAAATCATGCCATTCAGTTCTCATAATCTTGAAAGTCAGGCATTTGGAAGATGAGTAAATTGAAATTCAGAGGAGTAAAGGGGCTTGCCCAGTTCCACAAAGCGAATATAAATGGCCAAGAAGGGACTCAAACTCAGGTTTTCTAATACCAAGTCCTCTACCTTTTTCAGTGTACCACAGCTACCTTTGTTAAACAGTCATTTCTGTGAAAGGGAGTACACCAGGCCTGATTAGGAATAGTGTCTATGAAGTTGTTTCTAAGGGGGGAAAAACCTGATTTTTAAAAACCATTTTGATATTTTACACCATTCCCAGCAATGCTAACTATGCAGTAATATAGCTTCATCTTTCACGCGAAAGGACTCTGCCTAAACCTCTGTACATCTTACTAGAAAAGTTAATCCCAGCCATCCATTCCACCACCAGTTAGCGTCCAGGCTACTGTAACTTCTGCTACAAGGCTACACTTAGTGGTACAGTACTGATTGCGAATGGTAAGAGAACAAAAGCCATTACAAGTGTGCACAGTAACACGTTGCTGTACATTAATTTCACCAGAGGACAGGACTTAATCAAGAGGGGATGCCACAGAACCTTGATTTTATTATCGTTATTCCGATTGACTTGAGAGATCCTTGAGAGCAGAGACCTTGCCTTTTTAAATTTTTATCACCACGTACTCAGGGAGAAAGGCTCATAGTAGATGCGTTGATGAATGCCTGAATTAATGAATGGAACAAGTAAGCCCAAAGACAAGGAAGTTAAAAGGAGGCAGTGCTTCTTCAGGAGACTCTTCCAGTATCATTTTCCCCTTTGGTTAGGAGTCGTGGTCTGAGCATTGGAGCACTGCAGAATCCCAGGCTTCTCCAAAAATCTCTAGCTATCACTGGTGTTGGGACTCACAAACACACTGATAGTCCTGTTTTCTCAAAAGCTTCAAGGGGGGGAAAAAAAGGAAAGAAAGAAAGAAACAAAAAACCCCAAACTTCCTGATATACCCAACCACAGAATCTTCAGCCTTCTCATTAAGGCGTCTGCATTTTTTAGGCAAATTGTTACTATGCCATTCTCATGATCTTCTTTGACAGCATTATTCTCTGGTTATGGATATGACACGGTCCAGTGATTTGATTTGTGAGAGTTTCGTCATTTAGTCCGTGGATTGAAATCTCTTCCACCATGCTTTCTCCCTGTGTCCCATCCCTCCCCTTCCCACCCTCCCACCAATTCTTAATTCCCTTTCCTCCTTTTTTTCCTTTCCAAGCAGGAAAATGTCACAGTAAACCCCACTACCTTGTCATCCAGAATTCCATGGGAGCCTTTGCTCAGGGGGTCTTCTTCTTGAGGCCTTCACCTTACTTTTAGACAGTTGTCATTATCTTTGTATAAAGGTCATAGCTAAATTGAATCAAAGGAAAGCTGTGTTTTCCTGTCGATGCACAAAGGCAGTATTGACTTCCCTAATCCAGTTTGCTGAGGGGTGAGAGAATTAAATTAGATATCTAAGGCACAGAAATTGAGAGCCTTTGAAAACAAAGATAAGGAGACAAGACTGTCTTTTCCCTTTTCCTGGGAGCTCTGGGCTCAAGATTTTGCAGGTGTGTCATCTGATCCACGGCTTGCATCGATCAAAACTGTGCCAATGCATATTTAATCAGCGAGGGGACCCTGGATGCATTATGGCCATCATCCCTATATTGAATGGACTGTCAGACTTTCTGCACACTTCTCCACCCCTACCGTCCCCTCAGCCCGTGCCCCCTCCCTTGCCTCCTTGTTTGGGAAGCTTCTGCATTTTGTCTGAGCAGCTAAAAAGTGTCTTTGTTTTTAGCTGCTGATGCATACAGCACCACTGAGGAGAATACAAACAAGGAGAGTCCTAAAGTGTTTATTTTGTCTAGGAAGACAAGCTCAACCAATTTGATGCCTTTGGTAAGATTTTCAAACCCTGTAGAAAACCAACAAGAAAAATAAAAAGAAATACACTTTTCAACTCTTCATGTATATATTTTTTAAGAAGAGTCAGTTTTATTAGGATTTAAAAAAAAAAAAGAGGATTCCGGGGTAGATACTTTAGTAATAGAATAAAAGAATAAACATTTTTCTATTACGATAGAAAAAAGTATTTTAAAAAAAAAACTCCCTGGTCTTGATCATTAGGTAGGGCATGTTAGCACATTTTTTATTTATCAGTCCAAATTGCATGATAAAATTCACCATTCTGTCCTGAGGCTATGGTGCCTTTAGGGAATTCAATGAGTGTAGAAAAGTTAAGATAGAAGGTGAGCAAAAGTTAGAGTTGGATGTATTTTTTTAAAGTTTCAAAGGTTTCATAGGAACGTCTATTGGTGGGGGTCCTTAAAGTGATGGGAGGTTTGGAGTTTTGCCTCCGACAGGTTATTTCATGGGATTATGGTCACCGTTGGTTTTCACACAGGTTACAAAGCCAGACAGAGTGTTGTCTGATAAACAGATGTAAGGCACCAAGTCTGCTTAGAATAAAGAGCAACAGACTGTGAGCACATATTTAGGATTCATTTAAACTCATCAACATAGTCTAGCTCATAGTTCTCTGTCTCTAGTCTACTTTTGAGGTAGCTTCTTGCTGGTAAAGTAACAAGGAATTTTCTTTTTTCTTACTACAATTTGCTGTGGAGACTCATGGGAAATTCATTTGCATACATCTTGTTACAAAGACTGACTACTTCCTGGCTTAGACAAAGTGTTGCCTGATAAACAGACTTAACACACAAATGTCTGTCTGGAATAAACAACGGCAAGCTGAGATTTAAATTTCCATTATCAGAGATAATCTCTTTCCCAGTATATTGGAATTAAGAACCTTTACTTTAAATCCAGGGCTGTGATGCGGATGCTTTATACCAGAATCATGTCATGTGTGGGCTGGGGTTGATTTTTTTAGAAGAAACAAAAATGTATATGGATGGGAAGATTTATATCGCAGAGGTAAAAGTACATTTCTTTTTGGGGGACCTTATAGTTTCAAAATCAGGTCTTCTTGCATTATTTTATTTGAGCCACACAACAACTCTATTAACTTAGGCAAAATAGTCATTAGTGTTCCCATTTTACAGGTGAAAAAACCCGAGATCCAGAGTTAAATTATATAGCTCAGATTTTTTTAGGATTCCATCTTTGTACCTTTTCATACTTCTTTCAATAGTGAAATAGGAATGCAAAAAAAGTTAATCCTTAGAATACTAACTGAACTTAAATAGCTATGATTATCCTCAACAGAGATCATTTTATTATTTTAATAAAATTTTTTACAGATATCCAGACACATGAAAATAATGTGTATAGACTATAACTAAATTATGCATCATTTTCATTTGACACATTTGTTTTTATAGTATGGAAGTATACAGGGAGTTTTTCTACTTCCAGTTGTATAGATTGACTACATAAGTAATCTTCAAGTATATTTTCTTCTAAGAACCCCAAGAACTTACTGTTATAATTAATTTTGTTTGTGAAAAAAGTGACTCAAAAGGGGAAATTGAGCACAATTCTGATATGCAATAATGTTATACTCATGGCTTTTTAGGCAGGTCTTTGTTTACACATTAGTGGGCAGGTAACCAGGTTGACTCACTAATGTGAGTTCTGAATTGATCAACAGATCACCATCACATGTTAACACAGCCCCTGTTATGAGAAAAACAAAATTCAAAGTGGTTACATCAATTTTAGTTTATTTTAGTCAGAGACCCTTGTCAAAGAAAATACGAGAAATTATACATTTAGTCAGAGTATCGTGCTTACATATCTTTTGTAATCACCACATTCTTGCCATTGACTTCATTTATAACTTTGCTGAAAAAGCCGACGACAACTGGAAATCAGCCTCATGCGAAGATGGAAGGTTTAAAGATTGAGTCATTTGGTCTTTACTTTCAGAGTGACTGAATTTGTAATTTTCAAAGCTTAGCAGTGATTCCCCCTCAGTGTCATAACACAACAATGGTGAGACCATTTTACTTCTTTTCTCAACGTGTTAAAACTGTGTATCATTCCACAACCTCCCTGCGCACGTAGCCAAATAACACGTTTATGAGTAGGTGATAAGACAGTTGAATCACTCTTCAACCTAAACACTCATCATCATACACAGCCCTGACTAAACAGATGGGCCTTGAATACCAGCATTAATGCCAAAAAATCTAATTCCAGCAAATTTAATATTTCACAAATTCTTCTTCAGAAAGGCATGTAAAAAAAAAAAGTTTTAAGAAAGAAAATGGTCGTCATCTAGATTATATAACGCTTTTAAGTTCCGACCCCGAAAATGCCATACCCGGGAGTGGCTAAGGGGTGGATCTCCCGAGCAGCTGGCAGGCCCCGGGGTGGTCTGGTGGAGCCCTTCCAAGTCTCTGCTGCGTGAACACAAGCCTTCCCGCTCGGATTCGGATTAGAGGATTCAAGGGCCAACGTGTACAAACTAGCCTGGTCCTTTTGGAATTAGGGTTTTCCCTCTGCCCCATCTCCCCACCTCCCTTCCGGTGAAGAAGGATTTGCTGTGCATACCTTGATTACTGCGGTTATCATGACCCACGCAATTCTAGCTTACTGGGAAAGTTACACAGATCAAATTTTGTATTTTAAATACGGTAAAGATAAGACTTCCCATTTAAAGAACCATGGAGTGTTTCCATTTTCAAAGATAAGAAAACTTTTATGGTGTGACTCATCTCATAATTTGTTTTAAAAACCAGGTTGTTGTGTATTTGTTTTTCATTAAGTGGGCCACAGTTGTATACATTAATTACTATTAAATATTGGTTTGGTTGTTTACTGAGCTTAAAGGATTTTATCCATTCTCTGAAAATGCTGATGATAATTGAAGATTTTTGGTGGTCCAGACTTAATGATAGTATTACAAAATTCTGTTTGTTCTTTGCCAGACCATAATGGATACTGTTATATTTAGTGGATGGTATTGTATTCATCAGTTTTACTCGTAAGCCCCAGATTGTATATACATATGTGCACCTGTGCAGTGACATTCTACATCTCAAAGGTTTTTAAAATATTTCCTCACACCTCAGTCTTTAAGGTTATGGTGACACTGGAAAAAACAGACAATGTTCCTAAAGTTTATAAAGTATTACAATAATATTTCTTTTGTAACTGCAGCTATGAGAGAGACTAATAAGCAAAATGTTGACTATTATAGCCATTTTTCTAGATTTCCTTACTGTAATAAACATCTTATGGTACTGAATGATCAAAATAGAGTAATTCTAAGCCTTATACTACCAATCAGAAATAGATTTCTATAACATCATGGACGTAGAGAAATGAATCTTGGATTCTTTGGCTTGACTCTTTTGCAAACTACTCATCTTCCCAAACCTCTGTAACAAAAAAAAAAAAAAATCTACCTAAATTTTTAAAATCTTTAAGTTCTACAATCCTAGAGGGTATTTATTATATTCAGAATATAATCACTCTATTCCTTATTGTCTTTTACCCCAGGAATGTTCCTAACGCTTCATTTATTTGCAGGAAAGTATTCATTCCTGACTTTGCCTTTTCTTTTTCACACTATGAAAAACAACTTCATCTCTTTTTGGTGGCATTTTCACTTTCTTTCTTTCACTTGACTAACTCATTTTTGTTTCTGGATGCCTTCTGATTTCTTCGTATCACCTTGTAATTTGGGAGATTTAAAACTGGACACAAAATTCTAACAAAGACTTTTCAAGCTTCATCTTTAACCAAATCAATATGCATGTAGGGAGGTTGAACTTAGGTGAAATTATTTTTCCCCTGGAACCTGAATTTGTACTTTCATGGTCCATAGACTTCTGTTGATATCATGTTGACTGAATAGGAATTACACTGGTTTGTTTCGGGGTGGGAAGGGTTCCCCACCACTGCGTGGCTGCTCTTCTTTTATCAGCTGTTCACAACAGCAGTTGTTAGGATTTTGAGTCCCTCTTCGGGCATCAGAATATGGCAGCTTTCTCTTATCTTTGTGTTTTTTGAATGTGTGAAATATTCCTGCCATCCATCATTTTAGCCTGCACACATTTCTGGGGGGCCTTTTATGTGTCAGACACCACTCTCAGCTCTTATTATTCTAAGGAGCCTCTTGTGGGTGTGTCGGCCAGGGGATCAGAGGAGGTGATTGTCTGCAACTTCTAAACGCTGTGCAAGACTTCCTACTCACGAGCCAGAGGGATGTGCCTCTCTCTTCCTTGCCAGGTCCCACGAAGGGGGACATGAAGCAGAAATAAAGACCTTTTCTACCCTACTTTTTCATTTCATAAGTCCCAATCTGCTTTTAGGTGTGAATTTAGTATATTTTCAGTCACTGGCAGTGGTTCAGCATTAGAAAGCTGAACAACAAGTGAAAATTCATCTCTTTAGTTCAGCGGTTATCAAATCCTTAGCTGGGCCAGGTACCCTTGGAAGGTACTGGGGGTAAGACTAGAGGAAGAAAGGAATTCTTTTCTTATGGAGCTCAAATTCTCATAGGAGATCATTGAAAAGTACCTTCGTGCAACATAATGTAAGTCACATTGTAAGAGATTGTATGGCCAATAAATGAGGAATCAGAGAGGAATAGTTTAATTCTGGGTCGAGCACAAGGAAGATTTAACAGTATTTCATCTTTGCATCATGCCTAGAGAACAGAAAATACATGGAAGCGATGTCTTTATTTTTGCTTGACCAGTTTTACCATATTGTCATGTTTTTGTCACTCTTCACCATACCAAAAGGAGTATTCTCTGAGGTTCCAAGTTGAAGGGGAGCAGAATTGAGGTTAGGGGGACTGGATCCATGCATAAGTAGCAAATCCAGTACAAGGTTTCTGTTCCTGCACTGCACATGCTCATGGAAGCAGAGGCTAGTGTGTAGGCATTAGGATTTATTTTATTCCTTTCCCTAGTGATTATACTGATAGTAAAATATCTTTGTCTGAGTACTCCAGCAATATAGCTGTAGGCGCCATAAAAATGCATAGGTAGATGACTACCAGTTCAATTAAGAGGTCTCAATCCAGCCTCCTATATGAAAACCCTGTCAATTTTAGGTTTAAATTTCTGCTCATAAATTTTTTACAAACCAAAAGAAAAATTGCTTTTCTTTTAGGTTAGGTTGAAGTCTAAGGTTCCTTAAACAAAAAAACAAATCCCTAGATGGAAAAAAAACTGATAACCCTAATATACTTCCTCACAGTAGCATTTCCAACTCCATCATTTAAACACATTTTAAATAATATTCTCTTCATTGTAATATACAAATTTTCTGGCTTTCAACCAGGGAACCAGAGAAGGTCACTGCTGTGGGAGACTCAGATACAGGAAGGGCACCCAATTCTATGCAGGTGTTTTCTTTTTTTTTTTCTGGGGCCTCTAATTATTTCAGGTGGTGGGAATCAAAAGACCATGTGATAATTGTCCCCAAAAGTAAGACATAAAGTTACCTTGGCTTCTGACAAGTCTCTACCAAGTATTTAAAACAGAAAAGTAAATTAGTTGTTAACCTTCGTGATAGTGTTTTAATGCAAATGCTTAAGAAAGAGATCTTTCATTTGTATCAATTATGTATGGGTAGAAATTAATTTTATAATTCTGGTTTTCTGGTCAGCTCCATACTTAACAGCATTGGTGACCTTTTGCAATACCAGAGGAAAGTATCCATGCGTTCTCAGCATAGAATTGCACCAGCACTGGGTAATTTTGTTCCTTGTTGGTTCAAAATAGAAACGGCATTCAACAGCCCATGGTAGAAAATAATTACTTAAGTCTTCAGATCATTTAAGTTTTCTTGTAGATCTTTAGCTTTCCCTATCCGTTACCAAGATGGTGTATTTTAGTATGCAGTCCTCCGGTGGAGAACAGTATCCCCAGCTTTTGAATAAAAGTGGAGAAATTAAATTCCGTTTTCAGTTTGGCTAGATGCCTTCTCCAGTGTTTGTATCTAAGCTTTCACAAGAGTGCTGCGGCCCCTTTCAGACCAACTCTGAGCTGTTTTCCTGCCGCTCAGTCATTTGCTGTTTGTTTGCTTCTTTTTCTGTGGCTTGGAATTTTAAACTTTCTTTGAACATACCTGTTGCCATCTTTTGTTGCTGTTCATGTTTTCTATAATTATGCTACCTTTCTATAAATATAGGGTGACAAATGTAAAAGAAAATTTAAAAGAACAAAGAAGTCCACTTTTAGATTATTAAAACAATTGTTTGGATCACTCATTATTTTTTTTACCTTAGCTTAGTATTAATAGTTAAATATCAGAAAAGTAATTGGCTATGGTATATTTAAATTAATTGAGATAAAAAATATTTTTCTTTTTGTAAAGTGATTAATCGTAAAGATATTACATCAAGAAAAAGAATATTGGCTAAGCTATCATATAGAAAGTTAGGTTTGCTAGTCTTATTCCAAAGAAAATGTTCTGTTTGGCAAAATTTTATGTATCTATTCTGGGACATGATCAGGAAGAATTTTAACTTTCCCTAACACAAACTTAGATATTTTCTTTAATTTTAATAGTGGATATTAATGGTTTAAAATTTTCTAGTACAAAAATAATGAAGGTATGTCTTTCTCCTAACACATGTTGAATTACTTCTAAGAATGTTTAATTTGTAATTTTTAATGGCGAAATTACAGGATATTCCCTTAGAAAAAGAGAAGGTAGTCATGCCGTGTTTTTAAATCATTTGCTATAAAAATAATGTTAATTTATGGAGTTAAAATTTCAAAGGTAATCATGCCGTGTTTTTAAATCATTTGCTATAAAAATAATGTTAATTTATGGAGTTAAAATTTCAAAGGTAATCCGATATAAATTGTATTCCAATTTTCATTGCAGACTTTGTGTTTAACTTTGTGGTTCATTCTGAAGAATTTCTCTAAAGTTTTTTGACCTGTAATGCTTTTTGTTTGTGTCTTCACTATGGCTATTGTTACATTATGATAAAAGCTATCACTTTGCCAGACAAATAAAAATTCAAATTTTCACATCATTTGCTATTTGAACCTTTGAATCAATCTAGAATTTTTTCTCTAGTTACGAGGTTAAGAGCATCCGAAAATTTTTAAATAGACATTTAAAAACTAGTACTTCCCAATAATTAAAATCTTCATTTGCCTAAAAGCAGGGAGCCTTTCTTAAAGTAATAAATTAACACTTCTCGACCTAGGGTCACTAGTAGTGCTGCTACTTTTTGCAGTATCTCCAAGAAAGAGAATGCTAAAACTGTAACTCTGTTGAAACAGAATTAATATTTTCAATTTAATCACAGTTAAGTGTCATGACCTTTCAGATCTTGCACTGAACTTGCTGAAATGTGGTCAAATTTCAGGCAGCCCATTCTAACCCTGTGAAGTCAAGGTAAAGTTCAGATCCAGGCTTTCCACAGATACAGAGATTTTTCTGAAAAAATTTTTTGCTTGTTTTTTGATAATGTTATATATTGTTTCAAGTCTCAGAAAATGCTTTACATAAAAAACTCTCTCCTTGAAATATTTTGCCTTTTTTCTCCTTTCCCCCCAAAATGTATCATAAGCATTCTTACTTCTATTTCTGTGAAATTTTTTGATCTAACTTAATTTTATCTCATCTTAAAATTAAATATTGCTTTATTTTAAATTATCTCATTTAGAAGTTAATTTGATTGAATTAAATTTTTTCGTTTGAAAATGATTGTGTTTTTAAAATAAAAAATAAATGGGATCCAATAAAGGTGTGTAAGAACCTGTTTTTGCTCACAAGGCCTGTTAGGATCTCCCAAATGCATCAGTACAAGAGGAAAAGAATACTTATAAAATAGGGAAGAAAGATGTCTTTGAGTGATCCTGTTATTTTAAGTAAATGCACTAGAATATTAGGATTCTAGTATTTAATGGTGTTAGTCTGCATAGTCTGTTGCTGTAATACAGAGCTAAATATCAACAGAACTTGTTTCTGTTGTTTGGGTTGCTTTTATATACCAGCTTCAAAATATGTTTTGACACTTTATTATGTTCTGAATCAAGCTTCAGATGTGTGTAATGAAGGATGAAGTCTTTATCAGACTCTAGTGTATAAATAATGGAGAAGAGCAGTTTGGAAATGGTCTCTCTGTAAGAGGATGGTTTCTGAAGAGTTTCAAGTTATGATCTGGCGCAAGCCAAGCGCCACCGGAGGTGTCAACAGAACCGAGAGTCCTCTCTGAAGG
Source organism: Balaenoptera ricei (assembly GCF_028023285.1). Taxonomy (NCBI): domain Eukaryota; kingdom Metazoa; phylum Chordata; class Mammalia; order Artiodactyla; family Balaenopteridae; genus Balaenoptera; species Balaenoptera ricei. The sequence goes on from NC_082639.1 coordinate 52,422,652, forward strand.
CACGGGCTGCGGCCTCTGCTGCTTTTCGCCCCCTGTCTTTTCTCTCCTCTCTTTTCGATCATCATGTCACTTCTGTAACGTTCTCATTCCTAGTTTCCATGCTGAACCTTTTGAGAAAGTCTGGCACCTCTGATCCATTTTCCTTCACAGACCCTGTAATTTTTGGCTGTATTTTTATGTTTTTCAGATTCAAGTCAATCTGAAAGTCCCAGCCAGCCAAGTGACGCTGACATTAAGGACCAGCCAGAAAATGGTGAGTTTACTTTGGGACTCTTGACTGCTGCTTTGAGAGTCCATGGTAGCCAGCAGCCAACCAAGTACAAGGATTTTGAGGTCTGCCCCTATGGGCGGCCCACGGTCGGAACGATCTTGAGGACTCAAGGAGTTTTCTGGGCCACTCTAGCCGCCCCAAACCCTTCTTCCCCTCAGCCACAAGCCCTATCAGGGTACTCACAAGAACCTTAGTTCCCAAGAAAGTTGATTACTGTGAGAGGCGGTGTTGATTTACCAGATCAAGATCTTTTACAGCGTAAGTGAGGAGCCAACGCCTTTTCATTTCAGTTCCTTTTAAGGTGGCAAGCGACCCACAATCTTCTTCACTAGTGATTTATGTTTATTGACTGACAAGTATTTTTGAGGCCTTTTCAAAGCCTTTGCTAATTGCTTTAAGAAAATCATCTCTGCCTTTGAAGGATTTTTCACTTCAAATTGTCTAAAATAAAACACGAAGGATACGTGACAGAATTAAACTCATCAATTGCATAAATATATAAACTTTCCTTTGCAGAAACTTGACTAACCTAGAATACACACTTTATATATGAATATAATAGTATCCACTAAAATACTAACTGTGTGGTATATGCACTCCAAGGACGAAAAAGGTTGTCATAGGTTAGAATTTAAGATTGGGTAAAACCAAAAAAAAAAAAAGATTGAGTAAAACCATCAGTTTCAATAAAAATCAAGAAGTAAACTAGTGATACCCATGACATGCTAAACATTGTACTGTACACTTCCATTGATATCATCTCATTAAATTCCAAAGTGATCTTCCCTGGTGAGAGAGCTGAAGACTCTAATGGGAACTTGACCTTGAGGGACCTTTGAAGGGAATATGGCACCAAGGCTAAAAGCTCAGGCTGTGGTGTCAGACCTGTGTTCAAAGTCTGCCTCTACTACTTCCTGCCTTTGTAATGTTGAATAGATTATTTACCCTCCCAGAGTATTGATTTATTCCTCATCTTTGAAGTGGTATGGTAATAATTGTATTGACAGGTTGAAGAATTAAATAAGATAATGTGTATAACATACTTACCATAGTATCTTTCATAGACTTTACACTAAAAAAGTTGGCTGTTGTTCAGTATTCCTTGTATTATTTTTCTAGTCAGTATAGTTCTACCATACATTGTTTTTCACTTACTTAGAATGACCTCATTCCTCCTGACTCTCTTCTTTTTGTTTTTCTATCTATTTTTCCGTTTTGATCTCCATCTGATCTTTTGGAATAGATAGGTAAACTGAATTATGTCAGTTTTGTGGTGTGGAGGATTGAGTTTACCACACTGAATATCCTATCACTGATTTCTCAGGATCGTTTCATTTCCCAAGCCTGGGAAATTCTTTATAACACTGTTGGGCTCCCATATTAAATATACACTATCTGACTATTCTTCTCCTCAACCTGGTATTTTGGTGGTATTTTCCTTATCAAAGTCATCTTTTCACAGCAGGCATTAAAAAGAGAAAAGGAGAGAGAGAGAGAGAGAGAGAGACCTCTGAAGGCTTGTTTTTAGTGTCATAAACAGCTACATCTTATTTTTTGTTGACATTTTACAGAGTGATATTTATAGACTAGTTTCATTCTTTATTTCCCACTTGCCTTATAGACGATGCCTTATAGTTTCGTTTTTTTCATATGTTATATCTCTTTATAATCTGCCTGAAGTTGTGTCCAGAGTGATTTGTTTTATTTTCACCTTTAAGAGCTGGTGGGCTGCCGAGGTGTGTGGTTCACGTGTTTGGGTCTGGCCGCCCCTCTCGCCCCTCTCGCAGGCCTGCGATTCATCTGTCTTCATAAAATGGCCGACAAGCTGTTCACATGCAAATATAAGTTGAGAGCATGAGAGGTCTGGCATGCCTTTCTGGAGCTGCTGTAATACCGAGACTGTGCGTTTCCCATTCCAAAAAGAAACGAGGATTGAGCCTGGATTTTTCGGCCAAAGGCACAGAGAGACTAGCCAAGTTCATTGCTAACCCCAGATCACTTGGTGCCACCTCAAGGATTCACGGTACCATTTGGGAAGGATCGTGTGAGTTCAAAGAAAGAAAGTATTAATATCCAGGAGAGACAGTAATAAATTCCTGTGTTTCAAATTTCTGTTTATTTCAGAGAAAAGTTGAAGTTGGTTCATCTTAGACAATTCCAACTGGAGCTCAGACTAGAGGAATATCAGCCTCTTCAGTTTCCTCTTTCTGCCTTTTGTCAATCTCAGATGAAGTTATTTGAGGAAATATTTCCTCTTCCTTAAAGTCATATGATCCCTAAAGGAAAATAAATGAAGATTTCAGGACTAGGTATTTACATGCATTAGATGACTTTCTGGGGTTGCTTTGATAAAGAGTATTCTTTCATTTTCATTACCCCAGGTTATGGAAGATGAGTTCTTGAAAAGTTCTTGTTTGTTTGTTTATTTGTTTCATTTTTGTTTTTAAGAAGGGAACTCTCATATCAACAAAACTCAAGAACTTTTGAAATCTTGGTGGATGAAGAAGTGACAGACTCTGGTCTTCAAACAAAGTGGGAACTCATTATTCCTTATTTATGTATATATTCGAGGGGAAATAATATTCTTTTTATGCTAGCTCTTGAGGAGAAAGGTAATGGGAAACGAATGGTATTTTCCTAGTAAACCATGGAAAATGAGTAGACAAATGGTAACATGCTGTTTCATCCAAAACCATAAACTAGGCCATGTAACTTTACCTAAAGTGGATGCAGCTGTTTCTTCCCTGCCCAACTAGTCTGTTTTTTTTCTGTGGAATTTTTGCTTTCTTTTCTTGTACTCCCTTAAGACTCAACTGTAAAAGAAAACAAATCTTTGTCCAATTAGAGTATTAGATGGGAATTTTGAAGGAATTATCTGAAGCCCAGAGATAAAGTATCAGAATCTCTGAAACTCAAAATTGGTATAATATAATGATTAAAAATTCCACCTCTAGAGTCAAACAGGCCTGATTAAATAATGTCTGGATGACTCTGAATAAGGTATTGCCCCAATCTCAGTATTCTTATCAGTAAAATAGGAACACTAAAAGATCCTTCCTCATGAGTATTAAAATGAGAATATGCCTGTGAAACAGCATAATGCCGGCTTCATAGTAAGGACTCAAAGAAAGGTAACTACCACCACTCTCTAGTTAAAGCTCATATCTGTAATGAGATACACATATTCAAGAGGTCAAAAGCTGGGAGCCTTGGAGTGGAAGGGGAGATAATATCAGAAATAAACCAAGACTCTTTAGAGACAGCTTTTGTAGATACCTACTCTGTTCTGAAATGTCAGGCTTAAGTCTCTTAAATCTGTCCATAATCCCCACAGTGGCACATCTATTTCACTGTTTAGTTCTCTTCTCCGCATTCTGTTTACCTCCCAGGAGTTGAGAGCTACAAAAGTGATTCAGAGTTGCTAGAACCTTCAGAATGAATGCTCAAAAAAGTTATTCTGGACAGAAGGGACTCCACTTAGATGTCTTTAATTTTGTCTGAGTTTTTCCTTGGCACAAACCAAATAGAATCTGGCTTATTAAAACTATAAGCTGATGAAAGATAGGATTCATGACCAATTCCATATGCCTTGAACATGACAGATACTTAGTATTTATTAAAATTAGTAAGTAGATAAACATACTGCCATTATCCCCAAATAGTTATTGAGTATTTGCTCACTATTGATTTTCCAGGAAGTTTTTAAGGAAAAAAAAAAAGAAACCCTGGAGAAGTTGAAATCTAATTTGGGTGTGGGTATAAGTTGTACAGTTGTACGTGTATGACGCATGGGCATACATACACAGATATGACTAATACTGCTGGGAGACCAAATCTAAGGGCTAATACTAATGGCCATAGTAGATGAGGAGGAGGTGTGATCAAAGATATGCAGTACCAACAAACAACCCAATCCAAAAATGGGCAGAAGACCTAAACAGACATTTCTCCAAAGAAGATATACAGATTGCCAACAAACACATGATAGGATGCTCAACATCACTAATCATTAGAGAAATGCAAATCAAAACTACAATGAGGTATCACCTCACACCGGTCAGAATGGCCATCATCAAAAAATCTACAAACAATAAATGCTAGAGAGGATGTGGAGAAAAGGGAACCCTCTTGCACTGTTGGTGGGAATGTAAATTAATACAGCCACTATGGAGAACAGTATGGAGGTTCCTTAAAAACTAAAAATAGAACTACCATATGACCCAGCAATCCCACTACTGGGCATATACCCTGAGAAAACCATAATTCAAAAAGAGACATGTACCACAATGTTCATTACAGCACTATTTACAATAGCCAGGACACGGAAGCAACCTAAGTGTCCATCGACAGATGAATGGATAAAGAAGATGTGGCACATATATACAATGGAATATTACTCAGCCATAAAAAGAAACGAAATTGAGTTATTTGTAGTGAGGTGGATGGACCTAGAATCTGTCATACAAGTGAAGTAAGTCAGAAAGAGAAAAACAAATACCGTATGCTAACACATATATATGGAATCTAAAAAAAAAAAAGGTTCTGAAGAACCTAGGGGCAGGACAGGAATAAAGACGCAGACGTAGAGAATGGACTTGAGGACGTGGGGAGGGGGAAGGGTAAGCTGTGATGAAGTGAGAGAGTGGCATGGACATATATACACTACCAAATGTAAAATAGATAGCTAGTGGGAAGCAGCTGCATGGCACAGGGAGATCAGCTCAGTGCTTTGTGACCACCTAGAGGGGTGGGATAGGGAGGGTGGGAGGGAGACACAAGAGGGAGGGGATATGGGGATATATGTATACGTATAGCTGATTCACTTTGTTATACAGCAGAAACTTACACAATGTAAAGCAATTATACTCCAATAAATATGTTAAAAAAATAAAAAATAAATAAATAAAAGGAGAGTAAAAATTCCAAAAAAATCCCCAAAAATATTTGTTCCAAAAATGATGATTCTCTTAGTACTTGCCTTGGTCACCTAGAGACATATCAAATTAGACAGCTTATAATAAAGAATTCACTTTATGTGACCTAAGTTTAAAACTTGTCTTCTGTACCAGAAAGAAAGTGAAATTTTATTGGGATAATAAAGAATTTTAAAAATTAAAGTCTCTTCCTAAAATTATAATTATGCTTATTACTAATATTTCCACATGAATGCACCTGAAAAATTAAGACTCCGTGTTGAGAAGAAAAAAAACTAGAGAATGGATATAATTGAGCAGCATTAACTTAGAAAAGTTACATTCGGGCAGTGGTTTCATGTGTTGAGAACAGCTTTGATTTTCCCCAGAACTCCAATTACTATTATTAAAATGTTAAACCTGAAACAAATATAAGAAAAAAATCAAACAATACTTTTAAAATTATTGCAATGCATTACTTCATGTCAGAGAGTTAAAAAAGAAAGAAAAAAAAAAAGATATGCAATATCATCATGTTCCTTTATGGTTGATGACCATAGGGAATGGAATCCCGACAAAGTTCTCAACTCTGACTAGTATCGTTCATTTAATCATTTTGCATATTACTGAAACCCCCTTTCTGGCTTTTCAAGAGCTCCTGAAGGTTTTAAGCCTTATTTGTTAGACTTTGACTTAGAACACCTACTCAAACCACCTTTGCGAATTCCCAGAAGGTACTTTGGCTACTGTCAAGAGTATTTGTGGATATTGGAATGCTTTATATTTGCAGTGCTTTCTCGATATTTACAGGGCCTGTGAACAGTCCCCCAAAGCTTGCGTCCTGTGGTGCATCAGGTCAGGCGTTACTGAGGGAAAAGCTCGTGTGATAGCCTTCCTACTTAATTCAAGGCACACTTCTGTGGGACCACGCTGAGGCAATAGCACAGTCCAACACTGGCACTCTGAAAGCACACTCCCCACTGGGACTCCCTGTGGATGCACCCTTAACTAAAAAAGGAAAGAAAATGTGGTGTTCCCTTGCTGGAAAAAAGAAGAGTTGTGTTCACATGTGTTTTGGTTTTTTTGTTTTTGTTTTTCCTATTTACTGTCTCTCATCACCTGCACAGGCTGCTAATAATAATAATAACCTCATCTTAGTGGTTTTTAAAATGTGATATTTATAACAGGAAATCAGAGTTGGTATTTAGATAATTTTCTTTAGTTTTAATCATGTTTGCTCTGCCTTATTTATCTGGTAGTTGCACGTATGTCGGAGACGTCAGCCCTCAGATGGGCCTTTGCAATCAGTGGAAGGCCATGAATCATGATGCTTGCCCCAGATTTTGAAAATTTCCAGCTCTACCTGCCAATGTGAAAATCACCCTGGAGTACTGGTTGAATCTAGCTTTCATGTTCAACATCTTTATTTATGTCATTCCCATCCTGTATCACCAAACTAGGGATCGTTGCTAGAAGTTGCTGGAGGAGCAAGGAATGTACTTTTCTTCAGTCTCAATTGTCACTATCTCACTGGTTATCAGTTAACTCACTTCTGTGAGTATTTTGAATATTTTAGTACTTACGAAATAAATTCCAAGGCTACTGACTTCCCGACTTAAGATTTATATGTAGGATTCACTTTGTAATTTGGAGGTGAGATAAGAGAACTATAAATTTCTGTTTCTTTTTTGGACAAACATTCTTTTATCTGATAATATTCTCATAAGAAAGTGCAGACCCTTTGCTTTAACTTTTTTCACTACCTCCTCAAATATGTAGTAGATACATTGCAATATTATGTTATAATATTAGTACACAGTTGGAAGGCAAAATAAAATTCATAATTCCAAACGCTAAGAATTGTTTCTTACTACTGGATGGACTGCTGTTTTAGGAACTATTTTGTTTACTGGGTCATTTTAGTTGGGTCATTTTAGGAATTTTGGAGGCAACGTGCAGCCGAACAGGTAGCGTTTTATTGGGAAAGCAGGAGCATTCTAGCACCATTGACTTGTAAATGCAACTTGTCAGTATTTCATAATTTGCATGACTTTCTTTTGCAATTACCTAGCAACAGTTATTCTCAGCCGTGTTTCTTCCAAAAACCCTGCAGGGACAGACACAGTAGAGTGACCACCAAAATAACAGCAGTAACAGTAATGATCAATATTCTAAATATTGTAAAGGTCCCAACTCAGGGAGACATTAAAACCTAAATGCCTTCTGGTTTCCAGATCTGTGTAATTAAATTCTGACTGATGAATTTTCAGCAATGCAATGGAGCTAGCCTATCTTCTTTTAGAGACTGGGGAACTAGAATTTGGTTTAATCTAAAAATGTCAGTCTGAGACCAGGTGAATTGTGCTTTCTTAAATATTGTTAGCAGATGTGACCCATCGTTGTTTACAGGGGCTCTTGAGAAATGCCTGCAGACAAAGGAAATTCTTGGATCTTGCCTTTTGAAAGATGAGGTACCAGCTGAGGCTTCCCCCATATGCATGCTGCAGTGAGAGTATGATGAGCTTTACCACAGGATTCAGGGTAGTTAAGGAGCCTTTTCAACTGAAAAAGAAGGATGAAATTTGTAGTCATTTTAAAGAAGTAGTTTTACCTCTCACATTCTGGGTGTTTTATTGTCTACATACAGAGGATAACAAGCTGAACAGACTTTAAGTAGTTGGCTAGTAGCCAAAATAGGGAATGTTTTAGACCCCTATTCCCCTGATTTCCAAATTCTAAAACGGACTGGCTGGGTGGTCTATTTCAGACACAAACCCCACCTCCTCCCCTCTGCCAGTGCCTCACACACGAATAGTTATAGAGGAAAGAAGAAATAAAGAGGTGTCTTTCTGGTCCTCAAATTACTTCATGCCTATGACTCTTGTTCCAGGAGAGACAACCATTTGGATGTAACATTGCAAATAGAAAAGTGTTTTTAAGTGTTTGTTTATAATTTATATGGGATTGTGTAAATTTATCCATAGATCTCGATTCTCAAAATATGAAGCAAAACAGTTCACGTAGTGTTTGAATCGGGCTCAAAAAAGAAATCAAATGCGGTGCCGTCATCACATCACAGTTGCATGGAGAAGGTGTGGTGGAAGGTACACCTGGTGTTTGGCTGCAGTGCCATCTGCCCTTGTTCTCTGTTCCCTGTGGTCGAAGCCTGGATGGGCTCTGATAGGACCCTTTGACAGATCTCCTTAGAAGGACCTGCAGTGTGCTCCTAACGGTCACTTTCACATACCCCTCCATCACTGAAAAATCCGCATGATGAATTTTCAGGGAGGCTAGTTTGGGTCAGGAATAGTGTATGAGCTTTCCTTGCCACAAATAACAGGGTCTGACTTGACATTTGACTATGAATTTGTTGATTTAAATCCTGTATATTATTTTGGGGAAAGATTTATACATCTGTGGATCATATTAGTAAACTGAATGTAATATAAATAATTTATTCAGGGATTTGGAGTAGCTAATCCAGATTGATTAGTTGTCTGCTAGAAAAATTCATGTGACCACAAGGATTTTTGGCACCTTTTCTCCCTACAGCTTCCTCATTCTTTTTCTCTTCTTCAGGTTTCACTCAGCTCCAGGCAACTCTGTTCCCTTGGCATTACCTTGTCGTTAAGGAAATCTACTGGGATAGCTCAAATCGAGGTGGTGGAGGGGTAATATTTACTGTGGATTACTCTGCCCCATCTCAGTTGTTAATTTCTATACTTGGTTGATTTTATCCCAAAGGGAACAGGGGAGTCTCATATGCCTTATCCACAGGCATCGTATGGCAAATATCCAAAGAGAGAAGTATAAAGGATGTTATGGTGAGGCCCAGCAAAATACTAATAGGCTTCCAACAATCTCTTCATGAAGGAAAGTCAGTGTTTTCTTAGATCTCCGTAGGTATTTTGCAACCAGAGAGCTTCTCAGCAAGCAGCATTTGTAAACTCGAGATGAACGAGTAGAAGCCAAATCACAGCTTCCGAATAGGTCAGATTAGCAAAGGAGAGCTGCCATTATAAGCCTGACACTGAGCATCTGTTAAGGGGAAATCAGTTGTCCAAGTCACTTAAAGACCTGTACCTCAATTTTCTCATAAGTAATTTAGCAGATAGTTATTAAGAACCCGCTGGGTACATTTGGACTTTGTACTGTATGCATTGAGGGAATACAGTGATGGATCAGACATCCTGTTCTAAAGGACCTGATAGTCTAGTAAGGGGAAAGAGGCTTCATTCATTCATTCATTCCTTCATTCAACAAATGTTTATCAAGTGCATTCCAAGAATCAGATACTGCACTGAGCAAAACAGGTAAAATCTCTCTTATTCCTTCTGGTGGGAGGAAACAGACAATGAACTAACTAATATATATAATATACCAAATGGTATGAAATATTATGCAGAAAAATAAAGCAAGATAAGGGATAAACAGTGGAGGATATGGGCGCTATTTTACGAAGGGTGGTCAGGGAAGGCCTTTTTGATCTGTTGACTTTTGAGCTAAGACTTGAGGAAGGTGAAGAAGAGAATTATGCAGATACTTGGGACTTTTGTTCTAGAAAGAGGGAACAGTAAGTGTAAAGACCCTGAGGCATGTTGGAGGAACAGTCAGAGGGTCAGTGAGGCCTGCGGGGCACAAATGAAAGAGGAGCAGTTGGAGATAGGGGTAGCAGGAAGCCAAATATAGTGGACCTTGTAGGCCAAGGAAAGGACTTGGCACATGCTTGATAAACTATGATATCCTCTACAAGGGTATGCACATACCAAATCCATTCATTTCTTGATGTGGTGGATATGCCCTGAGCCCCGACACTGTGTTAGATACTTAAAGTTCAGTGGTGAATAAAGCAAAAGGCCTAATTCATAGCATTGTCAAAGAAGGAGACTCTCGTCTGCCATGGCAATATCTTTTAGTATCCCCAAAGGTTTTCCCTTGTGCGTGTATCACTGAAAGCAGAGTCACTCGCCTGGGATAGTTGGCTTCACATACCCTCTTATGCAGACGATTCTTTTTTCATTTAATGGAGGTCTAAATCTGTGGAGCTGCAGTTTAACCCTTATCTCAGGACTCCATTTAGATTGTAAATCCCCAGGTCTCAAGTCCATGACCCTGAAGCTTGATTTTTCTCCCTAATAGTTGCCAGATTTAGCAAATAAAAATACAGGATGCCAAGTTAAATTTGCATTGCAGAGCCACAACAAATAAATTTTTTTTTAGTATTACATGGACTCTACTTATTACAAAAAAGGATTTGTTGTTTATCTAAACTAAGTCCCATTTTTTATCTGGCCACCAGTCCTAGTTCTCTACACACTCCCATGGAGGTTACATGGGCAATAGTAACAGCAGTATAGGAAAAGGTTTGATTAGTCTGTGATGATTTCATTGGTCACAAAGGGTCAAACCACTGGAATTTAACCCGCTGAAAATGAGACCTGGGAAGAGTACCACGAAGTTCTAATGACTTGACTGCTTAAATTCCATTCCTCCTGCATCTGCCGGTACCTAGCCCAGTAGTTATACAATAAGCCACTTGTATGGCACAGTCAGTGGGTACAATACTGCAGTTGAGAGGCACTGCCTATCCAAGTCAGTGTGTAAGTTTAGTTCGTGGGATAGTAATTGAGTAAGGCATTGGGACAGTGCGTGAGTCACTTCTTCAAAGGAAGTATACCTTGTCGCAAGATCCAGTTATTGGTAGACTGTTGCCTCATGAAAGATGGTGAAAATCAGTCAAATAATACAGCACTGGAAAATTCCACCTTCAAAAGTGATATAGAGAAAAGACATTTCGATTGACTTGAAAATAGAAGGTGCCATATTTTTATGCTCTATGGGAAACTAAATATATATGTTTTCATTTAGGACTGTTTTGCTAGGTATGACAAAACTTGTCTGAATATGTTACAGGAGCATGGTGTGGTCTTTGTACCCTCCTACTTTAAGAAAAGATAATGTTCACAGATTTAAGGAAAACAGTTTTGGAAAGGAGGGTTAAACTCTATTGGGATTTAGAACCAGGTAATGACAAAAATCATGAATTTGGTGATAACAGTCATGATAGTAGCTCACATTCGTTGTGAACTTCCTGTGTGCTGGTGTGTTAGTTTGGGTCCCCCAAGAAGAATATGCCCTTATGGGATTAGATGTGCAGGGATTTATTGGGCTATGAAGGGAGGGAGCCAGGCTAGGTTGGAGAGACTTCAGACTGCAACACTGATTTTATACCTGTGAAAGGAAACAGGAAAGAAAGGAAGGATACCTGTGAAAGAAAACAGGGAAGGAAACAGGAAAGGAAGGAGGAAGAATCCTGGACATCAGTAAGCTTCTAAGAAAGTTTTGTACAGGCCAATGGAGAGTCTTTGAGCCAGTCACCTGTTATAAAGTTTTTTGTCCCACAGGAACCAGTCTGCATTAGTATCCTCTTCTTTAGTCATTGACTAGGAGCCTGGAGGAAGCTCCTTGGAACAAACATGGTGATAAATCCAGAGGGGAGCAATTGGGGTTGTCAGGCAGTCATGCTTCTTGTAACATGTGATATGAGTGTCTCATTTTTTATGGCCACCACAGCATGGCACTGTGCTAAGGGTTCTAGATTCATGATCTTGTTTCACTCTTATACAACCCTATGGAGATAGGTATTCTCAGTTTACCCATTTTACAGATGAGGAAACTGAGATGCAAAGAATTTAGATAGCTTGCCCACAGTCAAGAAGCAGAAAGGACAGAGTTTTCAAACTTAAACTCCAGAGTCTAATTGCTCAACAATGACCTTGCATTATAGCAAGAATAGTATTCAAACTCTGGTTCTGTAACTTACTGATGATGTAAATTTGGGCAAGTAATTTAAACTCTTGGACTTCTGTTTCCTCATTTATAAGGTGGAATGTTGTCACCTTCCCAGGAAATGTGTTTTAGTTGCTGTTTCGTTTTGAGCTTAAACAACGTTCATTCCTTTCCTTCCTCGTGTTGTTCCCTCATCTAGGATGGTCATGTCTTCCTTTATTCCCCATCTCATTCTCTCAGGTATCTGCCTCAGCCTTGCTCAGGCACCCACAGGCTTAATTACGTCCTCAGAACTAACAGGACTGTTTCTATGCAGATTATGTATATGAATATATCTCTATGGATGTGTGTATGTATAAAGTGCCCAGAACTTGCAGTGATCCATAGGAGATACACAATAAAGTGTAGCCCACCTTCTCTTTCATCCACTTCTTTGCCTCATGGACACGAACCCTGTGCTAGAGGGCAATCTAGAACATGTCTTTTTCTTGTTTTCAATTTTTGGGGCAAAATTACATTCTTTTAGAAAAATTACGTTCTTATTTTTCATATGAACATTCTCTACTCTTTTTTTCTACAGTTTCAAGCATCCTTAGTCTATAGCTCCACAATGGATACTTTGAAACAATGGACTAAATTTTCATTTGATTTTTCTGCTGGAGGTGGAGTGTATAAAAAGAGATTAGTTGTAAGGTATTTATACCAGATGCCATTGTGTTTGTTGGCTGGCATAAAACAATTATGATTGCCAATAAATTTGAAAGTATTTCACTTGCAGAAGATGTAGGAGTGTAGTTTTATTGAAAACATAAAACATTTATTTCCACTCCCCATTTTTTGTGCACTACAATAGAAATTTGCACCTCATCCCTTTGATTTTAGATTTCTGAATTATTTAAAAGAATTGGTTAATTCTCCATTTCAAGTGAGTTAGACAAAGTTCATTAGGATATCTGATTCCTAGCATGTCCCCCACTCACAGATCATGTTAACTCCTTAGAGAGGTTTATCTTCTTTTAAAATTGCAAATGCTGTCCAAACTGAAAGCTTTTCCATTTAATGCATTCTTACAGCTTTGGACTATAAGTAAGATCCTTAACAGTAGAGAGGGGACAATGAGGCACCTTGTTGTCAGAGCATCGGCCGGTTCTAAAGGTAGCAGTGCCCAGGACATGCATGCCCCTTGAGTTCTAGTGGATTTGCAGATTGATATCATGAAATATATATAAGTAAAACTCAACACATGCTAACACATGCTCCTGACCAGTGGTTGCCAACTGGCAGTTCTTGAAGGTGGCCAAAGAAAAAAAATTTTTAAAGAAATTATGCATTTTTCCCTAGATGATAAGATGCGTAAGCTGACGATTTTTGCTTTTGACTTTGTGAACTCACTGGTTGTCTTATACTTACAGAGACTCTGTTTGGCAGTTATAGTTTGGATTCATTTAGTTAAAGGTGGGGGAGAGATGAATTATCCATAATTTAGTAAAAATGGTAAATTAAATACTTTGAGAAATAGACACCACGAGAGGAAAATATTACGAGATGTCCTTAATGGTGAAAAGACACAGAAGCCTCTGCTATAGACCAGTGGTTGATAATAGCCTTTAACTTTCTCTTTTGGCAGGAGAGGGAAGACGAGAAAAGCAGGTACCAGTAAGAGCCAATAAAGACGAGTTGTGCCCAGGGACTGCTCATCATCTCCACAATGCATCCCTCCATTCATTCTTTCAACAGATATTGTTGAACTCACTTCTTTCTGAGCGGAATTGATAGTGAGGGCCAATGAGAAAAGCAGCTCAAAGTAGGAGACTCAGGTGTGCACTTCTGTGCATGAATTGACCTAGGAAATCATACTTTTAGAATATAAGATTTTAACAAAGTATGGGTAGCCTAATCATTCATAATTGTGTAGAACATTTGAGTTCTGGGTTCAGAGCTCTTTCTATGTAGATTCTGTACATCCCTAGGAGAGGTGAGAAAACTGACCTTGGTACTAGGCACTTTAAATTGTTTGGTTATGTTGTCTTAATTTGGCCTAATCTAATAGGTAGAGGATAAGGAAAACGAGGTTCAGGGAGACTGAGGCACAGATCGATGGTCAACAGCTAGTGAGTGGCAGAGGAAAAGCTGCTTTGTCTTCCTGGGGAAGGCTCTACCATTAAACAGATAATAGATAGTGAGGTGCTTTGAAATGTTTTGGAATGCTTTACATTCAGCAACTGTAATAATCTCAAATAATTTGTATTATTAGCACAATAATTGTACTATTTCAATGTATTTTCTCTATGTCCTGTCCTTTCTTCCCAGGGAAATCGTAAACATGTGGTTGGAGAATGACAATGGTGGGGATAGTGGTGGTGAATTAGTTAAAACTAGATAATCCATCAATTGTTTTAAGTGAACACCAACAAATGAAAAGAGTAATACGTCATAATGTGATGAAAATTAAACCAATAAGAGAGGGTATGCAGAATTCCACATTTTCCTAGGGATACTGTTATGTACCGTGGGTGACACGTGACCATCTGACATAGATACCAAGTGAGGGAGATGGCACTGTTAATAACAAATTCATCATTATTTTTTAGAAGATGCAACATAAAAGTAAGTAGAAACCCCAATGTTTTCTTTGGGTCCCCCTAATAATGTGTTTTGAGGAGACCGCTATTCTAGAAAATGTAGAGTAGACTGCCCTTGGGGGAAGAAATTAATGTTTGGGCTGTATTCCAAACATAGTATCTGGCAATCAATAAATATTTTTGGAGAGAATGAATGAGTGAGTAAATGAGTGAATGAATGGCTCTTGCCCTCAGGAGTTTGAAGTCTTTCCCACCCCCATCTCTATCTTCCCCCCCCCCCCATTCCTCACCTCACTGGTAACCACTAGTTTGTTCTCTGTATCTGTGAAAAAGTCTTTTTCTAAAACTTAGCTATATTTGACGTATAACATTGTGTATGTTTAAAGTATAAAACGTATTGATTCGATACATTTACATTGCAAAAATATGATTGCCATTGTAGCATTAGCTGACACCTCTATGGCATCACATAATTATCATTTTCTAGTGTTGGGAACAATTAAGATCTAGTCTCTTAGCAAGTTTAATGTTTATAGTATAGTTTTGTAGTCTATAATCACCATACCATGTATTAGGTTTCCTGGACTTACTTACCTACTAGTTTCAAGTATGCACCCTGAAATAACATCTCTCCCATTCTTTCACCCCCAGCTTCTGATAACCACCATTTTAGGAGTTTAAAGTCTTTTAAGGGGAATAAAGTAATTCTACCCTCTTCCAATTCATTCTTTCTTAATTATACATATATTTATTAATATATGTGCTAATCCTTGCGTTAGGCAATGGTAATATAAAGATAAATGAGATGCAGACCCAATGCTCATCAGATATATATTCTAGCAAGGGAGATGGATGTTTAAATAGATATTTTCCATAAATTGTGACTGTGACCTCCTGAAGGTACTTAGATAGTGTTTGGGGCCAATGATGGAGGAAGGTACAAATGATTAAAGCTATGCAAGAGGCAGCAATAGTTAAGTTACAGGGGTTTATAGAAGAGCTTTATTAAACATTTGGCCTAAATACTGAAGCATATGTATGATACGCTATGGCTCCCCTGCCTCTTAGAATGAGCTCAAAACCCCCATTCCACACTCTGAGGAAATCTAAACTTCACCCCAGGATTTCTGCATGTTTCTGGGAGGGCTTTCAGGCGAAAGTTCCCTTCTGGCTCTTGGTTCCTACACTTGATGAGTTAGTTTAAGTGATAGATCTTCTCTCAAGCCATACCACACTCTCTTCCATGGCCTGTGCTCCAGATGTTGGGATCAGCCCCTTCTCCATATTTCTGTTCTGTGCACACACACAACATATGGGAGTCACTGAGGTTGGTAAGTTGCGTGGTAACGGGGTCGGGGAGGGAGCACTTAGGTTATGTCTCAGAACACACAAACCACTTCACACTGATTTTACACAACTCTGTCCCTAAAAACACTTAGGCGCCTGTGCCATGTTACCATTGCCCTCTCTTTTCTCCCTTCCCCCTCCTCTCTGAGCTTCTTCTTGTTCTTGTTTAGTTCTTAATGCAGAGGAGTTTCACTATATCTTATTTCCTTGAATTTTGCAAATTGATGTTCTCGGCGGGGGGGTCTCCTTTATTAATAAGAAATGTGCCACCAATACATAGTCAGTGAATGCTGGTGCTCTTGATAATATAATAAATGGGATTCACAGCTTCTGTATGTGTGAGAGGGAAGATGTAGCATCCTTATTAAGCAAAAAGAACATTCGACCCACCACATTAGACTCAGTTTGGCTAAGGCATTGTGTTTCTGAACAGTTTCTAGTACAGCATAGTCATATCATGTTTAATTCTTGGATGGCCAGTCATCCACTATGTTTCCCTTGGAGTGAAGCTTGCAGACTGCCTGGCTGACAGATAGAAAGCATCCATAAATGAGAGACAGAGTCGAAATTAAAATGTGACTTCTCTGGCATCCACCTTTCGAACTTAGGCCTTCCCCCACTTTAATTCAATTTAGTAGATGTTGGATGGAAACTAATACAGTTAAAAAGAACTTCATGTAATCTCACTAACATTCTTAGAACATGATGCTCAAGGTTTTCTGGTCAAGGATATTTGCATTTGCATTTATAGAACAGTTAGAGGTAGAATTCTGTGCGTGTGAAAAGTCCTTGCTCTGAGAATGACATTTCCAAGCTGTCAAAATCTGATGCACCCAAAGCTAAAATCGAAATTGCCTTTTATTCTGTAAATATTGAAGAAAGGGCTTAGCATGGCACTTGTGAATTTGCTAGCCAAGGAACTAGCCTACTGGGTTGGAATCAGAAAAAAGGCTATTTGTTGAGTTTAAATTGTCACAAAATTCAAGCTTGAGGGATGCAGTGAGAAAATATTACAAGCAGTCATAGCCCCACATTTTCCTGCCGGCCATTTAGCCCCTTTGACAGTATTTACTAGTGCATCATTTGGGGGTGTAAGAAAATTGAATGAATATATGTTGCTTGACTGTTCTTATTTCCAACTTCTTGATGTTTACAGAGAACCACAGAGATAGTCACACTAAATCTTCACATATTATGTTCATCCATTCAACCAACATTTATTTATTGAACATCTGCTGGATGCCTGACACTGTTCCAGGCATTAGTTACAGCAGTGGTCCCCAACCTTTTGACACCAGGGACTGGTTTCATGGAAGACAATTCTTCCACGGACCGGGGCAGGCGGGGAGGATGGTTTCGGGATGATTCAAGAGCATTACATTTATTGTGCACTTTATTTCTATTATTATTACATTGTAATGTATAATGAAATAATTATACAACTCACCATAATGCAGAATCAGTGGGAGCCCTGAGCTGGTTTTCCTGCAACTAGGTGGTCCTATCTGGAGGTGATGGGAGACAGTGACACCCAAAGTGTGTTGCTTATGTCCAGTCTACTCTAAGATGCAGATTCATTGTCACTTGCCACTCACTGATAGGGTTTTGATATGAGTCTGCAAGCAGTTGATTTATTATGGTCTCTGTGCAGTCAAACCTCTCTGCTGATGATAATCTGTATTTGCAGCCGCTCCCCAGTGCTGGCATCACTGCCTCAGCTCCACCTCAGATCATCAGGCATTAGATTCTCATAAGGAGCACGCAACCTAGATCCCTTGCATGCGAAGTTCACAGTAGGGTTTGCTCTCCTATGAGAATCTAATGCTGCCAGTACCGGTCTGTGGCCTGGGGGTTGGGGACCCCTGAGTTACTTCTCTGGAAACCCAGAGAAATAGAGAGATGCGCCTCAGGTAACACACAGTTTAGCCATAGACCTGAGACCCTGAATATCCCACTCCCCTGTCCAGCATTCTTTCTACTATATTATTACTCTACTTTTCTTAGGCTTACACTTCTCCCCACAAATAGACTGAAATCAAATGGTTACTTGAAAGGCTATTGAAGCCGTTCTTTTAATTTGGCAACAAGTTGTAAAGTTCATTTGAAAGTCACTCATTTAGCATTTTGAATCAAATTATGGCAATTTTAATAGTACATTTATTTGTGGGAATAATGTCTGCAAAGGCCAACATCATTATAAAGTGGATTGTAAACTCCATGAAGGCAAGGAGTATTTATCCCTTCCTACTCGCCATTTTCTCCTTAGCGCAGTGCCTACCACATAGCACGTGTGGATGAATATCTGTTGTAGATACAGAACTGAATGACTCTCTGATGCCTTACCGTACTGCTCTTGTCTGGTGTAGTATGCATGCAGCACGAGCTCTCCAGAGAAGTCTGCCGCTGGGAAGATTATACATGACGTGATCCATATTCGGTGGGCCTCTGCTGAGGATGTGTAGTTCCCAGCCCATATCTTCCTGTTTCAGTACTTAGATGGCCGTCAAGCAGCTTAGAGTGTTGCTTGCTGCATTGTGGTAGGAGCCTCTGATACCGGGGACACAGCAGACCCAGCAAGGTGCTTTTGTGGCGAGGCATGAAAAGTTCGCTGCCCGTCAGGGAGGAACCTGGGACTTGGCTGGGGCTGGGGCTGGCAACATTGCAGGCTGCACATTTGATGGTTCTCTCTGCTCCCCATCACTGCCATCCTCCTCTGCCCACAGCTGTCAGCTTTCCACGCTCTGAAGGAAGATCTTGTAAGAGGCCGAGCTGGCTGTAGCTAGTCACAGTGTGAGATAAAGGCATGTTACCTGGCAAGGCTGACTTTGACATGAAGGGATCTTTGCGACGAGAGGTTGAGCAGAGCAAAGGAAAGCAAGAATAAGATAGAAGTGGGTTCTGTGTGAGCATGTGTGACAAGAAAGGCCAGCTCATATGATTTTAACAAGCATCTTAAACTATATGGAAAAGCATAAATATTAGACATGGTCTCTTTGTTCACTTTTCTTTTTCACGATCTTTTAGGGTAAAGAACATGCATAAAATTTGAAGAAATAATGAGTTTGATAGTCACTTTTATTGGAGGAAGTTGGTTTTTGGAAGGAAGAGTGAAGTCCTCTGATTTGAGCTTTGACAGGTGCATGGGTGGAAGAGGGATGGGACACCCTTGACTTCGTCACCTGCCTGGCTGTGAAATGTTTTTGAAACATTCAGACCTGGACTTCCCCACTTACGAACTGTAACTGACCCTGGGAAAGAACTAACCTCTTGGTGTCTCAGCTTCCTCATCTGTGAAATGGAACTAGGTGATTCTTGCCCTTCCCTCCCAAGGATTTAGTAAGGATATAATGAGATAATGTATCTGAAAGCACTTTATAAGCAATCAAGCCATATATAAAATGAGCTATTGTAATAATTTCAGGTCATCAGGAATTCCTTCATTTCCATCCCTGGTTCTCTGAAAAATGCTGGGAAGCCACTGAGTATATTCCACATTTTTTTTCCTTCCACCCCAACAGTACTCACTTTCAAGTGCATATGGTTCCAAAGCTGCCGCATGGGAAGTGAACGCTTCTTTCCATGGGCAGCGTATTTTACCATTTGGCACAGGGCTTCACCCCCATGCCTACAGAAAGGTATTCTTTCTGCATTTACCATGGCACCACCTTTACCCTCTATTCTGATCTAAAATTTTCAAAGATAATTTTTTTTTTAATTATTATCACCTTTTAATTATTATTTATTTATTTTTCTTTTTGGCTGTGTTGGGTCTTCGTTTCTGTGCGAGGGCTTCCCCCAGTTGCGGCAAGCGGAGGCCACTCTTCATCGCGGTGCGCGGGCCTCTCACTATCGTGGCCTCTCTTGTTGCGGAGCACAGGCTCCAGACGCGCAGGCTCAGCAGTTGTGGCTCACGGGCCCAGTTGCTCCGCAGCATGTGGGATCTTCCCAGACCAGGGCTCGAACCCGTGTCCCCTGCATTAGCAGGCAGACTCTCAACCACTGCGCCACCAGGGAAGCCCCTCAAAGATAATTTTTTAAAAGGTAGGCATCCAAAATTACATCAAATAGCCTAAACAAATAGATAAGTGAAACCCACAGTTTCTAATGAGATTCCAGCTGGTCCAGAATGCATCTAAGGAATCTTTAGACTATGTTAGTGTATCAGTGTTTGACTTCAAACTGACTCAGGTTTATTCGATCTTAAACTCCCTTGAATCCCCAGACTTCTTTTCTTATTTGCATTGAATATATTCACCCCAGTGGCATTTAAATCCACTTTTAGTTGGCTTTTATTTAAACTTTTCTTTTTCTGGGACAATCAGCTCAGAGACGAAATAGGCTGTAACCCTGTGTATTTGTTGTTTTGGCAAATAGATAGATTTCACTAGATGGTGAGAGTTATAGGGATATAGTTGTTTCTAATAATTCTTATGTGTATTTAGTGGTCTTAAAAGGAAATATTAGTGTCCTCATTCCTAAGCCACTGGTCTGAAAGATCTATCAAGCATAGGCTTTAAATTCCCTGACAAATTATCCCCAAGGTTCGGGAAGAAGTTTTGAGCATTTTCTGATTCCAACTTTTATCTCTGCTCTTGAGCCTCCGTTTCTACCCACTGATAATTCCTGACCACAAAATATTTGTGTCTTCACGACATCAAAGTTTATTTTTAAAAAGAAAATAATGTTTCATCGAAAGAAAACATCCAGTATGTATTGGGAGGGCTATGATACATTTGCCTTTTCATGCATTTTTCTGGTTGAACCAAATTCTCTCACCTCCCCTTCTGAGAAAAGTCTTTGACCCTGCCCATATAGAGGTGCAGCAGAACAAGCAAGGTTCAGCCATTGCCAAGACCATTTTTTTTTTGCTGTGTGGTATCTGCTGAGGAAGCTCTTCCTTATACTCTGACATATATGACATAAATTGGTGGAGAAGAGCCTCTTTCGTTAAATGGTTCATTCATTTCACTGGCCTGATGTAAGTTATATGAACCACAGTGAAGCACAACAATTACTAGTTTAATTCCTTTTTTACCCTGTATTCATTTAAAAGGTTTGCTCTATAAATATAGGACCTGTAGATAAAAGGTTTCTGTGAAAATCACTCACTTTTCAAGATGTTTTCATTAGTTGGTATTCATTTAAGCGGGTTCTACTCTGCATACCATTAAAGGTGTGTGTAAATGTTTTTATTGGTTTCTCCCCAATCTTCCACTTTTATATTTCCTCCATAAGAGGCAATGCCATTAACCTTAGCAGTGCTGAGTGTGATTGTCTTTCGATCAGCCCCATCATTGCAAACCACTGATCCATAGCTTACATTACTTAAACCACTGGTTCCTAAACAGAAAAATAGCCCCATTACCTTCCTTGGAATGGTGATTGGCTGTCTGAAAAAGCCTTTCAAAAAGAAGAGTGAGCAAAAATACTCCCTAGTTCCTTTGGGAATAGTCCTTTCTTTGATAGAAGTGTTTGTAGTAGTGGAACCTGAGTTTCCTATTTTAACTACACATGAAACACTTATTGAGTGCCTGCTGTGTTCAGGGTGCTGTTTAAGATACACAGATGATGCCACGATTTTTGGATGCAGTCCTTTAAGAGACATACTTTTTTCCTGCAGGTGATAGACATGTGTGCTCCTATAGACATGTGTGCTCCTAATAATAATGCAGGGTAAATATGCTACGTGCGCTAAGAGTGAAGCAGACAAAGTGCTCTGAGGATGTAGAAGAGAGAATGCTTTAATTCAGACTTTAGAGACAGGGAGTGGAAAGTTACATTTCACCCAGCAGAGAAGAAAAGTGAGGAGGAAAGAGGAAGAGGCATGTTCAAATCAGTGAAATAGCCACCAGAGTCACTGTGTGGTCTGAAAGTTTGTGGTGAACTTTGAAAATAGCTGTAGTCTGGTATAACTTGTGCAAAGTAAAATGAGGGGTGACAGAAGGCATAGTATCTACAGGGATGACATTCATGTTTTAGCCTCCCCTTTGAGGTTCTCCCTGCAGTGTAAATCAAAGATCCTATCAGTCCACACATGTTGGTGGACTCACTGTCTTCAGAATTTCACTTAACCCCACTCCATCACTCAACCAGTCAGAGTGTTAGAGGATGCATTGAATTAGGAACCCAGAAAACTGTGTTCCATTCCTGGTTCAGCCATTAATTAGCTATGCTCTTGGATAAGTAACTGTTCCTCTCTGAGCCTTGATTTACTCTTCTGTAAACTGGAGATAGTAATAGTACCTACTCCATGGTTATTAAAACAGTCTTAAATGAAATAATGCATAGTACTCAGTATGTAGCTAGTGCTCAAAAAATGGGAACCACTAATTTAAAATGATACTTTGATACCTCATTGCCTACCTTAAGTGAACTGGACTTTATTTTAGTTATTGATAACTTTTACAAGACAGTGGGAAAAAACCCTCTGTTCAACGTGGCTGCATTAATTTGGAAATAAGGTCCAGTTTATATTCTTCACAATAAAAATCACACTAAGAAAGTGCTCACTTGTATTTGTAGAACAGGTATTTTGAAAATTTTGAGACCTGAAGGTTATGAAATTATACTTTGATGCATATCTAAAATAATCATATAATAGAGCTTTTCCCATTGCTTGACATTTGTTCCTGAGTGTTCCAGTGAGTTTATAGAAGCTAAGAGAAGATGGTCTTCTCTAGTTACATACCGAGTGCTGAAGTTTTCCTTCTTTTACAGATTCCCATCCTGTATTAAAGGGCTCTAAAGATCCCTCAAATCACTGTTAGCATTTACTGCTGTTACAGCAATTTTGCATCTTGATCTTTTCATTGACTAGTATTTTCCCTTCTTTTTCAATCTTTTGAACTTTCCTCTGAACTTTGAAAAGACACAAGTGTTTGAAAGCTCGATCTTGGTCTATCTTAGGCTATGGAGGAGAGAGTTTTAACTTATGTTCCCCAAATCGGGCCACTACCTCTTTAATTTTTCTTTTTAATTTAATCTCTATGTCTGTACAAGAAAAGTTTTCACTTAAAGCATGACCTTTAAGAAAAACATTTTTGTTAAAGGGAAATCTTAATGGAGAGAACTATAGATAACGAATTTGAAGAAAATGTCTGGCAACACAGACTTCTGCAAGTTTGAAGCTCTTGGTGAAATCTCAAACAGTCGGAATGGAAAATTACCCAGTCTGTTTCCTCAAGATAGACTTGTTTGTACAGCTACTCAAAGTTTAAATGGCAGAACAGTAGGTACACACGCTGTACTTATAAGCTGTGTTTGTATTACAATGCTGTGTTTTTAACCTTCTTTTAGTTTGGAACACAAGCTGGTTAATGTCTTAGTTCTTTGCTTCCTGGATTATTAGTGAATAGCTCAGTTGTATTTAATAACCAGAAAGAAAGGAACAAACAGGCAAATAACTTCACTAAGATTATATTTCTCTCTCATCACTTCGGTTTTTCCTTCAGTTTCATATGAAGACTATTTTCACATTAGATATTGAGTCCCACTCTCATGAGATCAAAGAGTTTTCAAATATCTGAGGGTTCTTGTGTATACTCTTATTTTGTAGAGTCCCATTAAAGGTCCTCTCAATGAGCAAATGAACTAAGGATGACTTAAAATAATTATTTTTCTTATTTTTTGTGGCTATCTCGCAGTTATCACCATTCTTAGCAGTAAAATATGGTTCAGCTCTGATGATCATATTTTATATGCTATGGGTAACAGCAATGATAGCTAACATTTGTATTATACCCTGGAGTTTTACGAAACACTTTCCTATGCATCATCTCATGGGATATCTTGCAGATCTTCTTCTAAGTATAATTACATGATATTCAAATAGATCTAAACCCATTTCAGTAGAGTCTGAGTAATAAGCATATTGAATTTTTAAAAATTGACACCCATCTGAAATTTTTGAGAATAAGGCATTTTTGAAATTAGACTCCAAGAACCCTAAATCCACATTTATATTAGGTAAAATAATATTACAGAAAATGCCATTGAAGTATGATATAGCTATTTCTGTATATTGATAGATAGCCCACAGAGATTTGTTGAACTTGTTAAAATAATTCTCTACAATGAATAATCCAGCACAGCCAATTTTATTTCTGTTTCGTGTAATAGTTCTTTCTCATGAAAATATACTAGTAAAATTGTAATCTTTACAGATGAGTGTGTGTGTATAGATTGTATATATATATATAATTTGTATATATATGAACTTCCATTTTATAAAGATTGGAAGACTTACTTACAAAGAAAAAGTATAGTAAAATGGAAAATATAGTCAAGTAAAAAATGAGGATTGGAAAATATATGAATCAAAGGAGAAAGATAATTAAATTTGAACAAAGATTCTACTATACTGTTCTACATAGTTAATAGCATTGAGCCATAAGCTTGGTTCTGAACTTCCTCGCAGCCAAAGGAAAAAGAGAAATACACATGATTCATTATGTGATTCTCATTACCTATGAGGTGATACATACCAGTTCCTCAAGGGAAGAAAGATTTTCATGGCACTTAGTTGTTATGTTTTTTTATGTGGAACTTCAGCAGTAGGACTCTGAGGGATAGAGCGGCATTCAGGACATGGATGCAGTAGAGGATTTGGTAAGATAGCTTCTTTTGGGGTCCACTAACTAGAAACTGAGAAACTAATGCAAATGTCTAACTTAATGAAAATTATTCGGGATGATCAATGACAGAACTTGCTTCTAATCCATCAGAAAATTTACAAAAGCTAGAGAAACTGACATTGTGATCCTTACAAAAATCTATGGAAGTAGGTAGATCTCAATGTCTTCACATGGTTTTAAATGTTTCTCACAACTAAGCTTTTGATTAAAGTTCCCATTGATGTGTTTTAAGAACTGATATTTGCTTAAAGACTGGATCTTTATACGTCACAGAGTAAAAAAAGCAGAGTTTGCCTTTCAGGGTAGAAACTGGCTCCTCAAAGATGATTCTTCCCCGGATGTAGGGGAAACAGGTATTTGCCTTCGTGGCTATTTTTAAAGTATTTTAAAATATTCTCTCTCGGGCTCCCCTGGTGTCGCAGTAGTTAAGAATCTGCCTGCCAATGCAGGGGACACGGGTTCAAGCCCTGGTCCGGGAAGATCCCACATGCCGCGGAGCAACTAAGCCCGTGTGCCACAACGACTGAGCCTGCGCTCTAGAGCCCACGCGCCACAAGTACTGAAGCCCACGTGCCTAGAGCCCGCACTCCGCAACGAAGAGTAGGCCCTACTCGCCGCGACTAGAGAAAGCCCATGCGCAGCAACGAAGACCCAAT
Source organism: Balaenoptera ricei (assembly GCF_028023285.1). NCBI lineage: Eukaryota > Metazoa > Chordata > Mammalia > Artiodactyla > Balaenopteridae > Balaenoptera > Balaenoptera ricei. The sequence continues at coordinate 52,447,843 of NC_082639.1, forward strand.
GTAGCCAAAAAAAAAAGAAGAAAAAAAAAATCTCTCTCAAGTCTCTCTCCAATTGCTTGAAGATTCATTTAGCAGTAGATCAAGTCTATTGTTGGTTAAAGGGAAACAGGACTCAGAACGCAGAGCCTTTTGAGAGAGAGAGTGAGCACACGCTGATTTAATTCTTCTCCAAATAGAAATGATTGATATCAGATTCTTGTCTGAAAGCACTTTTCCCGAGTGGAAAGAACTTTGGGTTCTTCAAGGGGAGTGACAGGGTAGGTTCTGTCCAAGCCAGGTCACCTACAAAAGCAAATGCCAGTGCTGCTTCGTAAGGTGCTTGTTGGCAGTACGCAGTCACCTTTGGCCTGGTGACCTTTCCGTTGAGTTTCATCCAGAGCATTCTCTGAGAGAGAACTTTTCCACTTACAATATTACATGCACACACTACTGTTGCTTAGGACTAAAAGGGTTATTTACACAAGGGATAAAGTGGTAGGTGCAATGGTGTGTATTTTGACAACTGCCGTTTCCTCATGTGGTGATCAGATTTTCTTTTGACCCTGTTCATTCATTGCAGAAAGGTGTGGGCTGGTACCCGTATCCTCACCTAGTTACTCGGGATGGGGATTCTAGAAAAGTCTTTGCTCATAGAAGGAACCACATGGAGTGTGGTCACGTTAACAGCTTGCTGAGCCGTATAGCCTGATATTATACTGTTAAGCATAACAGTACAAAAAGAGGGTTTTGCTCCCCTAATTCCTGGCTACAGTCATTTTTTAATGTGTAACTTCAGATTTATTTCATCAGAGAACAACTGGGAGGTCCCAAGACGGTGACTAAGTGGGAATATGCAGCAATGACGAGTGAAAGCTTAGTTTCTAAGAATCTCGGTTTTGTGGAAATCCCCCTTAGACTAATGATGGAAGAGAAAACATGTGGTGTGTGTTTGGTAGATCATTCCCTAACAGGATGTTTTATTTTTTGTGTTTAGTCTTCGTCCATAGTAACAATTATAATGAATGCATCAAAAATAAAGCATGCAGACCTTGCGACCTATCTTGTAATCAGCATAAATTAGTTTGGGGGCAGGATAATCCAGCTGCATATTAGTTTTATTAGATGTTCCCAAACATTTTATTGCAATATTTTGGAAAAAACAGCCACAAACAAATCTAAGTTTTCAATGTGTTTCCTATTCAATATGTATTTTGTTTTTGAAGGATAATTAAATTGTATGTTTATAATTCCTTTGTTCTTAATGCATCAAAATGCTGCCTTTTGGGAAAGCAGTTTCAACATAGGAAGATTATTCCTTTTCCCAACAACCTGTTTCTGGAAAGGGAAATGTACCTTTAGCCCCGCCACTACCCCTCCAAATGTTCTCCAAGCTGTAAAAATGCTTTTAAAAGTTCAAACTATTACTTTCACTTGGTTCTAAAGATATTGATTGAAGTACATTTTTTTTCCTATTCTGATGATCAGAATTGCTACTTTTTTTTTTTTTAATTTATTTATTTTTGGCTTGTTGGGTCTTCGTTTCTGTGCGAGGGCTTTCTCTAGTTGCGGCAAGCGGGGGCTACTCTTCATTGCGGTGCGCGAGCCTCTCACTATCGCGGCCTCTCTTGTTGCGGAGCACAGGCTCCAGACACGCAGGCTCAGTAGTTGTGGCTCATGGGCCTAGTTGCTCCGTGGCATGTGGGATCTTCCCAGACCAGGGCTCGAACCCGTGTCCCCTGCATTGGCAGGCAGATTCTCAACCACTGCGCCACCAGGGAAGCCCAGAATTGCTACTTTTAATTGAGTGACTAAAATGAGCTGATCACTGTAGGCTTTTCATCTTACTTAATCCTCTTTTTTATCGATGAGGAAACTGAGGCTCAGAGAGCTTAAACACATCGCTCAGGTCATGTGGCTACTAAGTGATAGAACAATCATTCCTGCCTTCAACTTTCAATAAATATGTATTGAGTACCTACTTTGTGCCAGACACCTTTCTAGTGGCACAGGCTATATCAGTGAATAAAGCACCTAAAACCCTGCCCCCCCCAACTATATTCTAGTTGATGGAGACAGAGAATTCAAACATAAATCAGAAAAATGTATAGTGTGTCATCTGGTTAGAAGTGGAGAAAAATTAAGAAAGGAAGTGGGGTGGGGAGTCAAGAGTAGTTTGGGTTTTAAAGAAGATGGCCACAGATGCGTTATGAGAAGTTGACATTTGAACAAAGACGAGAAGGAGGTGAGAGAGTGGGACAGGCACCTATCTGGGGGAAGACTCGTGAAGATGAAATGAAGGGAGTGAGGGGGAGAGTAGAAGGAGAGGGACTCAGGTAAAGGGCTGGGGATGAGGGCAGCTCATGCAGGACAGTGGCTGTCAAACTTCAGCAGCATCACCATCACTTGGAAGACTATTGTTAAAACACACATCGAGGGGCACTCCCCCTAGAGCGTCTAATTCAGAAGTTTGCATTTCTAACAAGGTTCCATGTGCTGCTGCTGCTGCACCATCCCTGTGGTCCAGGGATCACACTCTGAGATGCACTGAGGCTGTTGTCAGACTTTGGCTTCTTACTCTCGACGCACGGATGCCATGGGCAGGATTTGAGCACGGGAGAGATAGGATCTCTGTGCACTGGAGAGTAGGCTTGTAGGAGTCAAGGGCAGAAGAAGGGAAACCAATTAGGGCACTACTACAGTAATCCAGATAAGAGATCATGGTGACAGCATTAAGCTCTGTTATCTCTATTCTGAGTTTATTTGAGCTTGACCTCTAAAGTAAAAGTGTACTAAGCCTTAGGTTTAACCTAAAATTCCTTTGGTTAAATCTCTAGCTAGAATGAGTGTATGAATTCCTTTTCAAAGAGCTGCTCGTCTAGAAGTTTGTGAAAAAGACAGAAAATATGGGGAGTTCTGAGTTGAGAGATTTGTCTAATAGAGCTTACAAGGATCTGCTCAGGAACACAGAACTTGGGGGAGTGACCCTTGGGGAGGCATCGAGGATGGTCGGTTGGAGAGCACCCAGAACTGACCTTCAGCTGACCCTCTATCTACAAGCTGATCGTTGGTAGGACTGGAGAGGTGAAAGTGCCTCTCATCCCAAGAAATATTGTTGGTAGTGGATACCATTGTTTCCTGAGACACTCAAATCTATGAGGAGTAAATAAGGAAAGAGAGAACTGAAACGTGGCACAGCCTTTTGCTTCCTTCCTGGTAGGCAGCATGAGGGAAGCCACGAGGAGAAAGTTGAACTTGGAGTCACCAGTCTCCAATGAATAACTGCATCTTCGCCCAGGTCTCTTAATCTCATCTGAAAATGGGAAGAATAATAATAATAGTGTTTGTCTCACGGCAGGGGTCAGGTGAGGCTGCAAATCAGATGTTAGTTGTAACTGTCATGATTGTCACAATGAAATTTAAGTAGATTTCTGGGCTTTTCAAGTCTGACACTTCCTGGTCCCTTGTCCAAATTCCCACTGCAAAGGAAAATAGCAGAGTGTAAAGTTAGGGCAAAGGGGAAATGGTGGAAATGCTGTGGATGTTAAAATGCATGGTGGGCGTGGGAGAGGGGGGAGCAGTAACCCCTTTGAAGGAGAGAGGAGAGGAGCAGGCAGGTAGAAAATGGAGATAGGATGGAGAACCAGAGGAGAGAGATTGAGATGGAGAGCAGAGGCAACGTGAAAAGGGGAAGGAGGGCACGAGAAAGAGTGGCAACATGGAAGCAACCAGAAGTTCCTGAAACTGGCTGTTGGGGCAGAGGATAACATTGAGGCAGCTTGCTTCCATGGCCCGACAGGCCGAGTGTACCTTACCGAGCCTCCATTACTCACAAGATGGCCATTGGCTGGCCTGGCAGACATCTCTGTGGTTTTGAGGGGCAGCATAAAACAAAAGAAGTATCAGAGAAATCACAAGTTAGACCTCAGAGACTCTACTTAGCAGCGGTGTCTGTGGCAAGAAGACTCATGAAATCTGATATCCATGCAGACCTTTTAGGCAGATAATCTGAGGACCCAGACAGTTGTTACAAGTCCCCATGGAAGCGTTTGAGGAATTCTTCTTCAGCACATCCTGGGGCCAAACCCGGAGTGACCTACTCCTGCAACGCGGTGGAAACGAAAAGGATAACCATCATCTCTTCAGGACCCTCTTATTTTATCCTCCGATGGGCAGAATTAGTTCCATTTAGCAGATGCAGACTCTGAGGCTTAGGTTGTAAAGGGATTTGGCTGGAATTCAAACCTGGCGCCTGGCTCCAAAGGACTGCCTTTCTGTTAGCAAGACACTGTCTTCTGAGTGTTTTCAGGGACTCATTAGTTGGCCTCTTTGCTTTTCTCACTTCCGTGGCTCTCTGCCTGCCTTTTGGCCATTTACCTCTCACCCTCAAACCCCGGGATCGCTCTTGGATAGGGATCTGGTATAGAGTTCTGTAGGATTTGGTGTAGAGTTTCTTTGTTTCCTTGGCTTTTGTTTCTGGAATGCTTTCTCTTTCACACGCACCTCTTCTTTACCACTTACCATTATTGATTACTAGGTTACCCACAAAATGATGTTGGCCCGGATCACCTAGTTCGTGGAGGTTCTTCACGAGCACCAGTCCCCCCTCACACACATGCAGTGCCCAGGTTTTGGCCTGGGAGTCCTGAGGAGTTGTTTCCTAGCATCAGCAAGTAGTATCTGTTCTGCCACCTCCAGGTATGCCCGCCGGCACTGCCTGTCCTGCACACCCAGGAATGCGAAACTCTCAGGATGTAAGAAGAGTTGCCCCATGCCAGAGTTGGGGAATGACCCTGCCCTGGTGTGTCTTTCTCAGGGCCGATCTTGTCCAGTTCATCTTGCCTTCCTCTACCATATGCACAGTACTGTGCACACAGGAGGCGTCCAGAAAGCACTGGGTTAATTAATGGAGAGTAGATTACCCATTTTAGCCTACAGCAGTGTCTTTAGGAAAAAAAAAAAAATCCAGTGGGGTGAATATGGAAGGATCTAGGCATTCTACAATAACCATACCACAATCCAACACCAGAAAACGTGATTTTTCTAAACCGCAAGGAAAATCAGTCACCTGGATAAGTGCTCCAAATGCCCAAGTGAATCAGCCAGTAGTCTATAAGGAATCATTTCCAGGACCCACATGTGATCGTGTTTCCTTTTTGTGTTTGTATTAAGCTGCTCTGGAGTAATACCACTGTGAGTATTTCCCTGGCACAAGGAAGTTGGCAATTGAGTCACCTGTTTGTGATAGCGAAACTTTTATGAACCTTTAGCAGATCCATTTATAGGCATCTTTTAAAGACTCCAGATTTTCCGACGCATCTGAAGTAGAACTGGGAGCTATTCTTTGTCAAGAGTTAGAAAATATAGTCAGTCTTGTCTTCCCTATAAATGTAGGTTGTTGTTGTTATTATTATTATTATGTCAGCGGTAAACTGCTCCCTGGAGAACTGAGATACAGCATCGCAGAGAGAGTGTGGCTGGCTGTGAAAATGGGCAGTAGGAGTATGATGATATTATCTCGTGGTAATGAATTTACCTTTATGACAGATCATTATCCCCTCCTGTAGCTGAGCCAGATGAAGGACAAGTCTAGCAGAATAACCTGGTGGTACTTGGGATTTATTGGCTTTAAATTTTTAAGCTGGAAAAATGCAGTAACAGCCAGGTTATCTCTATATGAATGTTGCAGAGGGGGACAGAGAAGAAGGAAGTCACATTTTCTTTCTGGTAATGGTAGAAAGCAGGTGGTAGTGACAACCTTTAACAAAACAATGAATGCAGTTTTTCATATGCTTTGCCATCTTAGTGCTTGAGTCAAGGGATTAAATGAATGGAAAAAAATCCATAAGACATCATCATCATCATTGATAATAAGAACTACTTGAGGTCTCACTTAGTGTTACACTACAGGAAAGAGCAAAGATTTATTTTTAAAATGAATGAGATGAGATTTCCCTCCCAGGTGTGTATAATTCGAGTTCATGATTTCAAGGCTATATGTAACATGGGACTGTCTTATGTTAGTGAGCTGGGGGGGGGGGTAGTAAGTTGTAGTTCTGCATAAAGGCGGGCTGTGGTGTAATGAGGGGGGTGTCCCTGTGGGAAGAAGATGGGCTTGGAATCATATAGGTTGACACCCTGGCTTTGTCTTTTACTTACCATATGACCTCAAGCAAATCAAACTTTCTGTCTTAGTTTTCTATTAGGAAGCAAAGAAGTCAATGCCTGACTCTCAAATTTTTTTTATGCTGTAGTGTCAAGTACCTAGTAAGTCTTCAATAAACGATCCTTGTTGGTGTTCCTGCTATTGTTATTGTTGTGATTGTCTTGATTCAGCAGCCCTGGTGGTGACACTCCATGCTGTATTCCAAGTAGGACCCACACTTAATTATTGTGAATGATTGAGAATCAATGTTGATGTAAAGGTCCTCAAACCCTGCATTTCTACAGAAGCCATGAGAAACCCATCCCACTCTTCTTTAGTAATCTATACTGCAGGGCCTGGCTCTCAAACCATTTTCCATTTGCATGATCATCAGAAGAGAGACCAAATGTTCATTATCTCTTTGTGAATTCTCTGTGGAGTTTCCCCATCTTCCTCCTCTTTTCTCTGATTTTCCTTACAAGGCCTTTACTGCTTTCATCTGAGCTCTGACACTGGACATTATGTTAATTATGTGGAGGCCAGGGCCAGGCAGTCCTTACAGGGGGGCTTCATCTGGCTTGAATGTGAAGAGATGGGTAATTCGTGTTCCCTGGCTTCACTCCCACGAATCTCAGAGTCTTGAGCTCTTTCTTCAATATCAGTATCCATTATCTTCTATTTTGGGCAAAATGTGAGCGCCCCCCTCACCCACCAAAAAAGCTCCCTGACCCACAAATCTATACATGATTCTTCCTTACTGAAATCTTTTCATGATTTAGGTCTTTTTTTTTTTTTTTTAATCTCTCTTTCAACTGTGAGACAGAAAGCCAGGAAAATTCACAGGAAGGTTTATGTATGTAAAGACTTGGGTCCAAGTTCTCCTCAGTTCAAGGAGTGAAAGAAAACCTCAACGGTTTTCTTTAGGAAATTTAGGTGGATGTTTCCTTCTTTTCTGTTTCTTAGAATGATTGCATGGATAGAAGCAATTGCTTCCTTTTTACTTTTTAATACAGTGGAAGTCTGTTTTTAAGTCCATTTGCTTTGAACACAGAAGAATGCCTAGAGTTTTCCTGTGACGGAGATGGTTTACAAAGTAAGACCCAGTTGGAGTTGCTCAGTCAAGATGTGTCTCAGGTGAAATGTTAATCCATTCAGTGTTTCTTTGTGTTTTGGAAACCTCTTTAGTGTGCTGGGCTGGTGGCCACATTTTCTGTAGTACAGGTGTGGTATCAGACTTTATTAACCAGTCAGACCTTAACAAGGATGAGACCATGGTGCTGAAGTAGGGGAAAGACCCCTGGAAGTGGAGGGGCTCAACCTCCTTCCAGTTAGAACTGCCATTTTCACCTTCTCTTTGATCATATTACTGCAAGCTTAATACTCTTCAGGAGCTCTTCAGTACTTTAACCAAGCTCAACGGAGCAGGTAGTTCTCATGCTTTGGGGGGTATTGGTGACAAGTAGAGGGGAAGATGCCTGGGGAAGAAGCATCTTACTGCCCTTTAGTGTATGGGGAGTAATAAAGGGGGGAGTTAAGGACGCTAAATATCTTATAATGCTCTGGATAGTCCCATCTAATGAAGAACTAACTTTCCTAAAATGCGAGTAGTGTCCCTATTAAGAAAGGGCCTGCCAGACTGTTCAGTCTCATCCCTTTGGAATCGCCTTTGACATATTAGGTGCCTAGGCATAGCATCAGCTTAATATTAGGAAATGGTACCCACTGCATTGGTCTCCCATGTCTACAGGTACTCTGCTGGGGTCTCTGCATTATTTCATTCAATCCTTGCTCCAGCAATAGAATAGGAAGTTGGGGCTCAAAGTGTTTGCGTAGCTCGCGCACGTGGAGAAGGGCTGGGATCTGAGTGCACGTCTGCCTGGCAGTAAGGCCTAGGCTCTGTCCTATGCTGCCTCCCTGAGGAAGAGAGGCGGCCCGCTTCTGTCTAGAGGTTGGCTGCCATCCAGGTGTGGAGAGCCACATATTACCTCTTCTGCACGGTAACGCCTGCATTCTTTATATCACTGGCAACCCAGTAAATATCTGATCATGATAAGCCTGGCTACGTAAACTTGTGGGTACACAATTGGCCTGCGCTTTGAGCGTTGGGCAACAGGGTTCATGGAGGTGAACCACGGCCAAGCAAGACATTTATAATCTCCTTCATCTTTCGTCTACATCAGACCTTTGTAAATGCAGTGTCCACATCCCTTAACGGGCTCTCAGGTGAAAACATAGATATCAGCGTTGCTCCAAGCTTGTTCTTTAGTAGAATTCTTTATGACCTAACTTGAATGGCAAAGCCACATGAGTTCTGAAATTGTGGTTCTTAGTGGCATTCTGTAATTCACTGTTGGTCCCCTCCCCAACATTTTTACTTGAAAAAATTTCAGATTGGAAGTTCTTTACAATAAAGTTTATTCAAAGTCTCAACTGATAGAAAAAAAAAAAAACTTGTAACTTTTAGAATAATTCTGTCCCTCAAGTGACAGCTAACTCACAGCTTCCACTGTTAAGTTGGCACTGCTTTAAGCTTGCACATATGAACAAAAATACAGTAAATTAAGTAGTAGTCAAGGATGGATCAAAATCATATGTATGGTGAAGATGTAAGAGGGAAGTGGTGTTAAAGGATACAAATTGTTTTCAGAACTCGTGGTTTTAGTGGTACTGATATGGAAGAAATAACCTTCCCACAGGCTTGTTTGGTGAAGGACACTTCCCTTTGACTATAAAGCTGGAGTTGCAGTTTGGGCAGAATCCACTGAGTCCATCATCTGGTGGGAAGGAAATCTACTGTAGTCAGATCTGCAGATCAGGGGTTTGTATGTATACACTGATGATAGTGATGCTTATAATCATGTCATCATCTGCTGAGCCCTTTCCTCAGTGCCTGGGCCTGTGGAGTAGATATTCTTATCCATGCAGTTGCGGACAGTGCCATGGTTGAGAACATGGGTTCTTCAGTTAGACTGCTTGAGTTGAAATCCCAGCTCTGTCAATTACTATCTGTGTGACCTTTGGCTTAGATGATGTTCTGTGCTTCGATTGCCTCATCTGTAAGATGAGGACAGAAGAGTACCTACCTCATAGCACTTTGAAGATTATAAGAAAATAACACATGAAAAGCTGAGAAGAATAGCTGGCACGTAGTGAGCACTCAGTAAACATTCACTAGCGTCACTCCATTGTTATTCTTCTACCCACAGAGAAACTGTGCCACTTTCCTCCACTTCAGTGTTAATCCTGCTGGTCTTTGGGGACGGTACAGGACATCACTTCCCTTCCGTGAAGCCTTTTTTAACCCTCTCAGACTAGTCTAGGACCCTCCTCTGTGCTCTCAGAGTCTGCTTCTACTACCAGAGCCTTTATCAGGTTGTATTGTAATTGTCCCAATATTGGCCTGCCTCCCCGACTAGACTGCAAGTACCTAAAGGTCAAAGATATACACCCCAAAGACTCCCATAATGCCTGGAACAAATAGGTATTCAACATATGTTGTCTGGATAAACTAATGAAAGTTTAATTCGCTTATTCAAGGTCACAAAGCTGGTGACTGAATGAGAACCATGTCTTATAAACATAAATAATAAGCTATGGACAACATTCCCCTAATAATAATAATAATACATTAAATTATGATTCAAGACTGACCATTACTTACAGAATATTGTCCAAATTTATTGAAACTCTACAAATTTTGGCCCTATCATCCTTTCAAACCTTTATCTACTGGGCATATACCCAGAGGAAACCATAATTCAAAAAGACACATGCACCCCAATGTTCATTGCAGCACTATTTACGATAGCCAGGTCATGGAAGCAAACTAAATGCCCATCAGCAGACGAATGGATAAGGAAGATGTGGTACATATACACAATGGAATATTACTCAGCCATAAAAAGGAACGAAATTGGGTCATTTGTAGAGATGTGGATGGATCTAGAGACCGTCATACAGAGTGAAGTAAGTCAGAAAGAGAAAAACAAATATCGTATATTAACGCATATATGTGGAACCTAGAAAAATGGTACAGATGAACTGGTTTGCAGAGCAGAAATAGAGACACAGATGTAGAGAACAAATGTATGGACACCAATGGGGGGAAAGTGGTGGTGGGGGGGATGGTGGTGGTGGGATGAATTGAAAGATTGGGATTGACATGTATACACTAATATGTATAAAATAAATAACAAGAAACTGCTGTATAAAAAATAAATAGAATTAAATTAAAAAAGACAACCTTTATCTACAGTAACACTTGCCATCTCCCCTGCTGCCAACATATACACTTGGCTCCCTAGCCATAGGGTTATCCTTGTTGATCCCCATAAGTTTGATCACTTACACTCTCATCTTCTCTCAGACAGTTGTCAATATTTATTGAGCCTACAGTGTAGAGGCCTGTGATGCTCTATGGATACAGAAATGAAATCAGAAGGTGATGACATTTGAATTGGGTCTTGCAGAGGTGAATCCAGTCTTCTTACTAGTTCTTCTTTGAAAGGTATTTTTGCTAAACTGAAGACAGGGAATTTGTTAATATTTGTTCCAAGTTCATCACCTAGACTTAGCTCATAGATTGGCATCAACAGATTTGTTGAATGAATGAATCAGGCTATAGAGAAAACTTTAGGTTTATAATTAAAGCACCTTAAAACAACAACAACAACTACGTTTAACTTCTCCCTAACCCTTTTGATAGTAGCTGGAACCTCAGAAATTGGCCATTGAGCTTACTGATTTTGTCAAACGATTTACTATATTAACAGAGCAGAATGCTGTTGGCTTCACCAGCTGTGTCCAGAAGAGCTCCATGTTCAAATTAGCCACAAATCATGTCTCTCGTGGTATTGTTGCTAATGGTGACATTGAAGACCTGAAATGCCTACATTAGTGAAAAATATATTATTTGGTGCCCCTGACAGTTCACATCTGAAAAGAAAGTGCTTTTCTCTGTGTTGGTTTTTGAGGGAGTAAACGAAATTAAACACATGTACGTATATGTACAGGTATGCATGCGTGCACACAGGGCTCCCACCTGCCCTGTGACTGTTCTACAACCTGGGAAGATTTTATAGCTCCCCTAGTGTTAGGGGTAGGAAAGGAGCTAATGGAGTGCACCTTGGTGATCACAAAGCAGAAGGACTTCCATGCCACAGGTACTGGGTAGCTGCCCTTGGCTCTTACTTTTGGAAAAATTCAATAAAGTATCAGAATGATTAAAGAAGAAAATGAGAGAGCTGGAGGAGCTGCCCTCCTTCAAAACAAACATTTGAGACAAAGGCACTCATTGCAATTCCTGGTTGGTTGACAGCATGTAGCCTGTTGTTGCTTAGTTTGGTTTATTTTCATAGTGTAGTTGGTTTGGTGCTAGCAATAGGGACTTGGGTCATTTTGCCCCTTTGTCTCTTTTTATTTCACCTACATCCTTTCGCTGAGAGCAGAGAGCAGAATGAATGTTTATTTTCAAGCTTTACGTGTTACTTCATATTTCTGTAGAGTCTGTGGACTTGAGGTACAATGACACTGTCATGAACAAACAAACTATTTGTGGGGTTCCTGGGAGTTTATTAACAGTGAATGTATCTTCTCAGCAACAAGAGGAGATCAGAGAGGCTTGGCCAATATGTTCACGTACACATACAGACCAGTGAGCCAATATCTGAAATCAAGACTCTTCCAGAAAGGCCAAAATGTGTTTTATATTTATGGACCATATGTAAGAGAGCCCCCCAAACAAAACAAAACTTATAGTATTTTTGATATAATTAAAAAAAATCAAATTCTAACTGTAATATCTGAAGTAGATACTTGGATAAGGGTGAGAGGTAGAGGGCAGGACTGAAGAGGAAGTGAAATTTCAAAAGAATTGTAAGAATCAGTCCCTGGCTTACAAGAGTTTGCATTCTAATTATAGAGACAAATAAGTCAGCTCAGTAGTGGGCAAAATTACACAGTATCAAATACCTAATGAGATTTGTAAGACAGTGTTTATACACTAGAGAATATTTTTCACCAAAGGACCAAATGTCCCCCCTTGAGGGGAGTTCAAAACGTGTGAGGGCATTTTTGGTTCTCACAAGGAGGAGATGTTGCTGGCATTCAGTGGTGGAGGCCAGGGTTGCTAAGTGTCCCACACAGCATACAAGGTAGTTCTGGACATTGGAAGGAATCCCTCTCAAAACGCTGATAACCCTGAGGAGAAACACTGCAGAAATTCGAAGAAGAACTCAGTGCTCTGGCTTAGCTAAAGCCAGGTCTAAGACGTACCTGGTTGCTCTCTGAGTCATACAAAGGTTCTGTTTTCCCTAAAATCAAGGAAATGGCCTGCATCATGAAGAGCTTCAGTGATCAAGGTCAGTAAAGGGAAACATGTTCATCATTCTTCTGCCTAAAAGGACAAATTCTTTTAGCATTGATTTAAAGCTATAAGGAATTAAGACCCTTCCTCTAATGATGCTTTCTGATGGCTCTCTGTCTATGCTGAAGTAAGGAGCTGAAGTATGGAGGCCCTGGATTGAGGGTAGTTCATTTCAAAAAGGTATTTCTACGTTCGATGTTAATATTGCTTATTTTGTAGGCATTTTTATGCCATCTGAAGGACTTTAACATTTAAAAAAGTTTAAATAGTTTTCATCTGAAAAATACTGAAAAACAAAATTAGATTTTTAAATACCTGTTTTCTAGAACATGCAGCTTGCATTTAGTTACCAATAAGAATTTTCAGCAAACCAAAATTCTTTAAAAATTCTTTGAAAAAATAAAATGTAACTGGCAAAATAAGTGTGCCATTTTTCATTCTCTCTTTCTCTAAATACTCCTAAATATTGTTTATTGAAAAATTACGTAAAACTTGATCTACTGGAAAAAAATTGACCTAGGGTCCATTTCTTGGTTGAGTCTCTATAGTTATCACCCCCAAGATATGAAACCAAAATTTGTATCCCCATACCTAGGATAATGCTCGGCCCATGTAGATAGTTAAGGTGCATTTAAAGAATAAATCTGTATTTAAAATTATTTTAGGAATTATAAATAATTATATTTTTACAAATACTCTGAATAGATATATTTATAAGTAAATATAGGAATCAGATTCCTAAAATTTGCACTCAGTTTATTTAGAACAATTGGGAGACTAAGTACTGCTTTTCTCTCACTTTAGAAAAACCTGAGAAATACTAGAGGATTTGTTTTTAATAAGTTTTTTGCTGCTTGCTTTATAAAATAATTTCATTTCCACTCAAAAATTCATTATAAATAAAATTATATCATCATTTTTATTTGTATACACAACTTTTATATGGATATTACATTATTTATTATTCCACATCAAAAGAACATAGTTATTTCTACCTGTTTCTTTTAAAATTTTTCTATCTGATCAACATCTAAGATATAAAGAATAGATTTATTGTTATAATAATAGCTATCATTTTTTGAACACATTCTGTTTTCTAGGTTCTTGGCCAAATATTTTAAATGCATTATCTCATTATTCCTAGCAGCAAATTTAAAGTAGGTACGACCATTAGTGCCATTTTACAGCTACAGAAACTGAGACTTAGGACATTTGGGATTCTGATTTCTGTAATATTTTCCCTACTACTATATGATATGTAAATAATACCTTGCAAATATAATTTTTGAAAGACAAGATGAATGAACATGTTGCCATATTGATCCCTTTACAAGAGAAAAGACACATTGCAAGTTCACCTTGGTTTATATTTAGCCTAGAGTGTTTTGTTTTTCTGATCACCAACAACTAAAAACTATGAAACTGAGTATGTTTGATAATTACTTATTTTACATTAGATATATAACTTATTTAAATGCAAAAGTAAGTTCGAAGAAGCTTGATAAGTGAGGCAGAACTAGCTTTCTTTTGAGTGAACTTTCAAAGCAATGGTAATAACTCGCTAAGAAGAATGGACACTGGCAGGTTTGAATCCTTGGTTGCAAGCTGACACTTTGAGGGAATGTTCTTAGCAAAACACTCACTTCAAGGGAAATTAGGTCAGGCTTCTGGAACATTTATCATGTGTACCTGTCACCAGCAAGACCCAGTCCTTAAAGTGAACTGAGATCACAAGCAATGATCCCTCCTGCTCTGGGTTGCAAAGGACACTCTAAACCAATAGTTCTACAAGTATGTGAGCTTGGCAGAAACTCCCATAAAACTGAAGCCAACGCCCATATAGTTGCTGTGGGAATTGAATTCCTTAATACTCTGTTTATAGAATTTTGAAACAGCAAATGGATTCGGTCTGTTCTGGAAAACAATCTGTCCCGTGGCTTGTTTGGAATAACATCTAGAGTTGCTATAGAAGGATGTAGGCAGACAACCCGTGTCTGCTTTGGAAGTCAGTTTCACCAGCCTCTGCTTGTCTCACACCGCACAGCCAGGTTGGTTTTTGCCCAACTCAGGGTATTATTTGCATAAAGGAAAGGCTACCTTCTACTGAAGCTAAGGAGTTGCTCATTTGATATAGAAACTAGAGTCATTAGCAAAATCCAGAGCTAGAGAAATTAGCAAAATCCAGAGCAATGGAAGGTAAGATAGAGTGTATGGTAAAACCAAAACAACATAAATGAGTCATAACTCAGTGTCCTTTCAGTAATCATGTGGCATCATTCGGGTGGTTTCAGAACGATGTCAGCAAGTATGGGGATCCCACATAGGAATTTGAGATTGCACCTGCATCAGTTTATGTACATTTCAGCTCAATGAATGTCATGCATTGAGGGTCTTATGGATCAAAATGACCGCATTCACCAAGCAGTCAAATCTCTATATCTGCTAGGTTAAGTTACCTTATCTTTGAAAGGAAGTAATTACTCATCTTTTTCATAAATTCTTGTCGGGTAAACATACCTAAAGATGTAACAAAAAATTGCTAATTTATATGTGAAAATGGTTGAAGAAAAAGGTGATATTATTAAATGTTTGTGTAGGAACCTACCTTTATATTCCAAGAAGAATAAAAAGAATAAATGGATAAGAATAAATACTTCATTTCTGTGTTCCATTGTCATACATATAGTGAGGACCCACCATATGCTAATCACTGTATAAATGGTGGAATTAAAAAGATGAGATAGATACAGTTCCTGCTTTCATTGAACTCCCATTTAAGTTGTGTCTGTGTGTGCATGTGTGGTGTGTGTGTGTGTGTGTGTGTGTGTGTGTGTGTGTGTATGACAGATCCTTAAACAAAAATTAATGATACCCTGCGTGAAATGCCAGAGGTTACTTTAAAACTCAGGAGAAGAAGTCAGGAACTTAAAGAAATTTTGTCTGTGAGAGGTAGCTTGTGAAACAAAGTTTTGTTTTTAACTATGTCCTTAAGAAAGATGGGGCTGTTATAAATGCAGGCCCAGAAGATTTGAGGGGCTGAAAGGGGAGAGTGGGTATGGAAGAAATCTACCAATGATTTCTTGCTGGAAGAATTAAAAAAAAAAAACTTTCATTATCACACTCTATTAAGCCAGGACCAGGAAACAATTTCTAATCAGCACTCTGATCTGGGCAGAGATTGTGCAGCCTTTTGTACCAGGCCTCAGATCTGTGTTCTCCATTCACACATGCTCACTTCCAGCTGTTGTCATTGAAATCCCACATAATCTTTCAAGGTCAAAGGGCAGTCACCCATGGCTGCTGCAGTTAAAAGGTTATGCTGATTTCTGTTGTCAAATATTGGCCCTTTTCTCTTCCAATCACTCCCATTCTACTTTTTCTAACAAGAAAAATCCAGGCTAGAATTGTATTACATGACTTTAAAGTCTTAAAAGTGTTCCCCCATTGTGCTAACACGACATGGCCTGAACAGTCTAATTCATTCTGTTATATTTCACAAAGAATTTTCTGCTACTTCTAAAATACTTTGTGTTTGTGCTGAGCCAGCAAACTTCAAAGTCTAGTGGCCTGCACAATTTGTGGCATGCCATGGTATCTGCAGAAATGTATAATATAGATCCTATAATTTAATAAGTGCTGTGAATTATGGCATCAGCAGCTAAGTAATTGCTGGGTGAGTAGGAATTGCACAAAAAAATGACTTTAAAAAAGATGGAAGCTCTTTGTATTTTGTGGTTCTAAACATTAACTAATTTTATTATATTTTTAGAAAATGGCACCTACCTATTTGTATTTTTTTTTTCTTTTTGTAGTCTTGGACAAGTCATTGTAAGAATTCTTTTAAGATATATTGCTTCAGTTCATCAATGATTTTTCTTTCCATGCTTGGTGAACCAAAATCAGTGTTAAGTGTCTTAAAATTAGCACATGGCCCCTGGTCATCTTCTTTCCTTGTCATTGCATGTGTCCTCAGGTGGTTTACCAAGCAGGGCTCTCTGTGAATGTTTTCACAGCAATGCGAATTAAACCTAAAAAGGAAGAACAGAATGATGGGCATTAATTTTTTTTTTTTTCTGTTTTACATCCATAAACCAGGGTAGCCCTCGGGTGATACAGTTTCATGTCTGTTTCATTTACGATAATCAGTTTCTGATGTATTCAGAGAATGCATTTCCTTATTTTTTTTCTCCAGTGTATGTAAGAGTTTATAAGCAGAAACTGAAGCTATTACAAAGAGCTTGATCTGTTTGCAGATTAACAGTTGTTACTGTCCAAGTTTAGAGAAAAATTTGATTCAGAACATAGAAACAATAAGGTTGCTTAAAAACCCCTTTTAGTTCAAAACCAGGTTAATTAAGAAATACTTTTAAGTTTATGATGCATTAAGAAATAACAACATTAATTTTCAAATATTTATAAAATACTAATCTTATTATGCTAATATACTGGAACTTACTTTTTCTTACATGAAGCAAAATTTTCTTTCTTTGAATTTTTTTTTTTTTTACGGTGCTTTGAAAAAAAATTCCCTAAAGCAAGTGTTTCTCTGTTCTTGTACAAAGCTAATTTGTAGTTGGGTCCACTTGCAAAATATCTATTTCTGCTTATTATAGGTATAATAAATGTATAATTCTAAATGTTTAGGGGCAACGGGGAAATTAATTTGCTGACGTGACAAAACAATGAAAGGAAGAATATTCAGCCTGGGGGAGAGACTGGGGCTGAGGGACTGTCTTCATATATTTGAAGGGTAGCAAAATGGAAGGGAGATTAGATTTATTCTGCCTGTTCCAGGGGCTAAGTGAGGTGAAGTTATAGGAAGGCAAACATATTAATGAATTATTTTTAAAAAATCAAACCTCATTATTTTATTAGTCTAAAATTCTTTATGACACAATGATTACTCCATTACTAGATGATCTTTAAGTTCCCTTCATTTCCAGTTCGTTCTGTGATGTCATGTATCCAGTATTTCTAAACATACAAATAGGTAAAAATCTTTCTTCACTTTTTATTTAGGCGTTTTGATATCTGTTAGACATAGTCCTTTAATTAAATGCTTAATCACTTGTAACTCAAACTCATAAACCCTCTTTATGTGAAGTCGAACCATGAAATTTAATTTAATGAAATACTACTCTTCCCTTATTAACTGCAGGAATTGGTAAAAAGATGTGATAAGGCCTCTGGGCTAGATTGGCTAATCAAGTCTCTAGCATTATAATTGTTGGATTAAAATGCAATAAAATTCATTATATAAAGATAACTAAACAAACCTGTGTTCTAATCCTAATTCTGCCGCTGGCTGTGTGACCTTAGGCAAGTCAACCTCATTGAGCTTAAGCTTCTTTTTCTGTAAAATCAGAATATTGCCAACTACACAGAGTTGCAGGAAGAATTAGAGCTAATATGACTAAAGTGCTTAGCAGAGTGCCAAACACGTAGTAAATACTGAATAAATGAAAGCTATGGTTTTGATGAAAATTAATGCTACCTAGAGTTGTTCTATGGAAAAAATTTTCAGCTAGGTAGCTTAACTTTATGATACCTGTTACCAGCTTGATCCATTTCCCTAATGTAGATATTTTAAAGTGATTGCAAGTTAAGACGTGGAATATCCTTGAGCCTTGCCTTAAATGTGTTAATTAGCTCAGAGAGTTCAGATTCTGCTTTCCCCTTGGCACATTGGTACATAAACCAAATGGGGAAAATAGGAAAAGGAGCAGAGTAGTGTATTAACAGAACAACATTTGCCAAAAACAAATGGTATCCTTGTCAAATTATTTAGGAAATCGTGAGTTAAATGATATTAAGAAAGTTTGTTTATTGCAGGAACTTTCAGAGGCTTTAATGTGTAATTTTTCCTCATCATTCTCCAAGGGTGGGTGTGATAATGTTTTCTGAACTTATTTTACTATGGAAATCTTTATTTAATATGTATTTGTGTCTTTGTTTTTAATTCGTTTGTGGTAGAGCATTTTGGGGGACTATTCTACATAGCACGGTTTGGGAAGTGCTGATATGAACCCTGATATGGAGGATGGAACAGATCAGTATTTGGAGAAGAGCAGGTGGGACATCTTGGCTGCAACACAGAGAGTATGTACTTGGGTGGTATTGGAACTACTACCTGAAATGCTGAGAAGGTGTATTAGAGGCCAGATTTTGAAGGGCTTTAAATACCTAGCTAAGAAATCTAAACTTAATTCTCAAAGAAATCATGAAATACTGATGGCTTTATTGTCAGACAAAACACACCAACCATCCATGCATTCTCTCCCTATTGTGCTAGTAGATTAAAGTGGAGAAAAGATACCTAGCCGGCATCACAAATTTCTTTGCCTATAAGGGCCTTACAGAACATTTAAATAAATAAAGTACAATAAAGAGTATTGGGGAGTGTGGTATATTTGTAAGCTTGCGCTCAGTTTAAAAACCTTTGTATGCAAAACAAACAAACAAAAAAAATTAGTACTCTGCTAGCCAAGCAAAATGTGTCTGCAGACTGAAATTGGCCCTTGGGCTGCTAATCTGTGGCACTTTCAATTCTAAAGGGAAAGACTGGCACTTATGTTGGTTAGGTTAAGTACTAGGCTGCTATAACAGAGACCAAAAAAATAATGTGGTTAAAGTACATTAAAATCTATTTTTCTTTTTGTAACTGTTCCAGATGACAGGCTAAGTTGGCAGGGGGGTTCCACTTCACACCGCCATTCAGGGTCCCAGCTTCCTCTGTCTTATTGCTTTCCCATCCCATGGGCTCTGTCTTTGTCTGCAGACCAAAATTTTAAAATTCGGGCTTAATGGATCAGTAGAAATATACCTCCACCCCACCTTAAAAAAAACCAACCTGTTTTCTAAGATATTCCAAAATAAAAGTGTAGAAGGAAGATGTGACTGGACATAAGCTAAAATAATTTACATTGTGCTTTAGAGGGCTACTAAATAAGGGTGTCTCAAGGCGCTCATCTGAATCACTGAATCGGTATTCATTACATACCTAGAACCAGAGATTGTGCTGGGTCCTGTGGGCATTGTCAGATCAGGAGACACAGCCTACTCTTACCTGGTTTGTTGTAGGAGTACTGAAGGGCAACAGGAAAACAAATCACTGTCAAATAAAGAGAAAGAGCCTATGACAGAAGGCAAGTCGAGCTGAAGCTCTACTCAACAGTATTGACTGAGCACAGCTGATAAGTATGGACTGAACTGGGGGGACGGGCAAGAAGAAGGAGCCACGTTCCCTCCCCTCACGCGGCTCATAAGCCAATGGGGAGTTCACCGAAGGAGGAATGAAAATTCCAGGGAGGAACAGTTGATGAGGTCAACTTTTCTTTAGGAGCAGGAGAATGTGAGTTCTGTGAGAGCAGTGTCTTCGGGATTTAGCTCAGGGTCTTCATGTCACAGACAGTCCCAAGTACTTAATGGAATGTAGATGGCCTGACCACGAGGGAGCTCTTTTCTCTTTGAGGAGCCCAGACCCAAGCATGAAAAGTCCCAGACATTGGCCTGGCTTACCAGTGACGGGACCATATTTACCATGGGAGAATAGACTAGAGATACACTCGTCCCTCCGTATGCGTGGATGTTGGTTCCAGGACCGCCATGGATACCAGAATCCTCAGATGCTCAAGTTCCTTGTGTAAAATGGCACAGTTGGCCCTCAGTATCCACAGGTTCTGCACCCCCCTATACGGAAAGCGGGCTGTACATTCTTTGTGGTGAAATAACCTGTATGTTGCAGTTGGCCTACATCCACTGGCCAGATGAGGTTTGATAATTTAGAGCTGAGAGCCTTTGCTCTTCCAACAGGACAAACAAACATACCACCTCATGTATAAACTTTCCTCCTCAGGTACATTAACTCTGTTTCATGGACATTTCAACTTTCTTTAAAGACCAGCCCTCCAGATGGTTTGTCTATTTCTTCCCCAACCTCTGAAGGTTCTGCAAGGTTACCTGTGTCTCTGCAAATCGAACTTTTTTCCTGTAAGAGGTAGATAGATGTGCAGTCCCTTCATGAGATAAGATTTGGTTCCCATATAATGGCATTTTCCATAATAACTGCTGATATCATCAAGGTAAAGAGAGATGCTTCCCCTAACCACGCATAACAGAATTTAGCTTTTTATATTTCTGCCTCTCTAGAAAGTCTAATCTCTCCCCACTGTGAGTATGACTGACTCCAGGTATTGAAACCTGTACTCTAATGGGAAATTCATTGAACAAGACTTCAGTGAGGGAACTATTTTAGCCATTTTATCTAAAATGAAAGAGAATCTGCTCCTTATTTCAATGTCCTATACAATTGCTCCTGAACAGTAGTTCAGAATTGGAGAGAGTTAGATCAGTGTGCAGTCTGGCTTTTCACCTAAGACATACTTAACAAAAGTATATGTTTTGCACTCATTTCTGAGAGGCCCTATTCAAAACATAAATCTTGGGACCTTTTGGGAATGTTTAATCAGCTTTCTATCTGAAGATCTTTTAATGCTAACATCTGAATTCTGAATTATGTACTTGAATTTGCCTTTTTATTGTCTTTTCTATTTTTCTCTCATCTTGCAATAAAGTAGAACACCAAGATTGGTGTTATTTCCCTGAAAGTCATTTTTGTGATTTGGTTTGTGTTAGTAAGAACGAAATACTAATCTGCTCAGGTTTGCTTAGTAATTACACTAGCTATGACGTTTTTTCCATCATTTCTCAGGTTTCATTTCTCGTTGCTATCTTCTTCTAGAGTTCATCACTGGGTTTCCAAGTAATTGGTGAAGGAACAAAACCAGTTTCATAGTCATTTAAAGTTACATGGAGTGTTTACACTGGCCTTTCCTTGGGGACATTTTATAAACATGAAGTAGTCAAGGCAATCTGATAATCTCATGATACTGTAAAGGGATGGTTGCTTCAGAATTTGTGAAATAATTCTACCTTTATTGTTATTTTTCTGGTTATTGTACATTGACATATATTTGATCTTCTAAGTTACACATATTCTATTAAAATAGGCTTTAGGAGGCAGGTGGCTGGAAGGGGAAGGAGGATCCAATTGCTATTTTTGCAGTGACTTTCAGGGTGACACAAAATCCTAGCTTTAGTGTGGGACTAGATGTTTTTTAGCCCCTTATGTCCATTATATAATGCTGCTCTTTATCTCTGTTTTTATTTGGTCTCCCAAAAATATTAACCACAATCACAACAATAGGACAACCCCAGACATTTCTCATCAGGGAAACTTATAGTACCGTCTCGATTGGAAGCTTTGTCTAAGGGGTTTGCCCATCCTCTCCTTGTCCTGTTTAGTTGGGAGGAACTATTTGGATAGTTCATTTTAATAGTTTTCAGGTGCACGTTGGCTTGATTTCATTGCTAGAGGTGAGAGAGAAAAAGAGACAGAAATAAGAAGTTCGGTTAACATTTTTATAAAAAAGGAAAGAAAGCATATTGAACCCAATTTGAGTCGTGTTCATTCAGAGGCATGTCTGGAGTGCGTGCTGAATACCAGATACCGCATTAGGACCTGGAGGGCTGGAGACACAGAAGATGCTCTCTCTCCCCGCAGAGGGCTCACAGTCTAATGTGAGAAAAAGACAAAATTACAATTCAGTGTGCTAAGTCCTAGGTTAGAGCTTAGTACACCAGGAGAATATTGAGAAAAGAGAAAAGAAGTCTTCGCCAGCAGTGGGGGTAACCAGGGAAGGTTTTTGATAGAGATGACAACAAAGCTGAAATTTAAAGGACAAGTAGGAGGTGGCCAAACAAAGGGTATGAAGGACAAGGCAATTCAGGGAGGAGCATGTATTCCCTTAAGCCAAGAGGTAGGGCTGGAAGAGAAAGACAAGAGATAGAAAATGAGCCTGAAGAGGAAAACAGAGGGGGTGTGGAGGTCGTACGCCAAGTGAAGGAGTTTGTACTGAACCCTGAACACTCTGTGGGGCTCTTGCAAGATTTCTGACAGGACAGTGAGTTCTGAACGCTTTGCGTTTATCTCAGATTCCTCAACACCTTGTTCTTTTCTACCTCAGGGCCTTTGAACATGCCAATCCCTCTGCCTTAAGAGCTCTTCCTCCTCCTTTTCCGGGCTGTCTCCTTAGTATCTTTCAGATGTCAGCTCTTAAGAGAGACCTTCCTTGACCACTGTTTCTAAAGCTTTTCTTATTTGTTTCCTTCATATTATTTATTCCCTTTATAATTTTTAAAATAATTCATTTGTTTTAGATTTTCAGCTGTGCCTAATCCTAGACTGTAAATTCCCTGAAGGTAGGGACTGTGTCTCAAACCCTTGGCCCAATGCCTGGCACACGGGAGGTGCTCAAGGAGTATTTGCTGAATAAATGAATGAATCATCAGATTTGCCCATCAGGGAGACAGCTCTGGCTGCAGAGTGGGGAGCAGACGAGAGGAGAAGCCAAGACTGATGACAGAGGATGTAGGAGGTTGTCCCATCATGCTGGTGAGAAGTAGGAAGAGCCAGGGCCACAGTTGGAAGGGAGAGATGGAGATATACATGGAGTGAAGAAACAGTATGAAATGGAATCAGTGGAGATTCGTTGGATGTGGGTGTTTGTAAAAGGCAAGATTCAGGGATGACACCAAACATAGAAAATGAGATGAACAGTGGATGGTTCATTGAAGTAGGGAATTCAAAAGAGTAAGAACAGGTTTTTGGAGAGAAGAAAAGGAACTCGGCTTTGGACATGTTGGGTCTGAGGATACCCGTGGGCTATCTGGATAGAAACATCTAATAAACATTTTGATTTATGGGTTTGGAGCCCAGGAGAGAGATCTTGGCAAAAGAGAAAGATTTGAGAGTCATTGGCCTATAGATTCATTCATGCACTGATTCAACAAATATGCACGCACTTACTAACTGCTGTGTCCCAAGTATTAAATACAGTGGTGAAGCAAGCAAACATTTTCCTAGTTTCACAAATATCACAGTCAAGCCTGGTAGCTGATATCATGGAAATAAAGAAAATAACATAGGGAATATATATATAAGGAGAGATGAGCACAAATGCTGGAGAACACCACCATTGAAGAGGTGGACAAAAGAAAAGGAACAATCAGGAGAGGATGATGGTTTGAATGGATGAGCCCTCAGGTTTCCCCCTCCCAAGTCCTCATGCTAAACTAAACTAAGTCTTCAAAATAGATTGGTTGCTTTTTCCGGTGGCAGGATTAAAGTACGTTCACATTCACTCTGTTCAGAAATTCATTTTAAGTCGTCCTTAAAATAAGGAATTTCACAGGTTGGAACTGAAACAAGTATCAGCCCGCAAGCAAGTGACGCAGACAGAGATGAGCAAGAGCTGGAGATCAACCCAGATTTTCCCACTCAGCTCTGAATTTCCTCGCTATCGTTATATGGGTCTTAAGTCAAACTTAACGTACGTTGTGGTTGGATTTCCTTTGTTATGGTCTGTGGGATAAATGTGATGTTAACGTTGTCACAGTAGAAAGAGATATTATGCTGTTTTGCCAAGACTTCGTTAGAGATATTTATTATTTATTTATTTATTTATTTATTTATTTATTTATTTATTTATTTATTTATTTTTACTTCTCAGTTCTTTTAACCCAAGAGGCAACACCTCAGGCACTTACCAAGTAGAAGTCAACTAAATACCTGGGTGTGGGTTGTTTTAAGAGGTGAAATTTCTTTTAACCCAAGAGGCAGTACCTCAGGCACTTACCAAGTAAAAGTCAACGAAATACCTGGGTGTGGGTTTTTTTAAGAGGTGAAATTTCTTAGGCACTTCTTCAAATGAATTTTGCCTTTTTAAAAAAATTGTGGTGTATCTACATGATTCTTTTTTTCTTTTTTTTATTAAGATATAATTGGCATAAACATTCTGTGAGTTTCAAGTGTACAACACAACGATTCAATTTGTATGTATTGCAAAATGATCACCACAATAAAGTCCAGTTGACATCCATCACCACACATCGTGCCATTTTATTTTAAAAAAGCAAGTTCTGATTATTGCGTATTCTAAAAATTAGAGCCGCTTCATCTAAAATATCATAGATTGTATGTTTGATATAAAAATTGACTGAAAATTGTCTTTTAATTCTCAGCCAAAACATCTTTCTTATGCAAAAGTCCAGTGTAACCAAAAGAAAAAGAATAATTTGTAGGTCCATTTATAATTCTACAAAGCGTGGTGATTGTTTTTGCATGTGTTTATGTGCATGATATTTAACAAATTTATTGGTGCATAAACTATGCCACAGGTAAACTTGCTTCCTTTCAGTAGTGGGCAAAATCTTGCTTTTATCAATAACATAAATCTTATTTATGGATTGTTTGTTGTTCATTCAGACTAGTCCAGTTTCTTACATTGTGTTTCTTAAAGGTATGTTTCTTATTTCAAAGAACACTTATTTAAAAAAAAAAATCCCTTCAGCCAACTACTTTTCCTTGACCCTAATTTTAAAGCAGGAGATTACACTAGCCCTATAAGCAGATCCCTCAACTAGATTCTACCTGTGAGACTCAGAATCAGAAAACTTTAGAGGCAGAGAGGGAAATGACATTCGTAAATTATGTATTCCTTGCCATTTATAAATATGTTCCTGTATATACCATAAAAATAAATAAGCAGTTGACAATTAGATGTAATATCAGATATCTTAAAGGAAATTAATTATATCCAGCAAAAATAAAGCAGATACAGAAATCAAAGAGTAAGTCATTTTGAACAATTAATTTATTATCTTTTCTCAAAAAATAAGGTTCAACCCACCCCCCCACAAAAAACTCTTGTCTCAAAACAAATATAAAGGTTTATTTGTGCTCAAAAGAATTTGTGTTTATGTTTCAAGGGTTGGGGCTTGTCTTTTGCAGTCTGACTTCTTAAGGATTCACGCTATGGTGCCTGTAGAAATGAAGGGGGAACATCTTTAAATCTTGTTTGGTTTGAAGGAATGGATAGCTAATCCCGATCAGATGTTTCTTTAGAGAACAATGTTTAAAAACTGTTAGGGAATTTAGCTATCCTAGCTGATTCTTAGGTAGGCTGTTTTCATCCCAGTTGTGAAGGTCTCAGAGGTCAGCCAAGGTAACCATCTATTTTAAATCGTCTTTTGTTTCAGATTTCCTGTTGAACTTTTTTTTTCAACCATTTCAAAAATCACCCAGTTGTTGTGTCGTAGCTTTCCATAACCTCCAGATTCAAAGATTCAAACCAAAAAACCATCTATGCAACTAAATGACTATACCCTCCTACGTGACTCTAACTAGAGCAGAATATGAAATTAGACTTCACATTTTTTAATCACAGTGAAACTAATATTTGAAATTCTCTTGTCAGATGTCTTCTATTTATGACACTTCGCTTCTTTTGTTTTTGTTTCCCCAGGACATTTGGGCTTCCAGGACAGTTTTGTCACATCAGGGGTTTTTAGTGTGACTGAGCTAGTAAGAGTGTCACAGAGTAAGTATAATTTTGCTTTGATTTGGTACAGATTTGCCTTGGGTTGGTGCTTACCTTTTGCTTAGGCCTCCTAAAGACATAAATACCTTTCAGAATCTCCTCTTCATACTCCCACTGGAAGAATTTTGCCACGTAGTTTGTTTGACAGCCAAGAATTTAGATCAGGAAAAATTAATATCATTTTAATGTGAGACATAGGGAAAGAACTGAAATCCTGAGTGTCTCACATAGTCCCTAGTTTATAGTGTGAACCTGTTTTAAAAAAATTGAGGCTTCCCGGATTTCTAAGAAATTCTGAGTTTTAAAAGAATTCGTTTTTGACCTTTAAAGAATGCTAATGCCCTTAGCATGAGTGACACCGTGCAGCATGATCATTACCAGCTTGTCAATAATCACCAACAACAGTGAATTAAGAGTACCTGTCACCACCCTGTTCCATTGATCAAAGGGTCATTGATTGTATTTTTGCTATGACATAATCCAGACAGTCCAAGGAGAAAGTATAGGATTCTCACGCTCCCTCCCTCCACCCCATGTAAACACACCCCCCCCCACACACACACACACTGTTGCCTTCCCACAAAAACATCTCTTTGTTTTTATTTAAAACCATACCTATATTACCCCTGAAGCTAACATAATGTCATACATCAATTATACTTCAAAAAACTAAAAATAATAATTTCCATCACGCTTCAAACAACTTTGCAGGCCTTGAAAAGATCATAGGCCTTAGGCATTGTGCCTATTGGGCTTAATGGATTAAAGTAAAAGTTTCTGGCTAACATTAAAAGAAGCGTATCTACAATGACTATGGTGTTCTAGGTCCCAATACCAAGGAAAAATATACTGAATATTCAAATTTTATTTTTTTATCCCCCTTCAACTTCAAAACACCACTGGTGGATAAAATTTACCTTGTTGAAATTGGTTTCAAGCTGCATCAACTTCTTTGTGGAATGAGGTGGAGTAAAAATAAATATTTTTATTTCAAGTTCATACCCTCCATTCACTGTATTACAGTCTTGCAAGCTTGACCGAGTAAGCAAGTCAATCTCATGACAAGATGTCAGGTCAAGCAAGCCAAGCCATCCTGATCTCACAGGCTCAGGTTCTGTCTGTTCTTATTTCTTAAAAATCCAGAAAGTGGGATACAAGGTGTGGGCAGGGGATCTGAGGGTGGAGGGAGAGTCTATCCTCCAAGCACTGTGCTAGGTTTTCATGTATGTTACATAAAGTTAATCCTTGCAATAAACATGTGAGATTAAGAAATTACTCTCATTTTTACAAATGAGTTAAATCGAGGGTCTAGTTAAGTCATTTTTCCAAAGTCAAACAAGTGGATAAAAGGTTAAGCTAAGTCTGTGTAGCACTAGAATCTGTACTCTGAGACTAACCCAAAGGAACTTGAAGAAATCTACAACCTGAGACTAGACAGGGAAAACAGCAGGAAGGTAACCATGGGTGTTAGAATTCTACAGTTGGGAACCCTTGGTTAATGCTGGGATGTTCTGGTGTAGGGGGTCAGAGCCCTAAAGAATGAAGCATTAATGAGCAGCAAGTTATGACTTGGAATGGCGAAGTTGCTGCCATATGATGAAGTGTGCTTAGAGTACCAACCAGTGAACTGGAGAGATTGCCTTGTTAACTTGGAGGATATATACTGCCCTAGCACAGCTGATGAACCAGTTATTTGCCATAGACAAATAAAAATGCATTTGTATGTATATTTTTTTACTTTTTTAAAGATTTTTAAAAGGTGATCATCATCGTACATTTTTCTTGCGATTTTAATAATAATAGTAATATAGAGTATATGTATTAGAGTATAACTGTCCTAATGGCATTACTGGGGCACACATTCATTCATAGAGCCCTTACTGGGATCTAATCATAGCCTTCATGAGTGAAAAGAAAACCCTTTTAAGATTGGTGCACAAGACCTTTTTTATTCTACCCTTGCTGCTGTAATACGTACCTTTAGTCTTCATTACTGTCAGTGTCCTGAGGCCTGGGGGTTTGTATGTGAAGGCCCACACTGCTCAGAACCATCCCCAGAATCTCGTCCTTCTTCCACTGTCTCTGTGTCCCTTTAAGGTCTTCTATCCCAAGCCTTATCAGTTCCAAACTTGACTAGATTTCCATTCAGTCTAGCACACGTGGTTGCCAAGGGAATTCTCAACCTGCCTTCAGGATTGCCAGGGGGTATGGCCAGACCACACACTGAATCCACAGAGGGACCTGGTTTGTTTCCTGTCCCTGTTTAGAGGGCTGTGCTGCTTACGCCTGGCATAGTATCCTTCGGCTCCTGAATGCTTTTCGATTCTGTACGCTGCTGTGTAATTGCTCTAGGACTCACCCACACATGCCCTCATGCTGACTGAAACTGTTTGGCAAGAGTGGGACTGGGCTGTGTCAGCTGAACCATGGCTTCTGGCCAAACTGCCATCCAGAACCCCCTCCCTCCTGCAGATCTTTAATCCAGGTTTGTTCAGGGTCTGTGTCTCAAGATTGCCTTGGCTGATGAGGGAAGGGTCCCCCAGCTCGTGTTTCCTCACCCGCACGCCTTTCTGAAAGACGTAACGCTCAGACCACAGGATGGAGTCAAAATCCTTAACCATTCCTTACGGCGCTGCCTACCTCCCCACGTTAGAAGAACTAAGCATCCATTCTAGAGGTGCAGTGGACACTTTTTCCAGATAAGTGGGGCTGGAGTACATTCTGTAGCCTTGAGATAGAAATAAGCTAACTGGCATGTAAGTGGATTAAATGCATGATGTTAGCCCTGGTAGGAGCATAATGTAACATATGAAACATTACAGTAGCCAGCATTTATCACGCATGCACCAAGCAGCCGGCATTGTGCTAGGCACCGTTCAGTCCTCCCATGGTTACCGTTATTGCCCCTTTTAATAGATGAAGGAGTCGGTGATGCTCAAAGTTAAGAAACTTGCCCTTTTCACTTTAGTGTACTCAGCTAGCTGCCTGTAGAAATTTTTGTCATGACCTCTCCTATTAACTGCATTATAGAACTAAACAATCCAAAGATTCTGCGCTATTATTAAATTATCATTTCTTATTAGGGTTGATAAACTTTTCAATTGTTAATGTGTGCATTAAAAAAAAAAGTTTAAATGATTTTCAGGTAAACCAAAACAAGTAAAATACTTAATTACAATTTTTTTCCTGGATTTGTTTTCAGGTTTGATTTTTTTTAATGAATAGACTTTCAATATCGCTTCCTCCCCAGTTTCCTCTATGATGGACATCTTTTGTTAGTGTGCTACATTTATTATAATTGGTGAGCTGATATTGATACATTATTATTAACTCAAGTCTGTAGTTTACATTAGGGTTCATCCTTTGTGTTGTACATTCTATGTGTTTTGACAAATGTATCCACTATTACAGTATCATACAGAATAGTCTATTACAGTATCATATTATTACACTATTACAGTATCATACAGAATAGTCTATTACAGTATCATATTATTACACTATTACCGTATCATACAGAATAGTCTATTACAGTATCATATTATTACACTATTACAGTATCATACAGAATAGTCTATTACAGTATCATATTATTACACTATTACCGTATCATACAGAATAGTCTATTACAGTATCATATTATTACACTGTTACAGTATCATACAGAATAGTCTCACTTCCTTACAAATCACGTGTGCTCCAACTAGTCATCTTCCCACTCCCCCAACAAGTGATCTTTTTACTCTTTCTATAGTTTAGCCTTTCACCTGGATGTTTCTAATGGCCTCAGAGTCCTAGAATTTCTTCCACTGTGCTGCACATTTTTTCTTAACTTCCTCCCGTCTATCCCAGCCCCACCCAGTCCCCCCAAGTCACACCTGTGACCACATACGTGGCCCAGAAATTTCACGTTAATGGTGGCCTTAGCTTGAAAATGTTCCCTCTTTCTGGATCTTTCGAATTCAGTTTTTAAATTTGCTAATACAAATATTGACATTCCCCAGGTTTCCAGTTCGTTTCTGTTTTTAGTTTTCCTCCTTTCAAATTTAATAGAGGAGGGAGATGCTATTTCAGTATTTCCTCATGAGGATTCACTGAAATAACTGTGCTAAGTTTGTTGATTATAATCGTGTTACTACAGGGTGGCCATGGCCGAGAAACTCAAGAGAAAGCTGCTGGCTTAGCCTTGCACATTCAGATGTGAGGGTCAGGCGACAAGTTTGCTTGACATGAAATCATCCTGCTCAGATGCACGGGGCTGTTGGAATTAGGGCCTCCTGCTGCAGTCTCCCACCAATTTGCCTCTTACCCTTGCCTCCTGCCTGCCTACCTTTTAATTTTTTGCATCATCCAGACTCCGTGAAAGGCAAGAAAGGAGAGTTCTGTTTCTCTTAGCAGCAAAGAGAGTACTGTAGCATAAAAGTAAATGTATCTTCATTCTCCTCCTACCTTTTCCCCCATGTGCTAGGACCATCTGAAAGTAGTTCTGGTTATTTATTACTTTGTTCCGGGGGAGGGAGGGCGACATACAGACCACTAGACACGTTGCCAGAGAGAGAGAGAAGTCTTCTCTGCTCTGGGGGAGGGGGTTTATAAGTGCTAACGTTGAGGTTCAGAATCATTAAAGTTGTTTTAGCATAAGACTGTGAGGAAAGAGACAGGAACCATCTGTTGAAATGGCTCTTACATGATGCTGCATTTTCAAACAAAGCCTTCTAGAAGCATTTTCAGATGGGTCTCTTTCCCATGAAGTTGCTACAAAGAGAGCCCACTCTACTGGTGGCTAAATGATGCTGCTTAGATAGCTCTCTGTCAGCACCCTCTCTTGTTTATTTTGCACCAGTGTTTGCCTCAAAGTGTGTGTTTTGAGGCTGTCAAGTATCCTTCCTGGTATGCACCCAGAAAATCCTCCCGAAAAAATCCACTACTTCTGCCCATATCCTTCTAAAGTGCTGACTCTTTCATTTGAAGTTGGTGGAGTGACTCTGAAACCTTAAATACTTCACTGGGAAAGAGGAAAACCGCAAATACACACAGGCCATTGTGACTCTGGCCTGACGGGTTCTAATTTTCTAGCAGTGGTTTGTACACCCGAGCTGGCTGCAAGGGTTAAGTAAACTTCGTGGCTGGGTATGATTTCATGGCCCTGGAATTTTGAAAAGCCAGGGTTCTCAGTACACTGTGGCCAGCCTTAGAGTCTTTGGGTGTGAAAACCACTCTCAGTTACCCAGACTGATTCTGGGTTCCTGTTGCATTGCTGCAGAATCTATTAAAATCCAGCAGCTGAATCGTCCTGGCTCTGCCACAAAGCTAGGCTGCTGGGTGGCTACAGGATTCCCGAGTTGTTTGTCAATGAAGAGTGGGAGTGAATGGAGCAAGGCATATGCCTCAGCCTGGCATGAGGTGGCACCCTAGTGGCTGTTTTCTGCCTTAGAAATGTGCACTCTTTCTGTATTCTTACACGAGATTTGTCATTAAGATCCAAATTGCAGTTCATTTGTAAAAATTCTTTCGTAAGTCTCTAGGTCCTTTGTGTGTCTCTGGGGGCCCACATCCACACCCTTGGATTTTCTGACCAGCAATTTAGTAGGAACTATTGGCAATAGTCTAACCTGCCGTAATGGCGCTACTACAACAGAATTAACTCGGCTCTAAGGTACAATAAGGAAACGAAGATCTTTGGTAGGGACAAGCCCAAACTTGAAAATTACGAAACGTTCCTGCAAAGAAGGACTCATGAGGAAATTGGTGTAGGATAAGGGATTCCGGATGTCCTAGTCCTTTGGGGTGCCATTTATTTGCCAGATTCTAGGTCTTTGTTAAAGTGGAATAGATTTGAAACTTTCTTTTCTGAATAGGTGGCCTGTTGGTTCACCTTTGATCATGGCATTGGAAATTATTTTTAAAAATCAGGTTATATTCTTACGCAAGCTCTTCTTTCGAAAGAAACCATTTGGGCTTGAGCATTAAAGGAAGAAACAAAAAGATTATAATAAAAAATACACTGCAGCCCTAGCATGAACAGTGGCTGTGACCTTGCCTCTTGTTTGCCATTACACAATTCAATGGCAGTCCACTCAAACTATGCTCTCGATCAATATCCTATTAAAGCAGCACAAAAAGTCTCCATAAACTTAGTGGTTAGCTATGTTTATAAATGGAACTCGGCATAATTAGATGGTCAATAGCAGGCTCTACTAGTAATTTTAAAATGAACATCACACATTTTCTATCTGTAGAAGTCAATGGCACCTCCTCCAGAGTAAGGGTATCATGTGCAGCAGACAAAAGAGTAGGAGTCCCTTTAAAAAAATCATAATGCCTATCTCCAGAATGCAGTTTTTCAAGAAAACCTGTTACATTATGGAATAGAAAATACTGATTGACCCTATATATTTTTTCATTTGCCAGTCTAAGCCACCTTATTCTGAATATATTATGACATTGCAAATGTTTTATTTTCTAGTTTTAATCAACCCCTCATGAAGAGACAAAATAATAAATATTGCCATACTCTTAGGAAGAAAAATACCAGTCTGGCTGGCTTAATTTAGTGGGTTTCCTCTACTATAATTCAATAAATTTTCAAAATAAATACTGAAATTGAATTACTTGAAAAGGATGTTTTGTTGTATCATTTTTTTTCTTTTAATTTTCTTGACATATTTGGGGTGAATATTTGAACAGTAAAGCTGGCAACAAATAGAATGAACTGACAGTAGCAGGAAATTTTCGTCAACTACTCTTCCTTCTGAATCCCGGCTCACAGTATGTGTGGCCAAACATGATTTTTTGTTCTGTCCTACTCTCCTCACCCACTAGAGAAAGAGCCCCATAAAGTAAAAGGTGTTCCCACCCTTACCTAAAAATTGAAATGTGCATATACCTTGTGTTTGGTGTGGGCTCTGGCAGCCGTGTTATGACCACCATGTCGGCTGAAATTAGAGCTATGATAAGAACAAGCTTATGACATCAGCAGACCCATCAGCCAATACTGTGCATGAAGGTGTTGTCCTTTCTGTTACACTCATACCCCTACAGCCTTCCTGGTTAGAGCTGGCAGTGAGTTCTCATAGCAAGATTTAGAGGGCCTCTTGTTTTCTTTTCTTAGCTGAAGCTCCTACTAAATTTACCAGACTATGAACATTTTTATGGTAAAGGTTTGACTCAGGGAGAAGCAAAACACATAACACCTTGATGTACATACTATTTTGTTATCACGATCTCTTTTCATATATTCATCTATTTCTCATCTTTTCTATGTAATTTTTTCTTTGGATAATATATTATATAAAATCTATATGCAAGATGGCATAATGGTATCATAAAATAGTCCAGGATAATAGATTTGGGGATCTGGCCTTACCAAGTGACTTTGGGCAACATTTAACCCCTCTCAGCTGTGTTCTCCTGATAGGTAACCATCATTTTATTCAATCAGCAAAGATTTATTAAGTACCAATTGTGTGCTGGGTCTAAGTCTGAGTGCTGGAAATAGAAACACCTTTCAGAATCGATAGCTAGTGGGAAGCAGCCCCATAGCACAGGAAGATCAGCTTGGTGCTTTGTGACCACCTAGAGGGATGGGATAGGGAGGGTGGAAGGGAGACACAAGAAGGAGGAGATATGGGGATATATGTATATGTATGGCTGATTCACTCTGTTATAAAGCAGAAACTAACACACCACTGTAGAGCAACTATACTCCAATAAAGATGTTAAAAAAAATAAAAAAAAAAAGAAACACCTTTCAGGAGTGTTTCAAGGATGAAGTGAGAAAATGTCAAGAGTCTAGCACATAGTAGATGCTCAACAATGGTAACTACTATGATTATTATTGAACAAAGCCTCTGTCCCCGATCTTTCACTCAGAGCTGATCCTTGAGTTGACCACACTATCAGCAAATTTATTAAAAATGCGTATGTGTGTCTATATGTGCTGAGTGTGTGTGTGTATAAATTAAGACGGGCTGATTTTAGAATTCATGTTCTAAAAATCAATTTATTACAAGGACCATTCTAGTGACCCTTTCAGAGTTAGTAATTCCGATAGAAAAAGAGCATGCCAATACTAGATCTAATTCATCTGCTTTAGGAAGCCAGAAAATTCTTATTCCTCACGTTTTCAGCCAAAGCCTATGTTTCTGCATTATTCTTGGAATTTCTCTTCCAGGGTATAGAATGGATAACAAGATGTTTAAAAATTCTCGGTCTAACATTGACACGTTAACAACTTTTTAAGTGGCCAGCCACACCATGGTTATTTTTATCAGAGTTTTTCAAAGTATTTGGTTCTATAGTATTTGAAAATTTTGCTTTCTCTTACATTATGGGTGTAAAAATTCCAGTATGCTGGAGGTCATTACTGCCAGTTGGTTTTTAGTAAATCTTCATTTATGCACTCAGAAGCCTCAATTTTTAAAGAGAAGATATTCATATCCAATAGGTAACACTGGGGAACTAAAAGGCATTTGGGGGCTTTCCAAAACCCTGACACAATAAGACTGCAAATATTATTGAGATTTTGGCTGGAATATACTGTCTTCACTATAACTCTTGCTGATTACAAAGACGGTTGCTGATGACCCTATAGGCTTGTCTAGGACGAGACTGAGGGGGTTCACACTCAGAAAAGCCACATATTAGGTCAAATACTGGGAACTGAGTTAATCCAGTATGTGATTGGTGTGAGGACATATTAGCACCCAGAATTTTTCAATAGATGGAGGAGGGAAAAAATTAAACACTTCTTGGTGAAAATATTGAGAAGTATTGCAGACAGCTGGATTTGTAGGTTGTTGGGATGGGACTCTGTTGACATAGTTTGGTTTCCTAATTGCTAATGGTCAGATAGTCCCAGTGCACTCCTGGTTAAGGGGCTTATGTTTAGAAACCCGTCCTTGGTTTATAGATCATTGTGGTGAAAGGACCTCTTAGGCTATCATATCTATTCCCTGTCAGAGAAGACTTAATCCCATGGCTGAGGCTGTATCATATACTAAACGGGTACCACATTTGACCTCAACCAAAAGCTAAGAAGAGATGATACTGTAAAATGCAGAAAATCAATTTCAGTCCCAAAGGCAGAAGCCACTAATGCAAGAGATCCGTCAGCATCACTCACCCCACTGTGGGTTGCTCTGCAGGACCAGGTGTCAGGTCCTTCACCCAGTGAAGCACTGCCTGCCACTCTAAAGACCTGTAAAAACAAAGGAGATAGTTGTTTTGCCAGTTAAGTGGTAGGTGATAAATATTTCTCTATTTCAATCTTACTGAATTCATCTCCCCAGTAACCAATGATGAAGGAAAGACAAGGAGACTAGAAATGTGGGTTTCCCCTCTGTTTCTTCGGGCAGGTATCTAGAGATATCTGGGTTCAAATCCCTGCTCTGTCACATGTTGAGCTGCAGTGAGTAATCATTGAGTGATCTTGATCACGTTACTTAACCTCGCAGCTCCCTTTTCACTTCTAAATGAGAAGAATACAAGTGCATATTCCATGTCCCCATGCAAGGATGAAATGAGATAATTTAGGTAAAACACCTATCCCATTGCCTGGCTCTTAATAAATACTCGTTAAGTACTAGTTCTTCACCATTTTTCATTAAGAAGCTCATATAATTTTAGTTCAACTCAGTAAACATTTGTTGCATGTGAATATATGAAGCATCCTTCACTGCGTGCTGAGAATACAGAAATAAGTAG
Source organism: Balaenoptera ricei (assembly GCF_028023285.1). Lineage (NCBI taxonomy): Eukaryota > Metazoa > Chordata > Mammalia > Artiodactyla > Balaenopteridae > Balaenoptera > Balaenoptera ricei. Next base: position 52,483,472 of record NC_082639.1, read on the forward strand.
GAGACAGTTCCTTCCTTTATAGAGTAGATATGTAAGTTTACTGAGATCCAAGACTGGACTTTATGGCGATAAAGTGCCTGAATACGCTTTATTTACAAATTGAACTCACAGTAATTATCTATCAAAGATAAACCATCTTCATGGCTCATAGTGGGGAGGAAGAGGGTATCAGTGAATGGTTCCTATTTTCGTAAAAGGAAAATATTGTTTTAGAAATAAATATTCCTCTATTTACCTTCTTTGCTACCACAAATTTACATATTCCTTACCCTGTGTCCTCAAAACGTGAATGTGTGAAAACAGTGCTCTGTGTTAGCTGCTTTTGGCACCTAATGCTACATTTCATAATGAAACATTGCTTCAATCTTATAATAGCAGGGAAGTTCATTTTCACCTGGAGGGAAACCCTTGCTTTGGTTCAGTGCCTTTCTTTTATGTTCCATTCTGGAAAAACATACTCCAAGCCTGCATTGGGTCAGACCTTTCAGAATGGAAGAGTGGGGAAAGGAGATCAGCACACGGTTTACAAACTAGAAATCTGCTTGGCAAAGGAGTTGCTGAAGACCGTGGCGTAGAAGCTGCAGAGAAAGTACCTTTATGATTGATTTGCATTCAAGTCAGACTGACTGCCGTGTGGTCATTTTTCTAACCCATAACTGCTCACACTGCAGCAGTCTGCTATCTGCAGGGTGTCTGAATTATAGCAGTCTATGCCCGTGTTCCCTCCTATACAAATTACTTACACTGGTTTCTTTTTCCATGCAAATTCATCAGTTTTACAGCCCTTCGAAGCCACAGTCAGGAAACTCTGGCCGAGAGCACAAATTGATAAAATGAGTTAATTTTACTATACTTACTTTTTTCTTTCTAAGAGCCCTCTCTCATAAGCAGTGTTCAGGAAGCATATTACGGTAAAAGGAAGATAACAAAGGAGTTGAATTTTCTTGCCACAAATTACTTTCCAAGTTAATTCCCTTTAACGATGATTCCAGATTTGCTTGAGTTTTCATAGCATTGTGCGTTTACAACTGTGCCTTTGATAAAAAGAAGAACAAGTATTTTCCCATGTTCACTCCTTTTGTGCCAGTGGCATGGACTTTCTTACAAGATCTGTGCCGCTAGAATGCAAAACAACACTAAATTGTGCTGGGCCCATAGAACTGTGTGCTGTTGTTGGACTTTTTTCCCTGCCCCAGTCTTAAAGTACAAGTTCCCAAAGTCTCAGTGAGTACATTAGAGTACGTAATCTAGAGAGAAATAAACCTCTCTTTTTTTTTTCAATAGTTATTTTACAAGTTGGAAATCCAGTACTAAATCCTGATAGTCTTTTTGGGGGGATACCTATTAGCCAATATTCCATCTTCTTTAGTTGCCATGCAAATTTGAGGAAAGACCAGCTATGACTGTTAATCTTTAAAATGTAAACCCCACGAGGGCAAGGGTTTTTATATATCTTGTCCACTGATGGATCTCAAGCATCTGGAGCAGAGCCTGGCATATTAAAAGTGCTCCATAAATATTTGGTGAATTCAACTGAATGCAGCCTCTCAGAGAAGATGTGCCATTAGCCATAGGCTGGCCGCACTAGTCATTTAGTTAATGCTTCCCGCTGATTCCCACTGAACAAGTTGTGAACTCAGTACACTGTTATCTCCCAGGCAGAGTAGCTTGAAATTTTGGATAGAGTTTTTTTTTTCCATCATCTTCTCTTTCCAGCAATGCAAGCCTGAGCAGATTGTCTCTGGTGGATGGCAGAAGTTCAATAACCACAACCTTATCCAACTACTAATGTGTACAGAAGAGCAGGTCATTAAGAGGGTTGGCTACTAAAGTAACCCCTTTCTTCCAATAGCCCACATTACTGTAATGATTCCTTAATAGCAAACCGTTTATTAAGAAATGACACAGAGACTACATTCTACTCCTGACAGGAAAGAAGGGCGGGGAGAGGGGGATGAATGACTTAGGAATAACATCTTAAGAGACAATTCCCCAACGTTAACCTTTGGAGGAAAACTCCTTGGTGGAACAAAATCCACAAATACTTCAGGCTGGAGTAATCGCAGCGCCACTTCAGAGAGTTGAGAAGCCAGTTCTCACTATTTATGTGTATTTACAGATTTCTAAGTGTCATTTTGCGCTGCTTAAAGTTTGGGAGAGGGGGTGCAAATGGAGGGGGAGGGTAGTTATTTACTCTTCTTAATTCAAAGTATATTTACTGATCATCAGCTGTTTGGGAACAGAAAAGAGGCTGTGGGATCTGTAGGATTAAAGGCCATCTGGTATAAGGCCTCTGACTTCATGACCTAGGAAAGTTACTAAACCTCCTTGTGCCTCAGTCCTTCCTAGTGGTGTTGCAAGGATTAAATAGGATGAGGTGCTTAAAGCTCTTAGCCCAGTGTCTGCCCAAAAGGGATGCTTAGTAAATGTTAGTCCTTGTTGTTGTGATGCTGATAGCTGTAGCAGTGATGGGTGGTGCTGGTGGTAGTGGTGATGAATTTTCACTTTTATCATAATGAATATTAGGATTATGAGGTCCAAAGAGTTTAAGTGACTTAACCAAGTTCTGCACGTGGTTATTGGCAGAGCTGGACTCTAACAATCTCTCCCAGGCCCTGACCAGCACTTTTTCTATGCCTTGGGATGTCTATCTTTACAGAGCTCAAATTGCACTCAATCTAGTTGGGTAGAAAATCTTATGTATGAGTTAATTAAAGAATGATGAAGCCTATGGTCAAAAATCAGGTTTCACAATATACAGAGCAGACAGGAAATGTTGTAGCTGGTCCAATCCTTCCTTGACATCCCCACGTTTGATTGGCAGTGGCTATAATCTCTGCACCACACCAGCAGGCAGTTAGTCATTAGCTTCAGAAGCCCAGCATGACATCCTGGACAGACACCTGACAAATCATTTAACCCCCTCTCGACAACTTATTTCCCTAATTTGCAAAAAGGACGTAATACCATCGTTAGCTAAGAAGCACATTTTGTTATATACATCTTTTCGATATTTTATATTTATTAGAATAATATAATCATTTGCTCGTTTATGCCCTTCCATAGTGTATAATTAGAAACATGTCTTTTATACCTGTTTACTATCCAGAAAGAGGTGACAGATACCAATTGTGAAAATTCTATTTTCTTCCTTGACAGTGTAGTTTAGGTCTCCATTCCCTTTCGCCGGGACTCCCGAACCAACCTACCAACTGACTTCCCCACCTCTGGAGTCTTGGTCCCCTTATGCGCATTCTGTATGCTGTCGTTATATTAACATTCCTCAGATTCAACAATTATTTTATCACCCCGCTACTCAGAAAATGTCATGGTTTCCACAGATCACCCACTTACCTCCTACCTCCAAACTTAGGTACGTACTCTTTTGCTTAGAAACCCTCTCCTATCTCCTTCTGGGCCTCTTTAAATCCCAACGATCCTTGAAGGCTCAGCTTAAGCACCCACCCTTCCTGGAGTTAACCCTTTTTCTGATCCCACAAGCCAGTGGGATCTATTACTCCTTTGAACTTTCCTAACACATTCTTTTCATTTTCCCTATGAGATTTAACACATTCAGCCTTGCATTAGATATTCAGGTATTATTTTATTATTCTGCTAGGTTGTAAACCCTGTGGGGACAGAGATACTACATACCCTTTTATCATCTCAAGTTTAAGGCCAATATTGTACATGAAAGTCAGGGTGGTGCAGCAGGAAAAGCACAGGTTTCGAGATCAGACATCCTTGAATTTTAATCCTGGCTCTCTCTCTTTCTTGCCTTTCTGTGATCCAGGACAAGTGATTTAACCTCACTCCAGGGCTTAGTTCTCCTCATCTAGAAAATGCACCTTTCCTGAAAAGATTGTTTTGAGGCTTAAGTTAGATATAATAAAGTGCTGCTCAAAACATGGCCCCAGGTACTCAGAAAAGCCTGCTGAAAGTACACCTTTTGAGTTCTTGGTTACTTGTCAAGGCTCTTCCTGTTCTTCAGATTAGAAGCGCTGAGAATACCCAACCCACTGCAAGGATACTTTGACTGTGACCTCTACCCTCAGATATAAGGCTTTCTCTTTGGCTGTCACAGTATCACTGAATCAGAATCCACGGCAATAAGCTGGCATTCATGCCAAACATACGTACAGACAGCACCGGGTGATGTTTCCTTACAAGACTCTTTTCAAGAAGGCAGAATTTGGATGCTCTTTTTTAGATTACAGCTACAGTGTACTAAGTGGATCACAGGAAGTAAATATACAGGCAAGTTAAGGAACATTTCCGTGGGCTTAATGATTTTTTTATTCTCTCTGAGAAGTAGACACACCACATGCACGCATGTAGTTTTCTTCCTTCACCTGTTCTGGCTCCCTTGACATTGTAAAAATATAAGCAAGGTAAAAGATATTTTCCAGGGTAGAACATGATAGAGTGTTAAATGGAAGAGCAGCTGGATACTCACCAATAGGTGGAGGGCCTCAGACTTCTCTCAGTGGCGTCAAGTCCATCTCACTCACATCTTGCTCTGTCTTTCCTTCCAAGAGGGGGGGAGTGGGGTCATGCAGTTTCCACGGCGCTCTATCCGGCGGAACCCTCAACCCCATCTTTAAACTTGTGAAGAAAATCTAAATCCAGACCCATGACACTGATTAGCCTTATCCTCTGTTTTAGTTAACGAGAGATGCCAATCTCTAAGCTCCATGAAGGCACAAACATTAAGCACCTATTGTATGCCATGTTGCTAAGAGGGATATTGGGTGGTCCATGCCCATATTAGAGCAATCCCCTCCCCACCTCCTGGCCTATTTCAGACATAAAATATTATGAACTCAAAGGGGAGATTATGTAAGTAAATTTAATATAAAAAGCAAATTTGGGAACGACTAGCAAAATTATTAATTAGAACTCCCTTTACACTTATTATCAAGCCTAACCATTTATTTTTGAAGTAAAGGCCTTCCTCCATAGAGCCTGTCATTGAGAAATGTGTCTGAATTTCAGAAAGTATATGTGAATTTCAGAACTTTCTGTTTCTTAGCAGTGACTATTTTTATATAACGATAGTTGCAATTAAGGTTTAGCCATTGCTATTAATCAAACAACTAAATGTTTATTTTAGAAATTGCTGTGTCCTCTCATGCCTTTTCTTGATTCCATAGTTTTATTATGGCTTCACAATTCACCCAGTTTCCCAAGCAGCGGTTCTGGGAATTATCCCATACTGCTCCTTTTCCATTATTACCACACTCAAGAAGTCAATATATTTTCTCAATTCTAACTCCTAAACAGCTGTCACCAGGCTCCTTTCTATCCCTTGAATTTAGACCACACCCCCATCTTCTCTTATTTAAATGAACTCCACTGGGCTCCACGGTTTTACTGATTATATTCTTTGACTGCCACCCCTCCCCACTCCAAGCTTACCCTCCTGACAGGTGGTGTGTCTAGCTTATAAGTGCAAATTTGATGACAACATTCCTATACTGTGTTGGTTCTCCTTTGACTAACAATCAATTCCATTTGACCAATGCTTACTGACTGCCTCCTGGTGTCAGGGATTGTATTAGATACTAGCAATATAAACCCAAAAGTCCCCAATGATAGTGGAGTGTGATAAGTCCTTTAATAGCTTATAAACTTGGGAATCGACTGAACTCAAATTCAGAAACATGAATTTACCTACCTACATGAATTTACCTACCTACCTACATGAATTACCTACCTACATGAATTTACCTACCTATCTACATGAATTTACCTACCTACCTACATGAAAATACCTACCTACCTACATGAATTTACCTACCTACATGAATTTACCTACCTACATGAATTACCTACCTACATGAATTTACCTACCTACATGAATTTACCTACCCTTCATGACCTGACCTTAAATCTCCCCTCTTTTCCCCATGTATTATATACTACATCATATCAAGTTATCAGAAATCCAATCACATTTTATGTTCTCTTACCTTTATAAATGCTGTTCCCTCTGCCTAGAATGCCTCCATTCCTCTCAGTTGGGTAAATCCTACTTGTCCTTTTAACATTCTTCCCAGGCATCACATTTACTGAGGCCCTTTTACTCCCTTGAACCTCTTAGCCCTCAGCTGGGTTACATACCCACTTCTGTGCAGGCATATCAATTTAGGAATAACTCTAGCAAAGGACTTATCAGACTGTATTGAAATTAATCTGTCAGCCTCACTCTCTAGAGCTGTTTCAGGGTAGGGACCATGTCATTGATTTAAGTGCCTTCCTTACCCAGCACAATTCTTAGCAATAGCAGACTCTCAGTAATCATTTGCTGAAAGAATGAAAGTCCCTGGTTCATGATTTTCCTAATTATCCTTTCTTCTTATGGATATGAGCCTCTATTTAATTTATTTATATATCCACTTCTATGGGCTTAAAACTCTCAAACTAATGCCTCAATACAGAAATATATGCATCTATTGCTCCCACCTTGTGTAATCTTTCAAAAGAACAGATTATTTGCACTTATATAGTTACATCACTGATTTTACACAGAATTGTTTTCCAAGATTGATAGATGTTATTTATTCATTTGAAAATATTTATTAAGCTACTCCTGTAAACAGGATATCCAGTACATAAAAAAGTACAGAGAATCACATCTCCCACAAGGGTCAGCTCTGAAAATCATGTGTTGTCAAAGTTATTTTTAACAATCCCTTAAATCAGAGGTCGGCAAATTCTTCTATATAAATATTTTCTGCTGTGTGAACCATATGGTCTCTGTCACAGCTACTTGTCTCTGCTGTTGTAGTGTGGAAGCAGAGACAGTATGTAAATGAAGGGGTGTGGCTATTCCAGTACAACTTTATCCACAAAAATTATGGCTCAGGGACCATAGTTTGAGGACCCTGCCTTACATGAGAAGGTGGGACAAATAGTAAAGTAAAGATGTATGCAGGGTGCTGAGGTGATTCGGAGTAAGGAGAAATCACACATTTCTCAGGGCAAGAAATTGGGAATGGGTGGCCTAGAAAGATGAATTTGCAGTTCAGAACGAATTCCAAAATACAGATGAGTGGAAGCTATCACGATCAGACAAAGTTAGAAAAGCCCAGGGAGTATTTTGTCTGGTCATTCAAGAAAAGTTTCAGACCAAAACGTGGAGGTATTTTTGTTACAAGCATCCAGGAATGTTGCAACCTTGGTGACAATTTACCATTACAAAAAGAGAAAAGATGAAAGGTATGTTATAAAAAAAATATGTCCTTCCGATGTAGATGATTTTTATTGTCAATATTCTTTTAAGGTCCGAGTTCATTACTGATTGTTTTTGATGATCTTACCATATAAATTCAAAAATAAAATGTGTTAAATGCGACACTGAAATATGCTCTCATTGGTCTTGTATTTACAGAACTTACCCGATATTTCTTTCTTTCTTTCTTTTTTTTAATTCTAGCACCAATAGCTGCAGGAACTGGCCCAAATTTTTCTCTCTCAGATTTAGAAAGTTCTTCATACTACAGCATGAGTCCGGGAGCCATGAGGAGGTCTTTACCCAGCACATCCTCTACCAGGTAATTTGATTGATGGCTCATAAAGAGGTCATAATTCATAGTTACATACCTTGATTTTAACTCTGGGCCTGCTAGACACTTAGCAGTGTGTCTGTAGTAGTAGAAGATACTAGAAATGGGTTCAGCCCCAATGGATTTTCAGTCTCACTGGGGAGAGAAAGCAAATGCATATGCAGCATGCATATATGTGTATACACGCAGACACACACACACACAAGTCAGTGAAAAACTGTGTGGCATAGGCTGAAAATAGTTAAAGACAGCTTTATCCAAAAAGAGTGACTTGTGCTCAGCTATAAACTGTCAGCATTGTTCGGGGTTGGTGAGATGGAAAGTAAAGGAATGGTGTTCTGGGTGGGGTGAAGACACGAGCAAAGGCATGGAGGAAGGATGGATGATGAACATAGCAGGTTCCCAGGAAATTAAGGACAAGGCTTGACTAGGGAAAAGGGGGTGTGTTTTGGCTTGTTTGGCAGAAAGCTGACGCTGGTGACGTCAGTCCCAGTCTCCATGCCCACAACAGACATTACAGATCAGTCCCAGCTCTTTTCCTACTGAGCCCTGACAGGTCTCAAAATCCAGTCTACTCGAGTTGCCCTGTGAGAGGCAACCTATTTGATATCCTGGTGCGAGAATGTAAAAGCAAATGCAGTCCCCCAGCAGTGTGAGGCCAGATCATAAACACTGTTACACCGGGAGACCTTTAAAAGAGCAAAGCTAAAAGAACATAACCAGATAACAATTCTGGGGTTCTTGATCCCCTTGACGTCACAAAGCCAAAATCAAAATGAAGCATTTTGCAAGATCCTGTTGTCTCTAGATAACCTGTACCAGAGGGAAAGGGATTAGGCATTAAACCCACAGTATTCTTTTACAAATTGGCTTTAGCACTAGACTGTGACAACAAAGAAAAGAATGGTGCAGAACAATCTTTAATGTTTGTGTGCTTCACAGAAAAACGTTTGACAAAGGTATATTCCTCCTAAAGCAAGTACCAGAGTTTTAGGATTTAAAACAATGGCCAGATGATAGAAATTTCCCATGGTAGAGATTCATTCTTACCTTGACTTTACATATTTAACCATCATTACTTTTAAAAAAAAATCAGCTTAGTCATTACCAGTACCTTGAAGACAGTTAAAGAAACAGTTATTCCTTAAATATAACCACCAGATTCTACCATCATCTTTCTTGCTGTTTAAATGTCCCCCTCAGTTCACTGGGGTATCTGCTCTTCAGGGAAAAAAAAGTCTCCAATCCGAAAAAAACACTTAAAATAAAAGAATGGGATTGTGAACACATTTGGATGTTAATACATTTTGAGGATTTTGAATGTTTGCTGATGGAAGAGACATTGGGTGTAACTACACTCAGTGAACATGAAAGAGCTTTGCAAATACTTGTGGTCAGTGATTAATTTAAAAGTTGATGGGCTATTTGTTTTTCATATGTGTGCTGCGTATGTACCGTGGACATCCCAAATATCCTTTCAACTTCTCCAGCTGTTTTGTTGCCTTTTGTTGTGATTCTCTGTGTGGAAACCTGGTTACTAATGTTGTTTAAAAGGCTAGTGTCATTCCTATAATCTGCAAATAACTAACCCTGATAAGGTGCTAATTATAAACAGCATCAGTAGTTAATAACTTGGTAATATGTTTGTTTTGCTCACATTAGGCTCTCCTAAGATGATTCTTTTAAAATTATTCTTTAACTATATAGACTCAGCAGAATTATCTGTGTACAGGTGAGAAAATGTGCCCAGAAGAATGCCCCAGATTTACATATAGAAAAGTTCATCAACCAATCAATATTTGTTCATGCTATGCCACTATTAATTGGTCACCTGCTCTGTGGCAGGCACTGTATTAGGTGCTTTACATCCCTGATATGAGTTAATCTTCACAGTAATTTTACAATATAGACAGTGTTGCCATTTAACAGTGGGTCAGCCTAGAGCTCAGAGAAGTTAAGTAACTTGCCCAAGGTGACAGACCAAGTAAATGGCAGAGTCTACATTCAAACTCAGGTCTATTGGAAATTTAAAACCATGCTCTTTTCACACTGAATCCTCTTAGGAATGAGGCTCACTCTTTTAGTAAGGAACAATAGAATGGGAAGCCCCCAGAAAGGAATATCCAGCATCTCTACTTTTCCTGGACATTTACTATTTTGAATTATTATTATCATCTTTGAGTTATGTACAGGTCCTGCTTCCCCATCTGGACTGTAAATCCCTTAGAGAACAGTGTCTAAGTCTTCTAAATCAGCAACAAACATTTATTAGGTCCCAAGGATATTGCCCTAGGCACTGTGGATGTAAAGTCAAGTACAGGAGCTTTGCAATCTCGAGGTGGAGACTAACAAATGAATGGAGATTGTCAGTTCAGGGCACTAGGAACACTCAGGAAAGATGTGTTTTGCTGTTTTGTGGGGACAGGGTAAAGCTTCTAGGCTTTGTACGTAGTAGGAATTAAGCAAATATTTGGAATGAAGGTAGTAGTCTTACCTTAATTTCGAGGTAGAATTGATAGGAACAGAACAAATTCCACACACAAGAGAGACTGCTTGGAGGAGTATTTATCCTCTCTCTTATATAGAGATCTTACTGGTCCTTTCCAGTGTTCCTCAAGTGTTTCTGGGAGAGTAGAATCAGTGTGTTAGAAAGTTAAGAGCAAGAAACCAAACTTAATGACTGATTCATTTCTAAATTTAAAAAAACTAAAGAAGACTGATAAGCATTAACTGTAGGTTCTGTACCCCTTCAGAGTAAACATCTGCAAAATCATAGAAGGGTAGTGTAAAAATTGGGATAGTATATACTTTTTTGATCCCAAAGAACTTCATCAAGATAAATCAACTGTCAAGTTTGTGAAGTCAGTAAACTTTGTCTTGGAAGCCCTCCACTCATCCTTCCTGGCACTTCTAATTTCCTTCCCTCCTGCATCCTGTTCTCTCCTCCAACCTCTGTCTCCACTTCCAAACATTTATCCTGTATCAACCCTTGACAGTCCTTGCTTTCAAACTAAAGGGTCAGCTAATATCTACAGATTCTTTCTCCTTTAGGATTTAATAACTACATGAGTATTATTTGCGTTTTATTAGAGGACACCAAGGAAATCAAAAGCTTTAGAAACTCAGGAAAGTATTAATAATGGGAGAATGACGGGCAGTGAAGTTGGCCTTTTGGGTGGGATCTCACTGAGTCATGACACTTGGGCGAATCCTTGTCACAAGTACTCATATGACTGTTTCTAAATCTGTAGCCAAAAAATAAATGAATAAATAAATAAATAAATAAATCTGTAGCCCAATTCAGCAGTTTTTGAGCATCTGTTATTAGTCAGATACTGTGATAGGCACTAGAGATTAAAAAAAACAGCCTAAAAACAAAAAACCTGATAGTCTCCTTCCCCACAGATCTCACAGTTTTATCAGAATATGCATGTCTTACCTTTTATTTGCCAAGGAACATAAGGAAAATATTTATCTTGGTTCCAATTTGTATTCTTCCAACTTCCAAAATTATTTCAAGCGGCTTTCAATTTAAAAACACAACAGATAGTATTAAATATAGAGAGGACAGAAACCATATGGAAAGATAGGAGAGATTATTATATCAGGAACGTGAACCCAGATAATTCTGCCTTGCGTTTAGCCCTGAAATTCCTGGTTGCCAAGGCAAGAAGGGGAAACACTAGGTTATATAATGTACATTTTCTAATAAAAGGAAACAGTAGAAATTCATTTTAAGAGACCATATTTTTTCTGGTTTTATGTATTAGGAGGAATTTTTGTGTGTATATCCTTTTATAAATGACTTCTATTAGATGCAGTTTTACATAAAATACAGAAAAGTTCTTTGAGTGGCTCTTTTGCATTGAACTTCAAGGAAAGCCAAGCAAAGAACATTAAATAAGCTATTAAAGGGTCTTCCTTTGGGTACTAAGCTAGCATGCTACAGATATGTTGCTTTCCCGTGGTCTGGCTTTAATGAAAATAGAACTTAAAGACTAAGAATCCTGGAATGCCAAATTTAATAACTAGAAATTTGTGCCTTGAACTGGGCCCTCTGCATTTTTTTACTCAGGTTGCTGCAGTAGCCTCTTAACTCTCTCTCTGGGGAAGGTTCCATCCCCTTCTTTTCCCTTTGCTTTTCAGAAGCCATCATCTGTGCAACTACCAGAGTGACCTTTCTAACAGATGACTCTGATGTCACTCCCTGTTTAGACTTTTTCAGGGAGTCTCCATTTCTTATAGGATAAAGTCCAGACATACAATATCTTCTATAACCCCTATACCCTTCTTTTGCTCCGCCCCTCCTGCTACTTCAGCCATAGCAAACACCTGCCAATTCTCTGCACGTGTCACACTCCGCTCATGGTGTTGTTAGTGCCTGATAGGCACCTCCCTCCTGGAGTGATGTTCAAAATAGCAGATAACCTGTGTGACTCAAGCATACCGGTTAGGACAGACCTGCCCTGCCACAGTGTGAAGTCCTGGAATGCCCCCCTGATGTGCCAGACCTTAACCCTTTAGGTTTGGGATCATGAGTCTTTTCTGGCACAAAGATGAGATGACAAGGTTGGGGGAAATGTATGGGGCATGGGACAATGGCACTTTGCCAACTGGTAAAGAAGCATTTCAGTATTTTAAAATCCAGAATGGCCACCTGAGGGGTGCATCAGTTGAATAACAGCCTGTCTCTGCCCTGTCCTTCTTTCTGCCCCATCTCCTGACACTCTCTTACAGACATTTCAGGAACTATCTACTATGGGAAGCCTTTCCCGACCTTCCCTGTGTATCACTTTTCCTTCCTCCTTCAAAGAACCCACTGTAACCTCTGTGTGGTTCCATCATCATACCTGTATTTCTCTTTGCACAATTTTGTTTACCTCTCTGTCTTCATCCATGAGATTTTAAACCCCATGGAGATGGGTTATGTCTGATTTATTTCAATATAGCAACATTTAGCACAGCACCTGGCATGCAGGAGGTGCACAGTAAGTGTTTGATGAATGAACACATATTAAAAATTCTGTACCCTGACACAGGAGGAAGAGATTTCCCAACAAGCACTTGCACCAGGTATGAAATCTACCAATTCTGGTATGTTAGTGACATAATCAGTTAACACAATGAGAACAACATTAGCAACATGTAGCATTTCACTACCTTTTGACTCCTGAAGTCTCAAATTGGGAGGAAAAGAAATTCAGTCCTTTAACTGGTAGAAAATAGAATATATTCTGGAAAGTCCCAACCATACCTATGCAAAACTAAAAAATCCCCACCCTGATGGCATAGAATTTTATTTTGGTAATTTTGTTGTAGAGAAAGCGCATAAAAGTCACTGGGTCACTCTTTTTTCCATGTCCCTTATCCACACAAGGAAGTGTACTCCTTCCTTCTATTTTTATCTTGTTTGTTCACTGTTTTATCTCTAGTGCCTAGATCAGTACCTGGCCTGCTGTCCCTGTGCAATAAGTATTTTTTAAATGAACAGATCTAAATGGAAGATGAGAAAACATGGCAAAAAACCAAACAGCAATCTGAGCTTTTCTTCAAGGGTCATGCGCCCTGATTTTTCTCCTTTCTGGGGTGCCAGAAGGGATTGAATTGATGTCTAGGGACATTGCTGACGGCTACGCCCCAGCCACTGCTCTAGGAGATGCAAATGTGAGCTTAACTACTGACTCTTCCAGGTGGAGACAGGAGCCGGTGCCAGCCACCCGTTCCTCAAAGGAAAAAGGAGCCAGAGGTGGGGGGCAGCAGAAACTCGAGTGACAATAAAAATCAAACCCAGACACTTGGAACAACACAGACCCAAGACTTTGTTCCACATCCAGTGACTCACTAAACTGAACAGGAGCCTAAAGAGAGCCCATGAACTACACTGAGTTGCCCAACTGCTTCCTCCCTTGGCTTTCTTTCCACCAGAGGTGCCATGTCCAGGAGAAAGGTGCTTTGGATGACTTTTAAACATGTACCCGTTTTGTTATTTCAGCTCCACAAAGCGCCTCAAGTCTGTGGAGGATGAAATGGACAGTCCTGGTGAAGAGCCATTTTACACAGGCCAAGGGCGCTCCCCGGGGAGCGGAAGTCAGTCCAGCGGGTGGCATGAAGTGGAGCCAGGTAAGCGGTCTGGGCAGTGGGCTTGCAGCCGCCCCTGTAAAATCCAAGATACGTAGGAGCCCACGCCAGGCAAAAAGGGAACGCGGCAAGCTCAGAGCAGTGGACTTTTTCCACGTGAACACGTGTTTGTACCTGACTGCTGCTTTTATGAAAGGGTGGTAGTGCAAGGATGCCATTTAACTGAGATGAAAGACTGAGAATGGTGTGTAGGGTGTTCTACTCTTACATCTTTTCACCTACACTGCAATCCAGCGTTCCATTTGCCTTTGCTTTCATTTTATACTAATTGCCTTTTGGGTCTGGTTTTATCTTTTAATAGTCAAAATAAAAATCTATCAACTTTTTCAACTGCGTTGATAACATTAGAAAGGTAGAATGGTTTCCCTGTGTGATAGCTTGTACTTGGATCTTTATAAAATGAGGAGACTTTTAAATATGTTTTCCTGTTACTGGATTTCATCATGATTCTTTTTCTATTTAGAAGGAACAGCTATCTTTATGTCCCTCTTTCGTGGACTAAGCAAATGATGACCGCTAGTTTAACCTCCTGGGGTAGTTTAGTCTTGGCTCTGGAGTCTTGAGTAATGTGACTAATTCTGATAGCAGAAGCTTTTTGAAACTTTTCTCAGTGTCTAACCTCCACATGGGCAAGGGGAAATCTTCTCCAGTGGCTTCCTCGATATGCAAAGTCAAATGCCGTAGAGAATAGAGTGGGCTTTGGAAAAAGACAGGCAGAGTATAATCCTGACTCCAGCTCCTGCTGGCTGTGTGATTATGGGCAAATTACTTAACCTGTCTGAAACTAATTGTCCCCATTTTTATAATCTGTCAATAATAATAGCTATGTCAGTGCTCTTGAGAATTAAATGAGGTAATATACATAACCTGTCTATGAATCACACCTAGCACAGTAAGTTTGAAAAAATTTCCCCAACCCGTGCCTCAGAGTAATTCCCTGCAAAAACAGACAAGCGCCAAGAAAATCTCTGAACCCCTTTATCTTCAGATCTTAACTCTTTTCCCTCCTCTCTAACATATCAAAAGAGAATCCTCAGAGGGTGTGACTATAAAGGAAATAGCACAAGGGAGATTTGGGGGATGATGGAACTGTTCTGTATCCTGTTTGTGGTGGTGATGGACAGGAATCTATACATGTGTTAACATTCATAGAAAAGTATGCCTTCCACTCCTGAACCCCCAGGCAGTTTTGCTATATGATAATTAAAAACAAAACAAAACCTCAGGGCCCACTGTCTAAGTCCTTTATCTTGTTCACTTTACTAAAATGCAAAAATCTCACTTTGCCTTACTTCTACCTAATCTTTTCACCCAGCTCATTCATTCATTCACTCACACCTTCACTGGGAACTTTTCTCATGATGAGGAACTATGCCTGGTTCTGGGAACTCAAGGATGAATGGGAAGGCTATGGCTCCTGCTTTCAAGGAATTCACAGTGGGGGTGGGGAAGAGACACATAAGAAGATCTTTAGATCTTGGAGATCTTTAGAGATTGGTTCAATCTTTAGAGATTGGTTCAAGATGGCAGAGTAGAAGAACGTGCGCTCACTCCCTCTTGTGAGAGCACCAGATTCACAACTAACTGCTGAACAGTCATGAACAGGAAGACACTGGAACTCACCAAAAAAGATACCCCACGTTCAAAGACAAAGGAGAAGCTGCAGTGAGATGGTCGGAGGGGCGCAATCACAATAAAATCAAATCCCATAACTGCTGGGTGGGTGACTCACAAACTGGAGAACAATTATGCCACAGAAGTCCACCCACTGGAGTGAAGGTTCTGAGCCCCACGTAAGGCTTCCCAACCTGGGGGTCTGGCAATGGGAGAAAGAATTCCCAGAGAATCAGATTTTGAAGACTAGCGGGATTTGACTGCAGGACTTTGACAGGACTGGGGGAAACAGAGACTCCACTCTTGGAGGGCACACACAAAGTAGTGTGGCATCAGGACCCAGGGAGAAGGAGCAGTGACCCCACAGGAGACTGAACCAGACCTACCTGCTAATGTTGGAGGGTCTCCTGATGCAGAGGCGGGGGGTGGAGGTGGCTCAATGTGGGGACAAGGACACTGGCAGCAGAAGTTCTGGGAAATACTCCTTGGCGTGAGCCCTCACAGAGTCTATCATTAGCCCCACCAAAGAGCCCAGGTAGGCTCCAGTGTTGGGTTGCCTCAGGCCAAACAACCAACAAGGAGGGAACCCAGCCCCACCCATCAACAGTCAAGTGGATTAAAGTTTTACTGAGCTCTGCCCACCAGACAACACCCAGCTCTACCCACCACCAGCCCCTCCCATCAGGAAGCTTGCACAAGCCTCTTAGCTAGCCTCATCCATCAGAGGGCAGACAGCAGAAGCAAGAAGAACTACAATCCTGCAGCCTGTGGAACAAAAACCACATTCACAGAAAGACAGACAAAATGAAAAGGGAGAGAGCTATGTACCAGATAACGGAACAAGATAAAACTCCAGAAAAACAATTAAATGAAGTGGAGATAGGCAACCTTCCAGAAAAAGAATTCAGAATAATGATAGTGAAGGTGATCCAGGACCTTGGAAAAAGAATGAAAGCAAAGATCGAGAAGATGCAAGAAATGTTTAACAAAGACCTAGAAGAATTAAGGAACAAACACCTAGAAGAATTAAAGAACAAACAAACAGAGATGAACAATACAATAACTGAAATGAAAAATACACTGGAAGGAATCAATAGAATAACTGAGGCAGAAGAAAGGATAAGTGACGTGAAAGACAGAATGGTGAAATTCACTGCCGCAGAACAGAATAAAGAAAAAAGAGTGAAAAGAAGTGAACACAGCCGAAGAGACCTCTGGGAAAACATTAAACACACCAACATTTGCATTATAGGGGTCCCAAAAGAAGAGAGAGAGAAAGGACCCGAGAAAATATTTGAAGAGATTATCACTGAAAATTCCCTAACATGGGAAAGGAAATAGCCACCCAAGTCCAGGAAGCACAGAGAGTCCCAGGCAGGATAAACCCAAGGAGAAACATGCCGAGACGTGTAGTAATCAAACTGACAAAAATTAAAGACAAAGAAAAATTATTAAAAGCAACAAGGAGAAAATGACAAATAACATACAAGGGAACTCCCATAAGGTTAACAGCTGATTTCTCAGCAGAAACTCTGCAAACCAGAAGGGAGTGGCACCATATATTTAAAGTCATGAAAGGGAAGAACCTACAACCAAGATTACTCTACCCGGCAAGGATCTCATTCAGATTTGACAGAGAAATCAAAAGCTTTACAGACAAGCAAAAGCTAAGAGAATTCAGCACCACCAAACCAGCTGTATAACAAATGCTAAAGGAACTTCTCTAAGTGGAAAACACAAGAGAAGAAAAGGATCTACAAAAACAAATTCAAAACAATTAAGAAAATGGTAATAGGAACATACATATCGATAATTACCTTAAATGTGAATGGATTAAATGCTCCAACAAAAAGACACATGCTCACTGAATGGATACAAAAACAAGACCCATATATATGCTGTCTACAAGAGACCCACTTCAGACCTAGGGACACATACAGACTGAAAGTGAGGGGATGGAAAAAGATACTCCATGCAAATGGAAATCAAAAGAAAGCTGAAGTAGCAATACTCATAGCAGGTAAAATAGATTTAAAATAAAGAATGTTACAAGAGACAAGGAAGGACGCTACATAATGATCAAGGGATCAATCCAAGAAGAAGATATAACAATTATAAATATATATGCACCCAACATAGGAGCACCTCAATATATAAGGCAAATGCTAACAGCTATAACAGAGGAAATCGACAGTAACACAATAATAGTGGGGGACTTTAACACCTCACTTACGCCAATGGGCAGATCATTGAGACAGAAAATTAATAAGCAAACAAAAGCTTTAAATGACACAGTAGACAAGATAGATTTAATTGATATTTATAGGACATTCCATCCAAAAACAGCTCATTACACTTTCTTCTCTAGTGCACACAGAACATTCTCCAGGATAGATCACATCTTGGGTCACAAATCAAGCCTCGGTGAATTTAAGGAAATTGAAATCATATCAAGCATCTTTTCTGCCCACAATGCTGTGAGATCAAAAATAAATTACAGGGGAAAAAATGTAACAAACACAAACACATGGAGGCTAAACACTATGTTACTAAACAACCAAGCGATCACTGAAGAAATCAAAGAGGAAATAAAAAAATACCTAGAGACAAATGACAATGAAAACACGACGATCCAAAACCTATGGGATGCAGCAAAAGCAGTTCTAAGAGGGAAGTTTATAGCAATACAAGCCTACCTCAAGAAACAAGAAAAATCTCAAATAAACAATCTAACCTTACGCCTAAAGGAACTAGAGAAAAAAGAACAAACAAAACCCAAAGTTAGTAGAAGGAAAGAAATCATAAAGATCAGAGCAGAAATAAATGAAAGAGAAACAAACAAAAAAAAAACAATAGCAAAGGTCAATCAAACTAAAAGCTGGTTCTTTGAGAAGATAAACAAAATTGATAAGCCATTAGCCAGACTCATCAAGAAAAAGAGGGAGAGAACTCAAATCAGTAAAATTAGAAATGAAAAAGGAGAAGCTGCAACAGACACCACAGAAATACAAGGCATCCTAAGAGACTACTACAAGCAACTCTATGCCAATAAAATGGACAACCTGGAAGAAATGGACAAATTCTTAGAAAGTTATAACCTTCCAAGACTGAAACAGGAAGAAATAGAAAATATGAACAGACCAATCATAAGTAATGAAATTGAAACTGTGATTAAAAGTCTTCCAACAAACAAAAGTGCAGGACCGGATGGCTTCACAGGTGAATTCTATCAAACATTTAGAGTAGAGCTAACATGCATCCTTCTCAAACTCTTCCAAAAAATTGCAGAGGAAAGAAAACTCCCAAACTCATTCCATGCGGCCACCATCACCGTGATACCAAAACCAAACAAAGATACTATAAAAAAAAGTAAATTACCGACCAATATGACTGATGAATATAGATGCAAAAACTCCTAACCAAATACTAGCAAACAGAATCCAACAACACATTAAAAGGATCATACACCATGATCCAGTGGGATTTATCCCAGGGATGCAAGGGTTCTTCAATATATGCAAATCAATCAATGTGACACACCATATTAATAAATTGAAGAATAAAAACGATATGATCATCTCAATAGATGCAGAAAAAGCTTTTGACAAAATTCAACACCCATTTATGATAAAAACTCTCCAGAAAGTGGGCATAGTGGGAACCTACCTCAACATAGTAAAGGCCATATATGAGAAACCCACAGCAAACATCATTCTCAATGGTGAAAAACTGAAAGCATTTCCTCTAAGATCAGGGACAAGACAAGATGTCCACTCTCACCACTATTATTCAACATAGTTTTGGAAGTCCTAGCCACGGCAATCAGAGAAGAAAAAGTAATAAAAGGAATACAAATTGGAAAAGAAGAAGTAACACTATCACTGTTGCAGATGACATGGTACTATACATAGAGAATCCTAAAGACGCCACCAGAAAACTACTAGAGCTAATCAATTTTTTAAAGTTGCAGGATACAAAATTAATGCACAGAAATCTCTTGCATTCCTATACACTAACAACAAAAGGTCAGAAAGAGAAATTAAGGAAACAATCCCATTCACTACTAGAAAACTACTAGAGCTAATCAATGAATTTTTTAAAGTTGCAGGATACAAAATTAATGCACAGAAATCTCTTGCATTCCTATACACTAACAACAAAAGGTCAGAAAGAGAAATTAAGGAAACAATCCCATTCACCATTGCAACAAAAAGAATAAAATACCTAGGAATAAACCTACCTAAGGAGGTAAAAGACCTGTGCTCAGAAAACTATAAGACACTGATGAAAGAAATCAAAGATGACACAAACAGAGAGAGAGATATACCATGTTATTGGATTGGAAGAATCAATATTGTGAAAATGACTATACTACCCAAAGCAATCTACAGATTCAGTGCAATCCCTATCAAATTACCAATGGCATTTTTACAGAACTAGAACAAAAAATCTTAAAATTTGTATGGCGATACAGAGGACCCCGAATAGCCAAAGCAATCTTGAGGGAAAAAAAATGGAGCTGGAGGAATCAAAATCCCTGACTTCAGACTATAGTACAAAGCTACAGTAATCAAGGCAATATGGTACTGGCACAAAAACAGAAATATAGATCAATGGAACAGGATAGAAAACCCAGAGATAAACCCACGCACATATGGTCAAGTAGTCTATGACAAAGGAGGCAAGGATATACAATGGAGAAAAGACAGTCTCTGCAGTAAGTGGTGCTGGGAAAACTGAACAGCTACATGTAAAAGAATGAAATTAGAACACTCCCTAGCACCATACACAAAAATAAACTCAAAATGGATTAAAGACCCTAATGTAAGACCAGAGACTATAAAACTCTTAGAGGAAAACATTGGAAGAACACTCTTTGACATAAATCACAGGAAGATCTTTTTTGACCCACCTCCCAGAGTAACGGAAATAAAAACAAAAATAGACAAGTGGGACCTAATGAAGCTTAAAAAGCTTTTGCACAGCAAAGGAAACTATAAACAAGATGAAAAGACAACCCTCAGAATGGGAGAAAATATTTGCAAATGAATCAATGGACAAAGAATTAATCTCCAAAATCTATAAACAGCTCATGCAACTCAATATTAAAAAAACAAACAACCCAATCAAAAAATGGGCAGATGACCTAAATAGAAATTTCTCCAAAGAAGACATACAGATGGCCAAAAGGCACATGAAAAGCTGCTCAACATCATGAATTATTAGAGAAATACAGTCAAGACTACAGTGAGGGGGCTTCGCTGGTGGCACAGCTGTTAAGAATTTGCCTGCCAATGCAGGGGACACGGGTTCAAGCCCTGGTCCAGGAAGATCCCACATGCTGTGGAGCAGCTAAGCCCATGTGCCACAATTACTGAGCCTGCATGCCTAGGACCTGTGCTCTGCAACAAGAGAAGCCACTGCAATGAGAAGCCCACACACTGCAACAAAGAGTAGCCCCCGCTCACCACAGCCAGAGAAACCCCGTGCACAACAACGAAGACCCAACACAGCCAAAATTTTAAAAATAAAATTAATTAATTAAAAAAAAAAGAAAACTATAGTGAGGTCTCACCTCATACCGGTTAGAATGGGCATCATCAGAAAATCTACAGACAGCAAATGCTGGAGAGGGTGTGGAGAAAAGGGAACCCTCTTGCACTGTTGGTGGGAATGTAAATTGATACAGCCACTATGGAGAACAGTATGGAGGTTCCTTAAAAAACTAAAAATAGAATTACCATATGACCCAGCAATCCCACTACTGGGCATATACCCAGAGAAAACCATAATTCAAAAAGACACATGCACCCCAATGTTCATTGCAGCAATATTTACAATAGCCAGGTCATAGAACCAACCTAAATGCCCATCGACAGATGAATGGATAAAGGAGAAGTGGTATATATATACAATGGAATATTACTCAGCCATAAAAAAGGAACGAAATTGGGTCATTTTTAGAGATGTGGATGGACCTAGAGATTGTCATACAGAGTGAAGTAAGTCAGAAAGAGAAAAACAAATATCGTATATTAACGCATATATGTGGAATCTAGAAAAATGGTATAGAAGAACCAGTTTGCAAGGCAGAAATAGAGACACAGACATAGAGAACAAACGTAGGGACACCAAGGGGGGAAAGCGGTGCGGGGGTGGTAGTGGGATGAACTGGGAGATTGGGATTGACATGTATACACTAATATGTATAAAATAGATAACTAATAAGAACCTGCTGTATTAAAGAAAAAAAAAAGTATAACCCTAGACTAACCATGAGAAGGACATCAGACAAATACTAGTTGAGACTCACTGTACAATATATTTGACCTCTACTCTGCAAACTGTCAAGGTCATCAAATATAAGGAACGTCTGACTAACTACCACAGCCGCGAGAGGCCAAAGAGGCATGACCCCAAAATGTAGTGTGCGGTGCTGGATGGGATCCTGGAACAGGAAAAGGACAGTGGGTAAAAACTGAAAAGATGGGAATCAGGTGTGAACTTACAATAATGTATCCATATTGATTCACTGATTGTAATAAACATACCATAGTAATGTAAAGTGTCTGTAGCAGGGGAAACTGGGTGTGGGTATGTGAGAACTCTGTGTACTGTCGTCACATTTTTTTCTGTAAATCTAGAGTTTTAAAAAAATAAAGTTTATTTAAAAGAAAAAAAAGAAGATCGTTATGTGGTGACATGGGAGGCGCAAGGATGGGGAATTAGCCTCTGGTGCTGCCATTTTCTAAGTGTTATCAACACAGCATTCAAGGTGTGGTGGGTCTTCTACGAAGGCCACACATCAGCTTCACTCCACACTGACATTCATGCCAGTTTACTGAAAGCGACTAAGAAATACACCCAGGCCTAAATGAACATGCTGACCATCTAGGCTGCCAAATGCATCATCCGCGCGACCTCAGGATAGTGCCAATGAGAAGCTTATGTGCTATTAAAAAATTTACAGATCTAAATGTTCCTTGAACCCTTTTTAAAAGGCCAATTAAAGTCCTGGCCAGTTTACCTGCTTCTGTGAAAATCAGAATCAAAATATATAAGTTTGGGACATTGTGCTTGAGGGTCATACTGATGTGGTTTTATACAGACTGAGGTGCTTCGTTGTGTCGATGTATATGAAGCTCCTCCACCATAAGCCTGTCCTGTCAAGGTAGATTCCTTTGGGGCATATCTGGGGGCAGTGAGAGTACGGTGAATATAGAGTACCTTGACCTAGTGACTCTTTTATTCAGAGTAATTCTGTTCTTCTCTGCATGTTATGATTCAACTAACCATAAATTTTAACATGTGAATACCTATATCCTTTGTGGTCATTAAATAACTAAAATTTAATGGCTAAATCCTTTTTGGGAGGAGATATATATATATGGTAATAATACTACGTATTATACTATATGTATATAGCATATATGTACATATAATATACTGTGTATATACTATACATATATATGTGTGTATATATATATATATATATAGAGAGAGAGAGAGAGAGAGAGAGAGAGGGAAAGTGTATATTTGTAGGGGGGCTCTCTAAGAAAAAAATTTATATTTTTAGAGAAATCCCCCACAATTATACTGTATTCCTGCACTGATGCCCCATTCTCTATCCCTATTTCTTTACAGAAAAATGCAGTTTCATGGTATATGTGCAGGGGGTGGGGGAGGACAGTGAATAAATTTACATTTGGCCATATTCAGCGTAGAAAGTCATAATTGAAACATGGCCTGATGGGACATTAAAACTCAGCTGAAGGATGTTGTACATGTTCGTGGTGACTTTGGTGTCATTAACTCACACCAGCCATTTTAAATGGATAATTTATGCTGCCAGATGGTCCTTTTTGGGGATTTTCCATGCAGCCCAATCCCCTTTTTGGCACAGAGGACACCCTTATGTTGTTCCCACACTGATCCGGGCCTGCATAGCTTTTCCCCAGGGGTACAGTTCATTGAGTAGGAGGCTTTTAGTGATTCACGCATGTAAATTACCTTCAGAACGTGTTTGGCAGTTATGTATATCTGAAGGCACCAGCAGCCTCGTGGTTGCCTACATTTGGGATAATTCTCTCAAGCAAGTACTAAAGGATACTTTGTTTATGCCTCAGATGTGACCCAGGAAGCAAGGCCTGTACTTATTCCTCACTCAGAGAGCTTTGCATCTTGTTTACCTGCCCTCAAATGCTTTTTCAGTGCTCCCCGGCCAAAAGAGGGCCGAAGGTTGCCAGAAGAGACAAATTTCCTGGAGCAACAGGAAGGCTTTGGAAAGTAAAACAAACCAGACATGCAGTAAATTACATGGGCTCTTTCAAATGTCTTTTGTAGTATCCTGTTCCCCATTAGTTTATCTCAGCACTTTTAGTGCACAGCTCTTATTATCTGGGAAGAGGGGCATAGGAGATTAAAGATGATGTTAGTTTAAAAACATCAGACAACCTCAAGCTGACTTTTGCTTCTCTTACAATGCTGCATTTGTTCTTTCCACTTAGTTTCGTTTCCCAGTTATCTCAAAACTGGGTTAGATTCGAAGCTTTGAAGCTAATCATGCACTGATGAAATGAGTCCTATGAAATTCTATCAAGCAAAAGTGCACATACCATCAACTCTTGTTTATCTGTACAAATGAAAAATTGCAGAGGAACTGATAATGCAAATAAATAGGAAGGAAACCAACAGGCAGGCGCCTGCACTGGGTCAGACGCTGCACATGGTGCTTTCATATACATGGTAATGATTATAGTTATAAATTGTTTAAGTACCTCCTGTGTACCAGGTTTTTTTGGGTTTTTTTTAATTGCCCTAAATCATGCAAGTAGAATGAGCTTGCCTCTGTAGAGATGAAACTGAGAATTATAAAAAATTAGGTGACTTGCCCAGCGCCACAGAGATAGTAAACCTGTGGATCCTGAATCCAAATTTCAACCTAAATCTGATTTCGGAGTATAAGTTTTATCTTCTGTACCCAGAAGACAAAATAACCTCTTTTACCCTAAACATTTATGCTTGTATTTTAAGGTCTCATGTCCTGAGCTTGTATTTAAATATAAAGCATTACAATAAAAAATTTTAAAAATTACTCATCAGAAAGACCTGAAAAATCCCCCACTTTCCTTATCCCAAACCCTTGTCATGCACCCAGGCCAGAGAAGGAATGTGGGTTTATTAAATACGCATAGGATATAATATATGAGCAAACGGTATTAACTGTTAACAAAGTGAAATATCTACCATTCTTTGCTCATAAAATCAAACAATCCTCAGCATTCAGATCTTTGTTCAAATAATACCTTATGAGAGAGGCTTCTAGTGATCTGAAATAGCTGCTGTTTCTCTTGCATCATCCTATAATTCATAACCCTGCTTGCTTTCCTTTCTTCATACCACTATCTCCTGTTATCATATGTTCTCCCTCTAGAATATACACTCTGAGCAGTGGGGCTGAGTCTGTCTTTTCCACTGCTGTACCCCCAGCATCCGTGACAGTCTGCCACATAATAGGTACTCAATAAATGTTGATTGAGTGAATGAATGAAGCCCATAAAGCAGGGAATTTGGGTGCTTTCCATAAATCTGAAAGCAGATTTGGCCACCCGTAATTCTCTCAGAATTGATGTTTACTATATTCTCAATCTGTAGGCTGTTATTCAGTCAAATCCAATTATTAGCAAGTAGTAAGCAAAACAATTGCTAAGGCTCAACCATGGGCCCTGTTGACAAGTGGTAGTGTTAACAAATTTTATTACAAGTATCCCTCACCTTAAAGGGTATTCCTTTAAGTGAATCAAACCTTTTTTTAAAAGATAATACTTTATTGTCTTCTAAGATAATACTTTTTAAAAAAAAAGATAATTCGTTATCACAAGCTCTATATCAAGAATCCCAATAGTGAATCTTTATAGAATGTTTTATGTAACCTTCTTGATTTATGTCTGAAAATTTTAAGATTTCCACGTGAAATTTTCTTTTATACAAGCGTAAGTAACACCCATATGAGACACTATGAGATCTGTATCACGTGAGGTCTAATCTTGCTATTCAAAGTGTGGTCTGAGGCCCAGCAACATAGCATCACCTGGGAGCTTATTAGAAATACAGAATCTCAGGCTCTAGCCAGGCCCACAGAATTTTAGCAAGATCTCTGGGTGATACTTATAAATGTTAGGGATTGAAAAGCCCCGATCTAAGCTCCTCCTCTGATTGTTCCTTTATGTAGACTCTCACCACTCAATCATTGCCTTGTCTAGCGGCAACTTGAACTTTCAGTGTTGTGCTCCCCCAAGCTTTCTCCCTACTTTAAGTAGGAATGCCTTTAACACTCTTCTAGATAGATAGAAATCTAGCCTATTTTCAGACAGATCAGAGAAGATGGTACCCTCACACAGTGATTCATACCTCGGTACAAGAAAGAAACTTCTCTCTTCTGCCTCTCTCATCTTCCTCCAGTTGAAGTGCATGGAGAAGAAGAGCTGGTCATCTAATCAGTATAGTTCAAGTCGAGCCAAGTCACTGAATCTTTATTAAGTGCTGACTGTGTACAGTACAGAGTAGTTACAAGATGACCCCGTCAAGTCCCTGTCTTCAAGGGCAAACCAAATTTCCTCCATTGTCAGTCACCATCTGTAAGATGGGCACTGTTGTTTCTGCCCCATCTCTGTCGCAAAGTTACAACAATCAAATGATGAACTTGAACTTCTGTTCCAAATGCCAAAGTCCTTTGTTAAAATTAATGTTCTTTAATCATGTGAAGTATCATTAGAATTATTGAGAGAGACAAACCCTACCCAGCTCATGGTGGTTGGATTAAATGCTACTGGAGTAAAAGGAGAGAGCTGACTTTAGAATTAGGGACACTGTCCTCAAAAGGAGGCAACGAAACTGGGTTTCCATTGGAACCCAAATGAGAAACGCTCACACACTTGAAAGTGAGACGTGATGTCTCTTAGCCTTTCAATCATTGGTATATATATAAATTTAAGTGTTCTTCATATACCTTTCTTTCTAAGATACATATATCTTGCAAGCCAGCTTTGTGGCTGTCCTGTGAAACTTCTCAGGTTGTCTGTGTCCCCAGAATTGACTCATCCGAGGGTTCAGTGGGCTTCATGGATTACTGAGTTGCACCCCTTTCTGCATTTGAGACATACATACCAGTCAATTTCAGCACAGTTAAAGATATTTTTTATTGTGAAAAAACATGAAGTTATAGGACTTTTTCAGTGAAATTTAGTTCTGTGTTTGAAAACAGGAGCCTCTTACTCCTTAATTTTTCTCCTGTAGGAAAATATTCAGAACTCTAGCATGCCTTCAATTATTTTGTGATTGTAAAACCTTATTAACAGACACCAATTACTTTAGCCAAGATGCTGGAAGTTCTAAATAGTTCAGTGAAAAGTTTTAAAGTCAAATTTGGTAAGTAATAAGTTTAGCTGTAGTCCTTTTCTTAAAAACTTTCAGAGATAAACTTCTTTCAGAGATAGATTTCTTCCCAAAGGCTTAGCAGCCCTCATTTTTGAAGGTTAAAATTAAGCACTGTGATAGCATACTGTCTATTCTTATCACAATTATTAAGTCAGGAAATACATTTTTAAAGGCATTTGTAGCAGAATATTTGGTAAACATCTCGTCAACCAGCAGCCCAGGACATTTAGAATGAAAGTTCAGTGTCACAACTGCTAGGAGCACAATTGGATTTTGCAGACTTATGTTGGTTCATTGTAATTTTCAATACTCCATAATAAGTTCACTTGGATTCCCAACCCTGCTAGTCCTAATTTGACTGTCAACAGTCATTCATCGGTTGTAGGAGTGGGGGAAGTTTGCCAACTTAAACTTGTAGCTGAGAAGCATAGGCAGAGCCCCATTATCGATGCCAAGAAAAAGGCAGCAGACTAGTAACTGTAGTACATTGATCATGGACACTCAGCTGTACTGGCATGTATTAGGGGAAATGATTAAATCTCCCACAATCTCCTGCTGTAATAGGAAGAGTCACTGTTACAGAACACTGCCATAGGATCAATGCCTTGGCTTTTCTTCTACATTTATAGAGCAGTGGGAAATCATCATTATGTGACAACGTGGTCTCCCATTATCTCTTTAGTATTGGCACTTGCTCTTAGAGGCTGGTGCACTGGGAGCACCACTACGGTAACAAGGGTTCCTGCTCTTCAGTGACCCTCTTTTAGCAGAGAAATTTCATCCAAATAAGGTATTATGAAAGGAAAGCTATATTACAAAATGAGCATTCCTTAACTACCCTTCAAAAATGTCCGAATTTTCTTTATCAAGGCTATTTTTTAAAGCCAAAAAAGGGGCGCTAAAACAACCTATTCTAATTGGAGTCTAAAACGTTACCTATTAGAAAAAAAGAAATACTCTTCTCACATACGTGCACATACACTATATATGTGTGGGTGTGTGTTTGTCAAATACGCAGATATGGTAGAACATGGTCCAAAAAATGACCATTGTATACCTGAAGCCTGTTATAGTACCTGGCACATGGTAACCATTCAACCAAGATTTGTTGGATAACTAAATAAAGAATAAGATGGGTGAAGAGTGGCCCCCGCTTGCCGCAACTAGAGAAAGCCCTCGCACAGAAACGAAGACCCAACACAGCCAAAAATAAATAAATAATTTTTTAAAAATCCTTTAAAAAAAAAAAAGAATAAGATGGAGACCGCACATGTCTTATCTTGTCCTTTGAGGAGGGCAAAGTGCTCAGGAAGCAGAGCGCTGCGTACATCTGTTGAGTGAATGAGTACAGCTCGACTTGCATCAGAGAACTCAGATGCACGATTTCGTGAATACAGAAGCTCCCAGGAAAACAGATGCAGTATTTCAGCTGGTCTTATCTGAGTAAATAAATTACCCAAGTCGCCAAATTTTTTATTTCATGTTTGAAAATGAAGCTGTGTAAGTATGCTAGAAAGAAGGAAGGAAAAGTGTGTCTTATACCTTAGGTCTACACGGGAAATCTTCCTCCCTCCCCTGTTCCTATCACTGTCTTCAGTACAGCCCCTGAGTCTTAGGTAGCAAAGAGCTGGCTCATCGAGTGGCCTTATTTAGCACATTGTAAGGAGGAGCTTTAAAGTAATTTTCAGGGGCTTCCCTGGTGGTGCAGTGGTTAAGAATCCGCCTGCCAATGCAGGGGACACGGGTTCGATCCCTGGCCCAGGAAGATCCCACATGCCGCGGAGCAACTAAGCCCGTGCGCCACAACTACTGAGCCTGTGCTCTAGAGCCTGTGTGCCACAACTACTGAGCCCACATGCAACGACTACTGAAGCCCCCACGCCTGGAGCCCATGCTTCGCAACAAGAGAAGTCACCACAATGAGAAGCACGCGCACCTCAATGAAGAGTAGCCGCTGCTTGCTGCAACTAGAGGAAGCCCGCGCACAGCAACGAAGACACAATGCAGCCAAAAAAAAAAAAAAAAAAAAAAGCAAATTTCATTCCAGCCACAACAATCTTCATAGGCTTGCTGGGGATGGAGAAAGTAAGAGAAAAGTAGCATGTATTATAAAGAGGAGAAAAGTACAATTAAGATTCAAAAGCCTCCAATTCTTGTCTTCTGTCATGAACAAGCCTGGAATTTTTAGCAAACGACTTCTCTGAATTTTCATTTCCTCATATGTCAACATTGGGCTCTGTAAAACACCTTGGCCTTCCTAACTCATAGCTTTGAAAAGATCAGATGAGATTATAATAAAAAAAAAGGAACTACCATTTATTAAGCACCAGCTGTGTGAAAGGTATTGTGCATGACACCGGACATAGGAGTATTTTTAATAAATGTAAAGTATACTTATAAACATAAAGCTTTATACAGATATTAGCTATCCCTTTTTCAAAATGCTGAAGTGCTATGTGAGTTTAAGATAACTATGAAATTAAATTGAAACCCTAGTATACATGTCCGCGTCTGTTGTATATAAAGCACTGTGCAAGATGGTAGAGGGCATATAAAAATAGATAAGACAAGCCTTCTAGCCCAGTGAAGAAGGACAGGTAACTGGTTAAACCAATACCCAGTTCTGCAAGGTATCGAGCACGCTAAGTGTCACATAGGTTAGGAGTTGATTCGCTGGCTTAGACCACCATCCTCTGCTGTAACTGAAAAAGCAAATGCATCAGCCATTCCATTATTAAAGGAGCATCAGTGAACGCTGGTCCCTGTTTCCTCCCTTTCATACTGTCAGAGTCTTATCTTTCTTTATCTCTGAGAAGCAGGTAGAATGCTGATGTGCTAGGAAACACTCTGGAAGCGCACCAGGCAATGCCATCCTACTCCAGCAAAAGATACAGCTTTCTGCACCCATGGACTCAACCCCTTCCTAAAGCAGTGTTCTGACTTGTAGATAGTGAAAATGGGCAGAATCTAAGCAAATATTTACTCAGAGGAAACAAAATTATTCTGAATTGAGATTAAATTCACCAAAGGGAAAAGTAACCAGAAAGTATAGTTGGAAGAGGAGAAACAAAAGATATAGATAGATAAATAGATAGATAGATAGATAGATAGACAGATAGACAGATAATCAGACTTACCTAAGAATGTCCTGTGTTGATTCTCCTTTGTCTAACAGATTTTATTTATCTAATAAATACTAATAAATATTTGTAGAACTCAAACAGAAGGTAGTTTTAACCTCTGATATAAAGAGAAAAAATACTTCTTAAAGAAGTGTTCCTACTTCCTCTGGTCTATTCTATGAACACAATGTAGATATTTCATAGACATGAGTAATGCCACAAGCTGATTAACAATAAAAGATAAATTTATTTGTATTTTGTCATTGGAATGCTGCTGAAAATTTAAATATATGTGTTATATTAGAAAGGGCTAATGTTTATTGAGCACTTACCATGGGCCATACATTGTTCTAAGCTATCTGTATATATTTTTATATATGTAGCTATATATTTACATGTATATATGTGACAACTATGTGCATATATGTATAGATATAATGTGCATATGTACATATATGTTCAATTTGTAAAAGTGATACAGATCACTAATAATACTATTTGCAGACTTACTTCCCTCTCTCGGTCCTACATACTGATGATTCTATTTAAATGTTAAATAATCAAGTATGACACTGTCCGTTTATATGGGAATAGAGTTCTATTTTGGCCACCAGTGTTTTTAATAAAATCGGTTTTTCATACTCTAGAATTAAGGGGCTTTCTATGGGGATGGGGGAGAAAAGGAGGAAAGAAGTGTTCAGGTGCACTCAGGTCTCAGGAGGGAATAGCTTTTCCACCCGTGCTGTGCAGCAGTTTCTGACGTGGCTGTGCACACCCCAGTCGCCTTCCTGCTCGGCGGAGGATTACAATAATGCCTATTTATCCCACTCTATCCATCCAAGGATTTCAAATACATCATAAACTCATCAATTAATCAAAGACATGGCACCCATATTGAGACGATGGGTGAATTACATCCTAGAAGATTACGAGAAACACTCACATCAACGTAGTAAATCAGGGACTGTTTCCTGATGGATTCCTGAACAACCCACCAAATACTAAAATGGAGAGGGTTCTTTCCTGCACTGAATCGCAAAGTATGTCTCTCAAATAGGAGAAAACTTCAGGAATAAAAAAGTCACTTTATTTCTAAGTGATGAAATATTAAACCCTGGTAAAATAACTGAACCCATTTAAATACAATTATGCAGCTTGCCTCTTCAGAGTCAAGCATTACTGATCTCCCTTTTGTAACAATTAAAAATCCCCCTCTGAAGCTTTTGATTTTTAAATATTGGGTTACTTTGGCTCCTCGTTCTCTGGTCTGTTTGGAGTGAGGGACTCTGTGCTGTGGTCCAGGGTCTCCAGCCACTGTGGAGAAGGGCTTCACAGACAGCGGTGAATGTTCACTCAGATGCGGCTCCAGCTCTTCCGGATTTTAATGTGGTCCAAACATCTTACTGTCCTTCATTTTGAAGAAACATGCCAACCTCTAGGGATTTTCCACTTTGTATCTAATGAGACGTAAAGTTTTCATTTGCATCCTTGCACTCAAGTCATTAGGAATTCAAGGAATGGCAACCCAATATCCATTTCTAATCTGAAGTGTCCTCTGCGGTACCAGATTATTCTGCAGCGTTAGCTATCCCAACCCAGAAATCACTTCACTGTGATTAGCTTCTAAGATGAATGAATTCTAGGATGTCATGACTGCTTATGACTTAATGCCAGTTAGAATTTGCCATCTGCCTTTCAGCCATTTCGTGAACCTGAGTGAAGAGATGGTTTTCAAAATGGCTGTGCAGCACCTCATGTTTTAGCTCTCTTTAGGGACTTGCATAAGCAGCGCTTCGTGTTCTGATGTCAAAATACACGTGCGAGGATTAAAAGTAGTATGGGATGCATAAGAATACTTTTCAGGGCCAGCTATTCTTTGATATTTATCACTTCATAGCAATGACACCTGCTTCTAATTTTAAGAGTTCTTTTTGCCAGTGGGTGATTTCTTTTTTTCTTCAGAAAAGAAATCGTATCCTCAGAAGACTTAACTGGTAACTTTTCTCCTTTTGATGTGCTTGATATTTTTATGAGTTTGTCCATTGGCACTGAAGCCTTTACATGCCTTTAGTTTAAAAAAAAATCTTCATAACATGTAATTATTATATTGGGTCACATAAATTTCTATCCTAGCCACACATTTAGAGACTTTTGCAGAGATATATTTGTTATAAATGTCATTATCTGCCCCTTGGACTAATTGATAGTTAGTTGTCTTAAGTTGACCAAAGCCGGAGAAATAAACTCTCCCTTGTGGGAGAGGTTCAGCAACTTACATTCAACATGGATATTTCGTTGTTTTTCACATTCAACTGGTGACAGTTGTCATTTCAGGGTTGGTAAGTAGAACGAAAAAAAAGGAGAGGAACCTAGTTTTGTCTGTTTATATACATATGAAGATAGTCCTTTGGCTTGGGTGTAGCCGGCCTACTTAAAGAGTCCAATGTGGTTTGCTTTTTTGTTTTTATAGTGCATAAAGACCTTTTCCTGATAAACACTCTCTAGAGTTAATTATCCTAGTAGGAAAAGATGCAAAAGATGGTATGTTGCTAGCATCCCATTCTGACTGGCCCGTAGGGAGTTGTCTGTATAAAATTGGATGCTTGTGTTGGGTTCCAAAAAAAGGTGTGAATATGAAGGAGAAGTGCTAAATCATGACTCCAGAGAAAATGTCGGCCATGAGCAGTTTTTAGTTTAAGTGAAAACCAAACTTTAGGATTTGGACAAATAAGACAAGGAGAAAAAAGGGTGAATCATTAACTCCAATATAAAAGTGTTATGGCGATCAAGTTTCAGCAAACGTGCATAAGACACTCAACAAAGGCTGTGACTGAATGGAACTACCTCATCTACTTAATTGATATGAAAAGCTTTGCCAAGCATTTATCCTTCACGTCAGATAAGTAATTTTTAGTAAAATATTTCCAAGATATGAAGACAGTTAAGAAAACAGCACAGTTTTTAATAATTCCACTCCTAAGTAAACGGATCTATCATTACATTGTCACAAAGAATGACAGTGAGCAGAAACGTCCTGCTAATCCTTCTCTGATAAGTGTTCAGCGTAATTAGACAGACACCGTCTCTTCTGTTGAATGTAGCATTAATCAGAAGTGCAACTTTACAAAGAATACTCTTTTCTGATATGTCATTTTGCTTCCAAAACTGACTCACGTAGTTGTGCACAGCTATTTCCTTTTGATTTTACGTTTTTGTTTGTTTTAGTAGTGTTTAATAATAGTGTGGGCCTTTTGCATCCACAAAGCTCCATTTGAGGTTAGCGGTTCATTTTGTTTTGCCAACTGTCAGAATAACAAACCTACTTGAAGTATTCTGAAGCTTTGAAATGACCTGTTGGCTCATCTCACTGAAATGAAGGCGTGACTCTTTTAGAGAGAGGTTTTCTTATAAGGAAGAAGCCAGACGTTTTCTGCATTAAACAAGAGCTCGAGAGAGAACGTGTCTCAGTGAAAAATTTAATGTTAAAATGATGAAATGTGTTGCCCCCTTTCAGCATCCACAGGCATTGCCTTTTTAAAAAATCCATTTCCTTTTGCTCTGTGGGCTTCTAGCCTGAACTATGAACTACCGCATAGTTATAAAGTGGTATCCGCTCCGTTCGTTGCACGGCTCTACCTCCCCACTTTCTCAACGACTCAAAGGCCTTTGAAGGCAAAGAATAGGGTTATTGAAGGATGGCAGGCAGATTTCACTAAGTAATAGGTGGAGGTCAAAGTAGTTTATTTGTGGGGATGAACAGAGTGCAGAGGTGAAAAATCACATACTTTGTCGTAATAAGGTTTAGCAACAAAATGCTGACTGCACTAAGCTGAGATTCTAGCTGACAGAACCTTTTCTAGTGTTCATTACTTGATTTCACAGTTCAAGCAATTTGAAGAGACCTAAAATTATATTGCTTTTTTCCCCTATGAAATGTTCCCATCAGTTTCAAATTTTACTTTAAATAAGGTGATGGGTGCTCTCCTTGTATCCAAGGAACGTTAGGACTTAATAGATTCCCATTGCAGGCATATCCCAAGCATGGAACATCGCAGACTATGCATCTCTTACAAATTAAATTCTACCAGTAGGAACCTTAGACTCCAAGATTTCAATCATGTTTTAACAGAGTGAACATATTTTAATAAACACTTAACTTCACATCATCTAAATGAATATTGTAGGTGAAGAAAAATATCTAGAAGGATATTTACCAAGCTTGAGCGCTGGGTTACCCCCAGGTTGTTGACGATAAAGAGGAAAGAGCTTTTGTTTTTTTCCCCTTTATACAATTCTGTATTTGTATAGTGCATATATTTTGCTTTTGCAACTTAAAAGAGGGTTAAACATGCTGAAAAAATATATAAAAGTAAGATTTATCTACTGTTCTACAGCAGGACCAAAAAGGTAAAAAAGTTATTTGGTGGCATATAGACCAAAGCTGTTGAATAGAACTTTCTGCAATGATGCAAATGTTCTAAATATGCACTGTCCAATACTGTAACAACTAGCCAAATATGCCCATTGAGCACTTGAAATGTGGCTATGCTGAGCAACTGAATATTTACATTCATTTAATTTTAATTAATTTAAATTTAAGTAACCACATGTGGCTAGTAGCTACCATATCGGACAGGGCAGATATAAACCAAACATATGTATGATTGAGTTTTTTTACTTTTCATCTGGGTATCTAGGCAGAATGAATAAAACATTATGTTATATTGTACTATATTTATTTTTCATGTAAAGAAAATAGTTTGGTTTTCTCAGTGATTTCTTCTTCATTCTCAGTCCTCTGTGAATGTGTGTGATTGCTATGTTGAGCCAAAATCAATCCTTCCCTGAACACATGGAAGGATGAGATAGTTAAGGGGAAGATGGGATGGGTAGGGAATCTCCAACTCGTAAGTATATGGAGCATGAAATGCAATTTTAAAATTTTAGCCCTGACACTGGGGTGTCTGTATTTACCCTGAAAGGAGAGGGAATCTCCTAAAAAGTCATGAGACTTTATTGTTGGCCCAGGAGCTAGATTTTTTTTTTTAACATCTTTATTGGAGTCTAATTGCTTTACAGTGGTGTGTTAGTTTCTGCTGTATGACAAAGTGAATGAGCTATACATATACATATGTCCCCATATCTCCTCCCTCTTGCACCTCCCTCCCACCCTCCCTATCCCACCCCTCTAGGTGGGCACAAAGCACCGAGCTGATCTCCCTGTGCTATGTGGCTGCTTCCCACTAGCTATCTGTTCTACATTTGGTAGTGTATGTATGTCCATGCCACTCTTTCACTTCATCCCAGCTTAACCTTCCCCCTCCCTGTGTCCTCAAGTCTATTCTCTACATCTGAGTCTTTATTCCTGTCCTGCCCCTAGGTTCTTCAGAACCATTTTTTTTTTTTTTTTTTTTTTAGATTCCATATATATCGTTAGCATACGGTATTTGTTTTTCCCTTTCTGACTTACTTCACTCTGTATGACAGTCTCTAGGTCTATCCACCTCACTACAAATAACTCAATTTTGTTTCTTTTTATGGCTGAGTAATATTCCATTGTATATGTGTGCCACATCTTCTTTATCCATTCCTCTGCTGATGGACACTTAGGTTGTTTCCATGTCCTGGCTATTGTAAATAGAGCTGCAGTGAACATTGTGGTACATGACTCTTTTTGAATTATGGTTTTCTCAGGGCATATGCCCAGTAGTGGGATTGCTGGGTCGTATGGTAGTTCTGTTTATAGGAACTAGATTTTTTGTATGACGTTTTCCTTGTGTCTATTCTTTTTACTCTCTCTGGTTGTAAATTTTCATGTACAAGTGAACATTTGGAATACATTAGAGAACTCATCGTTTCTTTTCTCTTGAATAATCCATATAATTTTTACTCCATTCTCCCATTTTTTAAAAATTGAAGAAATCACTTGTGTCCAAGCCTTTTAAATTACCTGAACTTCTTTATGATGTGGTAATTCTTTGGGGGGGTCCTTTTAGCTCATTTTAAATAGTTGCATATAGAGCAAGAAGGATAAACCTCAGAAGCTATATTAACTTTCATTTTATTCTCTCCATCATAAAAATGATTTTAAAACGTTTTTATTCACTGAAAAGGGTTAAAAGTCAAAATCATCTGAATGTTTTACCTTTTTTATTGTTGAGTGTGTTAATCATAATAAATTACATTAGTATGAACCCTAATGGATTTTATCATTAGGACACAAATCTAAGATGAATACAGTATCTTGAAGTACTTCCTCCTGTCACACAGCGTGTGTTGATACCCACAGGAACAGAAGGGTTCTTTAACTGTGGGATTAATCTATCCAAGCACAGCCTTTATTTAGCATCATGGTTGGAGATGATCTCATCATAAGGTATAGCTGAAATGGTCCTAGGACGGTCCAGTTCTTGCCTGGGGGGCAGCTGCTAGAGAGTGGGGCAGTGCTCTGCGTCTGGAAACCATGAGTCTGAGCGTAAATTTGCTGGTGGTAGGTGACTTGCAAAATACGGTACTGGTCCTCACCTTTCATCCTGTGCTTGAGAAATGGCACTGCAGTTTATGCCGGCACAATTAGTCTGACAGACCTGACTAGCGTATCCATTCCCCACACTTAGACCTGGAGGTACAGAGGAATCTGAAGGCCCAGATGTACAGAGAACAGTACGACAGCAGTCAGCATGTCATTTAGGCTGAGAAAAATGTTTACATACCCTTAATAAGCTCTATTTTAAACCAGCTTGTTTATACCAGTAAGATAGATAGACAATGGGAACTTTTTTCAGAAGTAGGCATCTGGGTGGAGTAGTACACTGAAAGGAGGAAGAGTTTTGGCTGGCTGGGTTCAAATCCTGGCTCCTCCACGTACTAATCTTGTGACCTCTCACCTTCTCCGGGACTTTGCTCCCTCAATTATCCTCCCACCAAAGCATGGCCTTCTGCCCATCTGCTAGACATGCCCATCAGAAGGCCAGCATGCCTTATTGTCTCCCATCTTCAGAAAGCTCTGCTTTGCTTCCCTCCAGCTCCCTAAAGCTACTACCCTAATTTTCTGCTCCCCTCTACAGACTAATTTTATGAGAGAGTTGACTACAGCCATTGTCCCTGCTTCTTCCCTTCCCGTTGATTTTTGCAAGCCATTCTAACCCATCTTCCATGTGCCTCACTCTCTCACTCTCCTGGTGCTCGTTTATTCTCATTATACTTGACCTCTCAACAGCCTTCACCGCAATCCATCACAGCCGTTTCCTTGAAATACTTCCCTTAGTTTCTGTACAACTGCACTTTCCTCTGAGTAAAATGCCTCAACTTAGTTGCCTACTTTGACACTGATGTTAGTAACTCAGAGGCCTCCCTTAATGTCAAGACTTACTGAATTCTTAATAATTGTGTGTTAGACTTTACCTCTGGTTACATGAGGTATTTCTGCATTATCATATAGACTAGGCTTGAAAGATGTCAATGATTCTTAAAAGAAAAATTGTGATCCTTTCTGCTGTCATTCACAGGAGGCTGTAGAGAAAGCCACTCGTTGAATAGGCAAGAGACCTATTGTACATATTAAATGTATTTACTCTTCTACAATTTAACATCTTTGGGTCGTTATCTATTAGAAGACTTCTTCTAAGTCTGTGTGATATTTTTCTTTTGGAGGTTCTGTGTTAGAATTACTGGTAATACATTGAGTATATTTAATAAAATACTGATTCCTACTAAGGCCAAGAAAAACCTTTGGTATGTAAGACAAGGTGATTCTTAGTACTGTACTTCAGAGTAGTTTTTATTTTTCGCATATTTGTTTGCAGCTGATACAAACTTTCTTTGATTTTTTTCTTTGGATAACCATGTTAGAAACTTCAACTATGAATATATTTTGTTGACTTAAATAGGACACTTTTTATAGTATACAAGGGAAACTACATGAGGGAGTGTGATATCTTCCAAGCTTTAGAACCAGAGAGACCTGGGTTGGAATTATCACTTAATGGCTGTATGATCTTTTTTTTTTTTATTTTTATTTTATATTGGAGTATAGTTGATTAACAATGATGTGCTAGTTACAGGTGTACAGCAAAGAATGGTTGTATGATCTTGAGCAAGTTGCTTGACATCCTTGATATCTACTTTCTGTGACATTAAGTTATAGGTAGGTAGGAGAGTAATACCTACCATTCTGAGATGAAAATGTAAGGATTTGTAAGTACATGGTACATAGTAGGAACTCCATCACTTGCGGCTTTTATTATTCTCAGTCTGTTTTTTGGAAATGATCAGTAAGTAGGAATTTGATAACCATCTCTTTAGCTGCATCCTGGCTCTCTTGAGGCTCCTAGGTGGATGAAGGCTTCCAATAACCTTTAGGTTTAGTGTAATAGTTGTTCTGGTAAAGCGGTAAAGATAGGTCATTGGGAATTCGATCATGACAGCAAACAGAAGAATGTCTGAAGTCAAACATGAACAGACGAACTTAAACAGCATTTTGTGGTCCTCTCTAACCAGCTTATATATTGGATTTTAAAATGAAAGTGCAGAGTTTGCTGGTTTCTCCCAAACAGATTGTGACTATAAATGAACAGTATTGAAACTAACCTTTCTTTTTTTTTTTTTTTTGGCCATGCCGCGAGGCGTGTGAGATCTTAGTTCCCCGACCAGGGATCGAACCCATGCCCCCTGCAGCGGGAGCTCAGAGTCTCAACCACTGGACCGCCAGGGAAGTCCCCTAACCTTTCTGTTCTTGACTTTGATACTTTGAAGAAAGAAACATATACCAGTTAAATCTTCTCTGACAACTGGAATTACATCACCCAAACTCCTACAACAGACAAGATAAGGTCCTGCTGTCCTGAGTAGCATTAACCAGGGATTATTTTCACAGGACAGTGGATTTTTGACTAAGTCCTCTAACAAAATAAATACTAACCCTAACTTGTCACCTCCTCTTTAAAAATCCAGCATGTTGTTCCATTGTCACTGGAATAATTATAGTTTATTGTGATCTCTGCCTTCTTCCCCCCTTCCCATTAATACTGTAGGTCCTTTGACTCCTAAAACATATCCCCTTTTAGAAGCTTTCTCAAGCAAAGAACAGCATTGTACTTTCTTACCATTCCTGTAGGATTTGCTTCACAATTGTCACTGTAAAGTTCTTGATCAAAGTGTTTCGTAAATCTCATGATTTGGGTGAGAGGGGGAGTTGAAATTGATTATGATTTTTTCCCCTGTGTATTCTTTTTGTTACATCAGGTCACAGCAAAAAGTACCCCCTCCCCCAAAAAAACCCTTGATTTGTTATAGGAGACCTCAAGAATTATTTTGAATTTTTTCATATCATTTGATCTCATTTTATTATTGATGTTTCTTGAAAGAATCAGGAGGAAATAGAAAGTGTTTACACCATTGGAAATCACTATTTGTTAGCCTCTTTCCTAAGAAGGTGTCTTACCGTTTTCTCTGGGTGAGTGTAGGCTAATGGAATACCTCACTGCTAGGACAGACTTGCTAAAAATAATGGAAGCTTCTGGATGTCTAGAGATTAATTAGTGCAGAGTAGGCATCTCTAATACACCCATTCCTAGCATCAACAGTAGTCTTATATTTGAATATCATGTTAGTCTGCTATTGCTGTATAGCAAATTACCACAAACTTAGCTTAAAACAAAACAACACACATTTATTATCTCATGGTTTCCATGGGTCAGGAGTCTGGGCACAGCTTAACTGGTCCCTTTGCTCAGGGACTCACAAGGCTGCAATCAAAATTTTGTCCAGGTTGCATTCTTTTCTGGAGCTTAGGGTTTTCTTGCACATGCTCGCGATTGTTGGTAGAATTCTGTTCCTTGTAGCTTTAAGACTAAGGTCCCAGCTTTCTTAAAGCTGTCAGCCACAGCCCCACTTAGACCCTCGAGGTCCCTACAGTTCTTTGCCATGTGACCTTCTCACAGGCCTTTTTATCACACGGCAGCTTACTACTTCAAAGCCAGCAAGAGAATCTCTCTGACTTCTAATGCTTCTTTTTTTTTTTTTAATTTTATTTCTTTATACGTTTATTTATTTATTTATTTTTGGCTCTGTTGGATCTTCATTGCTGTGTGCGGGCTTTCTCTAGTTGTGGCGGCCGGGGGCTACTCTTTGTTGCAGCATGTGGGCTTCTCATTGCAGTGGCTTCTGTTGTTGCGGAGCACGGGCTCTAGGAGTGCGGGCTTCAGTGGTTGTGGTTCGCAGGCTCTAGAGCACAGGCTCAGTAGTTGTGGTGCACGGGCTTAGTTGCTCCGTGGCATGTGGGATCTTCCCGGACCAGGGCTCGAACCCATGTCCCCTGCATTGGCATGCAGATTCTTAACCACTGTGCCACCAGGGAAGTCCCTAATGCTTCTTTTGAAGGACTCATCTGATGAAGGCAGGCCCACCCAGCATAATAATCCTTTACTAACTCAAAGTCACCTGGTTAGGGACCTTAATTACATTCACAAAAGTTCTTTCCCCTTGGCAATATAACAACCTAATCACAAGAATGGCATCCATTTTATTCACAGGTACCACCCACATTCAAGGGGAAGGGATTATACAAAGTATGCAACCAAGGGGCCAGGAACTTTGGGATCTTCTTAGAAATCTGACTACCACAAATATCAATGATGAAGCTAACAGAATCTTTGTGAATACTGTACTTGGCCTGTACTTTCACTCACAACTGCCTCCAGGGAACAGAATCACTGAAAGACTAGAATTTCATGTACATTTGCCTTTGTCCATTGAACACTATTTGAAATGACTCAGATAGCTTAGAAAAATGGCTAATCGGAGAGAAATTCAGAAAGTCTAGTTGTTAGAAAGCCAATGGCAAGCCAAAATGCTTCTTGAAATTCATCTCCTATTCTGTTTACCACCATTGGGTTTTTATAGCAATCAGTAGGAGAGAATGTCCCTTTTTTTTTCTAACATCTTTCTTGGAGTATCATTGCTTTACCATGGTGTGTTAGTTTCTGCTTTATAACAAAGTGAATCAGCTATGCATACACATATATCCCCATATCTCCTCCCTCTTGTGTCTCCCTCCCACCCTCCCTATCCCACCCCTCTAGGTGGTCACAAAGCACCGAGCTGATCTCCCTGTGCTATGCGGCTGCTTCCCACTAGCTATCTATTTTACATTTGGTAGTGTATATATGTCCATGCCACTCTCTCACTTTGTCGCAGCTTACCCTTCCCCCTCCCCGTGTCCTCAAGTCCATTCTCTACATCTGTGTCTTCATTCCTGTCCTGCCCCTAGGTTCTTCAGAACCATTTTTTTTTTTTTTTTTTTAGTTTCCATATATATCTGTTAGCATACAGTGTTTGTTTTTCTCATTCTGACTTACTCCACTCTGTATGACAGACTCTGGGTCCATCCACCTCACTACAAATAACTCAGTTTCGTTTTTTTTTATGGCTGAGTAGTATTGCATTGTATATATGTGCCACATCTTCTTTATCCATTCATCTGTCGATGGACACTTAGGTTGCTTCCATGTCCTGGGTATTGTAAATAGAGCTGCAATGAACATTGTGGTACATGACTTTTTTTAAATTATGGTTTACTCCCGGTATATGCCCAGTAGGAGGATTGCTGGGTCGTATGGTAGTTCTATTTCTAGTTTTTTAAGGAACCTCCATACTGTTCTTCATAGTGGCTGTATCAATTTACATTCCCACCAGCAGTGCAAGAGGGTTCCCTTTTCTCCACACCCTCTCCAGCATTTATTGTTTGTAGATTTTTTGATGATGGCCATTCTGACTGCTGTGAGGTGATACCTCTTTGTAGTTTTGATTTGCATTTCTCTTATAATTAGTGATGTTGAGCAACCTTTCATGTGTTTGTTGGCAATCTGTATATCTTCTTTGGAGAAATGTCTGTTTAGGTCTTCTGCCCATTTTTAGATTGGGTCGTTTGTTTTTTGATATTGAGCTGCATGAGCTGCTTGTAAATTTTGGAGATTAATCCTTTGTCAGTTGCTTCATTTGCAAATATTTTCTCCCATTCTGAGGGTTGTCTTTTCATCTTGTTTATGTTTTCCTTTGCTGTGCAAAAGCTTGTAAGGTTCATTAGGTCCCATTTGTTTATTTTTGTTTTTATTCCCATTTCTCTAGGAGGTGGGTCAAAAAGGATCTTGCTGTGATTTATGTCATAGAGTGTTCTGCCTATGTTTTCCTCTAAGAGT
The DNA here is from genome assembly GCF_028023285.1 of Balaenoptera ricei. Lineage (NCBI taxonomy): Eukaryota > Metazoa > Chordata > Mammalia > Artiodactyla > Balaenopteridae > Balaenoptera > Balaenoptera ricei. Next base: position 52,525,547 of record NC_082639.1, read on the forward strand.
TTTATAGTGTCTGGCCTTACATTTAGGTCTTTAATCCATCTTGAGTTTATTTTTGTGTATGGTGTTAGGGAGTGTTCTAAGTTCATTCTTTTACATGTAGCTGTCCAGTTTTACCAGCACCACTTATTGAAGAGGCTGTCTTTTCTCCATTGTATATGCTTGCCTCCTTTATCAAAAATAAGGTGACCATAGGTGCGTTGGTTTATCTCTGGGCTTTCTATCCTGTTCCATTGATCTATATTTCTGTTTTTGTGCCAGTACCATACTGTCTTGATTACTGTGGCTTTGTAGTATAGTCTGAAGTCAGGGAGCCTGATTCCACCAGCTCCGTTTTTCTTTCTCAAGATTGCTTTGGCTATTCGGGGTCTTTTGTGTTTCCATACAAATTATGAAATGTTTTGTTCTGGTTCCGTGAAAAATGCCATTGGTAATTTGATAGGGATTGCATTGAATGTGTAGATTGCTATGGGTAATATAGTCATTTTCACAGTGTTGATTCTTCCAATCCAAGAACATGGTATATCTCTCCATCTGTTTGTATCATCTTTAATTTCTTTCATCAGTGTCTTATAGTTTTCTGCATACAGGTCTTTTGTCTCCTTAGGTAGGTTTATTCCTAGGTATTTTATTATTTTTGTTGCAGTGGTAAATGGGAGTGTTTCCTTAATTTCTCTTTCACATTTTTCATCATTAGTATATAGGAATGCAAGAGATTTCTATGCATTAATTTTCTATCCTGCTACATTACCAAATTCATTGATTAGCTCTAGTAGTTTTCTGGTAGAGTCTTTAGGATTCTCTATATATAGTATCATGTCATCTGCAGACAGTGACAGCTTTACTTCTTCTTTTCCAATTTGGATTCCTTTTATTTGTTTTTCTTCTCTGATTGCTGTGGCTAACACTTCCAAAATTATGTTGAATAATAGTGGTGAGAGAGGGCAACCTTGTCTCGCTCCTGACCTTAATGGAAATGGTTTCAGTTTTTCACTATTGAGAATGATGTTGACTGTGGGTTTGTCAAATATGGCCTTTATTATGTTGAGGTAAGTTCCCTCTATGCCTACTTTCTGGAGGGTTTTTATCATAAATGGGTGTTGAATTTTTTCAAAAGCTTTTTCTGCATCTATTGAGATGATCATATGGTTTTTGTCCTTCAGTTTGTTAATATGGTTTATCACATTGATTGATTTGCATATATTGAAGAATCCTTGCATTCCTGGGATAAACCCCACTTGATCATGGTGTATGATCCTTTTAATGTGCTCTTGGATTCTGTTTGCTAGTATTTGTTGAGAATTTTTGCATCTATGTTCATCAGTGATATTGGCCTGTAGTTTTCTTTCTTTGTGACATCTTTGTCTGGTTTTGGTATCAGGGTGATGGTGGTCTCGTAGAATGAGTTTGCGAGTGTTCCTCCCTCTGCTATATTTTGGAAGAGTTTGAGAAGGATAGGTGTTAGCTCTTCTCTAAATGTTTGATAGAATTTGCCTGTGAAGCCCTGTGGTCCTGAGCTTTTGTTTGTTGCAAGATTTTTTTTTTTTTTTCTGTGTACACACATGTTTATAGCAGCACTATTCACAACAGAAAAATCATAGAAACAACCCAAATGTCCACCAATGGATGAATGAATAAACAAATTGTGGCACATACATACAGTGGAATAGTAATTCAATCATAAAAAGGAATGGAGCAATTAAATATCAAACAATTACACGGCCAAAAACAGTTTTTTAAGGAATGAAATACTAATACATATTACAGTGTGGATGACTCTCACAAACATCATGCTAAGTGAAAGATGCCAGACACAAAGGTCACACATTGTATGATTCCATTTATCTGAAATATCCAGAGTAAGTAAATCCATAGAGAAAGAAAGCAGATTGGTGGTCTCCAGGGCCTGGTAGAGAGAGCAAAGTAGTATCTTCTCAATGGGTATAGAGTTTCCTTTTGGGATGATAAAAATGTCTATGCCCTATCAGGGAGATCATATTGAGTTCAAGAGCTTTGTCGAGAAATCTTTTTTCTAAAGCATCATCTCCTTTGGTGTTGCCAATGTGAAATGGAATATTCATTTTGCTTCTGTTCTGGGGCTCCACTGGACATCAATTCTAATAGTAGCTTTTACTTTTAGACCACTTCCCAAAATTATAGTTCTCTTTTTCTGTCTAGCAGCTTTGGATGGTTCCTTCACCGATGGAGAAGTTATCCACTGGTACTTTTGGGCTGCCCTAGTCTCGAAGCTCCAGCCCCTGCTCCTCAGGCCGGGTCCCCATGGGAGGCGGGGCTGCATGCTGATGCACGGCAAGCGGGCTGCTGTTCTCCTGTTGGAAGATTTTTAATCACAGTCTCAATTTCAGTGCTTTTGATTGGTCCGTTTATATTTTCTATTTCTTCCTGGTTCAGTCTCGGAGGGTTGTGCTTTTCTAAGAATTTGTCCATTTCTTCCAGGTTGTCCATTTTATTGGCATAGAGTTGCTTGTAGTAATCTCTCATGATCCTTTGTATTTCTGCCATGTCAGTTGTTACTTTTCCCTTTTCATTTCTAATTCTATTGATTTGAGTCTTCTCCCTTTTTTTCCTGGTGAGTCTGGCTAGTGGTTTATCAATTTTGTTTATCTTCTCAAAGATCCAGCTTTTAGTTTTATTGATCTTTCCTATTGTTTCCTTCTTTTTCATTTATTTCTGATCTGATTTTTGTGATTTCTTTTCTTCTGCTAACTATGGGGTTTTTTTTGTTCTTCTTTCTCTAATGGTTTTAGGCATAAGTTTAGGTTGTTTATTTGAGATATTTCTTGTTTCTTGAGGTAGGATTGTATTGCTATAAAGTTCCCTCTTAGAACTGCTTTTGCTGCATCCCATAGGTTTTGGGTCGTCGTGTTTTCATTGTCATTTGTTTCTAGGTATTTTTGATTTCCTCTTTGATTTCTTCTGTGATCTCTTTATTATTTATTATTATTAAGTAGTGTTATTAAGTAGTGTATTGTTTAGCCTCCATGTGTTTGTATTCTTTACAGATATTTTCCTGTAATTGATATCTAGTCTGATAGTATTGCGGTCGGAAAAGATACTTGATACGATATCAATTTTCTTAAATTTACCAAGGCTTGATTTGTGACCCAAGGTATGATCTATCCTGGAGCATGTTCCAAGAGCACTTGAGAAGAAAGTGTATTCTGTTGTTTTTGGATGAAATTTCCTATAAATATCAATTAAGTCCATCTTCTTTAATGTATCATTTAAAGCTTGTGTTCCCTTATTTATTTTCATTTTGGATGATCTGTCCGTTGGTGAAAGTGGGGTGTTAAAATCCTGTACTATGATTGTGTTACTGTCGATTTCCCCTTTTATGGCTGTTAGTATTTGCCTTATGTATTGAGGTGCTCCTATGTTGGGTGCAAAAATATTTACAATTGTTATATCTTCTTCTTGGATTGATCCCTTGATCATTACGTAGTGTCCTTCTTTGTCTCTTGTAATAGTCTTTATTTTAACGTCTATATTGTCTGATATGCGAATTGCTATTCCAGCTTTCTTTTGATTTCTCTTTGCATAGAATATCTTTTTCCATCCCCTCACCTTCAGTCTGTATGTGTCCCTAGATCTGAAGTGGGTTTCTTGTAGGCAGCATATATATGGGTCTTGTTTTTGTATCCATTCAGCTAGTCTGTGTCTTTTGGTTGGAGCATTTAATCCATTAACATTTAACGTAATTATTGATATGTATGTTCCTATTCCCATTTTCTTAATTGTTTTGGGTTTGTTATTGTAGATCTTTTCCTTCTCTTGTGTTTCCTGCCTAGAGAAGTTCCTTTAGCATTTGTTGTAAAGCTGGTTTAGTGGTGCTGAATTCTCTTAACTTTTGCTTGTCTGTAAAGGTTTTAATTTCTCCATCGAATCTGAATGAGATCCTTGCTGGGTAGAGTAATCTTGGTTGTAGGTTCTTCCCTTTCATGACTTTAAATATGTCCTGCCACTCCCTTCTGGCTTGCAGAGTTTGTGCTGAAAGATCAGCTGTTAACCTTATGGGGATTCCCTTTTATGTTATTTGTTGTTTTTCCCTTGCTGCTTTTAATATTTTTTCTTTGTGTTTTATTTTTGATAGTTTGATTAATATGTGTCTTGGTGTGTTTCTCCTTGGATTTATCCTGTATGGGACTCTCTGTGCTTCCTGGACTTGATTAAGTATTTCCTTTCCCATATTAGGGATGTTTTCAACTATAATCGCTTCAAATATTTTCTCAGTCCCTTTCTTTTTCTCTTCTTCTTCTGGGACCCCTATAATTCAAATGTTGATGCATTTAATATTGTCCCCTCTGTCCCAGACTCAGAGGTCTCTGAGACTGTCCTCAATTCTTTTCATTCCTTTTTCTTTATTCTGCTCTGCAGTAGTTATTTCCAGTATTTTATCTTCCAGGTCACTTATCCGTTCTTCTGCCTCAGTTATTCTGCTATTGATTCCTTCCAGAGAATTTTTAATTTCATTTATTGTGTTGTTCATCATTTTTCTTTTCCTTTTTAGTACTTCTAGGTCCTTGTTAAACGTTTCTTGTATTTTCTCCATTCTATTTCCAAGATTTTGGATCATCTTTACTATCATTGCTCTGAATTCTTTTTCAGGTAGACTGCCTATTTCCTCTTCATTTGTTTGGTCTGATGGGTTTTTACCTTGCTCCTTCATCTGCTGTGTGTTCCTCTGTCTTCTCATTTTTCTTAACTTACTGTGTTTGGGGTCTCCTTTTCACAGGCTGCAGGTTCGTAGTTCCCATTGTTTTTAGTGTCTGCCCCCAGTGGGTAAGATTGGTTCAGTGGGTTGTGCAGGCTTCCTGGTGGAGGGGACTAGTGCCTGTGTCCTGGTGGATGAGGCTGGATCTTGTCTTTCTGGTGGGCAGGACTGCGTCCGGTAGTGTGTTTTGGGGTGTCTGTGACCTTCTTATGATTTTAGGCAGCCTCTCTGCTAATGAGTGGGTTTTGTTCCTGTCTTGCTAGTTGTTTGGCATAGGACGTCCAGCACTGTAGCTTGCTGGTCATTGAGTGGAGCTGGGTCTTAGCGTTGAGATGGAGATCTCTGGGAGAGCTTTCACCATTTGATATTACATGGAGCCGGGAGGTCTTTGGTAGATCAATGTCCTAAGCTTGGCTCTTCTACCTCAGAGGCAGAGGCCTGACATCCGGCCAGAGCACCAAGACCCTGTCAGCCACATGGCTCAGAAGAAAAGGGAGGAAAAAAAGAAATAAATAAAATAAAATAAAGTTATTAAAATAAAAAATAATTATTAAAAATTTAAAAGTAATTTTAAAAAAGAAAAAAAAAGAAAGAAAGAAAGAAGAGAGCAACCAAACCAGAAAACAAATCCACCAATGATAACAAGCACTAAAAACTATACTAAAGAACAAAAAAACAAAAAACCCGGACAGACAGAACCCTACGGTAAATGGTAAAAGCAAAGCTATACAGACAAAATCACACAAAGAAGCATATACATACATGCTTTCAAAAAGAGAAAAAGGAAAAAATATATATATCTATATATAAAAACAAAAAAGGAAGAGAGCAACCAAATCAATAAACAAATCTGCCAATGATAATAAACTCTAAATACTAAACAAAGATAAACATAAAACCAGAAACAAATTAGATGTAGAAAGCAAACCCCAAGTCTACAGTTGCTCCCAAAGTCCATCGCCTCAATTTTGGGATGATTGGTTGTCTATTCAGGTATTCCACAGATGCAGGGTTCATCAGGTTCATTGTGGAGATTTAATCCGCTGCTTCTGAGGCTGCTGGGAGAGATTTCCCTTTCTCTTCTTTGTTCGCACAGCTCCCAAGGTTCAGCTTTGGATTTGGACCCGCCTCTGCATATAGGTCACCTGTGGGTGTCTGTTCTTCGCCCAGAAAGGACGGGGTTAAAGGAACAGCTGATTAGGGAGCTCAGGCTCACTCAGGCCTAGGGGGGAGGGAGGGGTACGGATGCGGGGCGAGCCTGCAGCAGCAGAGGCCGGCATGACATTGCAAACAGCCTGAGGCGTGCCGTGCATTCTCCTGGGGAAGTTGTGCCTGGATCATGGGACACTGGCAGTGGCGGGCTGCACAGGCTCCTGGGAGGGGAGGTGTGGATAGTGACCTGTGCTCGCACACAGGCTTCTTGGTGGCTGCAGCAGCAGCCTTAGCGTCTCATGCCCGTCTTTGGGGGCTGCGCTGATAGCCGCGGCTTGTGCTCGTCTCTGGAGCTGGTTTAGACGGTGCTCTGTATCCCCTCTCCTCACGCACCCCGAAACAATGGTCTCTTGCCTCTTAGGCGGGTCCAGACTTTTTCCTGGACACCCTCCTGGCTAGCTGTGGCCCACTAGCCCCTTCAGGCTGTGTTCATGCAGCCAACCCCAGTCCTCTCCCTGGGATCTGACCTCCGAAGCCGGAGCCTCAGCTCCCAGCCCCCACCTGCCCCGGCGGGGGAGCAGACGAGACTCTCAGGCTGGTGAGTGCTGGTCGGCACCGATCCTCTGTGTGGGAATCTCTCCGCTTTGCCCTCCGCACCCCTGTTGGTGCACTCTCCTCCGTGGCTCTGAAGCTTCACCCCCTGCCACCCCCCGTCTCCGCCAGTGAAGGGGCTTCCTAGTGTCTGGAAACTTTTCCTCCTTCACAGCTCCCTCCCACTGGTGCAGGTCCCGTCCCTATTCTTTTGTCTGTGTTTTTTTTTTTTTTTCTTTTTTTATGTATGTATGTATGTATGTATGTATGGCTGTGTTGGGTCTTTGTTTCTGTGCGAGGGCTTTCTCCAGTTGCGGCAAGCGGGGGCCACTCTTCATCGCGGTGCGCGGGCCTCTCACTATCGCGGCCTCTCGCCGCCGAGCACAGGCTCCAGACGCGCAGGCTCAGCAACCGTGGCTCACGGGCCAAGTCGCTCCGCGGCATGTGGGATCTTCCCAGACCAGGGCTCGAACCCGCGTCCCCTGCATTGGCAGGCAGATTCTCAACCACTGTGCCACCAGGGAAGCCCTTGTCTGTGTTTTTTCTTTTTTCTTTTGCCCTACCCAGGTACATGGGGAGTTTCTTGCCTTTTGGGAAGTCTGAGGTCTTCTGCCAGCGTTCAGTAGGTGTTCTGTAGGAGTTGTTCCACTCCACTGTATTTCTGATGTATTTGTGGGGAGGAAGGTGATCTCCACATCTTACTCTTCCGCCATCTTGAAGGTCTCTGGGAATGTCCCATTGAAACAAAACATTATGCTAAATTTCTGCTTCCAGTTCTATATAATTCTTTATTTTTACATATTGAAAGGAACTTTGAAGTAATATTTTGTTTGTTCCAGAAAAACGTGTCACATTACTTTATAATTTTTTTTTAAAATCTGATACTTCTAAAAAATAGTTTGAAATCAAAATTTTGACTCATTAAGAGAAAGCCAATCAGTCAATCTGTGCAGTAATTGTGTAACAGTTGTGCATAGCTATTTGGTAAAAGAAATTTTAACAAGGAGTTTATTTTTAAAGTAACATACAGAAACCAAATTTGATTTCAAAAATAAAAGCCAGGATTAACGTTGTCTAGCTTTAAACATAAAGCAGTTGACTAGCATTTTGAAACTTCATTTGGTCAATTAAGTATACAAAGCAAATTAACCAAAACATACATTATGCATATGGAGAACATATAAGTAAATAATAAGGAAACATGCTCAATATGAGTCTTTAAAAATTGAAAACACAAAGTAATTTTGAGATTCGTGACAGCCTTGGGGTTCATATTACTTGACCGTGATAAATTTAGAAGATTGTACAGAGTTTGGCTTGTTCTTCTTGTATGCAGACAGTATTTCTTCTCTCTTTAACCCTTTCAAAGAGGATTTAAATTTTGATCATTTTGAATCCATTTACTAACTTGATAAGCATTTTGATGCTTATTGTCTATATTTAACTTCCACTTCCCCTTTTAAAAGTGTTAAGTGTTAAGTGGTGGGTTTAAATCATGTCAACATTTCTGACGTATTTAGAATTGCATGGGTTGGAAAACGTGAACTTTTCAAAGAAATGACTTTTCCTTGAGTCCAGCCATTTGCTTTCTTTAATAAGATTAGTTCAGATACTGCATTTCATCATCAATTCCATCATCTGAAAAAAATTCTGCCATCTCAAAAGTTTTGACATTTTCATTTTCTATTCTATTTCTGTTCCATGACACATAATTCAGGCATTTGACTGAGTTTAAATCAGTGGACTGGTTGGAAGCCTAAAAATTGCCTTGCACAGAAGAGTTTTGAATGAATTGGGAGATTTCTTTACATTTGGGAGCTTTTTATTTCTTTCCTTTCATTTTTTAATTTGAAATCTCTTCTGTGATGTAATTACATGATGATACCTTAGGTTAGGTTACTCGTAATGGACGTTGATCCAAAATCTCAATTTGTCCTAACGATGTTAGGACATTGGCATGCCATGTCTTTGGTTACTGATTCAGCGAGCAAACAAATATAGCTAAAGTCACTTAGTGACTTGTTTCTAATTCAAATCACACACATATTGATCTGTAGAACGTATCTGATCTGGATTTGTCTAGCTCGTGTGAAATCACACACCACTTCATGTTGTCCTTGTGTCTGACTATGCAAATGTGCTTGCCGATTTGCAATTTGTTTCTTTCTTAGGGTCAAAACCCCAAGTTTTGCTCTGTCCAGGCATCTCTTAGTAAAGCCACAGATAAAGCCAAGAACTGTACAGGTAGTTTACATATCTTTTCAGGCCACTTGGTATGTTCTAGACTCTTTGTTAGATAGCCTGAAAATAGAGGCAGGCAAAGCAGACCTGTTCTCTCTCCTTATCGAATCTGTGGTCACACTTGAAGGTTGTCTTGTAGAATTTCATTAAGGAAATCTGTGATTAGAAATAACAAGGACATGTTTAGACTAACTAAATTTCTAAATAGATCTATACCTATACAGTGCTTAGAATAGTACATGGAACTTAGCAAGTACTCGATAACATTTACATGCTAATATCATTATTATTTTTATTACTTATTTTTCCAGTTCACCCAAATAATTCTCTAGTCATAGGCAGAACATAATACTTGTAGATATGTATAAGTAAAATGAGATTTGGTTCTTTTAACATGAAATCAGACCAATTTTGTGCTGCAAATTTAAAAGAGCCCAAATTTTTCCTGTGATGTGGAGACTAGGAGTCATTTCCTTTATTTTTATATCCAAGTTTTCATTGTTTTAATTGGCACCCTACCAAACTGATAGATGCCTCTAGTTGTGTGTGTCAGCGTAGTTGCTGAGAACATTACAGGTGCAGTAATTACAAGGGACCATTTTCCCATTATTTTCTTCCCAAAGCATTTCCTATGCTGGAAATGCTATGAAAAGTTTAGACTATAGTAAAAATACTATTTTTAAAAAAACAAGCTTTTATTTTCTTAAAATAAAATATGTTCATCATAGAAAAAACAAGTAAGCAAAAAGAAGCAGTGAAAATCACTCAAATCCAACATGCAGAGAGAACTACTGTTATAGTTTATGCATATTTCTTTCCAGTTCTTTCTCTGTACATAGAAATACATTTTAAAATGGCATCATTGTATAATATCCTATTTTGTAATTGCTTTCCATGTCTTTATTTCATGTCATTAAATATCTTTCCATTGTCATTATTCTTTTACAGTGTTATTTGCATTGGTTATACCTTATTTAACCATTTAACTTTTATTTTTTAACTTTTACCTTTTCTTTTTTTTCTATTATAAATTATTCATTGGATGAGCAACTGAGTTACCATTGATGAGGGTTTTTTAAATGTTAAAATAGCTAAATTGTATAAAATGTGGAGAGAGTGCCTTGACACTGAAGTAAAGTAGCTGGCAAGATAAGATGATTGCATATGAGGTCCTCATATGCTTCTATAACCTTCCTTACAAAGGGTCCGAAAGGCCACTGGCTCAGACAGCAACTTCAGGAAGCACTGGGGAAGTGGTGCTCCGTAATTAGAGAAGATCAGTAACCCCAAAATGGGCTGCGATTTAGGAGAGTAAGTTGAAATCAACTCTATGCTGATATCAGGGGACCGTTCTGTCACCTGTTTGTTCCTATGACAAATTCAAACCAATTCAAAACAAATTTTCCCTTCACAGGTAGATTTCTTTTTTAAATTCTTTTAAGTTTAATCTTTTAGGTTGCTTAAACTGTTGTTCCGTGATTTAAGTGTGCTTGTCAATCCATCCTTCCTGCCAGGAATGCCATCTCCAACCACACTGAAGAAGTCGGAGAAGTCTGGTTTCAGCAGCCCCTCCCCTTCGCAGACCTCCTCCCTGGGAACGGCATTCACACAGCATCACCGACCTGTCATTACAGGACCCAGAGGTGAGCTGCTCCACAGGCACCCTTGATTGTGCTCAGATCATAACCTTGGGACCAGAGTAGCAAAATGAGAGACAATGAGGGCTCCCCCAGAGTGGTCCTAAAGGCAGCAAGTGTTCTAATTTCTTATCCTCGGGGGCTGCTTTGGAATGGTAGGGACCCAAGAGATTCGGCATCAAACCCTGATCCTTACCTGTTTCTTTGCTGGTGGGATGTTGAAAAGAGGTGGGAGGTAATTTGAATTAAACCAAAATCAAATCTGTCCTACAAATTGTACGAGGGGCACATGCACGCACATCTGTGTGTATTTGTGTGCGTGTGTTAGGTAGTTTATTTTTGTGTAGTCGATTACCTCTTTTCAAGCAATAGCTTATTTTCATTCTCTCACCCCTGCTGATTCCCTTTCCTTGAAACCTGATTTCAATATGTGGCATTTTGCATTGAGGTTGTCTGCAATCACTGTGTTGACGAGCCATCTTCATTCCCTCCTTTTGAAGTGGTAGATAGTTTGTCTGGTTTTCATTGCAATGTTTTCATTATTTTTGTCTCATGTGCTTTTAAGTTTATTATTAAAATGTGTCCACAAGAAATATGATTTGTATTTCACATTAAAGACAAGCTTTAAACCTCAAGAGAATGTCAGCAAATCACTTAACTTGATCTTATTGCAAGATGAAAATATTTATTAGTTTGTTTATGAAACTCCCACAGTAGGAGTACGAATAATTGTAACCACGTTTGCTTTCTCCCATCAGATTTTCGTTTAGGTAGGTTTGTGATCTACCAGCTGGTATCATAAAACATCCTAGAAAGTTATGGTCTCTTGTCTACTTTGACATACGCCTGGGGAAACTGATGTTTCTTGCGTTAATCTCAATGTGAGTGCCACAAATCTGAATCCCTTTATGAATACTCTGTGCATCTCAGGGAAATATGGCAGTTGAGAGGGCTGGCCAATGCACACGTGCAGAAATCACACTGAAGAAAATAAGTATTCTGACTATTGTGTGAAGCAGTTTCTCTGTCCACCATTATGGATGCTCACTTGCCCCATCTTTGAACATCTTGCGATCATTGACGGAACTTTCTCAAGATCCCTAATTATTTCACTTGTGTGTGAGAGTGTGTGTGGTACAATCAGAGAAGCTATATATGTATTTTTTCCTAATTTGAAAACCTTGCATCTGAATGGGATTATGTGGTCCCAGAATGAGTCTCTTTAAATGGGGCAGTATGATATTTTCCTCGTTGTCAACATTCCTTAAGCATTGAAACTGTGGTGCGAAGTAAGAAATACAAAGCCCTTTTAGTCAGAAGATTTTTGGTCTCAGGGAGATAAGGCATGTGACGTTTCTCATCTTTATTATGGTCAGGTTAACATTCTAAATGCTAAGTTAATGTTAAAAGCAGACAGTTCTGTAGGGCCTCAGAGGAGGGAACTATGGAGGTTCCTTCATCCATTAAACAAGGATTTAATGAGTACCTGTCACTATACAGACACTGGGAAATCAGTGGTTTCTGTCCTCATAGAGCATATCATCTAGTGCAGGAAAATAAGCATTTAGAAGATGATGTGGAATGCACTGTTACTTATCACTTTATATCAAATAAAGAGACTTCAAAGTGTACATAACATTGAAGTCAAATCTTAAAAGTTGCTTACATGAATGGAGGGCATTCCAAGCAAAGAAAAGACTCATGGGTGCAGCAGGGCGATAAGGATTGGGAAGCAGCAATGTCAGCAATCAGGTTAGTTGGTTAAGCTGCCTCTTTCCCTTTCCACTTACCTTCTGAATTTTTTAATATCCTCATCAATAAAATGGGAACAATACTACTGCTGAATGAATTTTTTCTCCCAACCTCATATTCTTATACAGAAACTACAATAAAACAATATTTGTAGAGACTCTTTGAGGAGCATAAAGCAATGTGCATATGTTATCATTTATTCAGTAAATACTGAATGCCTTCTGTGTGTCTTGCCTTAAAACCATAGTTCTAGAAATTACTGAAATGATTCTAGCAGTTACTGTGGGTGCCATGATTGGATGCTTTCTTCACGCTAAACAATCACATTTGCTAAAATGACCCACACTGGGTTGAACCAGAGGGGACCTTCTTAGCCTACAGGACAGTGAGTTTTGATATATTCATACTCATGAAATTGTTTATGTGGAAAAGAGAAAGATGCTCAATTTAAGAATTATGGAATTCCAAAGATTCTTTTTTTTCCACCAGAATTCAAGATGGTTCCCAGCATCCTCAGTTCTTCTTTCTGGGAAATCTACTCAGGTACCCATTCTTATTGCATCCTGCCCCACTTAGTGGTCTGGTGAAGGGAAGTGGGGTAGTTGAGATGAAATATTTCAGCAGCATCACAGAATTGAGATAGACTAACATAAGACACTCTTGGGCTAAGACCTTTTTAAAGGTTGGTATTCAGGTGCTTATTATTTAAGACATACTTGCTACAGGTATCGTAATCCCGGTTATTCTTCTCTGAACTAGTTGGAAAGCTAGTTGCACTAGTTGCTTGGAATGACATCACATCTGGGAGCAAGAGTTGATATTTTAGGAAGATGAGGCCGGATTTAAAGGAGGAGAGTCTGACCGAGGGAGCCAGTGTGGAATAAATGAGACATTGGACATAAAGGAGAATTCAACCGCACATGTTCTTTTTATTGTAAGGAGTTACCACAGTCTGAAGTGATAAATCATTAGAAAATCCAGACAGATGATCCAGCTTCAAAAGGAAGAAGAGAAAGGTGTGTCCTTTATCAGGATCCTGGGGCACTGGAGAGGCTGTTTACTACACTCTTGTTCAGAGTTACGTGGAATAGTCACCTCTGGATAGCACCTAGATTGCAAAACTTCTGCTGCCTTCCTTAAAATTTCGCAGGGGACTACCTTGACTAGACAAACACCAGTTAGTAAGCAGTAGCTTTGTAACGTACCTCAGTGCCCAGGCCAAGGGCGGTGTTTTAACAGAGCTACAGAAAAGCAAGGTCTCCTCACTGAAAAAACAATGACCCCATTTTTCACTGCAAAAATTATCTATGTTTGGAAATTTGGTGGCCACCTTTTAAAAAGGAAACCTCTGTTTGATGATTGTAAAGCTGAGGCAGAAAAATAGAGCCTTGAAGGGAGTGGGTAAGTGCAAAAACTCGGGGGGTCGAATGGACTGGTATTTGAATCCTGTCTCTACCACTTTCACCAACTGTGAGAACCTAGCACATCGCTTTCTTTCTTGGAGCCATGGGCTCCTCATCTATAAATTGAAGATCCTAATCTCAACCTCAAGAGAATTGTATTATCGAAGGAGTAGATGAAATCATGTATTTGCAGTCAATAGCACAGTGCCTGGAAGTAGAGTATGTACTCAGGTCATACAAACAATTAAATCACCCGTTTTCATCCAGGGTTTGAAAATCTCATGCTGTTCTCCTGCCTTTGCCTGTCCACATATTGCCCATCCTAAGACCAGCTCGGGTACCACCTTCTACCCGAAACCTGCTCAGCTCCACCCAGGCCGCCATCATCTCACACTCCGCAGACTCCGGGAGACTTTCACGCCTGCACATTCCCTCCACCGACATGGTCTTGCTTTGTTAGTTAATGTACATGTCTTGTCCCTCCTCTAGAGCAAAACCTCTGAGAGGAAGAATCTCTAATGTGTGCTTTTTGGTATCTTCATTGTGTCTCATACACAATGCTCAAATATGCTCAAATATTGCTTGAATGAATAAAAAGTACTCAAGTTGCACATAAAGGTACACAAGAGACATTCATCCCCTCCCTGACACTGGCAGATTGTCATTGCTTCAGAAGAACAAAGGGTAACAAAGGATAATAGTTTATATAGTACTTCTTTATGAGGAATGTTAAAGATGAGGAAGAACGATGGCCTTTCATCCAAAGAAAGCTTTTGCAAGATTATGAAGTAAGGCTTTGCTATTAAAAGCTATGTTTTTTCTTAGTTTATGCTATTCTAATCACTTTCCTATTTACCTTGTGAAGGTAGAGACATGTGGTTTCTTAAAATGAATCCCTTCTCTGATATTGGCTTTCTTTATGGCTTTGATAAATCATTTAACCTTGTGGCCTCAGTTTGGCCATCTGTATCATGGGGGTAATACTTTGCCACCTATGTAGTTAAAATTAGGTGAAGGGGTTAAAAATTATGGAATGTCCTAGGGAGTGGGGAAGAGATTAAGTTTCAGTAAGGGCATTTGTACGTTGTTATACATTATTACAATTATTGCGCACTTCAAGCTGAACAACTGGGCTTTCAAAGACTTTCTTTTACCAGTACTTAAAATTTCAACCATAATAAAGTATTTAATCATGACAATTTATCTTATTCATGATAATGGAGAAAAAAATCCTTTTTCTTCCTTTTGCCTTTTTAAGAGTTGTAGGTTTGCCTGATGATTTAAAAGAGCCTAACTCTTTTTGATAATTATTTGGAGTACTCATCAGAGATATTTTCGAACTTCTTGAAAGTTTGTCTCCTTGAAACTTATGTTTCTGCCTAAAGTCTCTGCTATTTTCAAAAACAAGATAATGAATGATACTTAATTTAAATGCTCAGCACTAGGTAAGGCAACTCTGTGCTTTCGGGATTGAGAAGCAGGGAGGGGCCTGCACTATACACGTTGTGAGGCAGAGGTTGAGAGTAATCGCAAATAAGCACTGATTGAGCTTCATCTAGAGCCATAGAATTTCAGAATAGTGCTCTGAGAATCTTCTGGTTTAATCCTTTCCCTGTATCCACTAAGTATGTGTTTGGCTGTAAGTAACTGAAAGTCGGACTAAGCAGGTTGTATTTTTCTCATATAGAAACAAATACATGATTCAGGACCGTCATGGTGTCACCAAAGCACCATCAAGGATTGAGATTTCTTCTTTTACCCATGCTTTAATGGGTCGTTTTCATCCTCATGCTGTGACCATGCCACTACCCTCTTTCCATGCATCTGCAATCCAAGCAGAAAGAAGGGAACCGACAAGGGCAAGAAGTGCCTGCCAGCTCATTCTGCCACCTTTTATAGAATCTTACACAGCATGATCAGAACTGTGCCACACAATCACCTCTAGCTGCAAGGGAGGCTGGAAAATCTAGGGTTTTTTAGCTGAGCATATCTCTGCTCTGTATAAAATTGGGGCTTTATAAGTAGGTAAACAGGGGAGAAATACGCTGGCTAGCAATCAGCAGCGTAGTTCCCATTACTCACAGAAATGTGACATCTGAGCTGGCCAGAGCCAAGACTAGAAATCTAGTCTCCAATGCTGTGCCTTTTTTCACCATATCAGCAGTTTCTACCTTTTTCTCTACCACTGGGAGAAATCAACTGCATTTATTTAAACAATTAGTTTGTTTTCACAATTTTTATTAGTCAAAAACATGACATAGCCATTTAGATCTTTCGATAAGCATGACATAACCCGTGTTATCACACTGAGTTTTTTTTTAATAACAGCCATAAACAGATCACTTGACATTTTTTATGAGCCCCTGAATCCTTGCTACTGGTAAACGCAGGGTTTCGGGTAGGTGCGAGTCACTTCAAAGACAACTTTTGAGGTCAGTTTGGCTTTTTTTTTTTTAAATATTGAAATTAGCTTGCAGACTCTCATTACTGTCTGGGGACCCGTTCGTTCTTCTGCAAGTATTTATCAAGCACTTACAGTGTACAAGGTGTTCTGCTACTTGCTGAATAGAGTGAAAAAGAGAAGCTTGGATTCTGGCCTCAGCATGCTTACTTCCTGGTGGAGGGCAGACAAGAAAGCCAGCCGATGTATTATTGTGATGGTGTCTCCCGGATGCTGTCAGGGTCGGGGGCAACCTGATAGAGAACTACCATGGCATTCGGCACTGGGCCAGTCCACACAAGCGTGATTTATCCCTGTTCTCAAACAGAGTACCTGCTAGTTGTAAGCGTGCAAAGCAACAGCAGTCATGCTTTAACTAAGTACTGAGGAATCCAGACATACAAAATGTGAGCAAAAGGCTAAAGCCCCACTTCTTTATGGGTCAAAACATATATATATATATATATATATATATATATATATATATATATACACACACACACACACATACACGTGAAGGGAGTTTAGAAATCAAATTGCCCTGATTCTGAAAACATGCACAAGATGTATTAAAACAATAGCCATATAAACCAAAGATTTATTGTGCAGCTTTCAAAGAATCCTGCCAGTTTCTGTTCAGACGTTTACATGCTCTATAAACCTCTCTAAGTCCATGATCCTCGTGGCCCAAACAGGGATCCTGCTCTTAGTGATGAAACATCTGAGGGTCTGAAGTTAACATCTCCCAGTTTGGCCAAGAAAAATATACTGCAGAGAATTATGAGAATTAAGATAACTTTCCAGGAAGTTCAGGTCACCAGGAAAGGTTGGAAGAGCGGAGACTCATAGACAATAATAGAGGAGGAAGGAAGGAGAGGTACAATAGGAAGGCAGCAGTTATCACTAGATGGCAGGGCCCATTGGAACAGGGACCATTCTTTATTCTTCCTCCCGATATCCTGTATCCCTCAGCCTTGTGCCTGGCATTAGGAAAGCACTCAATAAATATTTGTTGAATAAATGAATGAGCACATGGATTTGATTGAAGGCAAACAGAAAGTTTGGGAATAATAGGGAGTTCTTTCCACCCCCCATGTGTGATAATAATACAGTATTCAAGTGCGTGTGTTTGGCGACATTTAGGGAGATGCATAGCATGGTGAATGAATGCTCGATATACACTTGCTTGGTTTTAATTAAGAACTTCTACTTTCATGGGCATTAAGAGAAATGCTGAGCTGAAAATGATTTGATCCCCTTTTTATGGAATATTTTCTATGGTATTATAAATGTGTCTGCCCAAACTAAGGATCCTGAAGAAGGAATAGTCCCTGGCTCCTCGTCACTCTTATAACCATGGCACCCTTCCTTGACATAGGCCCTCTACCTAAGCGGTAGTTTCGTTCAGCATTCTCGTATCATATTGGCAAACTTCTTTGCCTCTTAGGAAAACTTCTTAACTTAGTTGTAGAACGCGCTGGTGTTCCTTTCAGTGGAGCTGAATCTAATTTGTCTCTCCTGGTTTAGTGCAATTGAATCATCTCAGGAAAATGAGAAGCAATTAAGTACCTGTTGCTAACAAGGCGCTGAAATAATCTGCCACCAGATGCAAGGTGTTTATTTATTACTGGAGTATGTCATTTGAGAAGACATTACATTGTCTTTCTAACAATCAGAATTGACTTCCAGATGCAGGCATCACAGACCTAACAAGTACCACCTTTGAGGAGCACTAAAAAGAGAGTAAGAGGGCTTGTGAACACCGGGCAAGGTTAGCTCAAGTGCTGGTGCCCAGCCTAATGGGAAACGTCGTCGATGGGCTTTGAAGGAACTGGATGGTAAAGAGGAGAAGCAGCTTTTTAGCAAAGGCCCTTTACGTCCCAGTTCAGGAAATTATTAAATTCATTAGCCAGATACTTACAACCAACTATTACTGCCCAGCCAAAGGAAAAAACAGTGCCAGCAAATGTTTTAAAACTACCACTAAACAAAAGTCAGGAAGCATGTAATTAAAACTGTACCTTTATTGTATTGTAAAGCGTTTCACTGTGACATGGAAAATATTTAAAGGAGAAGGCTGTTTAGCTAATTTGTCTGCAAGTGAACTGGTATCCTAAATGAACTGTAAGGCCACCCACCGAGCAAGCCTCATAAAGGGCCGTGGCTGCTCAGCTTGGTTTTGTGTAACCGTTCAATAATTACTAGATAAATGCATAACTAAAAGCTCTATTACACTAATAATTTGTACTGAGGTAGATGTGTGGGACACCCTGCTGGGTTAATTTGTCATCCCCGCAGCAAACTTCTAAAGAGAGCTCTTCTGCAGTGGAATCTGTTAATATGTGGTCCCAAGGAGGACAGGTTAGAGCAGTAAGACCAATTGGCTCCTTAATCTGTTCAAGAGGCAAAATGCCTCCCGGGTGAGCACCGGAGAAAAGAATAGGGTGATTGGTGATTAACCACGTGGACCCAGATTTAAACTCATCTGGACAAAAGAAGCTGCTCTCCATCTCTCCATCTCTCCCTCCCTGTCTTCCACTCCCCTACCCGCCCCCCCAACCATAAATCCACACATGCAGCCACAGTGAAGGCGCAGGTTCTGAGCAAGGTTTCTTGGAAATTATGTCACTGATAAGACTTCTGGGTATCACTTATACTATAAATCACATAATCAGATAAATCCCAAGCAGGTCTTTCTGGTTTAGCTTAATATAATGTTGATTCCATGTTTAGATTCATTCTTTATTTTTCTTTTTTTCAGAGTAGAATAAAAAGTCAATATTGGGCTTCTATCTCCTCTCTATATGAAATGTTTTCTTCTGTCACACACACACACACACACACACACACACACACACACACACTTGCTGTTTTAAATATGAAGCTCACATTTAAGCTTCAGCACAGGGTTTTCAACCTCACCGATTGACAGAACCATAAATCATGTTAAAGTTAAGTGAATTACTGTAGCATGGAACTGTAGTTTTAACAATGTTTATGTAGTATCAGCTTATCATCCATGTAGGCAAAGGGGGGTGAGCACTGATATTCGAAATGGGAATGTACAGTCCTGTTAATGTGGCTGCAGGATCACGGAGAGTTACCCATTTCATGCCGCATCCTTTGTATTGTTGAAACTAGTGTATTTAACCTCTCACGTGTATGGAATGTTGTTTTTTAAAATGTATATTTCCACAGTAAATTTACATTTGCCACTTCTTAGTATTAAATGGCAGTTGCTTCCCCCAACCCCAAACAATTCATTCTTCTTATGCACAAAACACATGTGAGGAACATCAGAGTTGCCAGGTTGTATTACGGTAATAAGGGACCTATGAGGCAAATATCATGAAAGGAAATAAGCCATTTGACCTCTGAAAAATAATTCAAATGGGAGCAGCAGAGTGCAGTGAAAAGAGCATGGGCTGTAGAGTCAGCCAGAATAGAATGCAAATCCTGGCCGGCCACTTGGGATCTGCATAAGCTTGTGCCAGTCACCCATCCTCTGCTGGTCTCTTAATTTCCCACCTGTACAGAACTTTAAGGTGTTAATAGGAGGAGGAAGTGAAATGACATATGGAAAGGGCCACATATGTTATTAGTATGTTACTAAATGTTAACTGTCTCAGGGACTTCCCTGGTGGCACAGTGGTTAAGAATCCGCCTGCCAATGCAGGGGACACGGGTTCAAGCCCTGGTCCAGGAAGATCCCACATGCCGTGGAGCAACTAAGTCCGTGCGCCACAACTACTGAGCCCCTGTGCCACAACTATGGAAGCCCACGCGCCTAGAGCCCATGCTCCGCAACAAGAGAAGCCACCCCGCGCGCCTGGAGCCCGTGCTCTGCAACAAGAGAAGCCACCGCGAGGAGAAGCCCGTGCACCGCAACAAAGAGTAGCCCCTGCTCACCGCAACTTGAGAAAACAGCAACGAAGACCCAATGCAGCCAAAAATAAATAAATATATATATATATATATATTTTTTTTTAAATGTTAACTGTCTCAGATTCCCCCCGTCCCCATATCATTTTTTGCTGTCTTTCTGTGTAGTTGTCTTGAAAGGATTCTCACTTCCCTCGTTCCTCACTCCCCATCCCCAGTTCTCTCTTTTATTCTGCTCCTGTGGGTCCAGAAGGAGTGTGTGTTTCCCTTCACTAGGAGGAGCCTCATAGCCTAGAAGAGATGGGGCCTCAGGGAAGTGAGCCAGCCTGGTTACTCCATCCCATTATTCTTGTGTGGTTAGAAGAACGGGGGTGGGGGGGGGTCTCCCCAGTCAGGCAGGTGAACCCCCTTCCATGATGATTAGCCCGTAGCCATGGTGAAGACTTTGCTTTGGCTTGTCTTCATTCAGGCATGGCTCTTGCTAAAGGGATAAGCACCGGGACTTCCCTGGCGGTCCAGTGGTTAGGACTTTGCCTTCCAATGCAAGGGGTGCAGGTTTGATCCCTGGTCAGGGAGCTAAGATCCCACATGCCTCGCGGCCAAAAAACCAAAAATCATAAAACAGAAGCAGTATTGTAACAAATTCAATAAAGACTTTAAATATGGTCCACATCAAAAAAAAAAAATCTTTAAAAAAAAAAGGGAGATAAGCACACCATTGTTATTTACAAGAGTCAATTCAGCAAATAATTTTTGAGAATGTATCATCTGCCAAGCACTGTGCTAGGCCCTAATGAGCAAACCAGACAAGCCAGTCCTGCCCCTGCAACCTAGTAGAACAGAAGGACAAATAATTATTACTTGGATGAGATTCATGAGAGGGGAATTAAAGAAAGGGATAATATAGCACAGGTATTTAAAGTAATTGTGGGGATTTGGATTTATTTGTGTCAGGTTGTATGGGTCCCTTCTATTGGCATACAATACAGATTTAGAAAACCTTGGTATTGCTGAGGGATATCTCTAGATCTTCCTGAAACCTCAAATTCCTGAATACTGTAATAAGAGTTGTTGAATTGTTGCATACCCAGTAATGAACAGAAGACATGTTAATAAGCACCCTTTCAAGTGAAATATTCGTACAAGTGAAAGAACCCAGCCAGATTGCTTAATCAGCCCTCCAGTCTCCCCAAAAGAAAATAATGGATTGGTTCATGTAACCGAAAAGTCAGAGGGTTTGCAGCTTCAGGTAGAGCTGGATCCAGATGCTCAGGCAATACCTTCAGAAATCTATATCTTTATCTTTCTCAGCTCTGCTGTCCTCTGTGTGAACTTGATTCTTAGACTACATCTCCTCAGATCGTGGCACTGATGATATGAGAAGCTCCAGACTTAATCCCCACCAATGTAACAGTCCCAAGGGAAAGAGAGCAGCTCTTCCACGAGAGATCTAGGGACGGTCCTACTCCCTAGAGTAGGATGCTTATGTCTCTGATTGGCCTGGTTTGGGTCATTTGCTCACTTTTAAAATAATCTTTATGTTTAAAAAATAATGGGGTGGGGGGAGCTGCCATGGTGGACAGCCGCCCCGCAGGGGGCACAGCATTGGTGGTCCTGGCCCCCAAGCTGGACAGTGGCAGTGTCTGCTTTCACAGCCCCCCTGGGGCTGCAGGTGAGGGCCCAGTAAGGTGCCAAGGGAAGGTCATGGTTAAGTATGACCTCGAGGAGCTACGGAAGCGCCTCAACCTGGAGGAGTGGATCCTGGAGCAGCTCCCTGGCCTCTACAACTACCAGGAAGGGGAGATCCTGGAGCTGGAGATTGCTGTGGATGAACTCCTGGATGTGGAGAGTGATGAGACCCAGCTGCCGGGGTCAAGGAGCTGCTGGTGGACTGTTACAAACCCACTGAGGCCTCCGTCTCTGGCCTGCTGGACCAGATCCAGGACATGCAGAAGCCGAGCACGCCCCGGAAGAAAGGAAGGGTCCCCCACGCAAGTGAACAGTGGCTCCACAGGACGACCCCTGCCCCCCGACCTCATAGCAACAGCAATACTGGGGGGCCCTGCAGCCAGGCCTGGTGCCACGAGTGGGGGTCCCCGTGCCTCTGGCCCAGAAGTGTCTTCCTAGACATCAAAAAAAAAAAAGATAACAGGGTTTCTCATTGGTGTGGCCTGGGTTACATGTGCACCCACAGAGCTGGGGGGAGGGTATAGTCTAGGCTAATGACAGACTGAGGTCTGTCAGGGAGGGAAGGATAGTTACCCAAAGAAACATTAGAGCTCTGTTTCCAGAAGAAAGGGTCAAAGACTGCTGGGCAGCCAAAACTGAGAGCTGTCCAGCACAGGAGATAAGAGCAGCGTTGTCCTGTGTGCTGGGCAGTGGGCTTGGCTCTCCTGCCAGCCGAGTGACTTCGTGCTGCGGGTGGAGCTTGCAGAGCACAGGTCAAACGCCGGTCTTAGAAGAGTGACACTTAGTCCATGGCGGGGACCTCCAGGGCCATGAAAACAGTTGAGAACAGTTCAACTCTTGATTCCCAGTTGTCTCAGGTTGCCACATGGCACTGCATGATCCTGATTACTTTTCGTATATCTGAATTTATCCTAAAAACACAACTCTAAGAATAATAAATAGCCCAGAATCAAGCACGCTGTCTGGCACACAATATATTCTCAACACATTCATTTTAAAGGTGTGAGCCCACTGTGTACTAGGCACCTAGAATTAGAAATAATTCTAATTTTTGGGAAAATCTCTTAAATTAGTGCTATTTTACCCAATTTACAGACAAGGAAATTCAGGTTTGAAAAAGTTACACATAGACTCACATGGGGAGTGAATGATTTCAAACCCAAAATAGTTGAGCTCTAAAAACCATACAGATATATAATTTCCATTTTGCAGCAGAGGAAACTAAGGTGCATAGGAGGCTGACGCAGAGCTAGTTGATACCCAGCCTGGGGTAAAACTTTGGTACCCTGACTTCAAATGCTGGACCGATTCTTCTCCTACTTCCTCCCCTTGTGTGAAATCTACCAGCAGTAGGATAAATCCCTAAATCCTGCAGGGTGAATTCAGAAGGATACTTTGAAACCTGTGCTTTAGTAATCATGTTGCTCAGAAACAGGGGCTTGAACTGCAATGTATACCTGCCAGTTGGGGCGGGGGTAGTGGGGGGAAGGCCGTGAATCAATCATAGCTTTGTTTGTTGTGGGGTTTGTTTGTTTATCTGCTTGGTTTTGCCTTTTTTATTTTAAATGTCAGCCAGCAAAGACTCCCAAACAGTGCCGGTCCCAGGACTTGGTAGGCCTCGCATAGGCTAGAGAAACTCCACGGAGCTTACTTTTGAAATTCTCTTTTGCGGGACTGCCCTTCCAACAGGTTGTTTGAGAATTCATTCTCTGCCTGTTTCTGTTAACCTCTGTGATCATCCAATCTATGGTGGTGGTTTTTTCCTTAAATGTTTTTCTTTCATTCATCTCTTGACTTGCAGTATTGCTTGCATATTACGTAGAAGCTCAAGTTCCCTTCATGGAACTGAAGTCTTGTCAACTTTGCGTAATAACTAGTCACTCTTCATATCTCCAATAATCACAGCTGTTCTGTGGCGTTTGAATGCATTGCACATTAGCCGTCATGGCGGCTTAGGGGATTCGTGCACAAATATGATCTATTCAGAGAAGAGGTCCTGTCAGGACCCAAAGGCTGGGGCTCTATCTCACAGAGCTTGAACTGGCACATTCCCTCAGGGTTTTTAAAACTCTAAATATCACAGCCTTCCCAAAGGCACAGGCTCCTAGAGACTGAGTCCAGATATACCCTAGAACCTAATATCCCAGAAACGTTTAAAAAATAATTTCTTTTAAAAACCACATACTCCCGGGACTTCCCTGGTGGCGCAGTGGTTAAGAATCCGCCTGCGAATGCTGGGGACACGGGTTCGAGCCCTGGTCCGGGAAGATCCCATGTGCCGCGGAGCAACTAAGCCCGTGCGCCACAACTACTGAGCCTGCGCTCTAGAGCCCGTGCAGCACAACTACTGAGCCTGCGCTCTAGAGCCCGCGAGCCACAACTACTGAAGCCCATGCGCCTAGAGCCCGTGCTCTGCAACAAGAGAAGCCACCACAATAAGAAGCCTGCGCACCACAACGAAGAGTAGCCCCCACTCACCACAACTAGAGAAAGCCTGTGTGCAGCTACGAAGACCCAACGCAGCCAAAAATAAATAAATTAAAATAGATAAACTTTTTTAAAAACCCCACATACTCCCTTGTTTCATATTTTTTAGATTTCAGTGTTGTTATATATGGATCAATTGTATTGTTATTTGTAAATGTAATCCCAGAGACTGAATTTCATTGAAATTTAAAGCTAGATGAGCTTCAGCAACTGTTTAGCTCAAACTCCTCATTTTGCAGATGAAAGAACCAGAGGAGAGAGAAGTTGCCCACATTTAAAGCCAGGTAGAGACAGCAACAAAATTAAAACCCAAGTCTCTTTATCTAACTAGAAAATTTTCCTAAAAAGTACCCCAGAACTTCTAAAAAACTTTTTAAGCAGTTAACATATATTGGCTCTCGGATAAGCAGCTCCCAATAAGTAACACAGTGGGACATTTAAGGGCAATGGTAGAGATCTCCACTGTATGAGGCTATGATGAGGCCATGCTCAGAATCTGATTAGGTCAGAAGTGTACCTAGGTAGCAGGGGTCTACATGGTAAAGGGGGAGGTCAGGATGGACACTTAAGGATTATAGGTCTAAGTAAAAAATAGAGTCTAGAGGGAGATAGCCCCATAGTTCTAAGTTTCTAGGTTAAGTCTCAGAGTCTAAGATTTAAGCAAAGGTAAGGATTCAAGGTGTATTTCATCCAAAAAGAGCCTTTACAGTCATTGTTTCTATGGAATCTATGACTTTTACATCAAGGTTGCTTCTGTTGCTTTGGTTTTGCATTTTGTTGTTGATGGAACTTTTTTCAAGACCCTCATGTCATATCCATATTGATAGCTCATACTCTTTTATCAATAGTTACGCACTCATTTGTCCAAGAGACAGATAGGCAACAGGTGCCTCTTACTCCACTGTTCCCTTCCCCCTGTGTATTCTACGATTTGAACAGGTCCCTAGCACCTAGGAGCAAATTCCGATTTAGTCATTTCTCATCCCCATCCCCATCCTTACCTATAATAGTATTACAAGTAAAAGAAGCTGTTTATTGATGATCACTTAACCGTATGGTCAGGAGCTGCTCCATATGCCTTATATACATTGTCTCATTTAATCCTCAAAACAAATCTATGAGGTATAAGCCCCATTATACAGATGGCAAACTGAGAGAAGCTTGGAAACTTGAATCATAGCTGGCAAATGATAGAGCTAAAATTTAAATCCATGTCTATCTGACTCCAAAGTCCACGGTCCTTATATCACTCTACTTTTCTTCTCTTCTCTTTCCTTTCTTTTCTTTTTATTAAAGTATAGTTGATTTACAGTGTCCTGTTAGTTTCAGGTATACAGCACATTGGTTCAGTTATACATATATATACACATATATATAAAAATGTATATATATAAATATATTCTTTTTCAGATTCTTTTCCCTTATAGGTTATTACAGAATACTGAGTATAGTTCCCTGTGCTACACAGTAGGTCCTTGTTGGTTATCTACTACTTTTCTGACTCATATGTTTAATTTGACGTGATATACACATGGATGTGGGAAACCAGCACATACACAAGGCATGTTAAATAATGGTGAAAAGGGACAATCAAAGAGTGACAGTGGATAGTTCGTGGAGATACAGATGGCAAGCAGGTTGCTTTGGAAGCCTTCAAAAAAGGTGAGGCTCCAGGAGAAAGGCCAGCTGGGACAAGGATGCAGTTTGGTAGGGAAGAGGTGGAAGGAACAGTGATTGTCTGGTGCACAACTCACAAGCAGAGCGTTGCAGGTGTTTGGAGGGTGAACAGGAATTATGTGGGTCTATACCAAGGGCCATCAAACTATGGCCCACCAGTCAAATCTAGCCCTCTTCCTGTTTTTTAAAATAAAATTTTATTGGAACATGGCTACACTGATTTGTTTATGTAATATCTATGGCTGCTCCTGCGTTTAGTGGCAGAGTCAAGTAATTGCAGCAAAAACCATGAGGCCTGCAAAGCCTAAACTGTGTCCTCTATGGCCTTTACAGAAAATGTTTGCCAACCCCTGGTCTAGACTATAAACCAGGGCATTTGAGCAAGAAAGGTCTTTCAATAGCTAAAATTGATCTAAATTAAAATTTTAAAAGACCTTGGCCTGCCCCTCACCCCTCTCTCTATTTTTTTTTTTTTTTTTTGGTTAAAAACAGACCAAAAGATATTGGAATTTGATCTCTACTCTGAACCTCTACCTTAACTCAAATGGAATAGAATATATCAGTTATCTTGGAAATCTACTGTAACAGCAAGTCACTTTGTTTGGTAGCAATAATATAAAAATACTGGTGTTTTGCAAGTCATCATGTAATGTCATATATTTCTCTTATTTGACATACCCAGGTTCTTTTGCATGCCTCTCAGTGATGTTAAAGATGCGTACTATATGTTTTGAAAACCTTGGCTTGAGTCACAGGTTTGTTATTTAGAAAAGGTTCCACCTCTCAAAGGCTTGAAAACCATTGCCAATTTCTCGTTCCTTGTGTCTCTGTTAAAATAAATCCCATAACTCCAAACTTCTAGGCTTTCATAAATGGCAGGTCTGACTCATGCATGATTTATAAATTATAGCCATGGACCATTAAGATAGATTTCTCAGCTTTAGGTAGGCTATCATGGTGTTATATATTGTGGTTTTGAATTTCTGAAGAAGCAAACTGCATAGTTGTTGACAACCCAAACAAAATTCAAGTTCCGTTTGCCCTTATAGAAGGCTTTTTTTTTTAAGCACAATTTTTTTCTTCCACTTTCTGCTCCTTTTAGAGCTCTGCCTTATTAAAATCTTTACTTTTAAATACGAGTAGTCAGGAGTTCTTAATGCCACCTTGTACTTTATGGAAATGGTTATTTTTGTCTAAACATCGTACCGCTGAAGACAGATGAGTAGCTTTTTCTTCTAATGGTGCTAACAGAGTGAAACACTATGGAATCTCACCTGTTGCCACTGACAGTGTCAATTAACAGTAAGACTGAAGTTTCGCAAGTGCCAGGGTTTGGGAGTGGTCATTCATTCTGTGAGGGAAGAAGGCTGTGTGTAACGCTGTCTTAAGAGCACGCTGCACCTGAAGGAGGATTAGATTTTGTTTGCACTGCTCTCTTGACAGCTTATCTTTGGAGCCGCCTATAAAAGAGAGACTGGGATCTAAGGGCTGGTGCCGGAAAACAAAAACTAACATGAAAAGAATCCAAGTCTCTGTCCAGTCCGTGAGAGTCTGCAGTGGTTCATGGACAAGAAATAAAGGAATTAAGGCAATGTCAGGGCTAAATAGAAGAGCATATTTCAACTGTGAAATCTTGGTTTGAGAAAAAATGCAGGGGGGTTATTAGAATTCTTGGAGGTTGAGTTTGGGCAAAACTGCTGGAAATGGTGAAGAGAGGTGACTTTCTTCTATCTCTTTTTCTTTCCTAAGACTTAGAATGAAATACAAGATTCCAAACCTATCTGGCCATGCCTCCCTGGTATCATCTTCTTTGAGCTAGAAATGTGTCCATAAAGCCTCCTCCCTAGAGTGGACTCTCAGACCAAGAATCGATTGTTGGACCATATAAGTCTCTCAACATACACAATAATACAGTAATGACCTTGACCTTCTCCTTCCCCAGTCTTAATCAATTCTGCCTTAAAGAAGGAAGAATTCTTTTAAGTTAAAAATATATATTCTCAATCACATTGAATTTTAAACTTTTTCTCTTTCAAGCTAAAACCAGGAGAGTCCTTTAAATAATCGGGGCCACTGTGTGGGGTGGTGGGTGGGTGGTGTGCAAACAGGTAAACCAACCTGACTGACCTGCTTTCTTGTTTTTAAGCATCCAGTAATATGATCATTTGGCAATAAATAAGCGAGCCTACAGCTTTGGGAAATTCTGGGTCTCTGCTTCTTTAATTGTGGCTACTTTGTTCAGAATGTGTAGGCAGTGCCATTCCAGCCAAAGAAACCTGATCAAATTTCCTTCCTTCCCATCCTACTGGTGTTCTTTGTGAAAAACCCAAGCGGTTGTTTGAAACTAGTTTGGCCTCTGGTTAAAGTTTAAACTAGTAGTGAGATCCATCCAGAATGGAGTGTTTCTGACACTTTCTGCTGCTCCTGGCCTAGGGTACTAAGAGTATTAGACCCCAGAAGCAGCCAATTTTGTAGTGCCTTTTAATACACAAAATTGTATTAACATCAGCCTGGATACAGATGGATGCATTGCAATAAACTGTAACCACTTGAGAAAAGCCTTTATTGACTCTCAAGTAAATAATGCACATTTTAAAGGATCTAAATATGCATTTACATAATGTGCTATAATTTTTTATTGTGTCGACTACTCACACACACACATCCATAAGAGATGTTTTTCTCCGTCAAAAATTTGGACTCGTACCATTTTTTGTGCATTGCATTAGCACCGTGCCAGATTCACAGTGGTATTTTCTCTTCTCTAAGGCCTGAGCTGACCATCTCAAAGTACATTTAATGAATTTTGCTGATTGAATGATCTGTTGACTGATTTAACCCCGGTGACACTTTTCTAAAATAATTTGCAACTACTTGGACAAAAACTTAGGCACACTAACAACATCTAATCCAAGATAAAAGGGAGAAAGCAAGAAATAGGGAAGGAGGAAAACCAAATTTAGACATGGCTGAAATCTTAAGTCTGAGCTTTAGAGCAATGGAGGAACCCAATGCAGTCTCATCGTTCAGGAAAAGAGTGCTGCTAGCAGGTGATCCAGAGAAATGGTGGGTATTTAATAATATTTAATAGTCCTTTGTGATGTCTGTAACACAACTGTTTTCTGTTTGAAGAAATTAAAGCTCAGGATCTTGAATGATTTATATGCAGTTCCACAGTGGACTAATGGCTGAACCAGAATGTCCAAGGCACGAGAAAGTAGGGGTTGTGAAGGATGAGCCTTCGCAGTGCAGACTCAGCAGTTGTCTAATGTGAACCTACAGGCTAAATGATTTCCTGGTATTAATTAAGAATTAATTGATCCTTATAAATCAACCATTGTGGAATTAACTCCATATAGTACCGTGTGTTCTTAGGTCTATGTTAAAATAAACTCTGTGACACAAGAAAAAGGTGAATAAATTGTTTTTAGTAAAATGTAATAAAGAAACTAAGGTCTACATTTAAGTTGTTAACGATTTTCTTTTACATATTTAACAACAGCAGCAACAACAAGAGGGCAAGGATGCTTATTAACAATTAAGGGAGGGATTCCATGGTCCTGTTGAATTATTTCCTCTATCAGGTTTCTCTAACTTTTATCTGTCTAGTCTTTGCTCAAGTGAATTTTTTCCCTTGGGCAGCGTTCTCTGCTGGCCACCACGATTTCATAATCTCACGATCATGCATCACTTTCCATTGAGCACCTGAAGCATTGCCACTTTATCATTAAGGTCTGCTTCCTGGGGGCTCTTGACAATGGAGTTGCCACCTTTGTGTTTGACATGCTGTAAAAGTTGAGTGTATCATTTTGTTGTGCTCAGTACATTCCCAGCCTCATTTGGGAAATGCCACATTCCATCTCTAACTAGAAACTATTCGGTCAAATGCAGGGCACTGGGTCAAAGTTTCTTGCTACCAGCAAAGACGACCATGCCCATGCCGTATTAGATGAAAAAATTCCTTGGGTTCTTTAAAGCACAATTTGCAAAGTAAGAGATGACCAGAGCCATTTAACTTTTTAGCTGCAGATTTTAACTCAGACAGTAATGGATTCCAAGATTTACCATTCAGTGTATGAAGCCCTAAGTTTTATCAGTTTTTCTACAAGCTCCCTGGCTGTTTGCCAGGTTAAAAAAAATTTTTTTTTTAATTAATTTATTATTTATTTATTATTTATTTTTGGCTGTGTTGGGTCTTCGTTTCTGTACGAGGGCTTTCTCTAGTTGCGGCGAACGGAGGCCGCTCTTCATCGCGGTGCGCAGGCCTCTCACTATCGCGGCCTCTCTTGTTGCGGAGCACAGGCTCCAGACGCGCAGGCTCAGTAATTGTGGCTCATTGGCCCAGTTGCTCCGCGGCATGTGGGATCTTCCCAGACCAGGGCTCGAACCCGTGTCTCCTGCATTGGCAGGCAGATTCTCAACCACTGCGCCACCAGGGAGGCCCAAAAAATTTTTTTTAAGTTTATATTTATTTGTATGGTTACTTTATTAATTTCTGTACCACTCATATATTCAATCTTTCATTGTACCATCAACAAATATTTACTGAGTGCCAGACATTGTTCGGGGGATATGACAGTGAATCATTAAATGGATGGAAAAGCTATTTACTAATATGGAGAAGAGAGAAGAGCCAGTGTGAGGGGTGGAAGGTGACAAGAATTCTAGTTCGAATGGGTTATGTTCAAGATGCCCTCAATTATATGATTGAAGACAAAACTTTGTATTGTCTCAGTGTTGTATCCCAAGCCCGTAGTAGGAGCCTTGGAATATTTTTGGATAGATTAAAGGTTGCATGAATGAAAGGATCCCATCAGGTCATCTGCAACGTATGGACTGGACCCTTGTTTCCACTCCAAACCCCTATTTCTACTCTTTAAAAACTACAGATGCCATTCTGAACCTCAGAGTCCTAGCCACTCCAATTATTAGTCAGAAAATGCCCCAGTCCTACAGATACGGTAGGGAACAAAAAACCCGTGTCCAGGGATCAACAGAGATGCATCCTTTTTTGACAGATGGGATGGTGGTAGAAAGTGTGGCCAGTCTCGCTTAGTTGCTCTTCAGTTTTATGAGTCACCCTCAATATTAGGAAAGTCTTACTTTCCAAATATTTGGGTATTCCTTTGTTTTCTCTTTGCAGGGCCTCCTTGAGTTTAAAGATTTAAACTGCAAAAAGTAAAGGAAAAATAAATACTCTCATCTGCTTTTACTTGGCAGTTGTTTTTCTGGCCCTCATTGGGGAGTGAGAGCCTCCGTCTCGGCGTTACTTGGTTTGAGTGTCTTCAGCCCTTCCCATGTGCTGTTCTTACCCTTCAGCAGGCTTCATGAATCACCCTTCCACTTCAAGGGCAAAAGTCTTCCCAGGAAAAATTATTAAACACCTCACATACGTTTTTTAAATCTAATGTAATCTTCTTCCTGTATCAGTGAAACTCAGCAGGGTTCAAATATAAGGGAGTGATGGTTGTCTGAGCCTTTCATCAGTTTGTATGAGCAGAGGGCCAACAGTTTAGCAGGGGTCACTGCCTACCTACTCAGCCTGTGGGTTCCCCTGCTATAACTAACATCTATGCGTTTCTGAGTTTGGCTTTGAAATGGCCAAAAAAAAAAGGCAACATAAACCTTCTATGTAAAGTGAGGCACCCAAATTGCATGGGTTCATTAAGTGATCATTTACTACAGACTTCAAAAAATTTCATCCTGAATTAGTCCCTAGAAATTTCCTTGAAAGGAGTATAAGAGCTTTAACAATGAATTATTGTCTATGGAAATCTCAGCATGAAAGGGGATCCATATGTGCAAACTAGAATTTGTCATATGTAATGTCAGTTAAATCAGGTCTAATCTACCAAATACATTTTTTATTGCCTGCTTCATTAAAAAGGCTCTTAAGGTAATGAATAATCTTCAGCTTCACCAAGGATTATTAATGCCTTTATAACTCATGTCCACTGAAAATAGAAAGACAGCTTGAAACTCTACCCTAATCTAGCCTCCATGTTTGTCTTAGAGCTTTAAGGAAGAAAATCTATCAGACCTCTCCAGTGTTAAGTGCTGTCACACGAGCAGTTACTAGGAATTGGGTCAGGAGAAGAAATTTTAAAAGGAAGTTGAATCCAGTTTAAAAGCTGTGGCAAAACAAGTCTTTCTCTTATTAACTCTGATGTTTTCTTTTCCTACAGCAAGTCCACATGCGACACCATCAACTCTTCATTTTCCAACATCACCCATCATCCAGCAGCCTGGGCCTTACTTCTCCCACCCAGCCATCCGCTATCACCCTCAGGAGACGCTGAAAGAGTTTGTCCAACTTGTCTGCCCTGATGCTGGTCAGCAGGCTGGACAGGTGGGGTTCCTCAATGTAAGGAAACTTCTTTTTTTTTTTTTCAATTTCTTTAGAAATATTAACCGAATGTAAAAATAACAAGGGAAGACCTTATGACCATGTGACGTTGTGCTCTGATGTCGTGTTGACTGACTGCAGGCAAATGTCATATTTATTCTAGATTGTGGGAAAGTTAACTTACTCTAAGAGGGATTGGCCAGGGTTTAAAAACAGTGTTTGTGTTAACTTCGCAACTGTCAAGTTTATGGATATAAATCATCTCAAGGGTGAACTGTATAACCTTCTAAGGTCTGTGGGCAGATAATTCCACCTCATGCATACTAACCCAAGGGCTCACGCAGTTAACAAAATAGAAAGACCAAATAATTTTAAATAATGATTTTGGGTGGTAGGGAGAGGTAGGGGGAGAAGGGGGCACAGATGTTTCAGATCAACTAAGTTGATATTTTTAAAAAATAGTCCTCTAACACTTTACATCAAGTTGACCAGTACTTGAACTCAAGATTCTAGAAGTAGTTTATTATAGTTTGTTATTTCTGCAAGTAGTTATCTTTCCCACTTATCTTTGTATAAAGCTAAATAGTATTCAGTAGTTTCGAATGGAGGTTTTCATTTTTTCTCAAATAAACCAAATCACAATTTGAAACAATATTCCTAATGTAAAAGTGATTTTTTTAAATCACAAATTTTATTTCAAATATAGAACCAAATGTTTGCAATGGATAGCTATATCCCAAGGCCAATAATAATAACAATGAATTGGAAATAATGACCAGCATAAAGCCAAATGCGATTTTCCTTTTCTCCTAATAACTGTAATGAAGCCACAGATGAGCCATAATTATTATTGCCTAATTTAGAATATTATATCACACCACCCTACCACCGATTTTCTTCCCTCGAAGAAATACCTGATTCTGCATATCTGAGTTAGAACAGGCAGCTTTGACTAATGTCTGGTGATGTGTTAGCAGATACATTTCTGTCTAGACAACAAATCAATATGGACCCTTTTTTCTTTTTGCTTGTGTATTCATTTGCTTGGCTTATTCTGAAGCATTCACTTATGGACTTTTAGCCCACTCAGAAATGACACACAGGCAAGTTTGTTGGCAAGAAAGCACAACATTCTGACTGTCAGATGAGATTGTCTTTGAGGAACAATACTAAATATATAAGTGAATGTTGATGAGGCAGTGAGACTTCCTCTGCAGAATTACTAAGCTTAAACTTAAAAGCCTGGGACAGCAACTGAATTTTGATTCAGGACTAGAGCCTAAATAGGAGCTATTATTGTTGGTTGAATAGTGTCACTGAAGACCAGAGGTAGAAAGGCCACTTGGGAAACCATGGAAAACTGAAGTGATCACCAGCATCAAGCATCTGACTTTTAAAATGTCTAACTTTTTTTTAATAGTCCTGACATCATCCCATATAACTGTCAAATGACCAATTTTGCATTTTGATCAAAATTTTATAGGGTTTAAGGCAGGTCCTTCATGGGACTGTTTTGAAAAACTCAGAAATAAATGGATTTTATTGCTTTCTTCAGAAGGAAACTTTTCTTTTGTTAAAGAGCTGTTACTTGGTTGTTCTAACATCAGGCAGCCAGATAAATATGACTCTTATGGCATATGCTTATATAATTTAAATCAAAATTAGAAGTGATATTTTTCCTTAGCAGAATTTTGACAGCTGAATTCTAAAGTTTCTGTGCCTGATGTTATACAATATGTGAAAGAAATTTTTTATGTTCACTTAACATATTTATTAAATGTTATATAATATCAACTTTGAAGAGTGAAAATAAAATATCTTTTTAATCTTAAATGCATATTTAGGAAACTTTGTTAGATCTGTATAAATAGACGTGATGGAATAATTCCACAACCTATAAAACACTTATATATTAAATCAATATTTAATATCATGAGAATGATGATGAAAGTCACAGTTAATACAGAATCAAAACATCCCAAGCAAAAGTTGGCAGGTCATTTTCTAGAATCAGATCCAAAGAAGGTCAAAGTAGTTCAAGAGGTAAGTTTAGGATACATGGAGCATGTGTGCCTAAGACTGTACTTTTGTGGAATGCCTTAAGAACAACCCACAGCTCTTCATCCATATGCTCTTATGGAAGAATTCAAGTAGCTAGAATACTTAGTAATTTACATGAAAGGTGCCTAAGGAATCTTTTGTTTTCCGAAGCGGCTAATGGTTCTATCTGTGTCTTCTTTCTCCTGTGCGTGTTTTGTTTGGTTCCCACCCTGGCAGCCCAACGGGAGTAGCCAAGGCAAAGTGCACAACCCATTCCTCCCCACCCCCATGTTGCCACCGCCGCCGCCACCACCGATGGCCAGGCCTGTGCCTCTGCCGGTGCCAGACACAAAGCCTCCGACCACGTCCGCGGAAGGAGGTGCAGCGTCCCCCACCTCACCAAGTAAGTATGGCTGAGATGCGGCGCCGGTCGCCCGTCAGGCTCTGCGCACGTGAATGCACACCTACGCCTGGCCCCTCACTGCATAGGCTTCAGTGAAAGGCACGATCCCCAGCGATGGCTGTAGCATGAGTTTGCAGAACCAAGACCAGATCAGAGCAAATAGCACTCTAGGGTGCTACCAACCACATCAGGTGTGGAAATGACTAGTGTTTGGGTGGATGAAATGGTGTAACTATGTGCCAAGGACTGAAGTCAAGATATTAAGTATTAAATTTTGCCTATTATTTGAGTGGCTTTGAATGCTAGCCTCATGATCATCAAACAGCATCTGCTTTTATGGATTCTTATTAGCAAAAAGTTCCTCATGCTTCTGTAGAGACCTGCCTTCCAGTAACTTACAATGCAAGAGAAATGCATTTGATGAGGTACCAAGGTTAATGCAACTCATCCATCAAATAGAAAAAATGTTTAGATCAAAGTAACCAATTCAAAGGTGTGTACGTTGAACATTCACGAAGAATAAGAGCCTGGCAGAAGGTCAGAGCCAGTAGCCATGGCAGTTGCATGGCTAGGCTTGGCAGAGGGAGGAGATGGAAGGTGAAACTGGAAGGAAAGAGAAAAGAAATCTTGGCTTGTCTCTGAACAGTATGGGAACATGTGATCAGACAATATAGGATTTCAAAACCTTTTGGAATAATGGGAATCATTACTTGATGAATTAGGGAGAACAGCTCTCCTGATATTTTAAAGATGACAGGGAATGGAAGTAGCTTAAACACATAAATTTGGCTTCTCTTAGTCCCTGAAACAATGACCAAAAGAGTGACAGCTGGAGGCAGAGTTCCCAGGTGATGGATGGACTACCTGACCTTGACGGGGGTGTGATGACCACCTTCTCTAAAGCTTTACAGAGAGATCAAAGCACAGGAAAGAATGGGAGCTGTGACAGTGCCCCTAAGGAGAGGAGGTCTTCAAGGAGGTGAGGCTGAATGCAAGGAATCTACTGAGGAAAAGATGAGCGTAGACCACGAAAGAAGTGTTAAGATCAAGAACTTGAGCAGCAGTTATAGAAGTTGAATGGAGGAGAGCACAGGAAGAAACGTCTTATAGACATAAGCTTTGGGATTGGACAACCACTTGGATGAATATAGTGAAGGATGATTCAGACTTCTCAGTACTGGGGATATGATGGTATTGAGTACAGGAGGGAAGGAGCCAAAGAGAAAAAATGAGCCTCTGTTGACACTGTGTTCATTGGATTTAATTTTGGTGACACTGAATCCAAAATGTCTAGAGTCCCTTATGGGCGTGGATGAGCTTTAGGCTATCTAGTACATATTCCCTTTGATAATACATGTAGCAGTGAGTGGCCCTGTGCGTGGATTCTGGTTTCATAGCAAAAAGATTGAGAGTCCAGGGACAATTCTGGGGAGGCTTACCTCTCTTGGTAAGAGGTGGTTCAACACTTTTCAACAAAGGAGAAAACTCTTGAGTGTCCAGTGACATAGGAAGCAAACTAGACTTGCTCTAAGCATCTTGGAAGCTCAGCTTAGAAAAGAAGCTTCTGAGAAGCAGAAGCTCATAGGCCTGTCCTGCTAATTGTGTATTCATGTAACATCTTCAGAGGAGTCAGAGAAATAATCATCTCCAAACTCTATTTAGACCTAGTCACTGGGGATGTTGACTTACACATTGGCAGCCATGTGCTTAAACTGTGCTCTGTACATGCCTCTGGGTACCACTTTTCTGTTCATCTTCTCTCTGTATGTTCAGGACATTGGCAGAGCCCTCAAAAAGCTTTGTTTAATGTTCTTTTTATTCTGTGTAGACATATCCTCACCTCCACCATCAATGTCTCATGCATCTGTAGTGCATTTTCCGGTAATGGGGATGGGGCTTTTCTGAGGCACTGTGGACGAGTGGAAATACCCTGGGCAGCTAGCTATTGAAGTCTAAAGGATAGGGGCTCAAACCATCACTTTTCACATTGCTAGCTCTGTTTCTCTTCCAATCCCAGTTTCCTCATCTGTAGAATGTGGGTGATAATACCTAGCTGGTTATGTGAAATCAGCCATGATAAGCACTACCACCAAATAAATTGGAGCATTTTATTATCTGCCAAAACTCTTACCTAGTGGAAGCCTCCAGGCTTGGCTAATGAAAAACTATGCCTGTAGGACATGTAGAAGCTACTCAATCCCTCAGTCAGGTTGATACCTTTGGGTCCATTCCCTGGACTCCACTCCATGGATTGGATCTAATGCCTTGTATAAAAAGATACCCATGGTCCTCTTGTGCCCAGCCTCAAGCATTCTTTCAACATGATGGGAAGAAGTGTGGAGGGGGTCTGGACAGATCCGGTTCATGTGGTTGCATGTTCATTAGCACAGTGTTTAGAGATTTTTGGAAAGAGAATATCAGGAAAGGGGACCCAAAGTTTGATATTTACATAATAATTTGAAACTTACTTTTTGAATCCTAGGATTCTAGGAATATAGACAAAACAAAGTGTTCTACTGATGGCATAGAAGGGTTTCTATCATCATAAATCTTAGCCTTTTTGGTCTTTTCTGGGGTTTGCTGAATTCACAGTCATATGTTGTTTCACAGCAATTATCACCTGACCATCTTCTACTTTATTATTAAGACAGTGATATTCTGGGAAATCTGTAATTTATAGCATAAGAGAAGCCTCTCAAGTTAAAAATCTCAAAGCCCACCAGTCCACATTGGGAAGAGATTTAAGAACCCCTGCAAAACAAATCCTCTTCCATGCCCCAATTTCTGAACTAATTGATAAATAAAATCCAAGAAAAAAAATCAGATGGAAGACTAGACTATAACCTCTACTATTAGAAAATTTATTTTTTAGCTACAGGCGAATGTGCTTCCTAATGCTGAAACACAAACAAACCCACCCAGTCTCTGGCAGTGCAGGACCACCGCAGGCCTTCCCATGGGAGGGGACTGCCCTCCTGTGTAGAGCTGATGGAGGTCCAGGTGGCCGTGTGCTTCCTGCCAGCACCTGTCTCCCTAAGGGAAAGAGGAGAGGAAGGGGTGGGATGAGTCACGTCCAGTTTCTACTTCCAATCGCTACAATAAGTGAGGGAGTGGAGAGGCCCAAGAGTGTATGGGTGGGAAAAGGTACCACGAGTGATGTAGCCCCTCTCCCTTAACATTCATCTTTGATAACTACCTTCTTTCATTCATTTATTCATCCTTCATATATTGAGTATCTGTCATGTGCCAAGGACTGTGTTAGCCCCTGGGGATACAAAGATGATTCATCCCTGCTCTAAAGAAATGTGGGATTTATTGCAGGAGACAGCTGGGAAACGGGTAGCTCACACTGACAACACTGGGACAGAGGTGCACATAGGTGCCACAAGAGACTTGGGAGGGATTTGGGTCCAGATGCGGAGCCTCAGGTAAGATTTTTTTGGAGTGAGTGACTTCTAAGCTGTTTAGTAGGAATATCATTCTGGTGTTTTAAGTCTGAGAGAGAAGGTAGAACTTCCCTTCAGAAACCAGCTTGTGGGTGGAAGGAGGGGGTGTCTAAAATTGGATTACCACTGGATAAAAATTTAGAGCAAAAGTATCATTTCATAAATTCTGTGCTTTCTTAGAAATTAAAACCACAGGATGGTTGGATCCTGTTTATCTTTGTCAGTTTATTAGAGCTCAGCTTTAGCGAGGAGAAACATCACAACAGAGTATTAAGTACAGATGTTCAGTATCCCAACAGTATGTCTGAAACTGAGGCTTTTTCCAAAACGCTAACTGTATAACCTAGGACAGCCTTTCCTATTGAGGGGTTTAAGATGACTTGCAATAAAAAAAGATTTAAAAAATAAAAGTAGGAAATCATGCCCAGGATCACCTATATTACCAGCTTTTCTAGGCCTGGACTCCCGTGTCTGTTGGAATAATACTTTGCTCTACACACTCTCATAGGTAGATTGTCAGAATGAACTGGGGTGACAGATGTGCTGTGCTATAGACAGTTAAAAGTCCAAGACATCATTTTTAATATGCTCTTATAATGAAATACAAATGGATGCCAGCCTAAAGCAGAGTATATATTTTTAAACTAATCAGTTGCCTCTGGCACCAATATGCAACTTTGCAGCTGTGGCCAGGCAAACAGGGTAAGGCAGATTTGGGGAGGGAAATGTTTGCCTATAAAATAAATATATTTTAATGGGAAAAATCTTTACCAGTGCCTTAAAAAACACAGTAGTGAGGGTGGAAATAAAAGTTCTGCTGTCTCTCAAGGAGGACATTCATACTGTTGATTCGTTTGGAGAAAGATTGATATACTATGCCTGATCTCTTTAGGATACCATGACAAATAGAAAGAATAACCGGTTAAGAGTAATTCACAATGGATGGGTTCCATTCCCGCTGATTAACTGGGTTTAGATACCCAGTGAGAGAATATCACTTCCTTCATTCATTCAATAAATAGTTATTGACCATCCACTATGTGCCAGCAGTGTTCTAGATGCTAGGATTCTGCAGGAAATGAAAGAGATAAAAATCCCTGATCTTGCGGAGCTTTCATTTTACAGAAGGAAGAAAGGCGATAAATAATAAGTATAAATAGGTAGGAGTGATGTAAGATTGTGATACATAGGTGCTACGTAGGAAAATGAAGCACAGAGGGGTTGGGATTAGTGGGAGTGGGATACAACTTAAATAGGGTGGTCGGAGAAGGCCTGTTTAGAAGGGGAGATTTGAACAAAGGTCTGACAGAGGTGCGAGGGTGAGCCATGAGACTGTAGAGGGAAGAGCTTTCCAAGCAGGAAGATCAGCCAGTCCAACCCACATGTTTAAGGAACAACCCGGAGGCCAGGGTGGTGAGAGCAGAGTGAGTGAATGAGTGAAAGTAGGGGGAGGCCAGGTCTGAGGGGTAATGTGGATGAATGTGGATGTGACTGGGAGATGGGGGCGCGAGAGGGGTTGGAGGAAGGTGACAAATGTTGGAGGTTCTTATAGGCCATTGTTAGGACTTTGGCATTTTCTCTGAGTGAGATGGGGAGCAGAGGAGAGATACTACCTAGGTTTTAACAGAAACTCTTTGAAGGCTTTGTTGAAAATAGGTTTCAGGGGGCAAGAATTAAAGCAGGAAGACCAGTTAAGAGGCTTTTTTAAAAAATCAATACATATGATGAGTGTCTTCTACATGCCAGCCACTATTCTAGGTGCAAGGGATCCAAAAGTGAGCAAAGCAGACAATCCCCTTCCCTTGTGGAGCTTACATTCTAGAGGGAGGGGACAAACAATAATTAAAGAATAAGTAAACTAGTAATTCAGGGACCAGTAAGTACAATGGAGAAAACTAACACGGGGAGGGGAGGTGGCACACCATTGCAATAACGCAGGCAAGAGTTG
Source organism: Balaenoptera ricei (assembly GCF_028023285.1). Lineage (NCBI taxonomy): Eukaryota > Metazoa > Chordata > Mammalia > Artiodactyla > Balaenopteridae > Balaenoptera > Balaenoptera ricei. The sequence goes on from NC_082639.1 coordinate 52,565,410, forward strand.
CTAATGACCTGTACCAGCATCCGGGCAGTAGGGGTGGTGAGAAATATTTGAAAGGTAAAGCTGATAGGATTTACTGACACATTAGATGTGGGTTGAGAAGAAAAAAAAAAAAACACTAGAGAAATCAGCAATAACTCCTAGGTTTTTGACCTGAGCTGTTGGAAGGATGGAGTTGCCATAAACTGATAACGGGAAAAATTGCAGGAAGAGCAGTTCTGGGCAAGGGGTGGGGATCAGAAGTTTGGTTTGACCAAGTTATATTTGGAGATGACTATTAAGTATCTTACTGGTGAGACCAATTATAATAACATCCTACCTACTGCAGTTCTTCGCAGTGTACTCAGTTTTTCCACATGCACCATCTCATTAATTGCGGAGGGACTCCTTTTCAAACATGTAATAAAACAAATGGATATTCCTAAGAGTCCTGAGGACAACAGCTCCAGAATAGGAGAAATCTCTCATTACATTTGGGTCTGTTTGTGGTATGATAATTCAAAATCCACTATTCATTTTCTTAATTGCATTGTAAGATTCAATTTTTTTATAATAGGTTGGCACCAAGAACATACTATAAAAATGGACTTTTCCAGAAAAGAAACTGAAGATTGGCATCATAGCCTAGAATTATAATGAAAAGAAAGAAACACTTTTGAATTATGATGGAAGATAAAACATGCATATTTTCCTCTTTTAAATTAATTAGGGACACAAAAACTCAATTTAAAAATGCATAAAAGACTTATAAACAATTTTCTCCATGCCTTCTTAGCCGTGAACTTTTGATTTTTTAAAACTAGAATTCTATTATATTAGAAGCATGTAATAACAAGTTCCCTTTTTTATTTTTATGTCTCTGATGAATCTTGTATATATTCATTATATGAATGAGTTTGAACCTGTTAACCAGGAAGATAATAATCTGACGGGGATTGAAATTTCCTAGTGTAATAATTGACATATGTTCAATGCTTTTTGGTTAGCAAAGCTCTTTACACATGTATGTTATCTCGTTCCGTCTTCCTAAGACTCCTGTGAGGTCAGGATTTTATAGACAAGGACACTGAGATTCGAGAGTGGAGGTTACTTTCCCAAAATTACATAATCCCACGGTAGCTTGGTACTAGCTCCTACTTTAGCCAAATTACAAAGCAATGGGACTTGATTTTTGGTTACCAAGTAGCCACAACTGTCTGCTCTCGTCTGAAATTAATAACACAACAAACTATTGAGCTTTTATTAATGTGTCAATCACTTTAAAAAATGTTTTCTATGTATTATCTTGTTGTAATCCTCACATTAATGCTATGAAGTACGTACTTTAAAAAGTAAATACCCTAATTGAGAAAGAGAAGGCACGAGGATATAGGTAACTTTCTCAGGGTCACTCAGCCAAGGGTAGCAGCATCATGACTCACACCCAGCCACTTTGAACCTGTAGTTCATGCACTTACTTGGCCAGAGCATCCAGAGCCCAAAGTTTCCATGTTTGCAGTGAAGACCCTGTGGGAACAGTACAGAGGAAGATATTAGTGGTCATTTATACTTTAGTGTGGATTGGTTTCTGTGGCTGAGAGTAACTTTTGTTAGCAGGGAAAGGAAGAGAGCAGAAGATCTGGAGGGAGATAAGACAAGAATAGCAAAAAAGGTGGACAAACAGGAGCTATTGCTAAAGGCAGATTTTCTTTATTCCCCAGTGCTCTCCAGAGCTTGAACTGTTGCTGAATGCTTAGAAGAATTACTTTCTGAGTTTTCACCCAAATAATGACAGCTCTCTTTTTCACCAACACTTTTTTATGTGTAAAACACATAATTTTAATCAGTAATTGAATTTAGAACAAGTCAGTGAATGATATGTCATATTTACACAATTTTTAAATGACTAAGGACTGTATTTCCTCTTTCAGAGAAGAGCCAGTGGATAAGGACAAAAGAGAATAAAAAAAAAAGTTAGCGGCTTCCTTTCACAAAACAGTTTTTCATTACTGATGCCTGCACTATTCCTTTAGTCTTTAAATTTTTTTTAAAAATGTACATTCAATGAAATTCACTCTTTAGTGTACAGTTCTATGAGTTTTATAACATCGTAGATTCTTCCAGCCAACACCAGACAGGATATAGAACAATTCTAAAGAGCTCCCTCCTCTTTCTTATCTACTCTTAAGTTATTGTCTGATGTCACTTAGTGCCAGGGAACTTATTTTACTTTGATCTCTCTATTTCCACCTTGATATTTATTCTTCTATCAGCACTGCTACTATCCCCATTATATTTTAAGTTTTTATATTCTTCTGAATTAGAAAGAGACCTACATAACTACAGTACTTTAGTATATGATAATAGTGACATTTCATATTGGAAGAGGGAAAGGGATTATTCAATAAAGTATATTGGGATGACTGAGTAGCTGTCCAGAAAAAATAAAATTCCTTACACCAAAATAAATTCCAGGTGGTGCAAAAAATATAACATAGAAATATTAAGCCTTAAAAATACCAAGAAAAAAATAGGAGAAACTTTTTGTGGAATATTGGAGTGAGAAAGGCCTTTCAAATAATACAAAAAGAACAGAATCCATGAAAAGAAAACTGATAAATTCTACTCTAAAAGTATTAAAAATGTATACATTGGAAAAAAACACCACAGACAAAGTCAAAAGACAATGATAAAGTGGGAAAAATATTTGCAACACCTGTGGCAGAGGGCTAAATTATGTAATATATGAATAGTTTTTTAAAGTCAGTAAGAGAAAGACCAACAATCCAACAGAAAGACAACGAAATGATATAAACATAGAGAAATGGGAAACATTTGAAAGATGTCTCATTCATGTAGCATAAAAGCAATACAAATTAAAACTCGAATGGTATTTTTACCTATCAGATTAGGAAAAACCAAAAAGGATCCTGACACAGTCTTGGTAAGTGTGTGGAAAACAGGCACTCTCCTATCCTGTTAGAGGACTGTAAATTGGTTCAACCTCTTCAGAGGACAATTTTATTTTATATATATTTATATATATGTGTGTGTGTGTGTGTATATATATATATATAAATTTTAAATGTAAGCCATGCATTGTGTTGGACATGTGAGCAAAGATATACATCAAGTATTCATGGCAACAGTGACTATAATAAAAGATTGGTAACACCAATCATATCCACCAATATGATATACATTAGAAACCCTTTAAAAATAAGGATAGGGGGACTTCCCTGGTGGTCCAGTGGTAAAGAATCCGCCTTCCAATGCAGGGGACGCGGTTCGATCCCTGGTCAGGGAACTAAGATCCCACATGCTGTGGGGCAACTAAGACCTTGCGCCACAACTACTGAGCTTGCGCATCTCAACTAGAGAGCCCACGTGCTGCAAACTAAAGACCCCACACGCCCTGGAGCCTGTGCGCCACGACTAGAGAGAGAAAACCCGCACGCCACAGCTAGAGAGAAGCCCACGCGCAGCAACGAAGGATCCCACGTGCTTCAACGAAGATCCTGCGTGCCGAAACTAAGACCCGACACAGCCAAAAATAAGTAAATAAATAATAAATAAATCTTTAAGAAAAAAAAGTAAGGATAGGTCTGTATGAATTCATGGAATAATCTTTGAGTTATATTAAGTCCGCAAAGGAGAGCGCTAAGAAAAAGTATGTATAGAATACCTACTGCCATAGAGTGGGGGATGTATATACACACTTGACTGTGTGTTGAAGGATGGAAACAGGTTCATTGGGGAGTAGTTCTTTAGTGCCTTGCCCAACGAGAATGAAAGGTATTACTGAGCTTTAAATCCCCTTTTATGTCAAATATAATGCTTTATTTAATTTTTAAAGTATTTGTCCAGTGAACTAAAATTCTTCTTTACACCCCAACCACTAACTGTAGTGACCAAAACTCACACAGTGGAGGCAGGGAAGGGATGCGGTCCATAAAATCCTTGGCAAATTTTATACATCTAGTTTTTAGTTGCATTAACCTGAACTTCGGGTGTGATAGCAAAAATATGTGCTCCTTCTGGTAAAGAATAGTATTCATTTTCCCTCACAGAGAACATGGAATTGAGTACAAGGATAGCATTTTCAATCTCAGTAGCTATTATTTGGTCACAAGTTCAGCTTTAGGAACCCATTGGATACAGATGCACACATGCTATCTTAAGTCATAATTTTTCATAAATACTTTTTGAAGAGTATTTCTACTTTTTGTACAACCCAAGTTTTTAATGTCTAACTTTGAAAAGGAAAAAGAAAAATAATTATTGGAAATCAGGCACTTCGATAGGTATTTTCATATGCGTTACCTTAGTTGCACTTGATTGTTATTTTAATCTGCAGAATTGGAATCGTTAGCCCTCTTTTTAAAAAGAGAAAACTGAGACTGAACCAGAATTCAAATCGGGGTCTGTTGGACTCTAAAGCCCCGTGCTTTCTACTCTACCAGGACACTTACTGTGTTTCAAGATATAATATCATACACCTTTCCTCTGAAAATCCTAAGACACGCCATAAAGAACTTTTTTTTTCATTTTTGGCCTCACTGCGTGGCATGTGGGATCTTAGTTCCCCAACCAGGGATCACACCTGTGCCCCCTGCACTAGAAGTGGGAAGTCTCAACCAGTGGACCACCAGGGAAGTCCCAAAGAACTTTTAAATTATTCCAATAAAAACTCTTGGGTACATTGAATCGGATGAAAAACAGGAATGAGAGCAGGAAAAAAGAGAGAAGAAATGAACTTTGTAAAGAAGGAGTGAGTGACAAAAGAGAACAGACAATAGATGATTACATTCATTTAGGTTATCATAACCCATTCAGGTCTTATTTTTGCCTCAGTTTTTTACTTTTTCAGATGACAGAAATGACAGATGAGTTTTAAGATTTTCTTCATAAAGATAACAATGGCAATGTAGGAAACTTGAAAAATACAGAAAAGGATTTTAAAAATCATATTCTCCTATAACCAGCTACTATTAACATTTTGGTCTGGTTTTCCCCCATTTTTTCAGTGCATTTCTATGTGTATATTTATATGATTGTGACCTACTGAATATAATATTTTGTATGTTATTTTCTTAACGAGTATTTTACACCTTTTCTTACTTCATAAAAAAAATAAAAAGCTAAGAAATGTGATTTTAAATATTTTTACTTATTCTCCTACCATAGACCATTAACTTTTGTTCCAACCTATGGAATATGCTCCAGCATATTGTTGAACATATATTTTTGTCCCCAACTTGAATAATTTTATTAGGCTAGATTTCTAGAATTGGAATTACTAGTGCAAACAGTATGAATATTCCTCTTGATACACGTTTCCAAACTGCTTTTCAGAAAAGTGCCATCTTACACCCTTACAAATTATATTTGAGTCTGATATAACATTAACCCTTGAGAGGTTTGAGTATTATTTTTTTAATTGGTGGAAGGCAGATATCTCAGGGTGTAATGCCCTTGATCAGAGTTTGGAGTCAATAGTCCCTGATGGGATGAGTTTAGCAGTTTTCTTCAACTGTTTTAATATAAAGTACAGTGGAATTCTGGAGATTTCCCATCTTGTTGGCTAAGCCTCTCCTTAGGGATCACCCTCTGATTGCTCCTGTGGAGAGGGTCGCCTATTAGACATTCACAGAGGGGGTGAAGCCTTAAAGAGCTGGGAGTATTAGAGTAAATAATATTTACTATGCTGACCTTTTTATATAGAGACACTCAGAGAGGTTAACTTGCTTGCCAAGGTCACATTTCTAGTAAGAGACTGAATGGATTCAATCCAGGATTTTCTGATTCTAAAATTCATTTTCTATTAACTACCTTGCACTGCTGTAAAAATAAAAATATTATTTGGGGCTTTCAGGTTCTGTTTGTCTTTATTTTATTTAAGATTAAGAATTACTGGAAGGTGTTTTAAAATCACTCATAATCCCAGTCTTTAGAGATAATCACTTTCTGTGCATATTTTCCAGTCATTTTCTGTGCATATTTTAAACATAATTGATCATGATATGTGTGTGTGTGCATACATATATATACACATATATACAGTTTTGTAACCTAATTTTATTCATTTTATTTCGTATTATAAACATGTCATGGTGTCATTATTATTTTAAAACATTTTTAATGGCTGCACTATTCCATCAGTTGGTTCCAGTTTGTTGCACTTATAAGTAATGCTGTAATGAACATCTTGGAGCATAAATCTTTATATGTACTTTTAAGTATTTGTTGAGTATATAGTCTCAGAAGTGGGTTTCCGAAGTTACACTGCCTTTGGAGAGGCTGCAGAAGCCTTTCAAGTGGGAGGGATCCAATATATTGCTCTAGGTTTCTTTTTTTAGTAAACCCCAGCTGAATCCAGGGTTTATTCCCTGTGGCTCTTTAATATTACTTTCACCTGTGCCTATCCATCTATGTGGTTGCTTCTGATCAATAAATACGTTCTATCAGTTGAACAACACACAGGCATACATGTAAAAATACATGACATAGAATGTGGATTAGTCATTAGAAATAAATTTAAATGAACTGAAACAAGGCTGTATTCCTATCCTTTAAGTTATTACGGAAAAGAATATTATAGGCAGTATAAATAGGTTGTTTACAGGAAACAGTCATTGTAAAGTACCTCTTTATCACACAGATTTTGGTAACATAACGTCAAAGCACCTCCAGTTTACAAGTTGCTCTGATCCCCTTCTCTCTGTGTGCACACATGAATTGGCTTATACCTTCCTTTCTGTACGTTTTACCCCAAATCATGATGTCACTTGAGCCCCTGCCCCCTATGAAGATCCCTAATACAAGTAGAGAGACCAGCAGAGCAAAGCCATCTGCTTAAATTGATTCTTTTCATGATTTTTTGAGAACTATTGGCACATTAAACATTTCATGCAAATTGTTACCATACATGTTAAGTAATGCTAATATATTAAAGTTCGAATTCATTAGCTTTTCAGGAAGAAGGCTTGTGGGTATGTTATTCTGTAATAATTTACTAGCGATAAGTAGGCTTTAATTTCATGCCCTGAGGGCTGTGTCTTTTTGTGTTGTTGGTAGCTTGTTTGTAGAGACAAAAGATCTGCAGAGATAATAGAATGAGGTAACTGACTGCACAGATGTGATCAAAGTAATGGAAATTCAGTGTGGTTATCTTCTAGATTCCAAACATCTGGATGAAAACTACAATATCCATTCATTCACGTGGGAATTTCTAAACCTCTGAATACTGGGGATCCATGTGTCAACAAAGGCTGTATGTGTTTCCTTGGCTGTATAATTACATTAATAATGCTAACCCAGGCCCTGTAAACTTGTCGATACTCATAGATTTCTTCGAAGGAAAAAAAACTCCAATATCCTCCAGCATTTCTTTTATGACCTGGCAAGAAATAGTGCTGTTCAAGTTCCCAAATGAGTTCAATTGTAATGGGCTTCATTTAGAAATTAGCCAATCTATTTTCTAATAGTTTCCACATTTTTTTCTAGAAATGAAAGTTTTCTCACAGGGCTTTTTTTAAAAACTAGTAACATGTGATAGTGCAGTTAAGATTGCAGAAGCTATTTCAATTAGGTATTTAGTCATCTCACTGCTTCAGTTTGCAACTGAATGCGTTCTGGTGCACCGTCAGGTGTCACTGATAAACATTTAGCAAATTGCAGTCTGAAGACACAGTGATCTGTTCAAGTCTGCATTCCTAAACTTGTTTGGATGGCTTCTGTCCAGTAACCAGCACATTCCTGGGCAGGCAGTAAGTCTAGCTGAATGAAATTGAATTTTTGACTAGCATTTTTAAAGGGATATCCGCACATGTGAATATGTCTGAGTTTCTGAACACAAGGGAACATGTGAAGTGTATACTGATTTTGAGATAGGAGGGGAAAGGTTTAAAGTGTTAGGATGCCTAATGGTCTTAATGGTGTTTAGAATGGAAATCTGGTATCTTTGATAATTTTATAAATTATTTCTTCCTCTTGAAGGAAAAATTCAATAGACTTTTTCTCCTCCATTTTCAAACATTCAAGTCTCTGATCCTTAAATTTTTATCTTCCCTGACCTTATGGCAGAGTCATTCACAGCGTCCCGTCTTTTCTCCTTTCCCTCCGCGATTGACATCCCCATCACCCACCTCTGTTTCTTTGCTCATGCAGATTCCTCTGTGATCCCCAATCCATCTGAACTTGTCAACCAACACATCTTTTACAGCCCGTCATCACAGCCATCTCCATCTCCTCTACAAAGCTTTTCCTGTTCCCCTGCCAGGTGTCACTTTTCTGTCCTTTAACACCCTAAAGATTTTTATTTATATTACTTTTAGGCACTCATATTTTCACTTTCTGTACTCATCTCTCCCCACTAGACTCTAACATTTCATGGATAGCCGTGTGTCTGGCTTATCTTTTTATCTCCCGTAAAACTTAGCATAGAGCCTGGCACAGAGGAAGTGTTCACACGAGAGAGAGACAGAGACAGAGAAAGAGTAAGAGAGAGAGGGAGAGAATATGAATATATTAAACTATCTTTCCTTGATGCACCACGGCGGTTAGACTTGGTAGAGTTTAAGGGAATGAAGTATTGGTATTCCCTCCTTTTACGTAGTTGGAATCTCTGATGAAACAGATCACAAACTTCTCTTCAAACTTTGTGTCTGCCAGGGTTTGGGGAACTTTGTTGCTTCCTGTGTCTGGAAGTAAATTCAGAATGTCAGAACTAAGAAGGACCTACTGCACAGCACAGGGAATTGTACTCAATATCTTGTAATAACCTATAATGGAAATGTATCTTAAAAAGAATAGGCACGTACATATATATATATAACTGAATCACGTTGCTGTAAACTTGAAACTAACAACATTGTAAGTCAACTATATTTCAATTAAAATTTTTTTAAAAAGACAAATATCTGTGCTCGCTTTGGCAGCACATATACTAAAAAAAGAAGACAAATATCTAACACACACACACACACACACACACACACACACACACAAAGAATGTCAAAGCTCACTAGCTGTCTTACATTGTCTTTCCTGCCAAGGTGCCTCACCAGGTCATCCCCCACTCCCCCGCTCCAGCAGAGGAGCTGACCATCACTATCCTCAGGCCGTTCAGCCCCAGGCCACCTGACCACTCAACCTCCTGGTGGCTGGTCTGTGGACACTGGAGGGGGCTTCGTCCAAAGGTCAGCTCTCCTTTCACACCCAAGCTCTACACAGAAATCTATCTAAATTTTCTCGCTCTTCTGTTTTTCAGTGATTACACGCATTTCAGGGGTTGCTAAATTTGAACTAGATCTTGAATCTGGCTGCCTACTTTGAAAACAAGCTGATGCACTCACATTTTCTAGTTTGTCAGATTTGAGTGGTTTTATTGATACCGTTTTTAAAGAAACATCCACTGACATTGATACAAATATTTTAATATCTTAATATCTTGTTTTTCAGTCATATTTTTTCCCCAAAACAGGAAAACTCCAAGCATCTTTTATTCAAAACAATTTGACCACTTTCTTAGCACCATGGTCAGGTATGATTGTTGGGTGAAGGCTATTACAGACTCAAAACTGATTCATCTAGAAATGCCATGATTCCTCTATCCAGACACATCCCTTATTCCTTCTTATTCAGAAAAACAAAACAAAACAAACAAACAAACAAAAAAAACAGACAACCTGGGAACAACAAAAGTTGGAATTCTCTTTGGCTTGCAGGCAGTCAGTTAGATCCATTTCTGAGGACATAGAGGCTGTTCTCCCGGGGAACACCTGCAGGGTTGTAAAGAGCGGGGCTAATGGGTGATCTCTGCCACTCTCCCTGCCCATCCCACAATCTCCCTAGAGATAGATTCCAGCATCCGCAGAGGCCCGATTGCATATAAAGAAAGAACTGTTCATGAACTGTTTTTCCAGTTGATCATCCTGAGGCCCAACTTGTACTGCCTAAGTGAAGGATTATAGAATTAGCAATGCATATGGTAAGTGGGCAACACAGAAGGATATGGGATCAAATTCTGATTTGGGATTTTGGTACTTACCCCTGTGGCTAAGGCTAAGAGTCTTGGGTAATCTGAAGAAATATGTTAGAAAGAGAAAAAGTACGATCAGATTAGCCCAAATAAGAGCTGGTGGAAGCTTCTTATAGGAATGTTTTTTCAAAATGTTAAGAAAATGGTCCATGGTGATACTGCTCATGTAGGTAAAATGGCTGCTAAAAAAAAGCAAATGCTTTCTTTTTCAGAAACAGGCAAGCAATCATAATTTGATTTCTAATAGTCATGTTTGCCATGAGGACTTTTACAATGAGGTTATATAAGCAAATTGATTTCCCTGTTGACTTTATCAGAAAATCGTAAAATGCCCCCGAACCTTCCCTCCAGAATTCTCAAAAATGCCTACAATAATCTTCCTAGAAAATTATTTTCTGGATTTCACGATGTCCTGAAGCTCCTCCAGCAGCATTTGATTATTGCTGCTGTAAATAGGCAAAAATTATAATTAAGAAAGATAATGAATGTGTTATAATAGCATAGTAAACACAGTTGTATATAATTCATTACCACATTGCCCCCTTTACTTGATTTTATATTCATGTTGAAAACTCTTAACTGGGCATGTGTAATTGATTCACATGGTATATAACCATGGTATATATGGTTGTTTTAATAAAAAGTTTCAACTGAGGCTTTTGTGTAACAGGATAACTCCCTCATTCCACTGTTTCTTTAGGAAAATCAAATTCAACTTATGTCATATCATCTCTGGAACTACATCCTGTTATAGGTGAACACTCTGCCTATTGTAGCTACAATAATGGAAGATGAGTCAGACTTTCTTCCTTCCCTTGTTTTTCCTGTGTCCTTGATTTTTCCCAGAATCAACTTTCTATAGAATAAATTTCCCTGGGCACTTTTTGTTCCATTCGATGGAACTCAGAGACTCTCAGATTTTTGTAGTTGTAATATCCTTTTCTTAAAAAGGCAAACACATTACCACCTCTCTCAGCATTGCTCTGTTTTTTAAAAACCAGAATAAAGTTTGGAGTAGTTTTAATAGCCTGTGAGAACATTAAAGGCCTTCTGGGATGTTTTGTCTCATGATTGAAGAAGGGACAATAGCCAATTGTTAGCCTCATGGTAATTTTGAGTGACTCAATTATTTGTATGCTAACCCTGCTTTCAAAATGGCAAAATAGAGAATGGGATGTAATACAGACTTTTCCAGACTTAGTGCTATGTATGGTCAACGAAGGACTATATTCACACACCAAAAAGAAAAAGAAAAAAAAAGTGCCATGTATCCTAGGATCAATCAGCATGCTTGTTTCTGACGTCACCAATATGGTAAAAACGTCATAGGAAATCCTGCTGTGTGTCTGCAGTGACCAGGGCTGACACGCACACACTGCTCCGCTAGGACCATCAAACCAAGGCCTCGTGGTCCAGCATCTGTCATCAGTCATTTAGTCTTAGAACCTTAGCTTACTCTTCATGCCTTTTTGTTCCTTCTCAACCTACCTACCTACCTATTCACATGTGAAAAAACACTTTTTTTCCTCCTAACGGCTAACAGGTTTAACAGGTTATTTTATCTACTAGCTTCCTCCTTGTCTCTCCCACATCCTCTTTGTGCCCTAGAAGCAGGTAAATTCACTACCAGCTAATTATAGTACATCATTTTCAATACATAACTTTCTGTTGAGACTTCTGAGAGCATATCAAAGTAGAGCAATAGGCTGAATGAAACAATTAATAAAGAGTATTTTACTGAGCTTTTAAAAAAAGCAAATTTCCCCCATACCAGTGAGTGAGAGGCACATACAGAATGGCTAAATGCAGAGGTATTTCTCAAATCTGTTCAGGTTAATCTGACATAGGATAGGCTGGGGAAGAAATCAGTGGATTCACGTTACTAGACAGTACAGTGTATCATACATTTAGATCATTTTATATAAAGCTGTTATTGGACGAATTCTTCTAAAACAAATACTACAACAACAAAAAGTTTCTTAATAATAGACATCAGGGGAACCTTATGTTCCTTCTCTGTTCCATGCTGATTTAACACAACCATACCCACGTGACCATCACAGCTCTGCGTGGGTGACTTAGCTCTAATGACCAATAGGACTTGGCCCAGGTTGGTGGAAATTTTATCTCTAGATGTGCTTAACAAGGGAAACAAGAAGTCTGAGCAGTTTTCTCTGAAACAGAAAATCAAAGGAAGAGAAGCAGATGATGTCAACAAGGGGGAAAAAATCTGGCAAAGGAATTTGGTATTATTCCCTCAATTATCTGTGTTTTTTAAGAAATGCAAATCCTTCTCATCTTTTAGATGGTGCATGTCTCGTGTTAGTCCAGAAAACTTATGCCTTTTACAAGTATTGTTAAGAAATTTGAAATTAAATAATAGTCTATCTAAAAATTTTAGTAAAGAATGTGAATAAATCCTTGGAGTTTGTGGTAAAGAAGTGAATTGAAGGACGCCAGAAAACAAAATGTTCATTTGGATATATGAACCAATGAAACACCAGAATCACAGAATTTTTTCTCTCTAAACTAGAGTGAAGCTCTTAAATATAAGTATAAAAACCAACAACAAAACGTTCATATACTGTGAAAAGGATAGTTGGCTGAAGTGTGGTACCTGAGGTTCCAGGTTTACACGGGATCTTGGTGGTTTGTGCCTGAACAGAAGGGTTCTAGGGTGGGAAGACTACAAATGTTAATACCGTAAGAGCATTTTGTGCATCATAAAATTCTAGACGCCCCACTGAGCCTGTAAAGACAGCGTGCTCTAAATGGTTTTCCACCACTTTTCTGGAGAACCCAATCCCTTCTATAAAGACTCCTCTTCCATATTTAGAGATAGAGGCACAGGAACATTTCATGATCTTTAGGAGGGTAATAGGGTGAAAAGTAAGGTTGTAAAATGAACTACTTTCCTCCCCTTTCTACCTAATTTCTTTCTCCTGTGCTTTTAAAGACTAGGATATCTCTTTCTGACCCCAGAGCTCATGTTTAACTCGGAAAGTATACTTTACAAATGTCCTGCATGTTCTAATTTGTATGATGGAAGGAGAAAAGAGCTCATCTGAGCACCAATTTGACATCGTTTTATTCCAACAGTCTTTGGAAGCCAACACCCCTTCCCTTTTTGACTGTCTAAAATGCCCTTGCTAGCCAGATCCCTCTGCTAGCTACAGTGTTTGCACATTTCCTTGTTAATCAGCCGCGTAGGCTCGGAGACTGTGTGTTTTGGTGTTGTTTGTGTGTGCAATCTCGTGCTGCTTCCTGAACGCATGTGTCCCTTCCCTTCACAGCCTACTCGACACCCAGCACCTCCCCCGCAAACCGATTCGTCAGTGTTGGACCACGGGATCCAAGCTTTGTAAATATCCCTCAACAGACACAGGTGGGCCGCTCTCATCTTTTCTGTATGTGGTGCAGCTTGTTTTATTCATCAGGTGCATTGTAACTCGTCTTTCGGCACAACAGGCTGCATTTCCCAGCCCCTGTTCAGTCCCCTTTCCTCCCGACCCCTACCCATCCTGGCCCTTCAGCCACATTTCCATGTGTTCTTAGAAATCATGGAAAACAGTGCCTGCAATTTTTGCTTCTTGTATTGAGGGGGTAGGAGAGGAGGGTTTCTGTGCCAGAACTGCTTTTGCTATGGGAAGAAGATTTTCCCAGGCTGGATAGCGTGTGCTCCCTCTTTTAGGAATCTGTGCCTCTCTACATGCAAGCAGACAGAAGTAGGCCCCTGTTGAACCTGGAGAGTATACTCTGGCTGCCGGCGACATCAGAGTGCATGCTGGGAATGGGGGGCCAGTCACTCTTATGTACTCATTATAGGGTCCCCAGGAACCTGGCAGACTTTCTAAGAGAAAGGAAAAGAAAGGGTTCCTGAGCGCTGTTAAGTTGCTGGTGTTGGTACTGAAATAGGAGGTGTTTGTTACTGGCTTCGCTGGCCCCAGTGGGGTGGGAGGGGATTATGTGAATACAATGTCATATTTTGACGTAGGTGATTGAAAAAGAGTATGCCAGGACATCTAGAGTTTGTTTTTCAATAGATAGTTGTGTTTTGTGCTAGTATAGGCCAAGGAGAAAGAATCTCTTTTAAAAGTTTTGAAATAGCTGCTGTTAATTGAGAAACAGTGCAAGACTTTCGGAATTCAAAGGTAGCATATATAAAGATACTTAGAGATTTGTGGAATAGAATTAGATGCAAGTTTTGGAAGAAACTACTCTCTGATCTCCTAATTAGAATGTGACTGTATATTATCAGAATTGACGTAAAGAATTTTCTCTTTGAGGTTCTCAACACAGTGTTTGAAAAATTCTCCAAGATATTTTGTGCATGTGCCTTGGTATGTAATCTCCAGATGCCTAATTTATAACTATTCATCTTTGTTTGTAACACTATGAGCAGGTGCTTATGAACGAGATAGATTTGCTTTCCTGGGTCCGTTTGCTTTCTCTGCGAAGGGTTTTAGTTTATTGCTGTGTCGACAGCGTGGGTTAAACAGCATTGCATCTGAAGCCTTCCTTACACTGAAGCAGGGTCACAGAAAGTACAGCCTCAGAGGAGGCAGCTGGGAGGAGAGGGAGAGGGGAAGGAGGGAGGGGAGAATAAAGGTTAACTCTTGAATTTCCCACTTCTGCTGTTTCTTCTGAAACTGGCAGGTACATGGCATCTGGGATTAACATCGCCTATTCAGTACTCCCCATAAAATTGTTCAAGTTTATTGCTTATTTTCCCATACCTTCAAATATTTAACTGGTGAATTTGAAGTTGAATAATTACCTCAAAGGCATTACAGTAGAGAAACATTTCTTATTGTACTTTTGGCTCACATGATCAAGGTCAATGAGAAGGGGAAAACTGGGGACAGTAGCTTTACATTGGATGATTGCTTTTCTCAAAGCACCAGTGGGCTCAGGTTACTTCATTAAGAACCTCAAAAATGCAGTTTGGAAATGTCCTGTTTTGTATTTTATATAGTATTTTTATATAAGCTGTGATTCACTGAACTGAAATTGTACCCTGCATTCCATTCAATTTGTTTCTCTATAATCAAAACGTATTCTATTCCAACATGGCTTTGTTTCACAAATGCCTTATTTAACCCAGAAACTGAGTCTTCATGATGCTGACCACAAAAATTCAATTCTTAAAAATCCAGATTTTCTACGCATCTGTATGAATGATGTCATGTAGACCCAGTATTGGCATCTGGAACTGAATTTTTTGGGTTTCTGTTAAATATTTGGCATCATAGAGACAACAGCTTAAATGTTTTTTATCACAGTGACACCTGCCACTTTTGGCTTGAAGGAAGCCATCCCCAATTATCTTATGAGAAACTGCGCTAATGGAGTTACTCTTTTTCCCCCAAAAAATATCCTGAGATAAAAATTATGTGCTCTAAGTATTTTAATATTTAGGTATATATATTAACTCTTTTTTTTTTTTTTAAAGGAACTACTTTCTGGAACCATTTAAAATGGTAGGCACATATAGATATAGATCATAAAAATAATATTTTTAGGTAATCTTTTTGAGAGGACATCAGTTCAGAAGAGGAATATTTACAGGAATTTTTTAAGACATAATTTGAACATGGCCTGCAGATTAGTAATTTCCTAGGCAAGCTTGCATTTTCCTATATAAATATTTTTGTTAATAAGGCATGAAATTTGTATTAATTGAATTATGGGAAAAGTTTTCTGGGAAAACAATATTTTCTTTTCTGCCTTTAAAGAAGTAAAAATTGAAGCGTCACCCAAGCAGATAGGTAAGCTTTAAAAATGCAGGAGAGGTATCCTGCACAGAAATCCATAAACAAATACAAAATAAAATGGTCTCCCTTTTCCCCAAAGAAACCTCTTAAAATACTTGAAACATCAACCTGTAGAAGACAGATTAGATATGGTCCCTGTTTTTTCCAGCAGATAGAATTCCAACTAATGAATAGACATTTGAAGTAGGCAGCTTTCAGTTTATCATAAGACCTTTCTTTAAAAAAAAAAAAAGAGTTCTTTGATTATATATAACCTCTATTTATTGAGCATTTTCTATGTACTAAGTACCGTAAGTACATTATCCAACGAATCTTGACAGCCACCCAATAGGATATATATAATTATCTCCACTTTATAGATTTGAAACCTGAGATCTGAAGAGATTGTTGATTTTCCCAAGGCCACACATGGTGAGGAGCAGAGCAAGAATGCATCCCCAGTTCTGTCTGACTCCAAGGCCTGTGCTCTCAAACCACTGTGCTGTACTGCCTCGTGGGCCGGTGAGCACCTTTCCCTGCAGATATTCAAACAGAGACTGATGCTCAACTCTCAGGAATACCACTGACGTATTCCCTGGTTTTAAATCTGAGATTGCACTAAAATCTAATCATGAGTGTATACCCCAAAGAATTGAAAGCCAGGTCTCCAAGAGATACTTGTACACCCATGTTCGTAGCAGCATTATTCACAATAGCCAAAAGGTAAGATCAATCCAAATGTCCATTGACAGATAAATGGATAAACAAAATATGGTATATACATTTTATTGTGTATATACCATTTTAATGTGGTATCATACATATTATTCAGAATTGAAAAGAAAGGGAATTCTGCAGTATGTTACAACATAGATGAACTTTGGAGACATTATGCAAAGTGGAATAGGCCAGTCCCAAAAGGACGAATACTATACGATTCCACTTATGTGAGGTACCTAGTGTAGTCAAATTCATAGAGACAAAAAGTAGAATGGTGGTTGCCAGGAGCTGGGGAGAGGGCAGAGTAGAGAGTTATTGTTTGGTGGTATAGTTAGTTTTATAAGATGAAAAAAGCTCTGAAGATGGATGGTGGTGATGGTTGCACAACAGTGTGAATGTCCTGAATATCACTAAACTGTCCACTTAAAAATGGTTAAGATGGTAAATTTTATGTTGTGTGTATTTCACCACAATTTTTAAAATGTAATCATTAGATAAACTCTTCATGGTCCTTTCTCCACTTGAGTGTCTAAAATTCTGTAAAACAGCCAGGAAGAGTGGATTGTTTATCAAAAAATCCACTGTCATTTTGTGCTCTCATGTCCAACACATAGTGGGTAGTCAGCAGATATGGGTTGAATCTACATGATTCATAAGGAAGTTTAAAAATAATGACTTTATCTTATTACAGTCGTGATACATGTTAATTGTGGAAAATACAGATGGGAAAAATAATAAAAATCACTTGTAGTCCTACTGTTAACATTTCTGTCTAAATCCATCCAGACTGCTTCTATGCATACAAATATATTGCAAAAATGAGATCATATTATATACACTGTTTGGTAACCTGCTGTTTCTTCCCCGTAACAATATATTATGGCCTTCTTTCCATGTAAATAGGAAAAATTGAATATTGGATTTTATTGCACCTATTCATCATCTGTAATGATTGGTAGGGAAAGATAGCATGGATAATTGAAAGCCATTTTTTCTCCTCCTTCCCTTCCAGTCTATCTTTTTTCCTCCAGAGAATGCCTCCCTTCACTGAGACAGAATTGCCTCCTCTTTAGCCTTGCCTTGAGCTAGTTTTCTTTCAGATTGCCTTCCAATTGCACTGTCTATCTGACCCCAGCTTTTGGCTCTGTTGGAACATTCCTGCCAAGTTATCTGTCCCATTCTTCTGAATCACTTGTCTGCTACCTCTGCTACTATCATGATTTGCCTTTCGTTTTCCGTGTACCCCTCCATTTTGTAGCTCATCATTAACATGGGGGGATAGCCACCTCCTGACAGCCTTTAGAACACCCATCTGTTCTAAGAAACCGTGACGCCCCCCCCCCCACGAATCTCTTATTTTTCAATATTGTCCACCATGACAGTTGATACTAACATATAGAAAAGACTCTGGGGCATAGAGTATTTCCTTCACTTGGGACACTATTAATGTCCCCTGCACGCCCACTGAATGATATAAGAGAGCATGGCATCGTCTCAAACAGCAGAAAGCCAATGGCCATTTCAGTTGCATCTCATAATTTAATCTGATCCCTGAAAACGAGAGCCATTAAGAGGAGGCATTTATTTAGAGAAAAAAAGTTAATATTTCATCATGAGGTAATAAATAGAAATACCAATTCCCACACAGAAGGACTGAGCAAAGAACTCATTTTTATTCAGGTTCTAGTTTAATCAGAATGTTCAAATAAAATGCTTAACCTGCAGAACACCAATGAGGACTAATTCTTTAAAATGAAAAATGAGTGCAAACAGTACTAGAAAACAGGCATTTCTTCCCTGCCACCCAAATCTATCACTGTTCTTACCTCAACAGAATTGTGGTATCTGAAATGCTATTTAAAACCAAATTACCATTTGGGTTATTAGAAGAATCACTTGGCATGGCATGGGCCTGATTTGTTGACAAAAAGGCCCAGGTGCCGTAACCTTTGCTTAATAAATCATTTAGCTGCCTGACTCGCAAGCAGTGTGGCTGCCTTTGCCTCATGAAATTTACAAATGTATGCACAAACCACACACTTCACTGTGCTGGAAACCTGCTGATCTGGAGAGGTCCCTGCAGAGCTAAATTATGGGCATAGCACCCGTTGTCTGCCTTTGGTGGGGATGCACAAGGAACATAGGGAGGTGGTGGATATGGAGAGCGTTTGGATCTGTTGCCATTCTGTGTGTCATATTCCTGAAACTCTGCCTAAGAAACCAAAGCTCAGGCAATCTGCAAAATGCAAAACTTCCTAAGTCCCTTTCATCAGTCACTCATCATTTCTGACTATATTCCCAACACCTACAGAAGTCAGGGAATAACAATTCTCCTCAAGTTGTTCAAAGTCTAATAGAGGAAACAGATGTAAAAAATAATAGTAATGACAACAACATTAATAATGCAGTGTGAAACCAGTTACAATAAGGATTTGCCTAAGAGGCTTTGAGACCAGAGAGCTGGGTAGAAGAACTTCCCAAAGGGTGGAAGGGACAGAAAAGGCTAGATAGTTTTTCTGTCCTTGTCTAACTTTGGACTGATGATATGGGTCTGGTTCTTATACATTTTACCTTTTTTCTGTACTTTTAATTTTTGCCATGAGCTGGTCAATAAGGCTTTATCCCATCTTAGGTAGAGAGACACGCTGAGTTCTGTCTTCTCTGGACCAAGCAGATAAAATTAGAATCCTTTCCCACGGCTGGCATATCAGCCAGACCCCACCCCCCCAATCCCTCATTTCCAAGAAACAGCCCTTCTTGCGTAATGTTCTCACCCAGGACACCAAGCTCACTTGAGATTGCACTGCAGTGAGCTGAAGCCATTCCCTGCCCCCGCCCTGCCCCGACTCCAGCTGCCTGCCTGTAGGAGGTTAGGTACCACACAGAAGTTCAAGGAGCAGCCTGGATAATTTGCAAAGGCAGGAAACTCAGATTTCGTTAGAGAAAGGAAAGTAAAAAATTATCCTCCCGCTTCTAGTTAGAATTGGATCTGAGCATTTTTGTTACAAGCCCATACAGCTGAAAACTCCCAGGATTGGAGAGGAATGGCAGATAAAATTCCATTTACTCCTAACTTTGAAAAAAGTTAATTGGCCAAATGGGCATTTATTAAGCTCCAGTGCGTGCCAGGTTGTGTGCCTGCACTCCCTACAGGCCTCAGAGCCCTCTAAGATTGGTGCTGTTATCCCTATTTAACAGACGAGGAAACTGAAGTTTCAAAGAGTATACTTGCCCCATGGCAAACGAGGTAGCCAGGGTTTGAACCAGTCTGTCTCCAGAACTTCTCTCTTTCCTGAATACTATCTTCGTCCTTAACCATTTATAATGAAAGGTTACTGACCGTTTTCTCTTTATGGTCTAAGATTGACTCATCCTCTTACATCAAGGAATAGGACCGATGCTGCACTTGGTTCTTCTGAAGACCTGCCCCAGTTTCCTATTAGCCTGCATCTGTGAAATCAAGACTGAGTTCATTCTCTCATCCTGCCTGGGAAAAAGACCTTTACTAATGACATTAGTCTGCATCTGTGAGAACAGCCAGCCTCTGCCCAGAGCCCAGATAGCAGAGCAGCTGAGATTGTGAGCTTTCCTTTCAGATCTTGGTTGGAGCTTTATTTTATCACTTAGCAGTAGTATGTGTGCTTCATTTTTTGTAGTTTTTAAAATTTTTTCTTTGTAATTCAATTTTTCTAGCCTGGTTTATTAACTGTAAAATGGTGATAACTGTATTTATCTACCTTCTACGGTTGCTTTGAGTCTTAAATTCTGTTAGTGTAGAGAAAGTAAATGCTTGACACCTGTTAAATGCTCACCAAATAACAGCATTTGTTGTTCAGTTGATAACTAAACTCATACTTAAACAGTATTTTCTGGATTACAAAGTGTTTTCTCATTTGATCTTCAGAGCAACCCTTTGAAGTAGGCAGAGCCGTTATTATTATCCCCATTATACAGATTTAAAAACTGAGGTTTAAAGAGAGGGAAGTGACTTCCCCAGAACCACATAGCCGGGGGTTCGTAGAGCCAGGACACAAACCTGCTTCTGATTCCAGAGCCCACACTCCCTTCAGCATGCCCCATCAGGGAAGGACTTGTATGCATCCTCATGTGCTACTGTTTAGTTATGGGCAGAACCTGCCCACCAAACGCTGGATCTAAAGTAACCATCCAGTTAGGACAAAATTAGGACAACACCTCCACAAGATCAGTATCTCGTGGATTCTTTCACTCAGCATCTGCCCTAAAGGTACTCCAAAAGCCTCATTCAACTGGGCACATCTATCCTTGCCCTGCACCCCGTTTCTCCTCTTAAGCCAAATTGTGCCCCAAGGAAGAAGAGACTTCCCAAGGGGAAATCATGTCTCTGAGGGTGGCAAGGACTGTGGCAAATGAATGTACCCCCCAGAATCTGCAGGGAAAGGCAGTGCCTGGTCATTTTTTTCTCTTATGTTCTCTGCTCCAGCCGTAGGTGTTGAATAGTCAGCACCGCCTCGCGGAGATGTTACGCCTGCCATCTGCTCCCTCTTACTGTGGGCAGGAGCGACTCCCCCAGCTTCCCAGCCCCCACCCCAGCCTGTAAGTTCTTGCCACTTGGCAGCTGACTCACGGACAGCCTATGAGACACGCTTAAAATACATTTTTCAATAAACAGAACCGTTGTCTTTCAAGTTTTAATTGGGCAGCACGTTTTAGTTGTCCTCGGCCACAAATTTCACTTCTGAACCAAGCAAGAGCCTCAGTTCTAGGTACTGGTCTCCTTTTTCTCCCTCAGTTTTTAGTACTTCGGAGATCCCGTCATGTTTAATGGCATATTTTGGTTTGGTTTTAGCCTTTCTGTTTGTTTGTTGCCTTGCTCCAAAAAAATTTGGGGAAACCTCTTACTTGAAGCGAATTGATGATCGTTGAAAGAATTAAGGTGAGGTGCTTACGTGGGATCTGACACACAGTAGGTGCACAATAAATAGTGGTTCCTTTCATGCTTGCTTCTTTTCCGGTATTTAAATGAGATCAGTGGCAATGGAGAAGGGGAAGAGAAAAGGGAGATTTCGCAGGAAATTTTAGATTTCGTGGAAGAAGAGAAAGGACCAAACGTCTGGTATTTATTTAATTAGCCCTTGAGATTGTGGGAAAAGTGGGATAGAAAATGAAGTGGGGGAAAAGATTGAAACAAGAAGCTGTGAATGGGTGTAAAAAGCTGAGAGGAGTTAGATCAGAATTTGATGATAGCCTTACAGTGAAGTCAGAAAACCATAGTATCAAATGCAGAACTGCCGTCAAAATTTCCAGCCCTGAAATGTGTCTTGATAATGATGTTTCCAATCAGTGGAAGTTTCAGGATACTGAGGGAAATGCTCTTTTTTTTTAAAACTGAAATGTAGTTGATTTACAATGTTGTGTTAATTTTTGCTGTACAACAAAGTGATTCAGTTATACAAATATATATATTCTTTTTTTATATATATTCTTTCCCATTATGGTTTATCACAGAATATTGAATGTAGTTCCCTGTGCTATACAGTAGGACCTTGTTGTTTATCCATTCTATATATAATAGTTTACATCTGCTAACCCCAAACTCCCACGTCATGTCTTTCTCACTCTCCCCTCCCCCTTGTCAACCCAAGTCTGTTCTCTATGTCTGTGAGTCTGTTTCTGTTTCATAAAAGTTCATTTTTGTGTCATATTTTAGATTCCACATATAAGTGATATCATATGGTATTTGTCTTTCTCTTTCTGACTTACTTCACTTAGTATGATAATCTCTTGTTGCATCCATGTTGCTGCAAATGGCATTACTTCATTCTTTTTTATGGCTGAGTAGTGTTCCATTCTATATGTGTACCACATCTTCTTTATCTATTCATCTGTCGATGGACATTTAGGTTGTTTCCATGTCTTGGCTATTGTGAATAGTGCTGCTATGAACATAGGAGGTGTGTGTATCTTTTTGAATTATATTTTTGTCTGGATATAGGTCCAGGAATGGGATTGCTGGATCATATGGCAACTCTATTTTTAGTTTTTTGAGGACAATCCATACTGTTCTCCATAGTGGCTGCACCAACTTACATTCCCACCAACAGCGGAGGAGGGTTCCTAAGGGAAATGCTCTTGACGCTCATGGTCTGATTTCTTTAGGGGAACAAGGAAAAAGTCATGAATTAGAGAGTACGATAGACTTGTTTTCACGTCCAGGCTGTGCCATTTATCTGAGTGATCTTGGACATGTTACCCTTTAAAATTCTGTTTCCTTATCTATGAAATGAAGGTGATAAAGTATCTACCTCATAGAAGAAAACCCAATTAAGTGTGGCTTAAGCCAATCAGGTTTTTTTTTTTTTTCCTCACATAGCAAGAAAACTGTCATTGAGTGGTTGTTGGCATTGTTTCAGCTGCTACATGATGCCAGCAGGAACCTTGCTCTTTCTAACGTTCTGCTCTACCATTCTTAGCATCCACAAGCAGGTGCCTCTGACTGCAAAATGACTGCTGCAGCTCCAGGCATCATACCCATATCCTTCCCCATTATTCCTCTTACATCAGGGAACAAAGATCCTGCCTTATTCCTTCCCTGTTTCCTGTTAGCAAATTTCTACTTGGGTCTCATTGACTAAAACGGGTCACATTTTAATCTTTAGTTGCAAAGGATGCCAAGAAAGCCAACACAAAACTATCTTGATTGGCTATGATCATGACTCATTTACCCAGGGTTGGTCACATTGTCTTCCCTAAACAAAATTGCAGAAAGAAGGGGCAATAGATAGTGGGTAGACTGTTAACAGTATCTGCCATCTTCCTTTTTCCCATTCCCTGGTAGGTTTCATGCTGTTTTCAACTCCTGTTCTTGCACTTGACTCCTTTCCTCTCTTGCTGCTTGTCTCCTTCCAGTGCCTTTCCTCCACACTCACTCCCTGTGCGTCTAGGAGACAGGTATGCTGTGTGCATGTATGAGTGTACAGTGATCATCTTATTTCAGCCCTCTGTTGGAGTCCAGGATTTGGGCAGAAGTACTGGAGTTTTCTGCAGACCAGCTCCCACGGGGCTGGGTCAAGGTACTTCTGGTAAACGAGGACTCTGAAAAGGCTGCGTTGAAGGACATGTGCCTTTGTAATTGCAGGGGAACTCTGGGAAACAGTGCCCTCCGCGTGCCCTCCCAGGTGCTTATCAAACAGTCAGCAATAGGTTCTGGGTTTCTCTTTTATGACTTGGAACCAGATGCTTCCTTTGCAAAAGAAAAGAGCCTGGTTTTGCTGAGCTTGAGTCAACAGAGTTCAGAGAACAGGAAAATGAGTGCATTGGCCCTGCTACATGCTCTGAGGAGAGAAGGCAGTACAGGTGGGGTTCCCACTTTCCACAAAGCCCCTGCATGTGAAAATCCCATACCGGGGAAGAATTTGCTTTACCAAATGTTTCTGCACTCTAAATAATGACCGTTCGCATTAGGAGGGGTTCCTTTAGGACACAGGCTTTCCCAGGCCTTCTAATGAGTCTAAGACCTTGAAGGTTCCACAGATACACACAGTTCCAAGGCCAGAGCCTATTGTCTAATGTGAGATTGTCAAAGATCTCACGTGAGTTCTCAGTGATTCTTCCTGGCCACTTTTCCCACACCCACTTGTTTACCTTCCTGTTTGTTTATTGAGGACGAAGACACATTCTTTTATCAGTGGCCTATGTTTTGGGGGGTATAGCCTTTCGTTGGAGCCTATTCCTTGAGTTACATTCCACAGTGCAGGCTTCCCCCAAAATATTCGCCTGAGAATTTTTCCTTAGGCTTCACATCGCTTCCTTTATAGCAGAGACAAAGTAACTTAGCACTTCTAATTGGCTTTTCACTTTCCAAATGCTTTACACATTAACTAATGAACCACATGATCTTGTGATAAGCTGGATCCCTGGGTTGGAGCTGGGACACTGGGTTAGGACAGGCTGTCCTGGTCCGGTGTTCCTCGCCCTCACACTCTCCCTTCCCCGCACGTGCTGCCACCCCTCCCACCCCCCTGCCCCCCAACCCCCAGAATCGGAATGTGTTGGGCTAAATGGAGCTGCGGCCCAGGGCAGCCTTGCATTTAAGGCTGCATTTAAGGCAGCCTTCGTGGAACACAGGTTCTGCCCCTCTCAAGTACAATCTCCCGTCCGTGGATCTATGGCCAAGTGTGTATGTATGTGTATTGGGGAAGCAGTCGTACCGGGGGTCAGGGGTGGGGGGAATGGAAGGACAATACAATAGAAAGGTCTAGTAAGGGAACTGACCGTAGTGCATCTTGGTAGAGTAAAATGAGCACTGGACTAGGAGTCAAAATATCTGGATTCCTAGCTCATCTGTCCCACTCACCAGCTATGTGATTGTGAAACCAGAATTTACTGAGCACATACTATATCCCTGGTACCTACCACACCAGGGTACTACTGATGTATGTGATCCAATCCCTGGCATCCATTGCTCACAGACTTTTAAGGAGAAAAGTAAACAAATTATAGTAAGATATGGTAAGGGAAACAGTTGAAGTATGTATAATCTACAGGTAGTACAGAGAGTAGGTAATTAACCCGGGGGAGAAGCAGGGAATTCATGGAAGATATTCTAGAGGAGATTTCACATGAGCTAGTTTGGAAGGAGACAGAAATAGTTCCATTCCAGGAGAGGGGAACAGCACATGCAGAGAAACAGTGGTGTGTGTTCAGAGAATTCTGTTTCGTGTGTTGGTTAATGTAAGGTAAATGACAGAGAATGTTGAGTAATGAGGCTGGCAAGTTAAACGGGGTCTAGTCTTGAATACATACATGCCTTTATACAATGATAAGGCACTTGGACTTTATTCTGCGGGAGATGGGAAGCAGGTGAAGGGCACAGTGGGATCTCTATATGTGAAGAAACCTTAACTTAGCTTGGTTTAACATGCATGAGGTCTGAGATTTTACAGGTAGTAGCAGCATTAAGACCTATGGTCATGAGGTACTCTCCTCTCCAAGGCAGTATAACATAGTAGAGAAAATAGAAGCTTTGGAGCCAGATGGACTTGATTTTGATTTATCTCAGTACATGACTCATATGGATTAAATTGTAACCCCCCCCCCCCAATTTCATATGTTGAAGCCCTAACCCCCAATGTGATAGTATTTGAAGATGGGGCCTTTGAAAGGTAGTTAGGTTTAGATGAGGGTGAGACCCTTATGATGGGGTAATTTTTAGCCTTTCTGACCCTTAGATGTCATAATTTATAATTATGACATACCCTTTATAATTTATAAAATTATAAATTAATTCCTGCATTCCACTTAGAGTTTTGTGAAAATTCAATATGGTTAGAATGTAAAGCCCCCAGCACCCCATCCTGGCACAGGGAAAGCTGACGTGTGCTGCTGCCTTTTCACTCCTTAGAATGGAAGCTCCGTCAGCACCAGAAGTGAGGCAGGATGCATCTCCTTCATCTTTGGGACCAGGCACCCGTGATTGCCGGTAGAGACATAGAAATGTTAATATGGTGAGAACCCCAGAGGTAATCTGGTAATTTTTCCCCTGGGCTGCGTCGTCTCTCCCTCCATCCTCCCATGTCCATTTTCCATAAACTGTGCCATTAATTCTCTCACTAGCTAGTGGAATGATATTTATTTATTAAGAACATACTTAGCATACTCCCAAGGAGCAAGTTAAAGCTCAGCTAACAGCTTCAGTTTCTGGTTGTGAGGAAAAATACACTGAAGAATGTATATGGAGAGTTTCTGTGTATGGTATAATTTCATATTAAAAAACTATTAAACTTTATGCTGGATGAGGGAGAGAAGAAAAAAATCCCAGTGCAAAAACAAGTTATGAACCTAGGAGCACAGTTTCTGAATGTTTATTTTGATATGCAGCTGACATGATTGGCTCTAATGGGGTGGTGATCCTCATTGAATTGCAGATGGCTGTGAGTGACTGAAATACCACCGGGACTTAAATAAGTGGTGCATACTGTATTACTTAGGCTGCATCCTTTAGCCAAGTTGAAGGCTTCTTTTTCTCCATCCATTCCCAACACACACATGCACAACACGTAACATGCACACACATGCGCACACACATGCATGCATCTATCCATTCCAGAAACTCCGTGTAGAGCCTTAATTTCCCATCTAGAACAATGCCGACTTGCCTTTCCTGACCTTGCCCCTTTGCCCTCTGCCACCAAAGTGCAGCCCCACCACACACACACACACTCTCTCCAACGCAGATAATGGTGTCTCAGATCAGTCTGCTTTGCTGCAGCATCAAGACCCAAATCAATTTATCGACTCCGTCAGAATGGCTGGTATAGTAATTGTTACAAGAGAAGAATGGAAAGTGAGAACGTGGCCACGTGAAAAATAAAAATGACGTTTTGTTCTTTCCTGTCCCCCCCCTTTTTTGCCTCATAGATCTTTATGTGTTTACACAGCAGAGAGCACTTTACTTAAGTTAATCAGCTCCTTCTACATTATTAATTGTGACAGGGTGCTACATGACAGGAAGAGTATTATGGGAAACATTGATCTCACTCAGATGGCGTGGACCTGAGCGGGTTTGGTATTCCTTCCCCCATCTCACTGCTTTGGGGTCCCATCAAATCACATTTCCCTGATTGACAACACAGAACACCTCCCATCAATACAATTGATTCTGTGAAAAAGGACAAGGAACATTTTTCAGCTGGAGATAGATGAATTATGGTGATGGTAAAGAGAACATTTCAGAAATCTTTCAGTTTAGAAACTTAAATTGGGAACTAAGGTACTATTATCATCCCAAACACAAGCCTAATTTATATCCTCAGAAAAATGCTACTATTAAAAGAAACTTACTACAAGTGAAAAATAGATTTAGTTGAAGCCAGCAGTGAACCCGAAGATATAATAGATGTTTTTAAAAGGCCATCCGCTAATTTTTTGTGGGACATTTTTGGTTAAGTGCACATCTTTGAAAGACATTTCATTAAAGTTCAACTTTCATGGCTTATACCTGTAGACCCTAACATAAATCCTATGTGAATGGACAAAAGTGAGTGGGTGTCATTTGTGACCTGGAAATAAAAGGTCAACCATTGGATTTATAGCTTTTTTAGTGAAAAGAACATAAAGATTCCTGCCAACTGGAGTCAATCCATATTTTAATGTTTCCTAGTTAAGATTATAAAGTCAAGAGATTAGGATCATGCTGTTCAGTGAAGGTCAAAAATTAAATGTGATGGGCTAAGTGTCATTCCCAAGAGGCAGAAGTTAATATTTTAAAAACCGTTTCTACCACTGGCAGTCAAGAAATGAATTGTCCATGATCATTAACCAAGGTAAGGAGAAATCCCACTATTATTACTAAATTTAATGATGATTATTACACTAATCAACTATATTGTTAAATTACTCTGCTGTTCTCCTTTAATGTCCCCAAACAGTAATAGTGGATTGATTGCTGTCAAATAATTCTCATATACAATTGTGAACAAGTCATGATGAGGGTTCGTGGATGAAGGCTTATTTGTGGGAAAAGAAGTTGTGGCTATTTTATGGATAAGAGAAATAACATAGAACCTTACACTGCATATAACATTCTTCTAAGACCAAGACTCTGTGACACTACAGACATGTTATTAAGTATGATTCACCAGGACAAGTTTTTTAAATACAAAAAAAAAACAAAAGAACATGCATTTCTTTTCATTATCTTTTTTTCTGTTTCATATTTTTGCCATCTTTTTCCTTCTTTGTAGGGGAAGAATCCATTTACAGGTCCTTTTCTTCTTCAAACTTGTAGAGCTCTGGATCCCATCTCCTTAGGATTTTTATTAAGGGAGAAGAAAGGTTCTTTAAAGGTGTTTATAGGATGACTCAGACACATGTACCCCATGCCATTTTCAAATCCATTTTAAGATGCTGGTATTTTGGGAAGTTACAGAAATTCAGAATCCTGAAGCTGATAGTTTTCTTAAAGATTGTCACCTCCACACCCCATCATTTTTCAGATATGACTTGAAGTGCATTTTGGAATAAAGTGTGTATACTTTTGATAAAACAGCCCCTCCAGACAAGAGGGCCCAAGCTCAGGGAGTTGAAACGACTTGTGAAGCCACACAGCTAATCAGAGGCAAAGCAGGTCTGAGAGGCAGGGTTTCTGACACCAGGGAGGGAAGGGACTGGTAGTTTAATATGTGGCTTAGGATATGGGTGCACAGTTTCTATTTTACAGAGGTGTTTTATAGAAGTTCAATATCCATTAGACTGACCCAAGTGCATTGGAATCCTGAGGAACAAAAGCATATGCTTCCAAAGTTCACTGTGCAGAATTTATCTTCACACACTACCACCTAGTATTGTGTGCGTGTGGTGTGTGTGTGTGTGGGTGGGTGGGTTTTAAACCTGTGCTTCTGTCTGTGCTCTGGGGAAGCTTTCGGTGGCGTATTTTTCTAACTTCTGTCCTTCACAGTGCAGACAAAGGTTAAAACTCCCATCTACTTTCACAGGCAAATATTTTAAGGTACTTCTATAGGAGGCAGGGAGCCGGGAGGACCTTTGATTTAAAGTTCAACATTTACATTTGTAATTTTGCCTAATTTCTGTGCTCACATTAATTAAATTGAAACTGTTTAATTAGAATAAAAACTGAAATTGATCACTAGGATTAATTTAACCTGATAGGCTTTGTGTGCTTTTCTAGACAAATATTATGAAATGTAGTGATAATGACGCAGCAAGAGGTATAATTTCACATCTTATAATGATTTTAATATCTGCCAGTTGTTCTCTCTGGTATCTGGATAGCTCTCAATGTTGCTATTAGTTCCATCATTACCATTCAGCTCGGGCCAGGCTGTATCTCTCTGCTGGCTTCTTCCCAAATATTTTTTCCTGTCGAAGTCTAAAGATGTACCAAATTCTCTTCACCCCTCCCTCCTAATAACATAATCCTTTCCCTTAACCCACCCCCACCATCTTCCAGGAACGCTATTTGCTTGGCTCTTCCCCTGAGCCTTGCATCACAATGACCTTTGTAAAACAAGAACTGCCGAATGACACTCCTTATGGAATTCACTAGTGCTCCTCAGTTCTGGGGACAGTGATGTCAAATCTGGACTGTCCCTCTGCACCCCTTCCTGGCTGCTTGCTTTGAATAAGAACCAGGCACGGAATTAAGCTCCGTAGTAAGATGAGGGATTGTACCCACTGAATAACTCTAAGGGAGCAGGAGAGAGAAGGCAGCTTCTCCAAGTGCCTGATTTGTGTCCAGGAAATAGCTTGCCCTCTTCATCCTGTGCCTTCCATGTAGCTCCATCCAACGAGCATGTTTCCAAATTGGTGGCCTCTGTTTCTAAAAGAAAATTGCTGAAGGATGAGAGTACTGTTTTGCCCTAAGAATCAGCATGAATGAAATAACATTAGATCTGCATCAGTCTACCAACACACTGATGAATGTAAAACTTTTTGAACTATCAGGTCAACTATCAAATTATTTTGTCTTCAGAAGAATTAAGATCTGCATGGATAGATTAAATCCTCGGGAAAATCTGCAAAGCATTTGAGTATCGAATTCCTCCCATCCACCATTTTGCCAGAGTTACTTAAAAAAAAAAAAAAAAAATTGACATTGGCAGTTATGTTTACTTTGTTTCCTGCAACAACCCTTAAGGCAGAAGTTCAAAGGATAGTGGAGAATGAGTCAAAATTGGATAGATATTTATGAGTAAGAAAGAAGAGAAACAAAAACTAGACAAAGGAGAGAACATGTGATTCTCAGTAATTTGGGATTGAGTGACCAATGGTATAGTAGAGACTATCACATATGCAGATTATTATCTTTCTGCAGCTTGGCCAATCGTTCCTGGCCAAAGGCAGAGAAACTCTTCGGGTTGTGAGTCCTGATTTCATTCAGTCGTCATAAGTAAACTGCCACCCCCAAAGAAACTAATTTTATCGTTCATTTCTACAGAATGTCATCTATGTGGATTCTACTTTTATTCACGTCTTTATCCAATAGAAGAAACTTACTATGTTCATAGCAAAGGGTTTTATTTGGACGCATATTCACATTTAATTTGGTTTTTAAAAATCCTTAATGTGTCTTAGCATTTGAGCTAGGCTAAGTTCAAGACCATCACTGCTTTCTCTGAACCCCAGGACCCTTCTTAGCAAGGAGATGGAGTCTTAATCTCAGTCAGCCAGGAAGCCAGTTCTCTCCAGATTGGTTTCTATGAGCATCTCAGAACCCCTACTTCAACCCTTCAAGCTTCTAAACCAAAAATAGCCGTTTCTTCCTCTCTAGTGTAACTTTGTTGGCTGGAAAATCCCTGAGATCTTTTTGACCTCAAAAATCCCTTAGGTTTTTTCATAAACATAATAAGGAGTCCCTTCTGAGTTGGGGACATTTATCTTCATAACACTTTTTAACTGCATTTTTCAAGTCAGACAACCAGTTTACACAAACCCTAGGTCTTATATTTGGAGGGAATAAATATGCATTGACCACTTTCCACAAAGAGTTGAAAATGATTTCAGAGAAATCTAAAGTCATGACTATGGAATTCTAGAATATGCATCCAGAATCGTTTTAACTGGAATGTTACCACGAAAGCCTTATCGGGAAAATTAAGAAGATTCAGTTCTCCAGGCCTGGCCTTGTCTTTCTTCCCCTCTTTCTTTGACTTTATAGTACATCTGAGGAAACTTTTAATACTAACTAAAGCTTGCTGTTGCCTGGCCTCTGAGTCTAAAATGCCTGAGAAAGCAGTACAGATTCCAACTGTAAAACATTCCTCCCCCAAGCCTTGGAAACTAGTGTACAGAGGCCGGTAGAGTTCAGAGGGAGCACATGTAAATGAGGCTCAGTTATAAACTCCTGAGGAGTGTTTTATTTAGTTTAAACCTGAACTTGAACTTGTAAACCTGTTCCTGGAGAACAACACAGAAAGCTGATGCAGTAGAACAGGAAGCCATATTTCAGCTCAGACAATTCACTTCTTTAAAGGAAAAGAAAGTCTTCGAGTAATTTTTTTTTTAACTGAACTGCCTTTAGGATAGCACAAGGTGGCATCTTTGCAAGATTTTTGTGATTGCAGAATCAGAAAGAAAGTTAATATGTGTCATTTGAATTTGCCACCATTCTTGCAAAGTGAACAATGGGATCTCCTAGCCATAGGGTGATTTAACAAGAGAAAAGGGTATTTAAAAAGCCAAAGAACACATAACCATCATCCAATCTGTAACTGGTTTCATTAAAATATAATAAAGTGATAGGTATGGAACTGTTCCAAATCGGCACTGTGTGTACGAGTTCTGAGTTTGTTCTTAAATCTCAATTACTAGGAGAGCACTACCAAGTAGAATTCATCTGAAAACAAAGTAAGTGATTTTGTTTGCGTGCTTGATTTTATGACACATTCTTAAATATGTCTTCAGGAATCTTTGCTTATGAAATCACCATCTTTAAAGTCATTACTAAAAGGTAAACATGGATTAAATTTTCTGTGTTAGAATGATACTACCTCTCTCCCAGAAGCATAGATTCCTGACAGGGAAGCCTAGTAGCTCTGCTGGTCCCATATGTTATGTTCACATCCAAATCATAGATAAGACCTTTGACAAGAGACCCTTAATGCCGTAGGATTTCACCTTTGCACAATCCCCCAACCCAGCCCTACCGAGAAGCTTCCAACTCACCTCCCCTGGAAGAATATTCAGGAAGAGTCTAATTGTTTGTAGTAGTGAATATTGCTTAGTTGTAAATTTAATCTACAAATATAGAAGGAAACAAATCTGAACATAAAAAGCATTTGCTGTTTCAGCATTAAAAAAAAAGTACTGTCATTTGACACTGCCAACTCCCCCATGTGGGTTTGTTTTGCAAGTCACGTCTTAACAAAGACAAGTTTTGTTGCCATAAAACCCTAAATCCTACCACATTTTCAGAAGGAGGAGGAAAGCATTGTTCATTGATCCCTAGTTTGTGCTTTCAGGGATGGCACGTAAGAGCTTTGACTGGACTTGGGGAAATCATTCCATTTTTATCCAGGGCAGTTGGCTCCGATGAAACCCTAACCCCGTCGGGTGACATCTAGGTCACACCAATGCCTCCCTTAATGATGCTGCTTACATTTTAGGCCAATATTTCAAAGATCTGTCTCTATGTTTGTTATTTCCTCCCCCAAATAATATAATAATATTATAACAACTGGTATACTGAGGCCTGTTCTGCAGATAAGTAAAGTTGTGACCCCTGATGTCACACAGACTAGAATTTAGGTCTCTGACTTTTTCCGTGGTCAAGCTCCTTCTAACCTCAGTGAGGGATATGAACAGTTTTATCCCTGCCAGTATCACATCTACACAGTGAACAAGGAAAAGATGACTCCTGGACCAATACAATTGAAAAGCAGGTGTTCCCAGAAGGTCAAAGTGTAGGAACGGGATCTTTGTAGTGTAATCAGAGCAGCCAGAGTCCCAGGGCAGCCAGTGACTGAGCTGAGACTTGAACCCAGGCCCCTGCCTCACAGTCCGGTGCTGAGTTGCATCTTAACTGTACTCTCGCTCTCTTCTCTCAAGAATCTGAGAACTGAGATGCCACAACCTCCTCTGCGCTCTGTCCGGATCCCGCCTCTGCGCCTCACTTGTTTGGCTCAATACACAAGCTTCCATCCCGGCTGCCAGGCGGGGTAGTTGCGGTTGCAGTTGAGTGTGCCCGCTTCCTTCCTCTTAATCCAGTGAATGGAGTGGGGAGGGCTGCTGCTTTGCATAGCCTTTGAGAGAGTAGGGGTCTGCCCTCATTCTTGTCGGGGATCGAACACAGGTGGAGAGAGAGAGAGAGAGAGAGAGAGAGAGACTGGCTGGAGGGGTGGGTGGAGGGAGGCAGGAAACGGGACTGGAAAGGACAGAAGGAAGGACCCTGGACAGGGAACAGAGAAGGTCCGAAGCGAAGACCTGTGCTCGGGGCCTGGCATAGAGGTTACCCGCAGGGGTGGGAATGGGCACAGGGGGCAAGTACCATCCAGTGCCTAAAGGGCTCCTTGACTGGAAAGGTTAGTTTGGGAATTCGTTTCTGGCAAAGTAGCACATCTTCTCTCGTTCTCTTGCAGGAGGTCTCTGGGAGAATTTTTGAAATTACTGAACTTTTCACTTCATGTTATTTTTTTTCCTTACCAGATTTTATCTACCTGCACAATCGGAACAGTAAATCTACATGATAGATTTACTGTGAACCTGAGTCATGTTTGGGAAGAGCTTTTCGGCTCTGGGGGAAGAGCAGGAGTGGGGAGGCACTCGGTGGCATGATTATTGTAACGTGGCCACGCTCGGCTGAGCGCCGACCTCCACTCCCACGCCTCTCTTTTTAAACCAGAAAGGTTACCTCCCTGGGCCACCATTGGGCCAGCCCCAAGTGTGACCGTCTGCACTTGTTAGACAACAGGCATTTAATTAAAATTGGAATCTGATGTGTAGAAAACATACATTTTTTTCATTTCATAGCTCCCCAGGAAATCATCCTCTCTTCCTGCCCTGTTCCCCTCAACTCTCCCTGCCGCCAAAAAAGAAAAAAGAAAGACAGACTAGGGGAAAGATGATTTAATGTTGAAAATCAGAAATTACAAAGGGCCAGGCTGCCTTCTTTATTTTTGCCTTTGGGGCTGACATTAGCCAATAATAAAGCCTGTATTGTATCTTCAGCCCAGAGCCAGCTCTTTTTTTATGGCTAACTTCCCATACGGAAAAGGGGTCGTCCCTTTTCAGAGCATTAAAATACAGCATTTAATGAATCTGTAACTAAAATCTTTCATCTTACTTTTGTGCAATAAAAGGGGTTGCCTGATGCCTTCTGATATTTGGGTGGACGTCGTGGAATCAAAAAACATCTTAAAGCACAAATAATAGACACAAGGCCCAAGCTGAAAAATCAACCTCAGAACACCCTGGTCACAGCCTTTTCCGCAGCAGAGCCGTCCAGCGCACCGTCTGGGCTCCTCCCAGAGCAGACGCGGTGCCATCGTAGGCAAATAGATAGGAACTCTGGACGATTTCATCGGGTCCTTGTCCCTCTAATCTCCACGCTTGCACCTCAGATCTCAAGCAGCTTCCGTGGCGTGGGCTCACTTTAATGGATAATCTATTTTTCATGAAAAAGCAGGAAATAAGCTGTCTCTTTCATAAAAAGATTTACAAAATGTAATCATTGTTGAAATATTCCCTTTGAACTGCCGTGTCCACGGGGGTCTCCGCTCCCAGAGTCGTGCTTCATTAGAACCCCCTCACAAGCGGCTCCAGAAGGGCAGGTACACTGGCGGTGCCTGGCTTTGATGTCTTGAATGAATGAAAGAAAAGCACAATAAAAAAGAGCTGTTGATCAAGCATAAAATACTCTTTAAGCTGACAGAATAGCAGCGTTAACACACCCTAAGCTGCTTTTCGTTTTTCCCTTTTTTCCTCACATTTTCCTGTGCTTTGTGTACACTGGGGGTTGGTATTTTATAAGAAGTCTCTGATCTATGTAGTATGCCATTCGCTAACAAAAACCAAAATAGGATTGTTTCTGTCCCACTTGGTTGCCTGACTACTCCCTGCCTCCACACCCTTCCCCCCTTCCCCCCCCCCCCACCCCGACCCCGGATCCCCTCTCCCCCTCATCCCCAACTTCCAAGGCCTGCAGTTCAGCCTTGCAAGGCAAGGGCCCAAATGCCTTTCATAAACTTGAGCCAATTCCTTTTGTGCAGTTGGTTTCACTGCTCTGATTTTAATACCGCAGTTAAAGACAGATTTTTATTTTCTCAAGAACTTTCTTCTGCAACTGGGGAAATGGAACTGACGCAACTGCTACCTTTAACTAAGAAATTATATCATTAAATGAGAGAAAGCCGCCTTGTTGGTCAATGCCTTTCCAAGGGAACTGGTCCCCCGTAGGTCTCCTGTGGACCTTAAGGCCTGTACACACTTTACAGTTAGAGAACCCATCTACCCTGGCTTTCGGCTTTTCTGTACTTGTCTCTTTCCAGGCATTAGCTCATTCGGTCCCCACAAAAACTGATAAAGTCGTTATCTCCATTTCACAGAGTCTAAAACTGAGACACAGGAGTGCTAACTAACTTACCTAAGATCACTTAACTAGCATGTAATGGTGTACTAGTTAAATGATGGGATTCTGTTAACTCTGACTCCACTGTCCCACCTCTCACCACCGTGCACTCAGCCCTCCAGTAAGTCGGCCGAGCAAATGTGAGTGGGCCAGAGTGCAGTTTTTAATTCGGAAGTCTTTGGTTTCACAAGGTAAAAGATTACTTGATAAAAACGTAAAGGGAAACCAGAAAAAAAGAACTTTACTTGATGGTGAGGCAGACACTAGGGCAAGTTGGAATACGGTGAAAGAGTCAGACTTTGGAACGACCGTTGGAATAATTGGATTGTGTATGTACTCTCAAGGTTTGGAGGTGCTGGATGGCTTATTGGGTAAAAAGATTAGTGTTTTCCCGTCTTGAGGTTTGAACCAAACGGAGGTCTTGGCCGGGAGCAGCATGGTCACTCTCCAGGGAGTGGTGGTTTGGACAACTCCTCTGAGCTCGTAGTAAGTAGGCCGCGGTCCATGTTACAAAACTATTGCACATGCTACGGCCGCAGTTGGCTGCAGTTGGCCCCGTCACAAGAGCTTTTCCATCAGAACTGCCTGGGGCAGCTTGTGGAGACCTGTGTCTCTCTGGGGAGAGCACCTTCACCTGGGGAGATGTGGACACGAGGCACGAGCGTGGGTGTGGCACAGCCGTGCTAGAAGTCACGCATCTAAATGCCTCGTTGGAGTAACCGGCACCAGGCTTTGGGAGCCTTGGAGATACCTCACTTCTTCCTTTCTTCCTTTATGAAACAGTATTTATTAAGCCGCTGGAGTTGCCACATGCAAGAAGACAGTTCGTTTTCTTGGGGGAAAAAAATAGGTTAATGACAGTTCAGTGACTGGGACAGAGGTAAAACCCCGGGACTAAAGGCCTGGAGAAAGACGCCTTGGAAGAAGGGACTGATAATCTGAGACAGCAAAGACTGGCAAGCATTAGCAAAGCCAAGGAGAGGGGGACCCCTGCGCCAAGGCCCAGCAGAGAGAAAGTATTTGGCTTTGGGGGGATCTGGAAGAAGGTTGACACCGCACAAGTGTTGAGTACAAGCAGTGAAAAGATAAGGCCGCGAAGGTAAGCAGGGCCAGTCACTGCCCATTAACATTTTAGTAGTTTCCTGTACAATAAACAAGTCTTGGTTTAGTGTTATTGAAAACAGGCTTTCTTTAATTAACAAAATCACACAAGAAAAATGGCTGCAGAGATCAAAGCCCGTGGCTGGCAAGACCAATAACTGACACCTGGGTACAGCGTGTCACCTTTGTCAGAAGGAGCCAGTGTTAGAAACTGCTTTCCCCTCATGGAATGCATAATTGGCCGTACAGTAGTCCTCTGGGGGCCAGAGGACAGAGTCCTGCTTACTTGAAGTCACACAACTGGTCAATGGAAAAAGTGAGACTAGGTCCTGGGTCCCTCGGACATTGGATACTCAGCCTTATCAGCTGACATAAGTTTTTAAAGATCCAACTGTGAGAAGATCAGGGTAGCTGGTCTCTTGAAGGATATGGAAGTCTAAAATCCAGCGCTTTCTTTCTGCAGGGCAACTCCTTAAGAGCAGGTACCGTATTTGTTGTACTCATTATATCCCCAGAGCCTAGCATACAAAGCACACAGTAGATGCTAGGACTTGTTACGTAAGTGATGAAGTACTCCCAAATGATGTATACTAACGTGAGAAACCAGGAGTTTCTCACTCCGAGGCCCTGTCCATTTCCATTGGATTAGAAGCGGGCAGGGGAGGCTACCAGGACTCTGGCTGATTTGCCAAGGACAACTCATTTGGGCTAAACGGTGGGCTTGAGCTCATCGAACAAGAGCAGGAAGCCAAAAATGACTAACTGGATTAATGTGACCCAGAAGAGATAGCGTCTGCTCAAGAGAGAAGTCAAAATGTTGACCGCAACTCATGCAGTACTGGTCGGCAACATCCTCTTCGGGGGCTGATGGAGTAGGAAGGAGTGAGGACTGGGGGCCGAGGCCTCCCTGTATTTGCGTGTTTCTGTTTTCTGTGTGTGAATGTCCTGAAATAACCCACCTTGCCTGGAGAAGAAAGCAAAGTGTCACACCCAGTTCTGGATTCCACATTAACAACCTCCTTCCGCAGCGTTCAACTTTGCCCTTGAGGCCTTTTGTTTAACTTTTTAATTTGAAAAACAGATTCTGCTGCGTCACAGTCTGTTCCGCCCTCCCCACCCCCACCCCTAGCACCCTCTCCCTTTTTTTGGTTAAAGTGAAATATAGCTATCTCAAACAGACTTGCGTTTCCTTTTGTTTCTAAAATATACATCCTGCCCTCTTAGTGAAAAGTGTAATTAAAAGCCTTTTTAAAAGTCGTTATTTGCATTAGAATGTTTGGTGTCAACTAAGAAGTTGAATCTTCATCAACCATGTCTTAGGCACCCTCCTGACCAAATTTTGGAAAGTAACCTCAGTTTCCTAATTGCTCTCCTACAACATAGGAAAGGAAAGAGACTGCTTTCAAAGCTACCAAGAGCCATTTCAGGCTTCCTGCTTACGATGCAGCCGGATAGATGTTGTTTATGGTTCATAAAACCTGACTACTGTGAGTATTCCAGAATCCTGGCAGAATGGGATTCGAACTTTCATGGAGCTGTAAATTAAGGGGTGGGAAGTGTGATAAAACTCCTTAGAGAAAGGTGAAAAAAAAAAAAAAGTCGCGCTGCAATGGTTAAATGAAATTTTATAAGCACATTCAGTGTGGAGCTGTTTTGCATTACATGAGTTGAATACCTTAGAGACGCCACATCTGCAGGCACTTTATTAAATCCTTAGTCAGCACTTTCCAACCTGATGAGATTACTTCTTCATTTGACTAGAGAAGAGGAAAGCTGAGCTCTGGTCCTGGACTGCAGATTTCTTTTGATGTTTCACCTTGAACACTGAGAGAGGACAATTACCCCCCCCCCCTTCCAGCCCCCTCCCCTCCTCCTTTAGCACATCCCAAACTGTAGAAATTGTGAATGTAACAGAGTAATTTTACTTAACTCGAGCCCCCGTGGGAGTGTGGATT
This sequence comes from Balaenoptera ricei, assembly GCF_028023285.1. NCBI lineage: Eukaryota > Metazoa > Chordata > Mammalia > Artiodactyla > Balaenopteridae > Balaenoptera > Balaenoptera ricei. The sequence goes on from NC_082639.1 coordinate 52,604,020, forward strand.
TATGGATCTCCAAAACTACTATAGCTGAGAGTTCGCAAGGAAAAGAAAAACAGATCAAAGCTCTGTGTTTACTTCCTTAATGTAAATGTATCAAGATAACATCGTCCGATATTGTATTGTAATATTGGAACTCACTGCAGATAAGGGACAGAGATTCCTTTGTAGTCCATCTGGATACAGGAGGTTAGATTGAAGGGCTATAAAATATGAAGGCAGAAACCATATGAAACCTAAGCTTATGTCAGTAAATATCTGAAGACAATTTTTTGACTCTCCATAAATGAATTTTGTTTAATGTGGCAACATTTTCCCAGTGATTTTCTCCTCAACCCCAACAATTTAACAATCTCAGATTTCTTTAATATTTTTCTTGTACGACCCAAGAAGAAAATGCCCAGAATTATTTGTCAAGTAATGTTTTGAAACTTGCACTGCTTGAATAATAGATTTTATAATAAAACATCACAAGAGAAAAATGGGCTTTTCCAAACATTATCTTGTTCATTGGACGTCATTCGTAGTTCATGGAAGTTTTTAGAAGTCGAGTGTCTTACACACGTGCGACTATCACACTCGTCCGTAACGGACTTAGGAGGGTCTTCAGCTACAAACTGATCATGAGAACATTCGATGAAATGGATGTATTTTTTTTTAGTATTATAATTGTTTATCTGCCATCTCTACAAATAAATTATTTAATCAAAGAGCCCTCATTCAAAAAAAAAAAAAAATCCCTGTGTAGTTCCCCTAACCGGCTGACTTCCCATTCTGGAAAGCTTTGGTCAAGTAGCCGGGTTAATTGTCATGAAGATTAGTGTAATGTTGAAATAAGGACTAATGGTCAAATTATAGGAGTGAAAAAGTTTGAGAATAGGTTTTGGTTTGGGCCTGAAAGGGTTAATTAAGTTTTTTTCACGAGTTCTTAAAGACCCCTAACCCAGGTCTTCAGGAGCCATATTGACACCCCACCCCAGGGCAACTCGCTCCTCTGGTGACATGTTGCTGGTCAGAGCACAATAGCCTTCTGTGTCTGCAAATCATTGCTAAAATCATCCCAAGGAAAAAAAAAAGTTTGAAAGCTTTAACGTTAGACAAAAGCCCAAGAGCTGCAGTGCGAGGCTCAAAAACTCGGAGTCAGCAACTTCTATTGATTAAAAACTAACCTTTAAAGTAACTCTGAGAGTGTGTGGTTAGCATTTAAATTTAAACATGTCATGAGTTGATTTGTGTTACTGAATACCAACTCAGAAGGAGTAACATTCACATCGCATTTTTTTTATAATTCCCTTAAGCAGCTAAAGTATTTCATGAAATGTCAATAGGGCAAAAAGAAAAAGGGGGGGTGGGTGGCCAAGGCTGGGCCTGTAGTTTTCTTTCCCATGCAAATATTCACCCCCCAAAAGAAAAGTGTGGAGAGTGAAACACAATAATTAGTCCTTTGTCTAACTTTCCCAAGTGCCAGAGAAAGACAGATTAATTAAATATACAACAGTGTTGGTTTTTGGAGTGGGGGTCTTGCTTGCTGTGTAGGTCATAAATTAGGCAGAATAAATACTTCAATGTGTTTGCAGTGAGCCTGCTACGTCAGAGCCACTGGAAGGTTGGTGGGAGGAGAGCGGAGGGTTTCTTGCTAATGATAGTCACGTCTGGGTCTGTCTGGTTGCTCTTAGCAACCAGACATGATGTAACACCAGGATGAACTTGAACTTGGGGGACTTGAAAAGAGAACAATAGACCAGAGCAATCAATAAAGCCTATTTCAGTGAAGGATTACAGAGCTGCTCTGGGGTAACCTTGTCGGCAAGGCACACACTGAATAGTAAGATGTGTGAAGAAACTTTTTTTTTCCTTTGCTTTGCTTTTTAAGAGAAGCGTAGAGGCACTGCAGATTTTTGTAGTGCACCAAGGTTGTGTCCAGAAACTGTGGTATGGAAAACTGCTCCCCCTGCTGACTCACTGGGTCCCAGGTGCTTGCTTCAAGAACTACGACACAGTGTCAGATTTAAGAAGTCTGGAATTTCACAACTGACTTAGAAAGTGTGAGAACAGAAATTGTAAGCATTATTTGCCGCACCCAAAGTTTGAGACTTTTGTTAGAGGGCGCCTCTGCTCTAACTAGGAGCCACGTCAGCTAACCGGGAGGCCCACTAGAAATAACAGTTTGGAGTCTGCCTCCCCGCGCCTCTCTTCCCCCCCTCTTCTTTCTTTTGTCCAGTTCGATTTAGGCCGTGTGTATTTGCCAGGATGATTTCCTTTCAGTACACAAGAGGCTTTATTGTGTTCCTCAAAGCATGTGGTCAAAGAATAACATCTAAAAGTATACAGGATGAGTAGTTTTTTGGTTTAGGCTTAGGTTTTTTTCAAGTCCTCTGGAGATCAAAGGTAGCTTGTGTGACCAGGAAATCTTATCCCAACCTCCATGTAGCTATCACTTCACCATTTATCCTGGGATCAAAACGAGTCCCTGCTTTACCTAATTGAATCTCTTGGACACGGATGAGCCTTCATCTGACTGAATCAACCCAAATGTAACCCTTTCTGATGCTGTCAGCTCAGAGATTTCGGAAGCATTCACTTTTGCCAGAGGTTGATGATGTTTCTGTGAATAATGATAAATGTGGTGAATTTGGTAGGGTATTTCTGGAGAAAAGTTGTCAAAAGCTGTATACTTTATTTCACTTGTGAAACTGACCCTGATATTAGACCATAATTGGTCACTTTGTTTAGCTAACATAGAAGAAGTGCCAGCATATAGAGTGACGTATCACCAGACTATTGCCCAAAGCTAATCACCTAAGGATTTATGAAAGGAAAAGGTAACTGGGCCCAGCAGGTATATGGAAGGGTCTAAATAAATGTCGAATGAACGAAAGCATGTACGAGGGCTATGCAGGTGACCTCATTTTTTTCCTTTGGACATCACGGTAGCTAATAGGATGAAATCTTGATACCACATGATTATTTTATGTCATTTTTGAAAACATTATTATAGAAAGATTGAGCTTGAGAGGAGCATTTTACATCATAAAATCTACCTCATGTACATCTAAGGAAATTGAGTAGAAGAGAGATGCTGTGACTTGTCCAAAATCACCCAGGATTCTTGGTACAGCACTTTGTCTACTATAGCTCCATTTACTCTTATTTCACTGCTGATCATCTGTGCCTGTTACAAGAATGTGGCAATAACATCTCACTGAAAAGGAGACGTTGTGAAATTCATCAGAGAAGACACTCATCACGACGCAAAACCTCTCCCCTCACCCATTCTCCACTCATTCAACATTTCTTTGTTGAGAAGCTTCTATTCCAGGCACTGTGCTAGGTGCTGAGGGTTCAGTCAAAAGCCAGATGATGAAGCTTCCTGCCATCCTATAGCTGCCCTCTCCAGACTGCAAAACCCATATATGTATTTCAAGTGGACCTAAATACTTTATTTTGTAAGATACACTCAAAACATTGGCAAACCCCAACAAAGGCATTGAATTTCAATTTCAGAAGAGTGAGATCAGTTTCAGTGTCTCAAGATTTACTACTGTTTGTCATTCCTTTACTTTTCCCAGTGAATCCCCTCTTCGTCCCTAACGTAGATCTTGATTTCACCGTTGGAAGGACAACTTTTAAAATGTGTTATTTTCCAAATTGTGCCTCTAATTGCACTTTTCCTTTTGTCTTCCAGTCCTGGTACCTGGGATAAAAGTCGCAGCGTCCCACCATCCACCAGACAGACCACCTGACCCCTTCTCAACTCTGTAACATGGACGCATCCTCAACCCAGCGCAGTTACAACTTCACTGTCACTGGAAGGGGAGAATCAAATCAACTTGTACATGGAAACAGCGAGCATTATGGTCCAACAGCAAAGGCCATAACCTTTTGGGATTTTTTTTTTAATACTTTAGGGACTGTTGTAATTTTCTCATATGGTGCTGGAAATGGTTGGGCTTTGTAACATTTGAAGTGTTTTCCGTGGTAGCGTGAGCATTAGGCGATGCGGCTGGAGAAGGTCTACCCTTGCTCACTGACTTCCCATTGTGACACACTTTCTTTACGGAGCCTGGCTGTTTCACAGTATTTCATGAATTTACCCACACAGGTGTGAGCCTCCTTGAGCAGTCAGGAGACACATGGAGAACTAAGTCTTTTGTAGTAGCTGAGATCTGCAATATATAACTTACGGGACAGTCAAAGGGCAATGTTTTTCTGTAACATATTGGAAAAAGAAAACGCAGTTATGTTCCTTTTTTATTTTTTCTTTTAGTTCGGTTTGGTTCAGCAGTCAGCAGTTAACAAGATAACATGGCCCGGAAGGACAGTGAATCCACTCACGTTGCAGAATAATTCCGAAAATGGCAAACTACTACTACTACTATTCAGTTTTTTAAAAGTTTTGAAATGCTGCACTTACATTTAAAAAAAAAAAAAAAAAAACATTTTTTCAACAATTTCAACAATGACACACAAATTCACATGGAAATGGGGAAGATGGTCTGTTTTGACAGAAACTGACAGGAATCAATCAAAACAATCGAATTTTGAATTGAGTAAAGTGCAATTTCATTGGATAGCTAAATATCTTTGTAAGATAGAGATTGTTGAAAATTCTATTTTTGTTTTTCAAGTCCTTCCACCCCAGGACTCTAAATTATTGGGGTAAAAAACAGCCTTGCAAGGAAAAGGGGAGCTATTTTTGCTTTTTATGTTTTTTATTGTTAAACTTGTATCCCTTTAAAAACTGAAGGAAAATTAAAAAAAAAACAAAAAAACAAATCTAATGGTGCTTTTACCACAATATGTTAACTACATTAAATGCTAATTAATTATTTTCTGTTATCAAAGCACATAACTAAAATGAAATCATGGTATCTGTTAATTTTATAAGCTAGAAGTCACTATAATGGATTATGCCAATTCTGAAAATTTTTACATGTATCAGGCAACATAGGATTTATCAGTTATCAGACACTTCATTGTTCCAGAGATTGTCCAGAAATTTTAAAGACCTTTGCGCCCCTGAACTGGGCTATGGGAAAATAATATTAATAATAATAATGAAACCAATACTGACACAAATGCTGGTGCCCATTCAGATCAAGGGTACTTGTTAGGGAAAAAAAAAAAAGTTTGCACCCCCAAATGTCCTGTATCTTATGTAAAAAAAAAAAAAACCACAAAAAACGAACAAAAAAATAACAAAAAAAAGTGCAAGTGATTTTTCTACCAGACAGCGAAGCACCCCTTTGCTTCCCATGCAACTTCAAGAAGGTTTCCTATACTATACATATATATACGTTCTGGTTGGCAAGCCCTGCTGATCAGAGAAAGTCTCTGCATGTTCTAGTGTTAGTAACTAATTTTTATATAGCTAATGTAGGATAAAGTAGAGTGCATTAAGACACAATATTGTAATCCCTACTCTAGGCACTTGCCTTTAAACTATGTTTTTCAGCCCTTCAGAAGGGTTCTACTACTGTCCTATACAATCAAGTAACTGAAATTCTTGGGAAGACACTTTGCTCCTCATCTTTTCCCCCCGAAACAATGTTGTTTTGTTTTGTTTTTTTTCCTTAATTTGCACGAAAACAAAAATTCCATATCAATGTGCCTTGCCCTGGATAGCGATTATTTGTGGAATTGTTGCACATGCTCCTCTATTGAAAGGGGTTTTTCCCTAGTCAAGCGTTTGGAGACACTTTTTGTAAATGTGACTTTTACGTCAGCCATTGTCAGTTTCAACATCTAGAACTAAATAGAGAGTTAGTTGTTCCGCAGATAGGAGTAGTCTTTTTTGTCCTCTGTGGTCAGTGGCAGTGCTATTCTGAGATCTGTAGATGCTTAGAATATCAGTATTTTGGATGTTGCTGCATTTTACAATTTATTTGGAGTCTTCCTTTATTCCCCTCCCTGCCCCCAGATCTATGAAAATATGCAATACCTGCTTATATCGTGTAGAAAAGCTTAGCTATGATTAATTTTTCTTTTATTTTTTTTTATTTGACCAAAGTCGGTGCTGCACTTGACGCAGTGTGTTTTAGGTGTCTGTCTTTGTACTTTATTTGTGATTTTTGAATGCACGTGCGCAGGAAGGGCTCCTCTTAGAGAAGCAGTCAAACTGTGAAGCACTAAGCTGACCCTGCTTCAAGCAATTTTGTTTTTACAACTGTTCCTTTCACAAGCAAGCCTTAAAAAAAAAAAGACAACTTCCCTTTTCTTCAGCTCCCACACCCCATTTTTCTTAGCAGACTGCAGTCAATCCACATTCAATACAAAGTATATAATGCCCATTTTTATATGCACGTTTTTAAACTTCCAAGTTCTGAAAATTGTTTACTGGTTATCTCTATTTAAGGAAAAAAAAATAAAATAAAACATTTTGGATTTTCATATGTGTCTGATAAGTGGTTGAATAGTCGTTTGGCGCTGTTGTATGGTGTGATTGTCAGTATATGGTGTCACTTCCTCTAGCCAGCCAGCATACTTTGCCTTCCCCTATAGCACTTAGCTGGGCATTACTTTATTATGACATATGTGCACTAAAAAAAGAAAAAAGAAAAAAAAAAGAAAAAAAAATAGCAGCTTTCAGTGCTTCACAGTGAAGGGAAAAAAGCCTAGACAAACATTTTGTCAGAACCTTGCGATAAGCCAAGGTATTACCAGTAAATTGGTTGTATATACAATAAAATTGCACCCTTTTTTTAAAACAAAACAAACTAAGCAATAGTTTGGGCAGTTTTAGTTGTTTTTAGTGAGCATGTTGTAGTCATGACTGCAAAGAGAGAGATTAACTGCCCACTCAGAAGATATGTAATTTGTATTGTTGTATAGTTTTATTGATTACACTGATTTATTCTACCCTATTTTATAATGCAGGACTTTTGTAATGTTGTTTAAATGAGGAAAAATTTCTGTCAAATTAGCCTAGTGAAATTTCTGATTGTTCATTATAAAGGCAGCGTTCATAGAATGGCTTTTCTTTCTTTCCTGCCCCCCCTCCCTTTGGGAACTGGATTTAAGTTTAAAACTTTCCTGTTTCCTTTTTTTTTTTTTGTAAGTATTTAAATACAGTTATTTTTTTTCTCTCTCAATGGTATAGCATATTCCTATGCTTGAGAAGTATAGGTCTACTGAAAAACCATTGTAAATGGACGTTACAGGTATGCTGTATTTTTGAAGGTATTTTGTTGTATTAAGTTTGATGAAGCTAAAATTAGGGAACTCTGAACAGATTTGCAGGAAAAAAATGTTTTAAAGGCTTTAAAACATTAGGGAGGCAGTCTAGGGTGATAACGAACGGGGTTAAGTATTAAACACACTAAGTTATATTTTTGTTCATGTTTCATTGTCCAGAAAGCAGCAGGAAACTGTAGTTCAGTTGTGATCAAGCAGGAAAAAAGAAACACCAACAATATGAGTGTTTAACCTTTTTAGACTCAAAGTCAAGCGAAAATTTTTGAGGAAGACTTTGCTACCTGGGGTGTGTAGACTGACAGACTGAGGGCCATCCGTGTTTGAAGGCCCAGCCCTTGATTCTGAGACCCATTTGAACTTTTTCTCTCCCGTCAAATGGCATTAACAATATTGGCAAAGATAAGTCCCTCAAATAACTCTCCATTTTCTTCTTTGGGAACTGAAGTCAGAGGCACAAACACTAAATCATATCATTTTTCTGTATGCTTTTTTTTTTCTGGCCCGTCCCCTTGCCACTAAAACGCTCCTTGTCTGATTATTCATGGGCAGAGGACCTCTTTCCAATGCCGCCCTATCCATCCCACAGTCTTTTTCTTTCCTTTGAGGTTTGAACTAACTTTTCTGTTTCTTCACACCCTGGCATGACAGTTATTGTGTCAGCCCCTCCCTACCCCACAGTCAGGCGTGGGCTACGGGCAAGCCAAGGCACACTTCCCAAAGCTTATATTCTTCATACTCTGACCAGTGAAGTGTAAAGGAACCCAGACTTCCCAGAGTCACAGTATTCAGGCAGCCCATCAGAAGATGCAAAACCCATCTCAAAAAGTTTGTCTTTCACTTTTCAAACCCTTATCCTCATAGGCTTTGAACTCTGTAGTTACAGTGTCATAAAGTATTTATGAAATCTGGATTAAGAAAAATTTTTTTTTCCTTGTGATTGTTTTTTCTGGGGGGAGGGAGTTTCTAAGAATGTCATTTAATGTACTTGGCATCATATCTGTTTGTCCATAGTGGTGGTGGTCTCTCTCTCTCTCTCTCATTCTCTTTCTCTCTTTCTTTCTTTCTTTTTTTCTTTTTTTCCTGGTAGCAGGCCTCCATAGAACAAATTTAAAACACAACTGGCATGGTAATGTACAGAGAGCTTCAGTGGCACCTCACCACCCACCCTCCGAGATCTGTCCTAAGACATGAGACAGTCTCAGAAAGCTGCACTGCCCCCCAGCACAGCTTTCATTCAAATCAGCTTCCAAGGCCAATTTCGTCCTGAAGTCAATGCATGTATTTACTGTTTGACAGTAAACCCGCTCTGCCTTCTCCACGTCCAAGGCTGTGCATTCGTCTAATTAGTGTCGTGTATGTTTTCCTTTTATTTTTTCCAATAAAAAAGCAGTGGGATGAAAATTGCTTTGATATATAGCAGGTAACATTGAAGCTATTCCATAGCACTTAACTGTAGTGAATACTGTGTCACCAATTCTGAAATCAATTTAATGTTTAATGCAAATCCATTACATGGTGCTATTACAGGCTGACAAAATGATTTACACAAATGTGACAACTTGGGCTCAATTCACTCTGCTTTCCAACAGTGTAAATGCATAGCAGTGTTTATCTGCATGAGAACTATGCACTAATCTATCTGAAGAAAAACTATATCAACTTTGGTATCTACTTTCCGTTTACTTCAATCCTTGCCTTTTTGGTCATTGTTATAATGCCAGCTTTAGGACAGAAAGAATTATAAGAAAACCAGCATAATACCTGATATATTAAAATGTAGTGCCTGTGAAATCTGTATTATATTGCTCTTCTGAAGTAAGATTTTTCTACACCGGTAGCCTTCGCTGTCTGTCAGTCAGGACCTTCTGGTATAGGTGATGTAAAATAACCGTACAATATTAATGCATGCTTTTCCATAATGCTTAGTGAACTGTATGAATATTACTCAAAATTATGTTAGTCTTTTTTTCTGACTTGGTTCTTGTCAGCTAGGTTTAAAGGTATTTCACTGAGAATGCAAATTCTGTCTTTTCTTGATTTCGGCTGTTTTCAGTATTTTGGAGGTATACATTTACTTAATTCAGTATTACTTGTGTTTTTGTTTTCGTTTTTGTTTTTTGTTTTCTTTTTCCTAGGGGACAAGCATGGGTGTTTGATTTCAGAAATCAGTCCCTGGCAAGACTTTTGTCTCAAAACGACCATTTGAATTTCAAGAACTCTGCTCTGAAGACACTGAGGACATTTCCAAATGAGGGACATTTTCCTTCACCCTCGACTGAGGCTTTGCTGATCCTGAAGCGTTTTCTTAATGGACAATGTTCAGCCAGGTACCCATGCTTGATCCGTCTTCACACCAGACTTCCTCATATTAAAAGAAAAAAAAAAAAAAGAAAAAAAAAATCTTTATGAGATCACGTGGCTATTTAGTTTCATGCACAGTTGCAATATTTTCTTCAAAAATAAAACTCTGTACAAACTTTGGGCCCGATTCATAAGAAAAAGAAATTGGCTATTAACACGGGATTTTAAAAATATAACTATTTTTTTTTTTTGGTCTAAATTTGAAATGACTTGCTTCCCAAATGAAATGTTTCATCTCATTTTTTTTTTTTCTAAGCCAGCACTGATCTGCCTTTTATGCCCCAAAGGGTTACATAATCAAATTAGGCGGCCGGGGAAATGGGGAGCAGATACCAGAAATGCTCAGAAAGATGAGGAGGACCACCTGCCCTTGAGCATGGTAACGGGGGAGGCAGCAGCATGTGGGGGTCAGGACCTTGCCTGTGTGCCAGGCATCATGAATTTCCACTTGTGGACTCCTGACGCTATTTACTTAAAAAAACACAATTTCCGAAGTACGTCTGGACCACAAGCATATATGGTGGAAGTGCCACCTCTAATCCAACCAGAGCACCTTCAGGGTGGAAAATACTCCCCAGGGTGTGCGATGTGAACTTGTGTCTCTCCACAGTGGTTTCAAGGACAAATGGTGTCCAAAGAATGGGGCTATTTTTCCTGCTGTTTTTATGCTCAGCTTCTTAAAATAACACAAGCTTTCTTCCCTTTTTGATTCTATTTGTGTTACTCTTATTTTGTTAATTTTTTTTAGTAATAGTCTATAATTTAGCACTTTTTTTTTTTTTCAAACATCTCAACCGAAGGCCACAAGGCCACTGGCTACGTTGGGATGGAGGCTTGAGAGAGCTGCCCTTTCTCCCTGGTCTCCGACTGCCTTTCTGCACTGCAAAGGCATTTCGTAGCATCACCACTGAGGTACTAGCTAGACCCAGAGCTGGAGCTTTATCAGATTCTAGGAGGTCCTTAAGGAAGACTTTCAAAGGCAAATACACGACCCCTCCCCTACTGCCCTGACCTTTTAGCAGAACAAAGTTCACCTGGGGCTTTTCCCACCACCCTTGGAAATCTGTCTGCTCAAGATACCTCGGGGTTTTTTTTCATTTCAAATTGTGCAGGGAGGGGATTAAACACTTCCAGTGATGAGAGAGCTGTTGTGACACTAAACACCCCCGTGTTAATAAGTTGGCTTGACATTTGTTTTTTATGAGCCGGGCCCCCCTGTGCCTCTAGTGTACTTGTATTGACTCTCATAGTTACCCTTTTAGTTTGACTGTGTTCTGTGAAAATTTGTAATTGGTTGAGAATCACTGTGGGCGTCCATTCTTATTCAACTAAATCTCCACAGGTTTTTTGAGCTGGTGTGGATTAGTTTAACTCTTGTATTCAACCATTAGTGCTACCACCTTCTCACATTACAATACAATTACTGGAAGCAAGTACTGCATTTCCTATGCAACAAAAAAGGAAAATAAAAAATTGCTAATGCTATGGAAGCTGTGTCATCATTTGCTTTAAATCATACCTGGGTGGTAGTGTTTGAGTGACAGTTACGGGTGTGGATTGGAGTTTTCCCGGAAGACAGATGGTCTCTCTGCACCATGGCATTTGCATTATCCTTGATGGATGTCAGGCACCTTGTGCCCTTCACAGGGTTCTCATGGGCCATATTGGCTTTTTTACCTACTTAGGCAAATGCAAAACTTCACACTCACATAGTGCTTACCATGTGCTGATATTGCATCAGTTCTAAGTGCCTTAGATATTGCATCAGTTTGGGCCCAGGCAGGAACTAGGAAAAGGGTCTAATAGGTTTTCCACCACACGTACAGCCGCCACCCCTGAAGTCAGGAAAACAAAAGTGAAAGGTCGGGTTACCAGAACCTAGGAGCTCCAAGGAGGGACCTCCCACAGACGATGTTTGGATCTTTACTGAGAGCAGTCACCATGAAGGTGGGGGGCACCCCATGGCTCGTACTCAGACCTCTCAGAGGACGTGGGCAACCGGTGCTGGGACCGCCAAGGGGTTCACAGCCAAGGGTATCAGTGCTTCTGAGGCAGTAAAGCCTGACTGGTGCTGGGAGAGTTGAAAGGAGCTGGGGCTGATCGTGCCTCCATCCTTGGCAGCTGTCACATTGTGGGAAGGAACTGAACCCAGAAGGAAGTCCCTTCTTGCTTTCCTTCCTACTCCTAGGCTCCTGCCAGGGTCTCTCACTGGCTAGATCTAACCGGAGCCATCTGGCAAAGAAGTCTGGAAAATGTCGTGAGAAAACTACCAGCCCCACAGAACAGCATACGGAAGGGTAGGCTTGGAGACCAAAGACAATAAGTAAATAAATACATATCTTAATCCGTTTAATCCTCACAAGCACGCTATGGGATCGCTACTATTTCTAATCCCCCTTTTACAGATGAAGAAATTGAGGCAGAGAGAGATTCGATAATTTACCCAAAGTCATTCAACAAATACATGGCAGGGTAGGATCTGAATCCAAGAAGTCTGGCTCCAACGTCCATCTTGTAATCACTACAATATATTGACTCAATTGTTTATTCAACAAATATTTTTTGAGTACCTATTATGTACCAGAGACTATGCAAAGGGCTAGGGATAGTAAGTAAGTAAAGACTGGGCAACTATTCTTAGGAGGTGTACAGCCTAGGAGGCAAAATAAGCACTATTCAAACAAACAGCAGCAAAGGTAAGCATGTAGTTGTGTTAAGTGCTATAAAGGATATGTACACATTGCTGTGAAAGCCAATTGAGACTGGTAAGACAGAAATTAACCAAGCAAAGGGGGTGGGCAGTGGGGAGAATGTTATGGGCAGAGGCAACAGCATGTACAAAGAGCCCGTAGTAGCCCTAGGAGGGGATTGAAAGAAGGCCTGTTTGGATGAAGAGGAGAAAAAGAGAAGAAGTATGGTACAAGATGAAGCTTCATGTTTAGGTCAGAATATTGCAGGGCCTTGCCAGCATATTAGAGATCTCTGTCCTACCCTCTAAGAGCATCATAAAACATGTATCAGTCATATTAGGCTAGATCTATGTTGTGACACAAACAGGTCCAAAAGTGCAGCAGCTTACAACAAACAATAAAAGTTTACATCTTATTTTGTTTGTCTGTCAAGGGTTGCTAAGACTTCTGTATAGAATCTCCTCATTCCAGGACCCAAGGTGAAAAGCGGCTACCATCTGGACCGTTGCTGGATGTCAGCAGGGGGGAGAAGGAGCATGGCAGGACACACACTGGCTTTTAACAATTCCGTCTGGAACTGACACACACCACTTGCGCTCACATTTCATCAGCCAGAGCACGTCACCTGGTTCAACAGGACCAGGAAGGATAATCCATTCTCAGGGAAGGCTGGAGAACACCACTGCCGATTAGCTGGGGTGGGGGGAGTGCAGTGTGGGGAGTGGGCTGAGTGGAGAAGGCCAGCGAGAACATACTGCAGCAACCAGAGAAAGGACGCCTGGACTGTGGCTCCTGTGATGGAGTGGAAGACAAGTGAACAGATCAGAGAGGTTAATAAGGGTGTTAATAGCTACTGTGTATTGACCTCTTTTATGTGCTAAGTGCTGTACGTGATTTATCCCATTAAATTTAATATTTTCTCTCTTATTATTGCAGATTTCAAAAAGGTATAGTCCGTCCTCAAAACATATTTCTGACTCAGGTGAATAGATCAGTTTCTCCCATACATGCCTTAGAGTCCAAGTTAGACAGAATCAGTTACTACCTTTCAGTTATTACTCTGGCCAGTAGCAGAACTTTGGTCTCTATTATCTGGAGTTAAGACTTGGAGTTAAAGTCATTAACACTGCTCCCTCACTGACATACTCTAGGACAGATTGTTTGTAGGTACCGGGTTTGGGGTGAAGGCAATGTAGAGATCAAATACAGGGTCAGGCGCAAGACTGCCTGGGTTGAATTTTGGCTCTGTATTTTGTTAACTCTGTGGTGTTGGCGAGTGCCTCAGTTTCCCCATTGGTAAGATGGGAAGAATAATAACAATATCTGACCACCTCACAAGGCTGCTGTATTTGATGAGTTAACATTTGTAAAATGGCCAGCAGTGGCCTGGCCCATTGTAAATGCTATGTGAATGCTGTAACTAAAAAAATAAGTGATTGCAAAATGTAGAGCTAAGGCATTCTTTCAGCGCACTGATGGCATAAGTCTTCTTCCTTGTCATCTCCAGGCCTCTATTTGGGTGAAAATTCTGAAAAAACTTTCATCTAACACCTGCCTCCACTAAGTAGGAAGAAGGAGCATAGAAAGTATCATCGAAGGTTTGAGGACAGACACACTTGGGTTTAAATCTCGGTTTCTCATTTTATTAGTTCTGCAAAACTAGGGGCCTCCGTTTTCCTGCCTGTAAAATGGGCATAAGGATAGTATCTACCTTATGAGATCATTTAAGAGACTTAAATGAATTAATGCATGAGAGCACCCAGTACAGTACCAACCATATAACAACTATTATTATTTGCAGCCTGGGGTTGGTGCATCCTAAGGAGAGGAACCCTGACACTGGGAGGGCAATATTGTGTAGTGTCTAGAAGCCTGGGCTTGAAACTAGAGGACTTTGATGTGAGTCCCACTTTCACCATTTATGGGCCATAGATATTAAACAAGTGACTACACCTCTCCCTGAGTCTCAGTTGAGAGAAAGGCCCAAATGGGTCAATGACTATGGATGAGAAGGTGTGGGGAAGCACAGTTCCAAGCATCAGGCACTAGGCTACATTGAATAGAACCCAGCTAGAGTCTAGGCCCGCCTGGCTCTGGTTTCTATTTCCCTCAACAGTGTGAATGGCCAGGGAAATCCATTCTCATCAGGCAGGAGAGCTGGTCAAGAGAAGTGGTGCTAGGCATCTTTTTAACCCTTCAAGTTCTGGTTCTTTGTTTTTAAAAAATGGCTAACGTGTAGCGGTCTTACCGGCTTCTGGGGAGACATAGTGCTTCCCTTGACCTATGAGGAATGAACAAGCTTCCATTTATCTCTGAAATATATAAGGCCATTCTATATTCACTTTTTTTTTTTTAATTGGGGTAACATTGCTTTACAATGTTGTGTTAGTTTCTGCTGTACAGTGAAGTGAATCAGCTATGTGTATACCTATATCCCCTCCCTCTTGGACCTCCCTCCCACCACCACGCCCCCAGCCATCCCACCCATTTAGGTCGTCACAGAGCACCAAGCTGAGCTTCCTGTGCTTTATAGCATATTCCCACTAGCTCTCTGTTTTACACATGGTAGTGTATATATGTCCATCCTAATCTCCCAGTTCATCCCACCCTCCTCTTCTCCCCAACCCTATGTCCACATGTCCATTCTCTACATCTATGTCTCTATTCCTGCCCTGCAAATAGGTTCATCTGTACTATTTTTCTGGATTCCACACATATGCATTAATATACGATATTTGTTTTTCTCTTTCTGGCTTACTTCACTCTGTATGACAGACTCTAGGTCCATCCATATCTCTACAAATGACCCAATTTCATTCCGTTTTATGGCTGAGTAATATTCCATTGTATATATGTACCACAACTTCTTTATCCATTCATCTGCTGTTGGACATTTAGGTTGTTACCATGTCCTAGCTATTGTAAATAGTGCTGCAATCTGGCACATTCAGTTTGAATTTCAAGTTCATTTCAGGGAGCCTGGTAAAACAAGCAAACAGTGCATTTATTTCTATCACATTTAAAATTTTTTCTATTATGGAAGAATACCATTATATACAACATAGACAGAATTGATTAATGAACTCCCATGTACCTGCTATTCATCTCTTACAATTAACTCCTACGCCCTCTATACTCCATCCACTTCTTGACCACCCCCAGATTATTTTGAAGCAAATCTCATGTATCATATATTTCATCCATAAATATTTCAGACTATACCTCTAAAAGAGCAGACTTCTATAAAATGTATTCACAATACCATTTTCACACCTCAAAATATTAATAATAATTCCTTAATATCAAATAACCAATCAGTGTTCAAATACTCCCAAGTATCTTATGATTTTTTAAATAATTTGTCCAAATAAGGATCCAAATAAAGTCCCTACACTAAGTGGTTGTATGTATCTTAAATATTTAAAAAGAAGGGTTCCCTTCTTCTCTTTTATTTTCCTTGCAATTATTCGCTGAAGAAACTGGGCCATTTGTCCTAAGAGTTTTTCACAATCTCCATTTTGTGGATTGCATCCCTGTGGCATAAACATGTTCCACCACTAAATTGGAAGCATATTCTTGACCTTGGAAGTTGACCCAATGGGATTCAATCCCAAGGCTGCCTCATACACTGTTATGGGATGGATCAAGGAACTCACCTTGTGTTTGTGCCTTGACTCTGGAAACTGTGGCCAAAATAACTGGGGCAAAGTGAAAGGTGCCCCAGGAACTGTTCTCCACCAACTGCATCCCTAACTGGTTTTTTTCTCTGACAGAGACAGTGAAGGCAAAGGAGAGTCCACCTTAATGGCAAAGAACTCTGTCTCCTTTGCCACCCACTGCTGACAAAAAAAGAAAGAAAGAAAAAAAAAAAAGCCAGCTTGCCACCTTAAGAACAAAATGAATAATTCTGGTTGAAAACTCAGATAAAACTCTTTCTGTTCTTACCGCCCCGTTCAGTGGGCATCCTCTTCCCTTGCGAATGTATGCCCCTGGGATAGAAGTCAGTCCCAGGGCAGGGAGGAGGGGCTTCTAATCAGGCTCTATGGAGCAGTGGAACTGGGTTCTTAGAGCCCTGAGATCGCTTCATCTAGCTCATCTGCTACCTTCACTTCTACCATCCTGGATTCTGAACACTGGCCTGGGCCACACTCTGTTTCCTAAAACTACAAAAATCTCGTTGTGCAAAGTCATTCAAAACAAACTCGACCACCATTATTTTTTTTTTTTTAGAAATCTTTTTTTTTTTTTTTAACGCATTGTTTACTTTATTTATTTATTTTTGGCTGTGTTGGGTCTTCATTTCTGTGCGAGGGCTTTCTCTAGTTGTGGCAAGCGGGGGCCACTCTTCATCGCGGTGTGCGGGCCTCTCACTATCGCGGCCTCTCTTGTTGCGGAGCACAGGCTCCAGACGCGCAGGCTCAGTAATTGTGGCTCACGGGCCCAGTTGCTCTGCGGCATGTGGGATCTTCCCAGACCAGGGCTCGAACCCGTGTCCCCTGCATTGGCAGGCAGATTCTCAACCAGTGCGCCACCAGGGAAGCCCTGACCACCATTACTGAGTTCCTCTCCTGTGCCAGAAATTGGGGCTGGAGAAGGACATGTATCTGAGATCATCCCAGAGGAGCACAGAATCTAGCAGAGGAAATAGACATGCAAACCAAATAATTGCACCTTGGCCTTGTAAGAACCAGGGAGGCATCTTGTGCCAGGTAATCTGGGGTCAGGTATGCCCAAGGGAGAGGGAGAACAGAGAGGGAGCCCAAGGAGGAGATGCACAATGAAGGAATTCAAGGATGAGAAAGAGTTCAAGACACTGGCTAAAAGATATAAACAGCAATAGCATAACAATAGTAAGAACAGCAACATGTATCGGGTGAGCCCTTACTTCCTACCATACATCTTTCCGAGGGCTTTACATGCGCTCGCACATAACCCAACCCCATGAAGGGGACGCAACTGTTTACAGATTTTACATTTTACAGATGAGGATATTGAGGCACAGTGTTTCAGTAACTTTCCTTATATTAACAGCTGCCTGTGTGTGACCTTAAAGTGCATACAGGGGCTTAGGGGTGGGGTACACTTCTAAATCACAGTTAGTTCCAGATATGTCTGGTTCACTGCCCTCTTCCTAGTGCCTAAAACACTGCTTGGCACGTAAAAGGCACTTTGTTGTGTGACAGGACCAGCAATGGATGTGTCAGTCAGCTGTCCTTTCCCCTCCTGGTCTACCCTTCACCCCTCTCCAAGTACTGTCTGCTCAGGAGGCAGACTGTGTGACCTCATCAATGGGCATCCTTGACCTCAGGTCTTCAGGGACCAGCCAATTGGAAGCCCAGAGAGCAGATGGGTGGGGGGGGGAGGGCAGTGATGTCAGGGCATTTATTTCCCTGGCTCTCTCCCCAGGTCCCCGCTGGCCAGTGGCATTCCTTAACAGAAGGTCACAGCCCTTCTCACAATGGCCCTCATTTCTCCTTTTGGTTTCTGATAACGGCTCCCTCTCCTCATCCCTTTCGGCAGGAGGTGGTAAGAGGGTACTGCTGTGTCCTTTGTAATTTCTCTACTTATTACCCAAACCTTTGTCAATAGCCTCTTTATTAACCTCTCTCAAATGATCTTGCGTTGAATGTGCCGTCTGCTTCTTGCTGGAATGCAGACTGATAGAGTGGTCAAGCCAGAGCAGGCTTCCGGAGTCTTCTTTCTCCTAAACTCCAGCAGAGGCTCAGATTTATTCACAGGATGGATGTCAAAACCATAAATTTTCCCATCTTAGTTTATCCTAGACTCAGAAGGCTGGACTCAACCTTCAAAGGTCACTAAAGTCCATTTCCCTGCCTCCAGCAAGGAATCCTGCCCCCCACCATCAACCCCGACTGCTCCTGTCAGAGAGAAGTATATCTTACTTTGAAGATCTCCAGGTAAGGAGATACCATAACTCACTTGAGTGTCTCCACCCTCCCTGCCTGATAAATCTCCCTTCTGTCTAACACGAACCCCCTCCTGTTACAGGTGAAGCCCGCTTCCTTTGTCTGCTCCTTGGCAAGAGCTGAACAAAAGATCCTTCATTCTTTGAAAATAGGCACTAAATCATCTTTCCCTTCCTGTAGCTCTGAAGTGCAGATCAATGAAAGCAGATATTCTGCCCATGCTGGTCTCAAGTCGTTCTAAGAGAACACTACGCTGTAACGAACACTTAGAATAATGAGTTCTAAAAGGTTTGTCAGGGGACGGCGGGAAAGATGGAGCCCAAACCTCCACTGAAGATGGCTGACTGGGTTCCTGACAGGAGATGGGGAATTCTTCTCCTTTGATTTACTTGTCTCCTTGGCCGTTCATCCTCTACATGTTTTCCTCACCCTGAATTCTGGAGGGCGCTTGTTTGCAGGTAGTTACAATCCCTGACAACAGCCGCTGCTGTATAGACAGCTCTCCAGGCCTCTGCTTCTTCCCTCCAATCTCCACCCAGCTGGGCTTTCACTGGTCTTGAACTGAGCCAGGCAGGAACCAGGAAGAGCAATACAGCCAGGATCTGATAAACCTCAATGCCGACAAACCACTGAGGGCAAATGAATTTTTTTTCAAAATTTATTTCACAAGTTTTCAAAATGTTCTTCCCCAAAACCTGATTTTTTAAAATCCCAAATACATATTTTAAACCATTTGCCTAGATTTTTAAAGTATTCTCCGGTTCAGCACTTTGTGTTTACTCTCATTCCTAGATTGGTAAACATACGTACACAGGGCCTTTGTCTCATTCCCACAAAAGTATAAATGATGGCTATATGGGCCTCTACTTATTCCTATGTCAATTAGATGCCCAGCCTGAAACCTGAGTCAGCAGGAGAGTAGGTGCTTGGCTTGTGTCGCGGGGTCATCCCACTTAATCACTAATCCTCCCAGTAACCCAGCAAAGTAGATGCTATTAGTCTACTTAAAAAGTGAAGAAATTATAAGTCACAGAAAGAGGAAAGTCACCCAGCTAGCAATCGTGAACCACAAGGCTCACCTCTGAACCCTAAAAGGGATGTGAAGTCTATTTAGACAAAGAGAAGTGCCAGCAACTAATACTGTGGAATATTTATACCTGAAAGGTGCTCATAATTAGGACTTGTAGGTGCCTTACAACCCTTAAGCTCTTTCAAAATAATCAAAGAGAGATCTGAATAATTTTTTTAAAAGTATTTTTATTTATTTATTTATTTTTTAAAGTAATCTTTTATTTATTTATTTATTTTTATATTTTTATTTTTGGCTGTGTTGGGTCTTCGTTTCTGTGCGAGGGCTTTCTCTAGTTGCGGCAAGCGGGGGCCACTCTTCATCGCGGTGCGCGGGCCTCTCACTATCGTGGCCTCTCTTGTTGCGGAGCACAGGCTCCAGACGCACAGGCTCAGTAGTTGTGGCTCACGGGCCTAGTTGCTCCGCGGCATGTGGGATCTTCCCAAACTAGGGCTCGAACCCATGTCCCCTGCATTAGCAGGCAGATTCTCAACCACTGCACCACCAGAGATCTGAATAATTTTAGCACCACTTGAGTGTGCTAAGTTTTTTAAACAATTCTTGTCCTTTGAGAGCGGGTGGTCAGTACAAACCTTGTCAGGGGAACGATTGGTTACCCCGAGCGCCGTTTACAGTGGGCTGAGTGGGGAGCATGACCCACTCAGGTGTCACTCGTGAGGACACACAACCACATCCGTTACACAAGGTGAGAGGAGTCTTGTACTCTCAATGGATCAATCCTTCAAAAGCTCCCGTGAAGTTAGGTCCAGGTGAATCCTCAAACATGGCACAGAAACCCAGGTATCTGCCAAAGGCACAGCAAGAGGAAGTCAGAGAGTCACACTCTGTGGCTCACTGCCCCCGCGGGGGACCTGAGCCTCATGGTCTCCAGGGATGGAAAATACACAGGATCTGGACTCAGGGTCGAGTCCGGAGCTGAGAGGCCTGGGTTTGAGTTTCTCCTCTGACACTTTGACACCCTGATTCATCTTAACCAGCGCATCTCTGAATCTCAGTACTCCTTATTTGTAAAAGGGGGGGTGGGTTCTCACAGGGTGATAAAAGTCCTTGTTAAACAAAGGAAGATCATATTAAAGGTTGACAGTTGGATTTTAAGCGCTGAGAGAAATGGAGCAGAGATGGTGTGCCTGAATTTGCCTCTGCCCAGGGGAAAGAAGTCATCAGGATCCTCACTCCCACCCGCTACCATCTAATGACCCAGAAAATACAAGAAAGGGCCTCCTGCCCCGAGATGTATCTGGATCGCTTCTACCGAGATTAACTGGCCAAGCCCCGGTTTTCCCTTCAGAAAGTGGTGCCTCCAGGCCACACTGGGCCTGGGACTCTTGGGCTGAGGCTTCAGGCTGTGATGGCCAGATTCCAGCCCCCTCTGCACCGCAGGCAACATTCCTCCCTCTGAATGGTTCTGCCCACATGACCCAAGTGTCACAGAACATTCTCCACTCCTGCTTTCTCAGGTTCTATAAAAAGGTCACTTCGGCCTCTTCCACCTCCTCAACTTCCTGCCTTAACCCATGTTATTGAGGCTGTATTCCCAATAAATTAGTTCGGTGGAGGGTTTTTTCCTGGGTGCCTGTTCCTTGACCTTGAAACATAAAAAATGGTAATGTCTCTCTGAGGCAAGGGAACTCAGAACATGGAGTGAGTCTCTGCTAGCCTCTTGGGATGGAAGAAGCAAAAATACCATCCTTATTTCTGGATCTACTATAATAATGAGAGCAAACCTCAAACTGGTATCTCTATAAGTTGGCCCGCGTTCGTGACAACCAAGTGCCAATAACTGTGCTAAGGGGTTCTTTTGAAAGTATCATCTCATTTGAATGAAAGGTAACAAAATAAAATCTCTGCATCTGAACAGAGATGCCACAGAAATATTAATGACACATGCTCCGTTCTGCTCCCTGGGGCCACCCGTTGTTTGTCACCCCTCCCCCTCAAAAAGAGACAGCTGTAAATTAAGCTGGAAGTGAATTGATTGCTATGAACAGAGCCCATGACTGAAGCCAAGACCTGGTCTCTTACACATAAAACTCAAGGAGCACAGCTACCCTTGTCCAAATTCATGAATTTTCTGAAGAGATCAACCATTCTCTTCTCTTGTCCAGGGAGAAAATGATATATAAGCTCTAGAAAGGGAAAGGTAGAAAGAGTTTTAGAAGAAAGAGAAGTAGCATTGAGAATTTGCCCATTTGGTGTCCCCATTTGTTTTGAAAGGTTGGGAGGGGAGGCCGGGAAATAAATACAAGAAAGTTCTGAGGGAAGGGGGTGGGCACAATTTGAGAGTGACAACCCTATGTTGCCCTGACGAAGACATGGACATTGGGAGTGTGGGCCTGTGTGCCATTCACAAGAAGCCACCTGATGAGGCCAAGGGATGCACAACAGAAATGCCTGCGAACAGGCCCGCGGGAGTAAGAGAGGAAGAGGCGTCCTCCATGTGAATCCCTCATACCGGGGACTTCCCAACAGCCAAAGGTGCCCCTAGACAGAGCAACCCCCAGGCATTGTCTGTGACAAGAGAGGAGACCATGGGGACAGTAGCATCTCTGGCAACATGAGAACAAGATGCAGGAGAGAATGGAGCGTTATGCCTCATTTTACCCACTGCTGCCCAGCTGTGGTCGCCTCAGTGCCCCTGACATTGGAGCCAACTCCAGAGAGGGAGAGGGGAGAAACTGGAAATAGTTTTGAACTGGAAGTGGACCTAATCATTCTAAACTTGACAGAAATCACTGATTGGCCTGAATTTACCCCAAAGTGTCTAGATTGAGTTGCTGGCCAAAAAACAGCTTAGAAGCCAAGAATCACAAATGAAACAGAGTTACATTTCTTTTTTACACACCCAAATGATGACTGGGAAACGGCAGACCCTCCACAGCTGTTAGTCACCATGAATCAAGGGAGCCTTGACCTGGAACATGGAGGCTGACTCCCTTCTTGGGATGGGAGAAGAAAAAAAATCTAATTGTTTTGATTTTCCTGTAGCAGCAAGGACAAACTACAAACAATATCTGAGTAAATTGTCCCCCAAAATAATAAAGATAATAACAACTGCTACCAAAATTGAGAACTGTGTGCCAGGCATTTACCCATGTTATTTTGTTTAAACCAATGAAAATACTGCCGGCATTACCATAGAGATGTGGTTCCACATGATTTAGGTGGCAGGAAGGACCAGCCATCCAACTGTTCTTTCCTAGTAAGCCCTGTAGCTCAGAATCCCTATCAGCTAAGGTGAGGAGAAAAGATCATGACTGGAGACCAGGTGTGTGGAGGTATAAGATTCCTGACATGGGTACTGCCTCATCTCCTTATTCTGCTCTTCTGACAACAGGGCTCCAGAACTCTGGCTCCCGATTGACGTAGAGTGAACCAAGGGCCAGGGCTTGGACATGGCAAGTCAGGCACTTGCTAGAGTGCAATATTTAAGAAGGTGTCCAAAAAAAAAGAAAAGATGCTCAACATCACTAATCATCAGGGAAAAGCAAATCATACCCAAAATGAGATATCACCACACACCTGTCAGAATGGCTATCATCAAAAAGAACACAAATAACAAGTGTTGGTGAGGGTGTGGAGAAAAAGGAACCCTCGTGCACTGTTGGTGGCAACGTAAATTGAAGCAGCCACTGTGGAAAACAGTATGGAGGTTTCTCAAAAAAACTAAAAAGAGAACTACCATACGACTCAACAATTCCACTCCTAGTATATTTCCAAAAAAAAAACCCCATAAAAACACTAATTTGAAAAGATACATGCACCCCAATGTACATAGCAGCATTACTTATAATTGCCGAGGTACAGAAGCAACGTAAGTGTCCATCAACAGAGGAATGGATACAATGGAATACTACTCAGCCATAAAAAAGAATGAAATTTTGCCATTTGCAGCAACATAGATGGACTTGGAGAGCATTATGCTAAGTGAAATAAGTCAGAGAAAGGCAAATACTGTATGATATCACGTATATGTGGAATCTAAATAATACAACAAACTAGTTAATATAACAAAAAAGAAGCAGACTCACTGATATAGAGAACAAACTAGTAGTTACCAGTGGGGAGAAGGAAGGGGGGAGGGACAATGTAGGGATGGGGGGAAAAAATAAAAAGGGTTATTATAGGATTATATGAAATCATGTGTGTGAAACTTTTGAAAATTGTAAAGCACTATAGAATTTAAAGAATATTTCATTCAATTAAAAAAAAGTTAAAACTAGATTTGTGACATTGAATGCACTTTTCCCTTGAACATAAGGTCAATAAACTTTAAGAAATTTAAGGACTTCCCTGGTGGCACAATGGTTAAGAATCCGCCTGCCAGTGCAGGGGACACGGGTTCAAGCCCTGGTCCCAGAAGATCCCACATGCCGCGGAGCAACTAAGCCTGTGCGCCACAACTACTGAGCCTGCGCTCTAGAGTCCGCAAGCCACAACTACTGAGCCTGCGCTCTAGAGCCTGTGAGCCAGGACTACTGAGCCCACACGCCTGCGCACCTAGAGCCCGTGCTGTGCAACAAGAGAAGCCACTGCAATAAGAAGCACGCGCACCGCAAGGAAGAGTAACTCCCGTTCACCCCAACTAGAGAAAGCCCGCACGCAGCAAGGAAGACCCAACAAGCCAAAAATAAATAAATAAATAAATAAATTTTAAAAAAGAAAAGAAAATTTTAAAAAGGTGCCCCAAAACTCAGTAATCAAGATAATATTCTAATGAAAATATTTTTAGTAAAAATTAATGCAAAAATATTCAGAATAAACAAAATATCAAAATTTCAAATAAAGACAAGGTCAGTATTATTGATTTTTCTTTTTGTTTCAGGCTCCAGGACGGCTCAACATGTTACTGTTACTGATCCTAAAAAGAAGAAAGAAAACTATATTTATTCACAGGCTGTATGATTGTCTGTGAGGAAAATCCAAAGAATTGACAAAAAAAAAGTTCCTACAACTCATAAATGAGATTAGCAAGTGTATTTGCCGGCTCAGGGTGCTATAACAAAATATCATTATTTCTCACAGTCCTGAGGGCTGGGAAGTTAAAAATCAAGGTGCCAGCAAGGTAGATTTTGTTCTGAGTCCTCTTTTCTTGGCAACCTTCCCTCTGTGTACTCATGTGACCTCTTCTTTATGCGAGTTTAGGAGAAAGAGAGAGAGAAAGCAAGTTCTCTGGTGTCTCTTCTCAGAAGGCACTAATCCCATCATGAGGGCACAACCCCCAAATACCACCAAAGGGGTATTAGGGTTTCAGCATATGAATTTTAGGGGGACACAAACATTTAGTCCATAACAGCAGGGTCACAGGATATATAGTCAATATGCAAAAATCAATTATATCTTTATATAATAGTAATGAATAATTGGCATTCAGTTTTTAAAGCATCATTTACAACAGCAGTCCCTCCAAAGTACTTAGGTACAAATCTAATAAAATATGTTCAGGATCTGTATGCTGAAAACTATAAAACACTGATGAAAGAAATTAGATAAGACCTAAGTAAATGAATTCACCACGTTCTTGGCTTGGAAGACTCATAGTGTTAAAATGTCAATTCTCTCCAAATTGATCTGTAGAGTCAATGCAACCTCAATAAAAATCCCAGCACAATTTTTTGGTAGATATCAACAGTCTGATTTCAAATGTTTCCTGGGAAGGCAAAGTGACTAGAATAGGCAAAACAATTCTGAAAGAGAGGGAGGACCAAATAGGAGTTTTCACAGTGATTTCAAAACTTACTATAAAGCTGCAGTAATCAAGACAGCACAGTATTGGCAAAAGAATAGATACATAGATCAATGGAACTGAACAGAGTCCAGAAGTAGATTCACACGAATGTAGTGAACTGATTTTTGACAAAGGTAAAGGCAACCCAATGAAGAAAGTATAGTTTTTTTCAACATATGGTGCTAGAAAATTGGACATCCACATGCGAAAAAAAGGGGAGGAGGGAGAACCTCGATGTATACTTCACACTTTATACAAAATTTAACTGAGAATGAAGCATAAAACTAAATGTATAATGTAAATTTATAAAACCTCTAGAACAAAATAGACTAGAAAATCTTTGTGACCTTGAATTTTGCAAGAGTTCTTAGATACAACAGCAAAAGCATAATCCATTAAAAAATAATATATTAGTCTTCTTCAAAATTAAAATCTTTTGCTTGTCAAAATATACTGTTAAGAGAAAGAAAAGAAAAGCCACAGACTGGGGGAAATATTTTCAAAGCATATGGTCTAACAAGGAACTTGTGTCCAGTATATATAAAGAACTTTCAAACAGTAATCCAACAAAACAATCCAACTAGAAATAGGCCAAAGATTTGAACAGGCACTTCATCAACAAAGAACAGTAAATTTTACTATATGTAAATAAAAATACACTTCTTAAAATGTAAGAGATTTAGCTAAATCATACTTATATAACATTTTATACCTTTGGATGCATACCTTAGCAAATAAAAAAAAAGGATGAAATCAATGCACTAAGGATCCAACTCAAGAATTATTTATTTTTTAATTTTTAACTTTATTTTATTTACTTATGTATTTATTTTTTGGCCTCACCACACGGCATGCGGGATCTTTGTTCCCTGACCAGGGATGGAATCTGTGCCCCATTAAGTGGAAGCATGGTGTTTTAACCACTGGACTGCCACAGAAGTCCCAATAATTTTTTAAAAGATCACTAAATTATGCCCAAAGAAAGTAGAAAGAAGGGAAAGATAAATAGGAAAAAAATAATGAAAGACGAAGCAAACATACAACAGAGGTCAACAAAGCCATAAATTGGTACTTTGAAACAAACAATAAGAGTGAATATTCTGAGGAAAATCACCCATAAAAGAGGAGTTTAAATGCACCAAATAAGCAATGTCAGGAATGAAAAGGGGGACATAACTATAGATAAGGTAATTATTGAAAATAATATAGTAAGAGAAGTTTGTGAAACAGTTTTATCCCAATGAACTAGAAAATATGGGCCAAATGGATAATTGGACAAATTTCTTTAAAATCCTGACACTAGACAAAATAGAAAATCTAAACTGTCTTATGAAGATGAAAGAAATTAAAAACCTACCCACCAAGAAGAAAACTCCATGACCTAAATCTCCCAACAGTGACTTCTACCAAACACTCAAAAGGAAGAAATGATGTTAATAGTTCATAATTGTTTTAGAGAAGAGAAAAAGAGAGACCCCTCTATTTTACCTTGATACCAAAACTTGATAAGGATATTAAGGGAAAGAAAAATTACAGGCCAATCTCACTCACGAACATAGATGCAAAATTCCTAAACAAAATATTAACACTGAATCCAGCTTTATAGTAAAAGGACCTATAACACAATGGGTTTAGTTTTATTTCAGTAATGCAAGGTTAACTTAGCATTCAAAAACAAAAGTAATTCATCATATCAACAGAATAAAGGAGAAGGTTTGCTTATGATAAATCATTGAGCTATAGATTTTTATTTTGTGCACTTAACTGTATTTGTGTTATATTTCACAATTTAAAAAAATTAACATAATGAAGGCATTTCAGGCAGACTAGACTACCTTGAAATTACAACTTACATTACAATTAAATTACCTTACAGCTAAAGATACTGGACAGTATGCAATTTTTAAAAGTTCATTGTATGGCTGAGCTTGCAAGGAAGAAAGATAAATCCTCAGGTTCTAGAAAGACAGCAGAAACTGAGAACAAAGTGGCAGCGCCTAATGAATCTCAGGTAGCCTGCTGGTGGGCGTGGGGGGCCTCAATGCCAGTACCAGTGTCGGTGCTAGTTCAGGGTGTGTGAAAGATTACGAGCTCAATTTTAAGCCACATATGCATGTGAGACATTGATGTCAAGAAGGAGGTAGGTTGTTAAATGTCTGAAGCACAGGATAAAAAAAGGTAGGCTAGAGATTGAAATTTGAGAATCTGGCATATTTGTTGGGTTTAAAGACTGTCTTTGCGGCCTTGAACCCCACAGCACTCTGTGTTTTTTCTCCCCCCATTAATATTGGCGTTTTTCCACTTTATGTATCTGTCTTTCCCTCTAGACTCAGGGTGGGAATCATTTCTGGGTCCTCAGCGCTGGATACAGAAGAGATACTGCACAAACAAGCTGTTGAACTATTGGCTGTCAAACGGCAGGAAGCCAAGGGAGGAATCTGGTCAGGCTCCAGACGCCGTGGAAGAGCAGGTGAGCCTGGAAAGTGGGCAGGATGTGTTGGAAAAGGGAGAGCTGGGCCTCTAAGGAGCCACCTGGGGAGGCTCAGAGGAAGGCGTGATGCTGGGAGCACAGGGGAGCCTTCAGAGAAGAGGAGGTTGGTGCCATCTGGGTCCAGACTGCCTCTTCCATCTGGGGTCTGATTCTCCGGAGGTTCTGTTGATGGACTGGTTAGGGTAGTCCCCACACCTCCTACCACCCACCCTCCTGCGCTGGCCCTGTGTGCCCATGGGAATGTGATATGAATAACCCACGCCCTAAAGTATGATCGAAACTCCCGCCTCTTTTGTTATCAGAGCTTCATCTGCTGGTGCAAGTCAGAGAGTCTTGGTGCCTGAGACCATAAATCTGCTTTCAAATGCCCAGAGCTGTGTCTCTCTGGATCTGTGAAAGATACCCTAAAGTCCCTCCTTCCAGAGGAAGACAACCACTCAGCTGATGACAGAAACATCCCCACTGCAACCAAAGCCTTTGCGCATGCCAGGTGCTTGCTGCAAGAGCTGTTGCCTGACTCACCCTTCTTTCTCAGTGGCATTTGGCATCGTTGCCAACTCCTGAAGAGCCTTCGGTCGCACACCTGGACATCTAGGGGCGGCGGTGGTGGGGATACACCAGGCTCCCAGTCCAGCGGGCTGCTTCTTAACCTACTTACTTTTAATCCTCATGGAGGTCACGGCACCACCAGAAACAGCCCCAGACCTGACTTTTTGAAACTGAAGGGAGAATCAGGAAGATCAGTGAGCTACATCCTCCTTTTAAATAACCTGAATATAGCTGGAGGAGGCACAGTTATAATGTTCCCAAAAGAGGAGAAGGATGGATAAAAATAAGCCTACCAAGAATATGTCGCAGACTATAGCAATCAAACAACCTCTGCATAGAGAAAAGAAAAAAAAAAAAAAGACCTGGTAGAAATTGATCAAGTTATCTTCCAAAGAGTCTACAGTGAGCACACCTATTCTATTTTCCAAGTAAGTCTATTGTGTGTATGTATGTCTCTTCCACATATATCTTGAAAAATGCCAATATGCATTTTGTGGAGAACTAACATGGGCATATTTATTACCCTGTTCTCTAATTTGGCAGACTGAGCTGCACCTCTTACTCAAGTGATTACCACAGCAACAACAACTCCTTCTACAACAGCCCAGTGCCTGTCTGTGCTAGGCAGGGCGTCGGCTGGGTTGGTCCTGTGGAGGTTGGTTGTAACCTTGGTGGCAGCTGTATCTTGAAGTCGGGGCAGGAGCCAGATTGCCATGGGCTGTATGGCGAGATGGAGCAAGAGAATGAAGGGTAAGTCTGTCTAAGAAGGACAGCCGTAGAAAAGGCTTTCTGTAAGGAGGTTGCATGGCTTTGCTCTGGCTGCCATTAACAAACACCACAGACTGGGGGGCTTACACAACGGAAATTTATTTTCTCATAGTTCTGGAGGCTGGAAGTCCAAGATCAAGGTGTCAGCAGGTTTGGTTTCTTTGGAGGCCTCTCTCCTGGCCGCCTTCCCACCGGATCCTCGCGTGGTCTTCCCTCTGCACACACACATCTCATTGTGCATTCAAATTTTCTCTTCTTAGAAGGACACCTGTCAGACTGGCTTATGGTCCACCTCAAAGGTCTTGTGCTAACTGAGTCACCTCTTCAAAGGCCTCGTCTGCGTTTGCAGTCAGGTACTGAGGGTTGAGTCCTCAACATAGGAATGTGGGTGGGCACAATTCAGTGTGTAGCAGAGTTCAAAGAAATGTTTTTCTTTTACTATGCAAGTGACAACATTTTTCATGTGGAAAGAGCTCACAGAGGAAGAAAGGACAATTGGTAGAGGAAAAGTGCTGAGGCCAGGGGAGGGCTGGGATGTAGAGCTCAGGGGAAAGGGAGCCCTGGGCAGGAAGAGGGAGGACCTGCCCCAGTAAACGGAGGGAAGCAAGAGGTTGGAGCAGGTGCAATCTCTGTCTCTATAATTTGACTGTGAGAAGCCGGTGAGTCTTCACATGACAGAGGAAGCAAATGTCTGGGAGCTTAAACTGGAACCATTTTGTGGACAGTTTGGCCACATATGTCAAGAACTTCAAAAATGTGCATGTGAATTGACCTAGAAATTCCACTTCAACGCATTTATCTTCAGGAAATAATTAGGGATGTGCACCAGGATCTAGTAATAATAATGGCTAGACAAAGGAAACTACAGTGTTGTTTATCATTTTAAAAGGGCAGAAAACAACCTCAGTATCCAAACATAGAGGGCTAGGTAAGCAATCTGGTATATGTTCTTAAAATGTAACCTTGAGAGTGTATGCAGCCATTAGTTATAGAAGTGTGCTTATTAAGATGGGATGAGGGGCAATCACACAAAGAATGATCATGCTTTTTTAAAAAAGTGATGGCTATATATAAAAGAGAAACGAGAGCCCATGTGTGCAGGAGGCGGAGCTTAACTGTGGTGATCTCTGGGTGGCGGGATTCAGGGGCTAATTATTCTCTTTTTCTTAACTATAGTTTCTAATTTTTGCCACAGTGAACGTATTATTTAAGCAAGATGGGGGGAAAAGCAATACAAATTTTTTTTTAATGCACCACCTGGATTTCTTTTCAGGGCTATTTTCCACAAAGAAATGAATTTTTTATTACCTCTTAAGAGTTGTGTAAATGATGCTGGCAGGTAGAAAATAATAAAGCTGATATGAACACGCTCCCTGCAGATCGAGATCCTGTGTTGCGTCCCCGGGGCCTAAGACAACATTTAGCACACAGTAGGCCTGCAAGTGAATGGTTAAGGACAAAAGCGGTTGGATGCGGTGCTGGGGGCAGGGAGGGTTACTAGGCTTCCTCCAAAGTGAGAAAATCACTCTGACAGCAGCCTCCATGTGAGGTGTAAAATCATGCCTTAGTAAAATAACAAATGACCACAAACCATGAAGCCCTGATGTGGCTCCAGAGTTGTCAAAATCTAGACGATTCTTTCTATATAGGTTTTGAGACTGTGGGAGTGTGGGCTCCAACTTCCGCCCACTGCTCAGGCTGCTAACCAACCTGGACTTCAGCCCCCATCAGAGGCAAGGCATTTGCCTTCCAGAAAGCCTTCGAGGCCAGAAGGCTTTGGTATTAGAGATGCATCGTCCTCAGAAATGTTCCATCTTCTTTTTAGGTCTATTGTCATTACCACTATATCCTGAAGGCATTACTTAGATGTTGTGAGCCAACAGCCCTTTAAATTCACGTTATGGGCTATTTAAATAGCATGGTACGGCTATTTAATCTCATTCTTAGATGTAAATGTTTCTGATGCTGTAGAGAGGAAGAGAATGAGAGAATATTATTGCAACAGAGGATGAGTCTAATGTCTTCTATCTCCCAGAGACAAGCCAAGACTGGAGATATTTATCCGCTCAGTATTCAGCAACATGGTATTAATTGTCTCTGAGTGTTTTGATGGGTTGTTCATGCAAGGGTATTAATGAAAACAGCCCCACTTCACTTTAAAATTAACTACTTGGCCATTGAGCAACAGGAGCTGATAAATGATGGCAATAAATTTGTGATGGAGATTTACGTCCTCGTAACTCAAAGCAGGGCCATGGACGTGCTCAGATGGGGTGGGGAGATAAGAAGTACCAAAAAGTAGCTTTATCCAAGAGAGTATTTCTCCCAAATCCTTACTGAGCCCGTTAGCTGACACCTTCTTTTGGGATGTCACAGGTTGGCAGATACTTGGCCTCCCAGGTGCCGGGGGCAGGTCCCAGGGGAGGTCTCAGGCCATCCTGCTGGATGAGTTGCTTCCTGATCTGTGAGGAGGTGCTTCCTGGGCGCCTGTTCTGACTCTGCCCGTTTCATCCTGATAGCTGGGAAAAAAGCTCTCATGCACCTGCGCTTCTGCAAAGCAGTTCTTCCCAGGCTGGCGTGGCTGACACAACTGCTATTTCCTCAGAGCTGCCCCTTGCTAAGACAATGGGAAAATCTACCCAGACGGACATAGCAAGGCGGGAAGGAAATATTTCTTGCACATCTGTTGTCAGGCTCTGGGCTAGGTGCCTAATTTACATAATTCCATTTAATCTCTACAACCATCTTTAGAGGTGGCTCTTATTAACCTATTATTAACTCTGTTTTAGACAGAAGGAAGTTGAAGCTCATAAAACTGAAGTGACTTGCCCTGAGCCTGTGCATCGTGCTTGCCTGGAGACCACGCGACAGGCAGAACGTGAGTTTTGAAATCACAGAAGCCAAGTTTGAATCCCAGGTACCCCACTCGCTAGACTGGTAATCTTGAGAAAATTATTTAACATTTCTGTGCCCACAGGTTTTTTGGTTTTCTTGTTCTTTTGCCTGTCTACAAAAGATAATGACACAGTCGTCATGGGATTCTTGAGCAGGTTAAATTAAATAATAAAATGAAAGTCAACCAGGCTGGGATTCCAAGCCAGGCTTTTCAGACTCAAAGTTCTTGTAATTAAACCATAGAAACTCACAACCTTGGAGAGACACAGAAGCCAAGGCAGGATGTCACCGCTAGAGCTGTCCAGGAGGCAAGCAGGGCACTGAGAGTGGGACCCACTCAAGTGCCATGTAGGGCTTGGATCTGCTGAAGGACGAAGCTAGAGCAGCGTTATGCTTGCTGGGGGTGGGGGTCATAACAAGGTCAGCATCCAAGCATATGTGAAGATGGACCAATATATACCCATCACATGGGAATGACAGAGAAGTACCCCCCAAGAAATTGAGAAACCTCACGGCCTGTGAGAGGAGGAGCCTCTGGAAGGGAGATGAGGGGATGATAGAGAGCCGAAGTTGTGGCCATGGGACATCCCAAAGAGCGTATCCTTGGGGTGACCAGAAGGACGCTGTCTGCTACCTGAGACTCTGCTGCAGGAAGTCATTGACAGAAGTCATTGTCATTGGAAGTTTTCTAAAGCGGAAGTCATCCAGCTGCTGGAGGACTGGTGGGGGACGGTGATAAGGATCTGGGAAAGGAAGTTCATTTCCAGGCCTTGGGATTAACTGAGGGCTCTCAGCTCTAAGGAAGCTCCTGACAGTATGGTTAGGGCCTGGGAATCCATCTGGAGGTCGAGTACAATCTCGAAGCAGAGAGAATATGGTCCAGTGGGAGATCATGGACGCAGTACCCACTGGTGCAAATATTTAGGATTCAGGGAAAGCAGTGTGTAATTGGCAGGTGCAGTACAGAGTGCCAAAGAAATGACTCCTACCCTCAGGAAGTCCCCTGGGGGAAGACAGTGAACAGGCATTTCTGACACAATGTGGTCAGTGTTTGTTCCCAGAGAAACCCTGAGGAGAGGCCCCCAGGCCATCAAGTGGTAGTTGGTTCCTGGAAGAGCTAGGACCAGAAATGAGACTTCAAAACAATGGCAGCTTATCTGGACAGCAGAGAAGATGTCCCCATGATTGTCCTGCTTCAAATCTTGTTCTATTCAGTAACGTGGCTTATATGACGAGCCACATTCATGATTCAGCTCCTACCTCAATCCCCAAGCTCATTTCTCCTCATTCCCTGCTTCCCACTTGGTCTACAGCAACATCAATTGCTTGTGGTCACTGACATAACCAGACTGCTTTTTGCTTTTGATTATACACTCCCGTTTGCCTGAAATACTCCACCACCTCTGAGGGCAACTAAATTCTATTCATCCTTTAAGAGTCTCTTAGGGGTACTTCTCTACCTCCCCTGTCTGGTATTAAATGTCCCTCGTGGACACCCCTGTCTCTGTCACTGTCTTCCCTACCTTGTGTTAGATTTAACTCTGTGTTTCTCCCTCACTGGACAGTGCACTAGTTTATATCAGGAACTATATGTTCTTTCTTATTGTCAAAGTATCCAGCAGTTAGCTATTGCTTCATAAATACGTGGTGCCACAGGTCACCCAGTTAAACTGGAATTTGTAGTCAAATTTCAGTTTCAGACAAGCAATGAATAATTTTTTACTGTATGTCCCAGATGTTACATGGGATATATTTATACTAAGTAGCATGTGTCTCAAGTATTTCCTGGGACATACTTATACTAAAAATGTATTTGTTATTTATCTGAAATTCAAATTTAACTGGTCATCCTGTGTTTTTATGTGCTGAACTGGGTAGACGTATTTCTCCCGTTAAGTTTCTAAAAAGATCAAAGGATGTGAGCAAGAGCGTTCTTGCTCTGCCGATGGAAAAATGTTCAGTCTGGTGGGGAATTTGGCAAAATATTTTCAAATATAATTGGATAATTGTACAAAGATACTGGGAATTAATTCCAATATTTTCAATGACCCAAAGTTTGAAACAACTTAAATGGATCACAATAAAGGCTTTTGTAAAATGAAATAGAATTTTCCGTGCAGTATAACATCAAGATTAAGAGCACAAGGGGACCAGTGGTTAAGACTCCGGGCTTCCACTGCAGGGAGCGCGGTTTCTATCCCTGGTCAGGAAACTAAGATCCCACATGCTGTGTGGTGCGGCTAAAAAAAAAAAAAAAAAGATTAAGAGCACAGAGGGGTCTGGAGTCAAAATGCTTGGGTTCAAATCCAGGCTGCACAGGATACTATGAGATGCTGAGGAAGGTTACTTAAATTTTCTGTGCCTCAGTTTCCACATTTGTAAAATAGGAATAATACAAATGTCTACCATAGGGTTTGGGGAAGATTAAAGGAGTTAAAATATGTGCAGCCCTTACAACAGGGTCTGGCAGATAGTAATGATCAAATAAAGGTCACTATTATCATCATCATCATCATCACCATCCTTATTGTAGAATACTATGGTGCCATTGCAAATGACCTTGTAGATTGGTGTTTATTGACGTGAAAAGATCTTCCCATTATACCAGTGAGGAAAAATAATCAGAACAGCATACAGCATCCATTTAGCAAATAATTTTTGAGCACCATCTCTCTGTTGGGCCCACTGTCCAGAAGTCAGCAGCTGCAAACACAGCAAGGAACGAAGCAGAAATGACCCCTCCCCTCATGAAACCTAGAGGATCATGAACAGAGAGACATCACAGAAAATATACACAAACTAAAATGTAACTAACATTCTGATAAGAGCTATAGAGGAAAATAAAGAGAAGAGTATAATATAGGAAAGACCTAATAATAAAGGGCTAATTTACCTGAAACCTGAAGGATGAGTGGGGTTAGCCAGGCCAGAGCTGGAAGACTATTTTAAGCAGAGGAAATACTGTGTGTGAAAGCTGTGAGGAGAGGGAAATCTAGATAAGTTTAAGGAACTTGAACAAGGCCAATGTGGTGGAAGCCTAGTGGATGGGTAGGGAGCAGAGCAAGATGAAACTGGAGGGATAAATAAGGGTTTGATCATATTGAGCTTTGTAAAATATCAAAAGTCACATTAAGTGGGGTTGAGTAGTTGGGTGTTTATGCTAAGGTCTCCCAATACAATCTCACCCTCTGTCATTTTTGTTTTACTTGCTTGAGATTTTGAGCTCTGCGTATTGAAGGAGAAGAACAAAGTTGAAGGATTGATACTACTGGACTTCAAGACTTCCTATATAGTTACAGTAATCGAGACAGTGTGATATTGGTGAAAGGACAGACAAATAGATCAATGGAACAGAAAAGAGAGCCTAGACATAGACCCACATACATGTAGTCAACTGACCTTCGACAAAGGAGCAAAGGCAATACAATGGAGCAAAGATTGTTTTTTCAGCAAATGGTGTTGGAACAGCTGGATATCCACATGCAAAAAAAAGTGAATCACTACACAGACCTTTCACACTTCACAAACATTAACACAGAGTGAATCATAAACCTAAATGTAAAATGCAAAACTGTAAAACTTCTAGAAGATAATGTAAGAGAAAACCTAGATGACCTTGGCATTGGTGACGACATTTTAGATATAACACCAAAAGCACGATCCATGAAAGAAATAATTGATAAGCTGGACTTCATTAAAATGAAAAGCTTCTGCTCTGCGAAAGACAATGTCAAAAGAATGAGAAAGCAAGGCACAGACTAGGAGAAAATATTTGCAAAAGAAACATCTGATAAAAGATTCAGAGCTCTGGGTTGGAAAACCTCCTTGGCTTCATTAAAGTCACATATCCCCAGGGAGGGGACGGGAAGGATTCTCCCTTCAGCTTCCACCTCTGCTATTGAAAAGCTACTACGAGGCCTCTGCTGCCCTGGCTTCCTTCCACCCCCGCTGAATCCTGGGACCCCATGCGAACTGTGGCTCCCATCAGTAGCCCCAGCCTCCAGATAGCAGTGGCTACAGCGAAGACGCTGGTGTTCCCCTCATTGAGGTATTTCTCAAGACTTTGGCAAAGGAGTTGTCCTCTGTGCTCTCCTGGGAGACATAGTTAGGGAGTGAAAGGGTAAGTTACACATGATAAATTCACTCCAGCATTTTTATCTCTCAAAGTCTTTGGATTCTTTCCTTTACTTGATATCAAGGAATTTATGACATCTCAACTCTGTTTAGTGTTGGCCACCATTGAGTCCAGATTTCTGTCAACCAACTGAACAAACAAAGGTATCTACTCCCAGCTGTTCGAACTTGCCGCAAAATCTGGAGTCTCTGCTAAGTGCATCCACGTCAATGACTTCAATTTGGTCTAAAATTATGTTCTTCTGTCCTTAGTCAAGAGCCTACAGAATTCATTCCCACACATATTCCCCAGATCCTTGAAGGTGTAAATTAGCAAAGTTTATTAAGTTACTTGTTATATGCCTTCTACTTGCAGGTTTGACTTTTTACTCCCCACCTTCCCCATGGGTATTCAAGCTCTGATCCTCAAGACAAGGGAGGGTTGCTGTAAGGCAGATCATAAAAATAGTCCTTCCATCAGTGTAACTCTTTGGAGTAAGGGAGTTCTAGTATCTTTGAGCAAAAATGAAAAAGAGTCAACAAAGGAGAAGGGCTGCTTTGGCTAGCACGGGAGAGTCAGTGAGTTCTCTGAGTTGTTCATATACCCTCATTCCAAGTCTTATCCTATCCATGCCTTAACTTTCTCCTGAGAGGCAAGACAAGGCTGAGAACTCAGCTGATGTAATTCGACAAACCTCAGATCCCATGTTGAATTTGTTTTCCAGTCTCTCAGCTATGTGGCTTTTAGAGATTGGACATTCATTTATCAATAGCACTGCCATGGTAAGTTGCTGTGTGTTAATAAATGTTTTAAATGGAGAATTTGGGGTATTTAAACTTGTTCTCTTTTAATAAACTAACCACGGCCAGCAGAAGCAGCCACTCTATCCTACAGTCCTTGAACTCCTGTCTTGTATACTGTCCTGGGATAGTGGTCTTGAAACCTTGCTTCTCATGAGCCCGTTGTACAAATGACCACAGGTGATAAGATGTTTTGCTGCCATGAACCATGGGCTTCCAGGTTCCTATCTCTGAATCCTAAAAAGATGATCATGGTCATCAACTCCCCACTGAGGCAATAAAATCAATCCCAGATTTCTACCTTAAAGCCCTTCTGATTTGAAGAACCTGCTGCATACTCCTGGGTATAAATCTCTGTACTGGGAAACTGCAAGAACAGAAACAGAGTCTGACTAACTTTCATAACAAAATTCATTGGAAGGTTATTGGTAGCTCACGGGTTTGGAAAATTGTCTGGAACCAAGCAAGGCTAGGCAGCAGGAAAAACTGGCCAGGATGTAGCTACAACCAGTAACAAACAGAGCCATCCTGTGGCTGGTCTCATCATCCCTTTGTCTTTGCTTCACTCACTCAAGAGTCAAACTTTTGGGTAGAAGCATTCAATTAGTGACCATAGGTCACGTGCTCTCACTCTAGCAGGGGAGGGGGTGGTAGAGAGAGGGAACGCTTCCCGTTAAGGTAGTGTTCACCAAAACCCAGATAGGGGTTTGGTTTTGAGAAGCCAGAAAAATTGACAAATGACCGGTATCGCGGGATGGTGTTTCCTTTCAAGGGTGTTATATAGCCCATAATGTTGGCAGAGGGATACAGGGAGCCTGACCCTTGGTCATTACTCACCTCCATCTGCTCAGTGAGATGTTGCCACTTCTATGTGGTCCTTATGTCATGAGCCCACAGAGGTCACCACGGAATCCTCCTCCTTCCACTGGCAAGAGCTCTGGGGAGCATCTCTCTCTGTGCTTGGGAAACCTCCCTCCACCCCTTACCATGCTGTGCTATGGGGAAGTCTGTGGGACCATAGCAGAGGACAACTCACGTGGCTGTTTCTACCCTGGGGTATTTTCCCCTTTCACAGACTCTCCTCAGAGAAGGAGAGAGGGCTCTTGACTTCCTCAATCCTGTCTGGAATTTCTGCTGTCTCCTCTTACTCTGAGCTTGACCTAAGGTGGAGGGTGGGATACAACACCCCCTCTGTCTAAGCTCTCTGTGTTTCTCCTGTGAATTTCTTAGCTTCTCCAGTCTGGAGAATTTTGTTTTTGTTGTTGGTGTTGTTTTGTTCTGAAGGTGGGATAGTCTGGCTTTACACCTAAATCCTTAAACCTTTTACTTATGCCCTGACTTTCCTTTGTTCTTGGCTTGGCCATCCCTCTTCCAAGGCAGAAAACACAGAACACACAAGCTGTTTGCCAAATCAAGGGAAGATTTATAAGGTAACAGGAAATACTGAGAAACAAAAACAAACAAAAAGTTAAAATATAATAAATAACTTAAAAGAATATAAACTATCCTGCAACCTTACCGGTTTTGCCTGTCTGTATTTTTGATTTTTTCATTAATTAAATCAGAGTACAGTGTAATTTAAAACCAGATTGGTTGCCTTATGAAATAGTGAGCTCTCCATCAATGGAGGTATTCAAACAGAGGTAGGATGACCATCTGTTAGGAATGTAGTAAAAGGAACTTCTCCATTAGTTTAGTGGGATGTAGAATAAAATGATGTCTAAGATCTTTTCTAAAGTTAATATTTTATGCTTTAATTTATTTTTACATTTCTCATTTGTTCCACGGATTTTGGCATCTTTTTTTTTTTAACATCTTTATTGGAGTATAATTGCTTTACAACGTTGTGTTAGTTTCTGCTGTATAACAAAGTGAATCAGCTATACATATACATATATCCCCATATCTCCTCCCTCTTGTGTCTCCCTCGTTATCCCACCCCTCTAGGTGGTCACAAAGCACCAAGCTGATCTCCCTGTGCTATGCAGCTGCTTCCCACTAGCTAGCTATTTTACATTTGGTAGTGTATATATGTCCATGCCACTCTCTCACTTCGTCCCAGCTTACCCTTCCCCCTTCCCATGTCCTCAAGTCCATTCTCTATGTCTGCGTCTTTATTCCTGTCCTACCCCTAGGTTCATCATTTTGGCATCTTAATGGGACTATTTTGAGGTCCCTACTAATTATAAAAACTTAAAATGGCCTCCCTGGTTTCTAATAAATCAATCAACATTTTTAATAGAACTTGTTCTGAATGCCCAAGATCGGCTATTTCCAATTCTGTTGGTTCTGTTGGCTTTGGTACAGCTCTTTCTGTTACAATGGCTTTATTGTTCTTTTCAGTGTCTTCTGGCCTTTTCTCCGTAAATCTTCTATGGAGTGGGTGTCTGCTTATTTTTCCCGGGTAAAGAGGAAAAAGTATAGCTTGACCCAAGTTTGGGGAAAACATCTTTTAAAACACTGAAGAAGTTGTAGACTTGAGGTAAGGGAAAATGTATTTCAGTCCTAGACACAGCTCTTTCTAGCTATGGGGACCTGAGAAGTTATTCAGCCTCTCTGAGTCTCAGTTTCTCATATACAAAGTGAAGCTAGTCCCTACTATATCAGCTCAATCAAAATTAAGCAAAACTGACACGTCAAGGTGTGAGATGATCTAGAAGTCACACTATCACGGCTCTGTCTCCATTTCTCCACTATTCCTCCACTTTGCCTTCTTCTCTGCATCAGCTCCCCTTCCCTCCCCCGCTTCCCCTGGTTGCCTCTCCTGTGGTAGCAAGAATGACAGCAGTGTTTTCAGGCCTCTCCTTCATACACTGCATGCCCCAAAGGAGGAGACTGGTCTCTTCCAGTTGTTACTGTGGATGGAAAAGGAAGCTTCCTTCCTGGAAGTCCCAGCAGCTCTCTCCTGACGTCTCACCAGGCAAACTTGGTCCCATGCCCATCCTGAAGATCCTTGTGGATCAGAGTGAGATGAGCCAAACTATTTAAGCCAATCAGAGCCCCCTCTGAAAATGAGGTGGAAGTCATTCCCTCCAGAGAGGGGAGCTCAGCCCAGGAAGGGGCTGCTCTCCGCACCAAGATCTGGGTGCTATTTCCAGGAGAAGACGGAGAAATTGAGGCTGGGGAAGCATCTGCCAAAATGGCCCTGTTCTTATACAACTCTCTAGGTTAATACAAAAGTCACATAACTGTGAAAATGGCAGTGCCTTGTACTTGTAGAAAGGCCAGACTCCAACAAGCCAGGTGCCATCAGGGGACCGATTTGATTTCTGATCCTTACCTACCACTTTAGACAATTTATGCAACTTCTCTGAGACTTAGTTTCCCCATCTGTAGAATGGGGGTGCCACCTAATAATGGGACATGCTCACAAATATTCATTTATTATAAATTGTTTTTAATTGTGTCCATGCTGGAATTGAGTCAGCTTTTCTAAAACCAGTTTGGGCTGGTAAATGTGGCGGTCCTGTTTGCAACCTTGAGAAAACCACCCCCGAACAGACCAATAAGTTTCAAGTAATTATGGCACTGAGATTTCAGAGGGAAGCAATGCTTTGTGAACCAATTTTTTAGTAACATGTA
This sequence comes from Balaenoptera ricei, assembly GCF_028023285.1. Classification (NCBI taxonomy): domain Eukaryota; kingdom Metazoa; phylum Chordata; class Mammalia; order Artiodactyla; family Balaenopteridae; genus Balaenoptera; species Balaenoptera ricei. Next base: position 52,644,200 of record NC_082639.1, read on the forward strand.
GAAAATCATATTTATGTGTGCATAAGTCATCATGCCCTGAACCATTCATCTCCATATCTCTGATGCAGAAAGATTAATCTTAGAAGGAATAACTGGCAACCCATTGCTTCATACTGCAGAGAAAAATGAAAATGTCCTCTGCAAATGTGATTCGTATTACAATACTTATGCGCGTTCTGCGCTATCCGATATTGTTCAAATGAAAGGAACTTGGTCAACTATTCTGTTGGAAGATATACATATTTTTTCCCTTTTGTATCATTCTCAGAATTGTTAGAAGCTAAAAAAAGGACTGCTTCTTGCTCACACACTCTTATCTATGAGCCAGGCATTCCTAGGGAGGCAGTATGGCTCGGTGGGGTTTTGTCAGATTGTCCTGTTACAAAATTCTGACTCAACTATTTTCTTAACCTCTTGCAAGCCTTCAGCGTTCTCATTAGGGAAGTTGGGGTGATAACAGCACCCACCTCATTGTTAAGAAATAAGTGAGATAATGCATGTTAAGTGCATGAAAAAAGAGCCTAACATTTAATACATGTTAGCCATCACTGTTTGGGGATTTCTGAGAAAGAGGAAATGTACTTATATTGGAAAAAGTGCGGTAGGTTGATGCTTATTCTGATTTGGGGCTTTGTTCCCTCATGGCTGGTATGTTCCAACATATGAGGGTCCAGGAATAAGAGAAAGGGCCCCTGAATCAAGGCTAACCCTTTTCTTTTCTTACCTCCACTTCAGTGCTACACTGTGAGGAGTCTTGTGCATGTGCCTGGAAAGCCCAACCTGAATGTCCAAGCTCTGTCTACATGCCCACCCAAAGGCAAAGAGTAGCCCCTAGTCTACCCTCTCAAAATTAGGAGTATGTATACCTGTGACAAAGCCTGCCATCACCATTGGGAGATGGACAGGTGAAGAGCCTCTACGAGCCATGAAAGCAGATTGGAGCCATTTGGGCAGGAATTCCAGGGTGCCTAGTACCAGTAGCGTAGCCTATAAGGGGCAGGGAGGAATCTTGGTGGGTGTGTTCTCTTAGCCCCATGGACACTCCATCTGTGGGGAGGGCACAGCTATAGGAGAGCCAAAGACAGGGATCTCTAAAGTGTGGGACCCAAGAGAAGAACCTGGGTCTGGGAATGGTACTGGTTTCATCTTTTAGAAATTAATTTTTTTAGAAACAAGTGCCTAGGGCTATATGCTTTTTATTGCTTTTTTTGTTTTGATAACAGCTTTATTGAGATATGTTACACACCATGCAATTCACCCATTTAAAGTATACAATTCAATTGTTTCAAGTATATACGCAGAGTTAGGCAACCACCACCCCACCCACGTGACTTCTGCTTCAGTAGTCAAGCGGGAGTCTACTCTCATTCCACTCAACATGTCTGGCCGGGGGGAGCATAAGAGGGGGACACTGGAATTGGCTTTTTCTCAGGGGATCTGTCTTTCCCATGACCTCTCATAAAACGTGTTGCTGCACTGAGTTTGATTCAAATATTTAAAGATATGAACTTCTGGCACCACATGGCCTCAGTACAACCCAATATCTTCATGAGGGTTCAGTTATGAAATGGTGATTTTTTTTTCCCCCAAACGGAATAAAAAACTGACCACCATGGACTTACTAAGAGATGGTATGTCAACCTCCAAAATAGTATTTTCCTAAGGGATTTTCAAAGGAAATTTTGATGACATGAAATTTCCACCTTATACACATATCAGAATTTAATTCTCAAGAAAGATGCAACTTTGCTCTAGATGGGAGCACAAAAGCAGCATTTTGTTTGGTCCGGGGCCATTAGATGACCCAGGGTCTTGCAAGCCCTGCCTGGCTGTGACTCAACGTCAGACCTATCAGTGTGGCCGCCTGCAGCACCGGTCTCTTAAATTCCATTCACAGTGCATCTTAGTTAAAAAACAAGGGTCTTCCCCGGCAGTCCAGTGGTTAACACTCCACGCTTCCACTGCAGGGGGCGTGGGTTTGATCCCTGGTTGAGGAACTAAGATCCCACATGCCATGTGACGTGGCCAAAAAATAAAATATAATAAAAAAATAAATAAAAACCAAAAACACCCCTGGCACCTCCATGATTCACTATCCTCCAAGGATAGTGAACCATCCTTCAACTATCCAAATATATCAGTTCTTAAGTTGGAATACTGTATTTGAATAGTGAGGAATACCAGTTTATCCAAATCAATTTGGCTGCTGAGTTTCCAATAGCACGTAGTAAGAGTTTGGATAGCAAAAAATTTATCCTAAAGTTCATCTGAATTGATTTGGCTCTAGCATTCTGATAGCAAGAGTTTGGGTAGTAGACATAGCTATGTGTTTACTTAAGATTATTATTATTATTATTTGTGTACTTCTGTTCTAATACATGGATATCATAAAAATCACACAAAAATAGTCATTTTTAATAGATGAAATGAAAATAAATGCAAATAGCAGTTCCAATCATCGTGCTAGTTTCCTGGGGTGTGTGTCCCGCTTTGGAGATCATTCCAACCGGTCAAGAATCAGGAGTGTCCTTGGGTCACCGTGCAGAGTGGCCATAAAACAGCCCGATCTATTTCACTGGTTTTCAGAATAATTCTCTGCTCTTTTATATATTCACAGCTATTAGCCTGCCTCATGCTTGGGGTGACTGCCTTTTCTTCATGTAGCCTCGTTTTATCACTTTATAAGTTTTGATGGTATTAGCAAATTTGTAATAGCTTCTCCCTCTTCCGTTTCACAGTAGGTCAAACGTTAGCGTTAAATGGGCAGTTTCTGATTTCTTCTTAAGATAGAATCCTAATTGTGTTGAAAACTACCTTCTCTCTGGGTGGTTTCTCAATAATAATTGCCAAAATGCTGAAAAGTTTCTGTCCTTCAAGAAGGAACAAGCTACATCTGGCCTCCTCTTGCCTCATACTGAATTCCAGAGAAGTGTCTGGCCTTTGCTGACCCCAAGAAAGGCAAGTAGGGGATTCACCCATGAATGACGGCTGCCAATGTATTTGAGACTTTCAATTCAGTTTAACCAATATTTCTGAAACCTTACTATGTACAAGGTTCAGTAGTCTGTTTGAATCTGATGTTCCAGTTTATGTTACTATTGGGTTAGAGAAAGGCATTATTTATGTGAAAAATGGGTAATATATAAGCACCAGGTCTTCAGATAGCATGCAGATTTTTTGTTTCATCTTCATATCCAGTCATCAGCAAAAGGAAAATTAGCTTGTCTATTATAGTGGTCTTTAAATGTATTTGGGAAGCACAAGGACTTTTCTCTAAGCTTGTACTTGGAACCATCGTGTGTGAAAGAGAGGAGAACGTGCTGGTTAATTTAGAGGCAGGAGCCCCAGGTCCCACCTACGTGGCCTTCTCTTCCCCCCAGCTCCTGATTCTCTTCTTTGTAGAAAACAGGAAAAGAGCTGGGGCGGGGGAGAGATTGAAACACATGGACTAAAATCTCTGCTCTGTAAAAAACTATATGAATGTGTGACTTTGAGATGGGTACTCAACCACTCTTTGCCTCTGTTGGCTTGTTTTAAAGATAGAACCAATAATATTTACTTACCGGAATGATTATGAGCCTCAGATGAAAAGCTTGGCTCCTTGCTTTACTTCAGTCACTCTGCTCCAAGCAGGCCCAAGTTTCCTGAGCAAGAATAAGGGCAGCCATTACAATTGCTCTCAACCCAAGCCAAGCTACACACAGGTGAGAAGGAAATTCTGCCTGAGGCTCCTTTTAGACATCAACACCGATGGGTAAAAAAGAAAAGACCGAAAACTTGGTTATGCCGCCATAAGATTTATGATCCATACTGACTCCTTCTGTCAGGGAGAGAAACCGCAGGTCTGCGGTACCCCAGATGTTCTCCATAAGGTCTTCCTGACTAGTTCACTTTCTCCTAAATGTATTCATAACTTACTTTGTTTCTTTTTTTTTGGCCGTGCTGTGCGGCTTGCAGGATCTTAGTTCCCCAACCAGGGATCAAACCCGGGCCCCAGGAGTGCAAGCGAGCGGTCCTAACCACTGCACCGCCAGGGAATTCCCTACTTTGATTCTAATAACTAAATTTTATGTCTTTCCCTCCTCCTGCAACAGAGTCCTTCTCCCGATTCTCATTCTGATCAGTACTGCCCCACTCCATAAAAATGATTGTGAATATGCTTTACAATGATCACAAACTGTTCACATGTGCGTTACTATTACTGTGTCTTTTATACAAGTTTCCAGTAATTGTACGTATCATGCTTTCTGACGTTCATTAATCATTGTCTTAGATCAGCTTTGCTTTTCCTTTGTCTTCTTTCAAATATAACTGACCTCTACCTCATCCATTCCCCTGTAGCCCTGGAAACCCGAATCTAAGACACACCTATATAACTGGTGGCTCTGGAAGGGAGAACTTGGCTTTCATTGCTCTGTCCTTTTCTTCCCCACAGGCTAGTTTTGTTTTCCCAGAGTAAAGGCAAAATTCCACACCAGATATGCTGCTGCCTGGGATTCATTTCACTAACAGGCCATCCGTCACTCGGAATTGTCCGTGACGGGTGGCACAGAGATGCCACAGCCCTTCCCAATCATGAGGGCGGCGGGCGTTCCCGGCCTGGATTCATTTCATGGCCCCTCTCTCCTCTCCATTCCCACGGGTGGGTTTCAGAATCTGCATTGTTTTGAGAAGGGGATAATGGTCAAGGTCCTGAGTGGGATTGTTTTGAGGGACAGCCACGGGGAGGTAGAACCTGTGAACAAGGAATGTAGGCAGCCAGTGGCCAGAGCTGTGGGTCTCTCTTCAACCTGAGGAACCTCGGTGGGAGGTCCCACACAGGTCGGGGGATGCAGCTCATTGTTCAGACCTGACACTTCAACCCCTACAGCATCAGAGGCGTTTGCCAATAGCCCCACCCCTCTTTGGAAAATATAAGCTATCGACTGTGAAGGAAACACAAATAATGGAGGTTATTTCTGTGCAGAGATACCATGAGCCAGGGTTCTCTTTTAGGTAGTAAGTCTCATCAGCAATGGCTTCCCTAAGCGCCTACAAAGTGTCTATCCATTAGGGCCAAAGGAGGTGCTTTGATTCTCCCTCGGAGGGGAGAGCAGTTTAATAAATCACCAAGTGGATGCAGCATCTAAATTCAATAATTGTGAAGTGCAGATAAATCACTGCTGTCAATGCCGACTTCGGCTTTATTCATTCAAAACAGTTAAATTCAAACAGCAATACTTCTATCCAGCATCCAGATACACACGGCTCACAGCCCCCGGCCACTGGGCTAGAATGTCTTCCCAGAGCTGGGCCTCATTCCTGGTTGTCTGTTGGGAAGTGGGGAAGGAGGAAGCAGGTTGAATTACAGCCACAGAGATGACCCACTCGAGTGACAGAGAGATCGCGGAAGCTCAAAGTGAATAATTCATTGTCCTGTCGGCTGTGTGTTAGGTTTCATCCCTGAGCTGCTGATGGAAAGGAGATCAGGCTCTGGCATCTCATTCCAGCTGCACCACTGGGCCTTCCAACACATTATCTGTGGTTGATTTGCTTACCAGCAAGGTGAGGGCATGACACAAAGGTACATGATAGTAGCTGGAAGTTTCATAGATTCAAGTTGAGCCAAGACTGGGAGGATAATTCTGTCTCCTCCCCCAGATTCTTCCCCATAAAATACGGGGCTTTTTTAGCCCCTCCATTCAACCCTAGGTACGTTTCCTGTAAGATGCAAGAAAGTGTAACCCTTATATTTATAAACATGCCAACTTGCAAATGGTTGGATAGGTATTTGAATTATTGATTGTTAAGTATTTAAGCTGAATTCCTCATCCATCAGTTCTCGTGAGAAGCCAGGGGACAGATTTACGATGCTGGAGTTTTTCTGGTTAGTTGGCAGTTGGCATCTCCATTAATTACGGCCTACACGGTAGGGTCTGTAGTGCTCGTCGTAGCGCTCAGAATCAGGGTCTCTATTATTACTTTTAAAGGGGGTTTATGCAGCAAGAGCTGTTGCCATGAAAAGGAAAAGGAACATGCCATTCTGAAATGGTTGCTGCCACTTTCTGAGGTTTTGGTGGGTCTGATTGCATATCTGACTATAGCATAGTTGAAAGAGCAACTTTTTAGAGGCAGACTCACCTGGATTTCAGTTCTAGGTCTCCTGCTTTCCAATTCTGTGAACCTGAACAATTTACTTTATTCCTCTGAATCTCAATTTCTTTATTTAGATAAAAGAGAATGGGGCTTCCCTGGTGGCGCAGTGGTTGAGAGTCTGCCTGCCAATGCAGGGGACACGGGTTCGAGCCCTGGTCTGGGAAGATCCCACATGCCGCGGAGCAACTAAGCCCGTGAGCCACAATTACTGAGCCTGCGCGTCTGGAGCCTGTGCTCCGCAACAAGAGAGGTCGCGATAGTGAGAGGCCCGCGCACCGCGATGAAGAGTGGTCCCCACTTGCCGCAACTAGAGAAAGCCCTCGCACAGAAACGAAGACCCAACACAGTCATAAATAAATAAATAAATTTAAAAAAAAGAGAATGGGGGAGGGATAAATTAGGAGTTTGGGATTATCATATACACACTACTATATACAAAATAGATAACCAACTGTGTAGCACAGGGAACTCTACTCAGTATTTTGTAATAACTTATAAGGGAAAAGAATCTGAAAAAGAATATATACATATATATGTATATCACTTTGCTGTACACCTGATACTAACACAACATTGTAAATCAATTATACTTCAATAAACTTTTTAATACAATAAATAAAAGGGAACAATCATAACTAACTGGATATAAATATAAATATATTCATGTATATACATATATGTGTATAGAAAGATAGGTGGTTAGATAAACTGTAGTATAATGCCTAACAAATAATAATAAATAGCCACAATTCTTAAGCAATAAAACATAAATTTCATGAGGGGAGAGGTTTTAGTCCGGTTTATTCACTGTTAATCCCCATTGCCTAGAACAGTGCCTGATACAGAGAAGAAATTCAATAAATATTTGTTGAATGAATAAATGAGCACATTCCATGTTCCAGACACTGGCATAGGTGTCCATTTAATCTTATGAGAACCCTAGAAGGCAGGTATTATCATTTTTTGAGATAAAGTCTCTGAGACTCTGAGAGGTTAAGTAATTTTCCCGATGTCACCCAGCTAGTAGATGCTCAGTTAATGTCAGTTTCTAGCCCCTCTTCTCCTGCTCTCACTAAAAGTTGCAGTGGGTCCTGAGATCTGGCTCTTCTAGGGTTTATGGGCTCTGTGGCCATGGGATCACATGTGGAAAGGAAAGCTCTGTCTCCCTATAGCAGGGAGAAGTCAGAGGCTCCTTTCCCCTTTGAGTTTCACAGATGAAGGCTCAAAACTGAGCAAGCGCCCCCAAACCAGCAGAGGCTGCAGGAGAGAAGATGGGTGCCAACTTGGGACGCTCATGGGGGCTCTGAGGATGGGACAAAGGTGAGAGCACAGAAGGAAAGCGCTTCTTCCATCTCTAGGCTAAGTCTGTGGCTCAAACACCAGCAACATCTTCTCTTTCCTGAAGAAAAACGCTCGACTGGCAGGGAGAGAGGAGGAGATACCTTTAGACAATCCTGTTTGCCAACTGGATCCACGAGAAGGATTCGGGGAGGGGCTACTGTTTTTTCTGATAGATGTTGGGATGGGTGTGTGTGTGCGCGTGTGTGTGTGGTGTTTGGTGTCAAAACCATGAAGGCAAGGACTGCACTTTATCATCATTGTACCCCTGCTCTGGGCACAATGTCCAGCACACAACAGGCGCTCCACAACTCTTCATTGAGTAGATGGATCCTGGTCCTGCCCGCAAGCAGCATAGTTACTACGAATTAAGTGCTCTCCATGAGCCACGCATTGAGCTCCTTTTCGCCTGAGATATTACCAGGCTCGTTTTATAAATGAGGAAACTGAGGCTCCGGAAGTTTAAGTAACACTCCAACGGTTATGTGGCTAGTGAGTAGTACGGGCCAGGGCTTAAACCTTGACTCTCAGACTCCAGCTTGTGCCCTTGGTAACAACTGTGCCGCTTCCAACACGGTGCTCAGCTACTCCTGATCCAGGGCTTCTCGACCTCAGCACTACTGACATTTTGGGCCAGATAATTTCTTATTGTGGAAAACTGTCCTGTGCATTGTAGGGGTTTAGTAGCATCCCTGCCCTTTATCCACTGGAGCCACTGGACCCTCCCCACAATAAAAATGTCTCCAGATGTTGTCACATCTCCCAGGGGGTGGGGGGGCAATGTCTCCCCCAGCTGAGAACCACTGTAACCCCTCTGACTCTTCCCTGCCCCTCCATGACAAAGTGTGGAGAAGCCAATTCCTTGGGACTTCGAGCCTATCCAGTTGCCTCCTGGACATTTCCATTTGAATGTCTCTCTGACCCTCAGTCCTAAAACCTAGCTCATCACCCTCTCCTGGATCACATGCTTGTCCTTCTGTGTTCCCTCCCTCTGTTAATGTCACCACCATGTATCAGTTGCCCAAGATGTAAATCTGAGTGTCATTCTTATTTGTTCACTCTTTCACCATCAACAACCAATCAGCCCCAAGTCTTGTCTGTTTTATCTATTTTGTAGCTCTTGAATCTATTTCTCTATGAGTCCACTGCCACCCACCATCATTTCTCACCAGCCTCCTAATGGGTCTCCCTGAGCCCCTATTTTGCAGACTTTCCTGTATCTAAACATATTCTCCATAGCATAGATCTAATCATACCCTTGTGCAGCTAACACCCTTCAGTGACACTCGGTCTCCTCAGAATGAGTCCAAATTTCCTAGCAAGGTTTGTAAGGTACTTGATGAGCTCCCCACTCTAAGCCTGTACTCCATGCTCTGGCCATGTGGAACTCTTCCAATATGACAGGCTTCCTATAACCTCAAGGAGCAGAGTATGCGACAGGATGTTCCATTTTCTTTTCCACCGCTGCCTCCTTTCTTGGGGGCTGCCACATGCTCACCCCTTTCTCCATGACTGGCTCTTATCTAAGTTAAGATGAGAGAGGGTAGTAATTCAAGTAAAGATTCAGAAAGGACAGTCTCTCTCAGCATCATAAAGCACAGGAGATGTGCTAAGAGGGCTCAGTTGGACAGTCAGGCAGGATAGGGGGTTCAGGAGAGCTAAGGGGAGGGGTCCCAGGTTGCTCTAAGAAATAAGGTGGTCTGAGTAGGTTCAGAGTAGGTCTCACTGGGAAAAAGTAATCTGAGCAGAGATACAGAAGTTGGGGGAGTGAGCCCAGCACATATGTGGGGAAAGCCTTCCAGACAGAAGAACTCAAGCAAAGAACTTACTGTGTACTTGTGCCCGTGCTGTCTGAGGTAGAGCGGAGGCTAATGGTGTGAGCAAGGGGAGACTAGTGGAGAGGAGAGGGTGGATGGTATTATGTCCCCTGTGCCCAGCACAGAGCTGTTATCCAATAAATATCCAAGTGAACTTACCCAACTGCCCATGACGGCTTTAGACATACATCTTCTAGCAAACTTTTTCTCCCAAAGAAGGGACAGAAGTAGGTCAATGGTGACTGGGAGAACACCTTCTCTCTAATCTTCTATTTCTCATCTATGAAATAAGGAGTTTGGGCTATCCTGCTCAAAAATGCCATCACAACAGGAAAGGGGATAATCATTTCCATCATGCCTACATCACAGGATCATTGAGATTTTCCTTGAGAGGGGGAGGGGAGCGAGAGATGAGGCACATTAGTACACTTGGGTCTCTCTACCAATGAACTTATCCTTTCCTAGCCTCAACTTCTCCATCTGTAGAATGGGAGTCACAATTCCCCTCCCACTCCCTTTCCGAGTCCGTGTGAGGTTCTGATAATGCATATGTCATACTTTGAAGGTCTATAAATCATGAAACATTGTGTAAGGTTATTATTATCTTTCTGGTCCGCTTATGCTCTTTCCGATCTCTGTGGCTTTGCTTCATATGCCAAAGGGGGATAAGCATTTTGTGAAGCAATAAAAGACCTGTTGATTGTGGATTATGCTGCCTGCAGACCAAGATGAAATCCAGTTGTGAGTCTTCCACACTGGAAGTGTGGAAGTGTAGGGAGTGTCGCCTAGCAAGAAAGAGTGAGGGCTTTTAGTGTCAGGGATAGCTGGGAGACCTTGGGCAAGTCACTTCTCTGAGTTGCTTGATGACATCCTTTCTCTGAGAACTGCCCTCCTCCCCATCACAGAGAAGGAGTCACGTTTCTATCATGTGACTGAGCCTCCTCAGCCATCGTTGACTGGGCCAGAGCTGGTGACTGACCCTAGCTGGGCCTGTAAGATTCTCTCTCTAAAGAAAATATGCCTGGAAGACAGAACCTGGAATTGGACTAAGAACGGTCATTGGAAGAACTCTAGAACAGAAGGCTTTCAAGTCCTGCTGTTACAATCCTGGAGTTGCCATGGTTCTCCCACAGCCTAAGACCTAGTTGTTCAACTTTGCTTTGAATTCCAAGAGATCCCAATAAATCCTTCCAAAAATGCCTCTTTTATTTGAAGTCAGTTTCAAGTGAGCTCAGTTTCTTGCAGTCTAAAGAGTTTTGGCTAGCTCTTAGACAGCCCTGTTCATCTTCCTAGGGATTTCTTGTGACTATATTCAGAACTACAATGTAAAGAACCTCCCTGATTTCTTGAAACCTGCTTTGAAATATAGGACAACGTTCTCTAGTGTTTTCCAGTGTGTTCCATAGAATACGTTCTCCAATGTTTTCCAGTGTGTTCCATAATATACACATTTCCAATGTGTTCCATGAAGTGAATAGCATTACATAGATAATGGGTTCCAAGTAAAAATCCGTTTAAGAACAATCAGTTAAACAAATTATAATAGGCACTATTTACTGAGGGCTTGCTATGTGCTAGACACTGTTCTAGGTGCTTTACATATATTAACTTGTTTAATTCTCACAACAACACTTTGAGGTATGTACCATTTATTTGGCCCATTTTATAAATGAGGAAACTAAGGCACTAAAAGTTTAAGGAACTCGTTTAAATTCACACAGCTGGTAAAGGGTGGATCTGGGTTTTGAAGCCCTGTGTATGGGTCTAATAGAACTTTCTACAGTGAAGGAAATATGCTATGTCTGCGTTGTTTATATGGTAGACCCCAGCCACACGTGGCCATCGAATACTTGAATTGTAGCTGTTGGGACTGAGGAACTGAATTTTAAATTTTATGTAAATTTAATTAATTTAAATTTAAATACCCACATGTGCTAGTGGCAACTGTATTGGACTGTGCAGGGTTAGACTACACAATCATAGTTGAACAGGCTTCTTTCCTGCAGTACTTCTCAGAGCCTTTAAGCATTAATGAGTACTGTGAAGCTTAAAGAGGAAATAGAACACACCCAAGGGGATATAATCACAGAAAAGATTTTACCACAGGGTGTCTTAAGGGACAAGAGTTCTACAGAATACAGTGAGTGACCAAGGAGGTGTACTAGTCAGGGACCCCCCTGGAGGTGACAAATGGCTCTGCACCCTCAGGGAGATGTTTGGGGGACTGACGCCCTGTAGCCAGAGCAGATGCCTGCCCATGCAGTGTGACAGGGGCTGCTGGGTCCCCAGATGCTTTCCGGAGACTTCTACCATGGGAATCACCCCTCTGGCACAGACACAAAAACATTTGCTCCCAAGAGCACAAAGGTGGTAATAGATCAACCTTATCCCAAACACATCCTTACTTTACACAGAATGGATGAGTTAACTTAAAGTACACAGAATGGATACATTTATTTAAATTAATAAAGATATACTTTACAAATTACGAAGCACTTTTAACTTATATCCATTGCTACTCAAAGTGTGGTCCCCACCACACTTTGCAGCAGCAATCTTACCTGGAAACTAGTCAGAAGCCTGAATTCATAAGCCCACTCCAGACCTACTGAGTCTCCAAACCCTGGGGGTGGGAGCCAGCACTCTGTGTTTTAACAAGTCCTCCAGGTGACTCCCATGCACCTTCAGGTTGGAAATCATTTACATGTATTTGTCTAATTTCATCTTTAGAACAGAAGAAAGAGAGGTCCGGGGAATTTAAATAACACGCTCAAAGTTACACAGCTGGAAAATTACCGAGCTGGAAAGAGAACCCAGCTCTCAACCAGCAGATTGGAATCAGCCCAGCGGTTTTCCAGATATCGTGGGCGGAGTCCCAGGTGCTGTAGCCCCTTCTCTGTGCTTGCCCGGGATTCAGAGGGCGTGGTGGCCATGGAGCAGCAGGGCCGGCCGTGGGCTCCCCTGCCCTCTCTACTCTCCTATCTCCGCCTCCCTGCCTTACCTCCTGACCCTATCTGGTTTACAAGTACACAGTCAGCGGCATTTTCCATCTTCCCTTCCTTCCCCTCATCCCTCATCCTCCCTCACTGAGGCTTTTGTACATGCCCAGTCTCTCATGTGGGAAAGCAGAAATTTAATAGGTTTAATGGGGCGTAAATGGGGTTTCGTGGTTAGGAAAGGCTGGATTAAACAAAGTAGCTTTCTTTATCACAGGTCTTCTCAGAGCCTTTACTATGTAGTATGTGAAGCTCCAAAACGAGGATATAGCAGGTGGCATTCACCAACTCAGACGATCACAGAACCTTTTTATTCAGAAAGGAACATTCCAGCAAACTAATGTTCTGCAGGGGATGGGTCCTTTCCCCATGGCAAGCAGAGCATGAGCCCTAAATGGATAGGACGTGAGTCAGTTAGATTTGGTGGGTCGTGGTAAAGAATGGAGAAAGTTCCAGAATACAGAATTTCCATTCCATCAGTCTTTGACATCTCCAGTGCATCCTCAAATGTAGCCCTGTCAGACATCTTTCTAAAGTGCCAAGTTTACTGAGTGGAAATGAGTAATGTTAGGGAAATATCAGTACTTGGGATTGAGGCCCAGCACTGGTCGCCCCACAGCATTGCTCGGGCTGGGTACTGGAGGCCGCACGGGGCCACATGTGCACCCTTTAGTGGCTGGATCTTGGGGAGGTGGGGTGGGGGAGGTCTCAGGTGAGGGTACAGGATAGCTGAGTCAGGGAGGGGTGGGTAGGTATTCTGAAGGCTCAGGGTAAGCGTGTTCTGTCAACTATGGAATTATTACAGTGTTTGACAATCAATACAGCTATTCTGGTTCATGCCAGCTAAATATTACCCCTGAATTCAGGAGCAGGCTTCAGGAAATCTGTATCCCTTCAGGGCTGTATTATCCAAATAAAACAGTATGTATAACATTTGGGGACATGATAAAATACAAAGCATAGCTCTCCACAAAAACAATGAAACTAATCAACTACACACAGTATTAAACACAAGTTATGGTGTTACTGTTACATAACAATGTATATTCCAAATTTTGGATGAAGATCAATTCTGTTTCATTCTAGATATCTGTTGATTCTACCTGGTGGACTCAAAAAGCACATCTTTCTATAGGAGTGGTCACACAGCCCAGGCAGAGACCCCTGGCTTGGTTGGTTGCCCATAATAGGACAAAGAATATATAAATTAAACTTTGAAACCCTTGGTGCTGGTTCTGGTTCTGCCACTAACTCTATGGCCTTGGGAAAGTTATATACCTTCTTTGAGCCTTTGGAACATGGGGGTAATCATAAGATTATATGCATGAAGCAGCTGATAGAACAAATGCATGGTACATAACGTGATTTCAATAAAAGTTGCAAGACCTGAAAAATTGTTACTAAACCTGGAAAACTAAAAAAAGTCAACTAACAAGTTAACTAACTAAAAAACCACATGCACACATACATACTAGCTCATTTAAGATCACAGGCCTCATTTGAGGAGTGAACTGCTGGTTTGGATTTGAATGTGGCAAAAGGAACCTGAGACTAACTGCCTCCGCACTTCTGCACCCTCACCTTCAGTGAAGGAAAAGCCAATGTACAGGAAGGGAGGTACCAATCTGAATGACCAAACCTGAGCTGGAAGAAAGCTCACATAATCCCCATGGGCAAGGGCTCATAATCTGGCGGTTGGGTGATGGACACATAGTATATTAGAAGTATGTATCAGTTAGCATTTGCTAAGTAACCAACCACCCCAAAACTTAGGGGCAATGACCACATATTTAGCTCATTGTTCTGTGGACCAGAATTGGGGGCTGGGCTCCTGTGGTCTTGACTGGGCTCACTCACGCGTGCACAGCTGGATGCAAAGTCGGCCAGGAACTAGCGGGCCTATATGGGCTTTAGCTGAGATGGCTCACCCTTGCTCCACATGCAGTGTCATCCTGCAGCAGACTAGTCCAAGCCTGTTCACATGGCAGCTGAGCAGGAGTCTATGAGAGAGTAGAAGTCCTCAAGACCTGTTAGGTTCAGGACTGGTGAGACATCATCACTTCCACTGCATCTTATTTGTCAAAGCAAGTGACAAAGTCAGCACAGATTCAAGGGGTGGAAAAACAGTCCCCATCTCTTGATGGGAGGAACCTGATAGAACTTTTGATCAAAGTCTCCACCCATCCTAGCCAACAGGTGTCGTGCAAACCAGTAGACCCATCTGGGTACTCTCTGCCTGGAATTTGAACATTAAGTGAAAGGAACCAGTTGGGATCTTGGGATTAGCAGATGCAAGCTACTATATATAGGATGGATAAACAACAAGGTCCTACTGTATAGCACAGGGGACTATAGTCAATATCTTGTGATAAACAAGGTCCTACTGTATAGCACAGGGAACTATAGTCAATATCTTGTGATAAACAAGGACCTACTGTATAGCACAGGGAACTCTGCTCAGCATTATGTAACAACCTAAATGGGAAAAGAATTTGAAAAAGAATAGATACATGTATATGTATAACTTAATCACTTTGCTGTACACCTGAGACTATCACAACATTGTTAATCAACTATACTCCAATATAAAATAGTTAAAAAAATATCCTGTGATAAACCATAATGGAAAAGAATATGAAAAAGAATATATATGTATAACTGAGTCACTTTGCTGTACAGCAGAAATTAACACAACATTGTAAATCAACTATACCTCAATGAAATTAAAAAAAAAAAAGATCCAGTAAAATTATTCAGAAAAGAAAGGAACAAGGAAAGTGACGTTGTGACTACAGAAAGACTCTCCATTTGTTCCTGCTACCTTGCTTACCCAGTGCAGTCTACCCACTTCCTTTCTCAAGCCTGGCTGTTAGTTTTACTTCAGTTCTGTGCATTACCGCCTGTAGTGGATGCTTTGGTGCACTGCCCAGATCTCCTCCCAGGACTGGAAGCGTGGCTTGCTGATGGCCACGGATAAGTCTCACCCCAAGAACTGCCCTCTGCTCTGCCACCTCACCCAAGGTTATGCTCCCTCCCTGGCATGACCTCCCGTGTGACAATTCTGAAAGGCCATCCCTGTGGGATCACAGTTAACTTCTCCCTCTGCCCAGACCTGCCTTCCTCACTCCCTCATGGGTTTTGTTACTGAGAACACTGTAGAGAAATCTCCAAGAGACTGTTTCCTGGAGGCTCAATGTAAGATATCCTGTATCCCTTCAATAAATTCCATTTTGGCCTAGGTGAGTCAGTCAGATTCTGTTACTTACAATCCAAAACTGTTACAAGGTATTTCAGTCCAGGATTCTTTTCACTACACTATTTTCTAATTCTCGTTTACTATTAATTGAGTGCCTACTATCCGATCTCTCAAAGTAACCCTGCCATGTGAGTACCAGTATCCCCGGTTAACAGTGGAGATAACTTTAACTCAAGGGCCTTATGTGGGGGGTCCCCAACCCCCAGGCTGCAGACCAGCGCGTTAGGAATCGGGCGCAGAGCAGGAGGTGAGCGGGGTGGGGGGGGGGGCGAGCGAGCAAAGCCTCATCTACCGCTCCCCATCGCTCACGTTACCGGCTGAGCCATCCCCACCCACCCCACTGCTGTCTGTGGACAAATTGTCTTCCACGAAACTGGTCCCTGGTGCCAAAAATGTTGAGGACCGCTGCTCTACATGAATTACGCAAGGTGACGCGCTGATAAAGCAGAGTAGGTAAGAAACTTGACTCGGGAGCCGGGCTGCCTGGGTATGATTTCCACCGCCACCACTGACTACTTACGTCACCTTGGGCAAGTTCCTTGATCTCTTTATGCCTCATTTTCCCCCTCTGTAAAATGAGGGTAATAATTGTACCTGTCTCATTGGGTTGCTGTGAGGATTACTTGAGTTAATATACATAAAATGTTTAGAACAGTGCCTAACAAACAGTAAGCCTTGCGTAAGTGTTTCCTATTATTATTGCTATTGTCGATGTTAGTATTATCAGTAGCAATGGTATTAATACTGATCTTTGGGCTTCCCTGGTGGTGCAGTGGTTGGGACTCCGCCTGCCAGTGCAGGGGACACGGGTTCGAGCCCTGGTCTGGGAGGATCCCACATGCCGCGGAGCAGCTGGGCCCGTGAGCCACAATTGCTGAGCCTGCGCGTCTGAAGCCTGTGCTCCGCAACAAGGGAGGCCGCGATGGTGAGAGGTCCGCGCACCGCGATGAAGAGTGGCCCCCGCTCGCCGCAACTGGGGAGAGCCCTGGTACAGAAACGAAGACCCAACACAGCCAAAAATAAATAAATTAATTAATTAATTTAAAAAAAAATACTGATCTTTCTGATTCCAAGGCCTGTGGGTGTTGTGTCTACTCTCTCTCCCACGTGAGAATCCTCTTTTTGCCACTTCCCCCGTCCATCTTGCGCCCAGAATGACGGAACTCGAGCAGAGAGCCACGCATCTCTAATGAAAGGGAACAGCCGTGCCAGCTCTGCTGACGGGGCTCCTCTTTGCTGGCCTTCACATTTTTCTTTGTTGCAGGTTTGATATACTGTCTCCTCCCCGCTCACTGGCTTTGCTGTAAGTAATTGTCTTCTTGGAGCAACCTGAGAGGCGCTCCTGTTTGGGAAGTCCTGGCCTGACAGGGATGTCATTTGTTAAAGAATATTTATATACAATAGACTCCCAGAGTAAATGGGCAGTTTGCTACCCAAGAAGCTGGTTTAATTATTAGGATCATTCTCCAGTCTTAATTCTTAACCTCAGGCCTGCCTCTGTTATCTGCACATCTTGTGATGGGATACAAAATAAATATCAGAATCAATAAATTACATGTTTTCAAGGATGGAGGCCAAACAACTGTAATGTGGTTACTGGGTACCAAAGCCAGCTTCTCCTTAGAAACCTTCATCCTGAAATAAGAAGTCTGACCAGTGGGACATATTCTTGTTATAGGGCACACGCTGTTCTGAAATGAAAAGAACGTAGGTTGGCCTTAAAATCTGGGACCTTGTAATTATAAGGGGTGACTTGGTTCTTAATGAAAACAGGAGCATTCCCAGGCTTTACCCACTTCTGTTTGGAAATCACAATGCCAGGCTGAATGTGAAAAACAAAGATTGACTGAGCATCCCTAAGGGTGCCGAAGGTACAAAGGAAAGGGGGGTCCTTGCTGTTCTCCCAGGAAGGGAGGTGGGGAGCGAAACAAGAAAAGCAACTTTCCAGGAGGATCAGAGAGCTATGGAAGGAACATAAGGAAGGGTGTCTAACGCCAGCCTGGGGGCAAGGGAGGGCTTCCCTGAGCTGAAGATTCTTAAGATGAGGATGAGGAGAGCAGGTGCAGAAGGAGCCGAGCCATTTAGACAGAGGAGGACGCTCTCTCAGTGGCACCGATGCATGAACAGCTTTGGGAGCTGTGGGAATCTCTTAAGTTCATTTCCCCCCTACCTCCTCCCCCGGCCTTGCTGCAGTGAGCAAGTTCAGACTCTCCCCGTCTCTCACCTTGATTACTGCAGCCGCCTTCTTACTGGTTCTGCTGTCTCCTGCCCTCCTATAACCTTCCCTACCACAGCCTCCGTCCTCCCAAATCCACCCTCTTCTGAGTGATCTCATTCTCACCCCGTTTCCCAAAACCCTTTAAAGAGGCCTCCCCAGCAGCATGAAACCTACTCTGCTTAGTGGCAGCCAGTGTCCTGTGTGAACTAATCCTGCTCCCCCCAAGGAGCCTTCTCTCCCACCCTTCCCCTGTCTTGTGCTCTAAGGACACAAAACAAAAATTTGAGTGTCAGGCACTGCGCTGAATCCTTTGGTTTTGTATATTATGTCATTTATCCTCATTTTACAGATACGTCTCAAAGGGAAGCCAACCCCACAGTCATGCTCTTCCTAGGGCTGTAGTTTGAATTAAATTTATGTTCAGACTTTTTTTTTTTTTTTTTTTTTTTTTTATGGCTGTGTTGGGTCTTCGTTTCTGTGCGAGGGCTTTCTCTAGTTGCGGCAAGCGGGGGTCACTCTTCATCGCGGTGCGCGGGCCTCTCACTATCGTGGCCTCTCTTGTTGCGGAGCACAGGCTCCAGCCGCGCAGGCTCAGTAGTTATGGCTCACGGGCCCAGTTGCTCCGCGGCATGTGGGATCTTCCCAGACCAGGGCTCGAACCCGTGTCCCCTGCATTGGCAGGCAGATTCTCAACCACTGCGCCACCAGGGAAGCCCTATGTTCAGACTTCTAAACTAATGATTTAAAAACTGGAGAAATAAAACTATACGTTAGTCATATTAAAAGAAAAACATTTATTCGCAATTATTAAATGAATAATCCATGTACTCAAGTCCCCTTAAAGACCTGGAATTGACACCTGACACCCAGCTTGGCTCCTGATCACCCGCCTGGCCTCATCTCCTAGTAGCCCTCCTCCTGCTCTCTGTGCTCCAGCCATGCTGGCCTCTTTGCTCTTCCCTGAATGGGCCAAGCATGCTCCAACTGAGAGATTTTTTATTAGCTATTCCTCTGTCAGGAAGTGCTTATCCATTAAGTTTTTTCATGACTCATTTTTTCACTTCACCGAGAGCTTTGCCCAGATCTCACCTCCCTGGAGAGGACTGCACTGACCACACTCTCTAAGATATCCCCATCATATTTGATTTCTTTCCTGTTGCCCTTACTCATAGCCTTACCACTATCTGACATATATGCTTGTTTATTTGTTACTTGTCATCCTTACTCCACAAGGTTCTATGACTATAGGGCCTACATCTCCAGAACCTAGAACAGTACCTGACATGTAATAGACACACAATTAGTATTTAGGGAATGATTGGAAGAATGGCTCCCAATACTCCAAGGCTTGACTATGACCTGACTGAGAGCATTATAGTGACTAAAACACATGGGTTCACGCAGAAGGTGACCTGGGTTATTGGTGGACTTTGGAAGAACAGGAGAGGTGTGGAGGCAAAGTGGGTAGTGTTCGCCTAAAGTGCTTAGGGAGGAAAAAAGGTCTGATAGGGTCATCCCAGGTGCCTTGATGGGCGTCCCATCAGTTATGGAGATGAATACCTTATCTTTTTATCCTGAGCGCCTGGCACAGAGTAGACACTCAACAAATGCTTAAAGTGTGAGTGAATCCTAGAATTTTATGGTTGCCTCAGCCTGCCTTCAGCTGGTTCTACTCAAGTTCTGAGCACAAAGGTTGGTCAATGACTTTACAAGTTGTTATTTCCTAAGTATGCATCTTTTCGATTCTGTGCTTAGAGTGGCAGGATGAGCAATCTGATTCCTGGTTCCCGATAAGGGTAGAAACTTTCTTGTAATTCTCAAGGTTGGCTCAGATCCAGCCGTGGAGTCTGGGAAGTTGAAGACTGAATGACTCTTCCAAAGGCCTTCTCTGTAAAAGTGGTTAGTGTTTTGGCAAGCTTGTTAGAGATTCTTCACTACGGGAACCACTTTACTTCTCAGGATGGCTTGAAATAGCTGGATGGTCAGGGGGCACATTCTGTAGCAGAGTTTTTCCATTTACAGGTTTGCAATGGTTTGTGGTGACCTTTAAACCACTTCAATGCAGTGGTTTGTTAAATCAATGTAATAAGTTACATACAGCTTTTTAAAATAAAATATATTAGAATAGAAACTATAATTGGTAATCTAGAATCAAAAATGTATTTCAAAAATGAAGGCAAAATAAAGACATTTTTAGACAGCAGATGCACACTAAAGAAAATGCTAAAGATGCTCTTAGCAGAAGGAAAATGATCCCTCACAGAAGCACAGAGATGCAGGAAGGAAAGAAAAGGAATAAAAAAGATAAATTTTAGAGAAACAATGTATAAAACACTCAGAGAGTTAAAATACATGACAACAAAACACAAATTTGGGAGGGTATTAAATGGAGTGAAGGTGTTCTAAGTTTCTTGCATTTCTTGTATTATATATAATGTTATATGTAACAATATATAATATATAATATATTTTATCACAGTATTACAGTTATGCTGTTAGATTTAAAAAGTCAAGTATGCATGTTGTAATCCCTAGGATAAACATTAAAATAATAATAAAGGAATGTATAACAAACAAGATAATAGAGGGGAAAATAAAACAATAAAAAAATCTTAACCCAAAGAAGAAAAGAAAGGAGAGAAAAAGGAACATAGAAGAGGTGAAATGAATCAAAACCAAATAGGACGATGGTAGATTTCAACCCAAATAAATTAGTAATTTATTAAATTTAAATGGACTAAAAATTCTAACTAAAATACAAAGATTTGATAAATCAAACAAAATCCCAATTAAAAGACACAGTAAAACAAAGGAAATACTGTATGGTGCTTACAAGAGGTACATTGTAAATATAAGCATATAGAAGAATTGAAAATGAAAGTGTGAAAAAAGAAATACACCACAAAGCTAACAAAAATAGGGGCTTCCCTGGTGGCGCAGTGGTTAAGAATCCGCCTGCCAATGCAGGGCACATGAGTTCAAGCCCGGGTCCGGGAAGATCCCACATGCTGCGGAGCAACTAAGCCTGTGCACAACAACTACTGAGCCTGCGCTATAGAGCCTGTGCTGCGCAACAAGAGAAGTCACCGCAATGAGAAGCCTGTGCACTGCAACAAAGAGTAGCCTCCACTCGCCACAACTAGAGAAAGCCTCCATGCAGCAACAAAGACCCAATACAGCCAAAAATAAATTAAAAAAATAAATAAAATTTTAAATAAATAAATAGGGTGTAGATATGCATCATACATCAGGGTGTAGATATGTATCAAACAAAATAGATTTTAAGGCAAGAAATGTTACTGGAGATGAAGAGTGATATTTCATAATAATAAAAGGGTCATTCTGCCATGAAGACAGAGTTTTTGTTCCTAATAACTTAAATTCAGCATATACAAAGCAAAGCTTGACCAAAAAAGAAGAAATAGACAAATGACAAATAGAAATAGACAAATAGACAAATCATAGTGGGATATTTTTTAAATAAAAGATTTATTGAGATATAATTCACATATCATAAAATTCATTCTTATAAAGTGTACGGTTCAGTGGTTTTAGGTATATTCACAGAATTGTACAACCATCACCACTACCTAATTTGAGAACATTTTTATCTCCCGCAATAGAAACAAAGACGCATTAGCATTCACTCCCCCGTCCCCTCCCTGCCAAGCCCCTGGTAATTTCTGCTCTCTACGGAGTTGCTGTTTCTGGATATTTCTTTATATAAAAAGAATCATAGAATACGTGGCCTTTTGTGTCTGGCTTCTTTCACTTAGCATAATGTTTCCCTGTGCTGTACAATATATCCTTGAAGTTTATTTTATACATAATAGTTTGTACCTCTTAATCCCCTACCCCAATATTGCCCCTTCCTCTGTCCTTCTCTCTGGTAACCACTCACTTGTTCTCTATATCTGTGAATCTGTTTCTTGTTTGTTATATTCACTAGTTTGTTGAATTTTTCGATTCCACCTTTAAGTGATATCATACAGTATTTGTCTTTCTCTGTCTGACTTGTTCACTTAGCATAATACACTCCAAGTCCACCCATGTTGTTGCAAATGGCAAAATTTCCTTCTTTTTTATGGCTGAGTAGTATTATACATATATACAAAGATATATATATGTATGTATGTGTGTGTGTGTGTGTGTGTGTGTGTATATATATATATATATATATATATATATATATACACACATATGTCACATCTTCTTTATCCATTCATCTGTTGATGGACACTTAGGTTGCTTCCATATCTTGACAATTATAAATAATGCTATGAACACTGGGGTGCATGTATCTTTTCAAATTAGTGTTTTTGTTTCTTTAAGATATATATCCAGGAGTGGAATTGCTGGGTCATAAGGTAGTTTTATTTTTAGTTTTTTGAGAAACCTCCATACTGTTTTCATAGTGGGAAATTTTAACAGTCTGAGTAATGATAGAATAGGCAGACCATAAATAAAATAAAAAAAGATAGGGCTTCCCTGGTGGCATAGTGGTTAAAAATCCTCCTGCCAATGCAGGGGACACGGGCTCAAGCCCTGGTCCGGGAAGATCCCACATACCGCGGAGCAGCTAAGCCCGTGCGCCACAACTACTGAGCCCATGTGCCACAACTACTAAAGCCTGCACACCCTACAGCCCGTGTTCTGCAACAAGAGGAGCCACCCCAATGAGAAGCCTGTGCATCCCAAGGAAGAGTAGCCCCCGCTCACCACAACTAAAGAAAGCCCACGTGCAGCCATGAGGACCCAAGGCAGCCAAAAATAAATAAACAAATAAATAAATTTTTTTAAAAATCAAAAAAGATAAAAAAGAAATAAATTACATGAGTGAAAAAGTTAATCCAATGGATCTATACAGAACATTACAATCAACAATTACAGAAAACACATTCTATTCAAGTGCACTTTAAACAAATGATTGTAAGTTTTGATATGTAGTAGTATAAGTCCTCAAACTTTGTTCTTCAAAATTGTTTTAACTATTTTTGGTCATTTACACTTTTGTATAAATTTTAGAATCAGCTGTCAATTTCCAAAAACACATTTCTGGGATCCTGAATAGGGTTGCATTGGATTTCTGGATCATGTTGGAGAGAATTGACATATAAATATGATACTGATTCTTTCAATCCAGGAACATGGTATACCCCTACGTATATATTTTCTTCTTTGATTTCTCTAAATTTCTTTTATGGTATAGTGGTGTTGCACTTCTTTCTTTATATGTGTTCATAAATAGTATACATGTTACCTTTTAGAAATATGGCTTTCTGATTTGTTGTTGCTGCTATATAAAATGGCTACGAATATTTGTATATTGACTTTGTATCCAGAGAACTGCTAAATTAATTTCTTAACTAGGTTTATCTTAGATTCTTTTGGACTTTCTATGGACACAATCAGGTTGTCTGTGAATAATGACAGTTTTCTTCCTTCACAATACTTATCCTCTTATCCTCTTGTTTTAATGCACTTAGTAGGACTTTCTGTATGATGTTGAATAAAGTTGCTGATAGCAGGCATTTTATTCTGATTTTCAGGAAGACACTGTTAATATTTCACCTGTAAGTATATCTCCTTTAGGTTGTTTTAGGTTTTTTTAAAAAAACTTTGATGGACTGAGAATGTTCTTACTTCTAATATGCTAAGTTTTTTGTTCATTTGTTATCATAAATGAGTAGGGTTTTATTAACATTTTTACTGGAATGAACCCATCTTGGTTTTGCTATATTTCATTTGGGGATTTTGCATCTATGTTTGTGGACAAGAGAGAAAATAAACAAGACTATAAATCCAGAGTGTGATGTGCTGACTGGGAAAGGACTTGATATTAGAGGAGAGCATACCCTAGGATACTCAGCCTAGTATAAGAGAGTCAGAAAAGGCTTCGTATTGGACAAGAGCTCTAAGTTAAAGGGTTAGTCGGAGTAAGCAGTTGATGGTAAGATGTGTAGGTGATAGATACGGTGTATTCCAAGCAGAGTAAAGAATATGTTCCAAGGCCTAAAGGTGGAGAGAATTATTTGTGCTCCAGGAATTGAAAGACATTTAGTGTATCTCAAATTGAAGGGAGGGGTGGTCCAGAGAGTAGGGGAGCCGTGTTATGAAGGAGGCTGGCTCTATGAAGATTTGTCTGATTGGCTTTTTCATTTGTTGCTCACTTTCATTAACAGATATTGATACTGTGACTGATACTGAGGTAGTGTTAGTTCAGTGATTTTTTTTTCCCCCTCTGTGCTAGGTAGTCCCAGGAGTTCTGTAGAGATTCCCATGGACCACTTTGGGAGGTAAGGTGGGTGGCAGCACAGGCCCCTCTCCCTTATCATCTATTTTTAAACCTCCATTTCAACTACAGCAGTCGTTTCACACTTACCTGATTTATAAAATGGATTTCTGTGTAATATTTCATCCAAAGGCAGGGTTCTGCTGCTTAAAATGATGTATATGTATATATGAATTAGATAGTTCCCACGACATGAACTATTATCTTCAGGAACTAAGAAATCTGCCTCTAGCAAAGGACACAAACTCTGTCCTCCAAAGGTGAGCAGGGGTGGGGGTCTCCTTGATAGCATGGCCAGATGTTTCCAACATGCTGCAAGGAAAACTTGACTTCAATGTTCCTGGAGCTGAATTGCAAAAACTTAGAGAACGGGGTGGGGATGAGAGAAAGGGGAAAAGTCAAACACGTGAGTGTGAGTGTTTGTAGGGACCTTGGAAAACACTTATTCTGAAAGAAGGGAAGCTGCAGAAACTCAGATGGGATCCTTCTTAAGAGGACTTTCTGAGCTAAAACAAGCTTCTGCTTGTTACTTCTGCCTTTATCTCAGGGGCCAGAATGGTGAGCAAAACCGAGCATCTCTCTTCCCACCAAACTTGTCATCATTCTCCCCACATCCCCAGGCCTGACTGCAGAGGAGAGGATAATTTGAGTCTGGCAGAAAATGTGAAAACAGTTCATTTTCCCAGACTTTGAAAAATAGCAATTAAAACCATCCCAAACACCTTGAAAATTAATTAACTCTTTTCCAGTTAGGCTTATCGCCTTGTGAAGACAATAAACTCACCCTGTTAATATACATTGGAACATTTACCCCTTATTTCCCCATATCTACCTGTCTTATCTATCTTTATTCAGACTTTTACAAAGTAGTTATTAAATTGTGTGCACCAGTAAATACATTAACTTGGTGCAATTTCGTGGAGATTTATGCACCTGCAAAGTCGAATATATTAAGTTCCCACAAAAGCTTGGCTTTTGGGGTGTGTTCTTTTCAAAGACTCTGTGGGGGTACATTTTCAATGTGGAGAGTGATATGCAGGAGCCAAAATCAATGGTCTTAAATTATTAAAATTCTAAGGACTGGCTACAGATCAGGTCAGGTATTTTAAAACTTACAGTCCATCAATTTACTTTCAGTATTAATTTTAGCCCTGTGCCTTGCCATGAAAGCCATGAGAATGGAAAGCCTGTAACATCTCACTTAGAGCTGACACAGAAGGGAAGTGACTCTGAAATATAGACCCTCTTGGCCTCTAGGGAAGATTTATGTGGCGAGGATCACTCTCCTCAGAGTAAGACTGCAGGTGAGTGGCAGGTCTGCATTATAAATGCTTGGGGTAACTATAAAAACATAAATGGTATCAGGTTATTGATTTTTTTTCTTTCTGGAACCCACAAATTAGAAAAGTCACTGCTAAAAATCACTGGTCTATCCACAAATTTTAATTAAAGCATAAATAAATCATTTTGGTTGCTGCACTTGCATATAAACAAAGGGGGAGATGGCATCCTTACAAATGCTTGTCAACATTTGGTGACTAATGGCTCACAGTGAAAATACAATCTGAAGCAACTGAATTGAAAGCAGATTCTGGAGCTAACTAATATCACATGCAAACCATCTAAAGCTATTACGGCAAGAGGCATTGAAACCACAGATCAGGTTTTGGGTGGTGGTGGGGGGATGAGGATAATTTTGTTAAGTAGAGCAATACTATTTTTTGTTATTAAATAAAATGAAGCCCTGTAATGAGATATTACAGCTGCTGCACTTTCGCCACATGATGGAGAAATGGATACCGCACCCCTTACGGCAAACGTTAACCATATGCTGCGATGATTCCAAATGTTGATTTTATTCCTAAATAAATACATAGCAAGGACTAATATAAATAGGTCTTTAGAAAACAGGGGTTGAAGGGGATGTTCTGAGCATTCCTAGATCCCATTACGTCAAAAAGAAGGAACTGAAATACTGAACATACAAAGGAATTCCCAGGGGATTTCCAGCATTGGCATGGGTGCAGGAAGCCTGAACCTGGTATCCGTGTTGTGCTCCAACTTTTGGAGAGTCACGTGGAATGTTCCTCTACAGGCGTCACAGGAGAGTGCCCTCGGGATTTCTCTCCAGAATCTGCTGTGATCAGGAGGCAATGAGACACTAGGCCCTGTTGCTGCTAGAGGAGGGGGATTTGACAGAATGACCTGTGGCCAACACATCTTAATACAAGGTTCTTCCTTGTAGGAAGATGTATCTTATGTGAGTGTTCTTGCAGCTGTACTGGAAGAAGCTCAGAGAGAACAGAAAGTGTGTTGTCTACAGTAACATCTTTTTGTCAAATGTTAGTAAAGGAAGGACAATTTGTATTCTTCATTCATTCATTTATTCCTCCAATTAGTCAACATCCATTGTGTACTTAACCATGTGCCGTGCATGATGTTAGCTATCTGAGAAAATGGAAAGGCTTAATGCAAAGTCTCCATCCTCAGGAAGGATTCAAGTTAAAATAAAATAGATTCAACACAATGTGGTAAATACTTTAATAGCTGCATCCTGAGAATACCAGGGGTCCAGAGGAAGGCAAGCTTAACTTTGGGAAAAGTTGTGGGGGCCAAGGAAAGTTTCATAGAGTGATGTTTAGGCTGAATCTTGTCATATGAATGTGCATTTGCCAAGTAATAAGATAAAATTTCCAAATAAATGGAACTTAACATTTTGTGTGCTGAAACTTTTCTCTTTACCAATTGCTTAAAGAAGGGAAATCTTATCTAAAAACAAAAACAAAAACACTGTACCAAAGGCATAGAGAAGCCAGACTATCTAACTTTAACTTCCAGCTCTACCACTTCCTAGCACTGGAAACTTGGGCAGGTTGGTTAGCCTCTCTGTGCCTCAGTTTCCTAATCTTTAAAGTGGGGGTAACAATAGTCCATATCTCATATATTATTTTAAGTAGTAAATGAGAGTTAATGCCTGTAAAGATCTTAGAACAGTGGCTAACATGTAAAAAGCACTGTAACCACACATTAACAGACAGACCCACATTCACACACACTCTCATAGACAACACATAGATTATTATAATTCTTATACTTACTTGATAACAAATGTTTATTGAGCATTGATTATGTGCCAGTTCCCATGCTAGGCACTAAAAATAGGTGGAAAACAGAAAAAGAGTCCCTGCCCCTAAGGAGCTCACAGGTTTTTTTTAATTGAAGTATAGTTGATTTATAATGTTGTATTAGTTTCAGGTGTACAGCAAAGTGATTGTCATACGTATATATATCTCTATTCTTTTTCAGATTCTTTTCCCTTATAGGTTATTACAAAATATTGAGTAGAGTTCCCTGTGCTACACAGTAGGTCCTTGTTGGTTATCTATTTTATATATAGTAGTGTGTATACGTTAATCCCAAACTCCTAATTTATACCCCCTTCCCCTTTGGTAACCATAAGTTTGTTTTCTATGTCTGTGGGTCTATTTTTGTTTCATAAATAAGTTCAGTGGAACCCACAGTTTTAAATCACAATGTTACTGACTGCTAACTCTGCCTTCAAACATGAACACACCGCCTAGCCACAAATGCCACCTCCTTATCTTACAGAACCCTCGCGCTCAACATGTACATGATCATACACATCTCGTTCTCCCTAAACCCATTCTTTTTCCTTTACTCCCAGCCGTAATTCGTAGCATCACCACCCAGCCAGTTGTCCAAGCCCAGAACTGAGAGATTATCCCTGACTCTTCTCTCTCCCTCACCCCCCAAATCCTATCACCAAGCCTTTCCAGTTTTATCTCTAAACGCTTTTTCAACGCTACCTCCTCGTCTGCATCCCAGCACTGACTCCTGGAGTTCAAGCCCTCAACACTGCCCTTCTGTTATGACTGCCATAGCCCCTGAATCAGCCTCCTGGTTAGACCATCAGGCACCCAGCTCCCAGAAGAACTTTCCAAAGTGGAATCTGGCCATGGCTTCTCTTGTTGCGGAGAAGTGGCTTCTCTTGTTGAGGAGCATGGGCTCTAGGCACGTGGGCTCAGCAGTTGTGGCTTGTGGGCTCTAGAGCGCTTTCAGTGTATACCTCATGACACTCGTGGACATTCATGGTCCAGCTGAGTCACATACCATTATATCAAATGGTACTGAACACCCCAAACCTCATCTTGAACTACTCTCTGCCTCTTATTTTGTCCTCTATCAAGATGGAGCCACTTTTGTCCCCACTGTACTCAACTCCTTCCCCAACCACTTGTATTCCATCCCTCTGGGAAGGCTTCCCTGACCCCTCCTTCTGGCTAGTGCCCCCTTTTGTAGTCCCATGCCCTCCTGTGCATGACTCTTTCACTGCACGCTTCACTTTGCATTGTGGGTAATCATTAATTCTCTGAATCACTCTTTCTTACTGCCCGGCATGGTGAGCCTAGCACAGCCGTTAGGCACAGAGTGGGAACATTATCAATATTTGTTGAAAGAATACAGTGCTTCATCAACTCTAACATGACTTTTTTGTGAGATGCACTATTATTTTATGTTCCACTAAGGAAGAGAAAATGCTGCCAATTAAACTGATACTACATATTCTTATCACATCTATTATATGACACATCCAAATTGCAGAGATGTTAAAATGGGGAAGATGGGCTTCTTAGAATACGTGAACTATGATAACTAAAATTGTCTTTGTGGCTTTGCCAGAAGGGTGCAGAGATTAAGGCATGGGCTCTGGAGTCAAACTATTTATTAGGTGTGTGAATCTGAGCAAGTTACATCCTTTCTCTGTGCCTTGGCTTTCTCATTTAAAATAGGGTTAATAATAGTACTATTTCTGCTTTGTCCTGCCACACCATTCCTGCATTTTGGACTTTGAATGGCTAAAGCCATTGCCTTTCTAGAGCGGCCTATTATATAACTTGGTAGGTAGATGCTTGTTTGCCCAGTGTCATTCCTTTGGTGAACCAGTCCTCATCCCATTCATTTTCCTGCCCAATCCATATGACTCTGATGGGACCGATGAGATGACATATGTTTCAGCCGGAAGGAGGTGAGGAGGCTGAGGTAAGAGCAGGGGGAGGGTGACTAGTCAGAGACAGCAGACCTGACCAGTCAGAGCACACCATGCTACTTGGCCACAGTGGCCGACTCGAGGAAAAAAAGAATACTAGGGTTTCGGTGACGGTTGAAAAAGCTAAGGTACAGAAAGCAATTGTGCAGTGCCTGGCACGTGGGATACACAGAATAGTTATTCATTATTATCATTATTACTTTGGTGAATGAGCTATGATATAATCAAGGCTGAAGTAACTACCAAAACCTGTAAGGTTTATGCCAGTATTGTAAAGGTATCCATAGATTTTCTGCAGGAACTAGAAACTTGCTTGAATATAAGCTTTTTGAGGACAGAGATTTTTTTTTTTTTTATATAGTTAAAAA
Source organism: Balaenoptera ricei (assembly GCF_028023285.1). Classification (NCBI taxonomy): domain Eukaryota; kingdom Metazoa; phylum Chordata; class Mammalia; order Artiodactyla; family Balaenopteridae; genus Balaenoptera; species Balaenoptera ricei. Next base: position 52,673,688 of record NC_082639.1, read on the forward strand.
AAATTTTTTTTAACTTGTTATTTATTTTATTTTATTTTTGGCTGCATTGGGTCTTCGTTGCTGCGCATGGGCTTTCTCTAGTTGTGGTGAGCGGGGGCTACTCTTCGTTGCGGTGCGCAGGCTTCTCATTGCGGTAGCTTCTCTTGTTGCAGAGCATGGGCTCTTAGGCACGTGGGCTTAGCAGTTGTGGCTCATGGGCTCTAGAGCGCAGGCTCAGTAGTTGTGGTGCACGGGCTTAGTTGCTCCGTGGCATGTGGGATCTTCCCGGACCAGGGAACGAACCTGTGTCCCCTGCATTGGCAGGCAGATTCTTATCCACTGCTCCACCAGGGAAGCCCCAGAGGGCAGAGGTCTTTAGCTGATTTGTTCACTGATATTTCCTAGAAACCTGGAGTAGAGGCTGGCACATAATAGGTGCTCAAAAACATTTGTTGAATGAATGAACTCTTGTTTTTCCAAGTTCCTCACTATTTAGATGTAAGATGTCATTTGTGTTACTTTCAGGGTGTCTACCTCTGTCCTCCACCTCTATCCTTCCTTCCTTCCTCCCTCCGTCCTTCCCTTCCCCTCCTTCCCCTCCCTCCCCTTCCCCTTTCTTTCCTTCCTTCCTTCCTCTCTTTTTTTCTTTCTTTTGCTTCTTTTACTTCTAGTCTGCTATTACCTGAAAAACAAAAATAGCCATACACATTAGAATTGTTTTTCAGCCTAACTAATGCCCCCCATCCCTGTCCATTTCCACTTGTCAATCCCCATGCCTGTCCATCCCCTCCTAAGGTACAACCTCTGCCCACAGGGAAGCCAGGTTTTTCTCCCTGAGCTTATCAACACATCTGAATTGACAGAATCACACAACGTCAGAGACCCCCCTGCTCACAAGTTTCCTCTATGTTTTGTTCCTGGTGGTCTGGCCCTGAGAGATCACTGCCCTCAGAGACGTTCCCAAGAAGGGCTGGGTATCCTGTTGGTCCTGGTTTGCTTTGGCCTCTCTCCTGATTTGCTTCCATTCCCACCACCCATTCTTTGTTGATGCAAACCTCAAACTGAGATGGTTGATGCCATCACAGCCCCAGGGACCTCAAAGAGGAGCTCCCTCTCTTGTCACAAGGGAGTGCTTCTTGGAGAGAAGAAGGGGTTTCCCTCATGCAGGTCTCATTCCAGACCTGCCGCCACCACTAGGAGGTAACACGTGGCTCACCCTCACTGTCTGAGGCCATGGGGAGGTTGGAACTGGCCCATTGCTTACTGAGTGTGAAGCCCAGGGAGACCCCAAGGACAGCATCCAAGGGCAAAATCCCAATAAAACTTCAGTCCACAGGGGTTGACCAGAGAGGTGACAACAGGGCACAATGCACTGGAATAGAAAATCAAAATGCTAGAATAACCAAGTTTGATGGGCAGGAGATGAAGCTGGAATTGTTAAGAATAGTAATAGCTCTCATCTTTGAGTACCTACTACGAGTTTTACCTATATGATCTCACTTAATCCTCACAACATAGCATGGTAGAACCAGGCTCAAAACCAGGTTGTCTGCTGCAAAGTCCATGCCCTTAACAATGCACTCTTGAGCCTCTACGTTCTGAGATGCTAAAACACGGCCACATGGGCCTCTTGGAAAAGTCTGCAACTCTTCCTAAGGTTGGGCCTTAGGAAGTGAGGGAGGGCCTATTAGGAGCAACTGGAAATCCAGTAATAAATAAGAATGGCCTTTAGACCAAAAAGAGATCACTCAAAATTTGTCAACACCCACCTGGTGCAGAGTGCCTTGCAATGAATGTCAGCCTTACTGGCCTCTTCTGTGACTCCACAGCTTGGATGGAGGGTAAATCTGGTGCCGTTTTATATGTGGCCCTCTACAGGCCACATCAACCCTTAGGTTTGCCTGTACACTAAGTAAGAAGTCACTACCAAATTACAGTAACAATAACCACCAGAAAATAGTGGTTAAGAGTGCTGACTCTGCAGTCAAACAGCCTGGGTTTGACTCCTGGCTCAGGCACTTACTAGCTATGTGACCTTGGGCAAGTTACTTAACTTCTCTGATCCTCATTTTCCTCTTCTATAAAATGGGGAAATTAATAATAGTGTGTAATTCTTGAGTTTCTTGTATATAGTGTAGCTCCTGGAATATTGTGCATGCCCATGAATGTTAATTACTGTTATTATATTGAGCATATGTGCTCAATGTAATACATGTTTGTGTACATTTTCTCATTTAAGCATGTCAACTCTATTAAATAGGAGCCACCATTTTTGACAGATGAGAAAACTACGGCACACGAATTTAATAACATGTGTAAACTCACACAGCTAGTAAATAGTGGAGATGAGTTTTGAACCCAGGCTGTGTGCTCAGAACCACTACACTGAACTGTCCCTGGCCTACTGCCAGGCTTTAGCCATGCATACGCCCCACGCAACCCTTGGCACAAATAATAAATAAGTTGTCTTCTTCACATCTGCCTTAATTTTTTGCAGCCTCGCCTACTTCATCTTTCAGGCCTGATATTTAGCTCCATACGCATGTGACCTTGGACCTCTCATCCAGCACCCCTCCTCAGACACCTTGAGTGGGAACCCTCCAGGTCTAGCACTCCATCCCTCTGTGTGATTCCTACAAGAAGGCCCTGGAAAGTTTGCTGCTTTCCCAAGTGGCACAGTTTTTTGTACCACCAAGGCCCCTGCCATGCCTTGTGTAACAAATTCCATTGTTTGGTAAAAATTGTGTCACCTGGCACATTACAGTGTCATGGGGCATTGGTTAGTCAAAAATTCCATTTAACTGGAGTTAAATCTCTTCTTCCTACACTGGGGAGGCAGAAAGAAAACTGACATTCCTGATAGGATACTTCCTTGAGATGTTAATTTTTGTGTTGCTGTGGATATTTGGAGTTTTATAGGGCAAAAAGCAAAAGTTTCATCTGTTGTTGTTAGCATTTGACTCTTTGGTCGTATTATTTGGGGAGGGGGCAACCTGGAGGAGGAAGGAAGAGACTTGGAAGGCAAGAGGAGAGGGTGTGCAGAGATGGGAAAAGCATAAAAGATTAGCAAATTCCCAGCTGTCTTACTGTGGCCAGAGAGGGGATTAAGAGCTGCTGTGTGGAGCTTTTTGGGAGCCTCGATGTTGGGGGCAGTGATCCCGTCTCACCTGGGTTTCCTCTGTCCCAAGCAGAGCACCTGGACCTGAACCCCTGGGAGGGAACAATGGCCATCTCAGCAGTGACCAGAGGGGTCTCTGGCCTCACAGAAAACTCCAAGAACCTGTCCACAGACCGGAAGGTTCATGACTGAGACTGAATTTCCTTCCAACATAAAAGGGATGGGAGCTCAGAGTTTTGTTTAAGTTGACTTAATAAAATAAAGATGTGTGATATTTCTTGCTTCCTTAATCTGTAGCCTAAGATTCAACCTGCTACACACATGAGTGCCTACTATGTGTTAGAAAATATAGTAGCACTTCCAAACATATTTTAGCATTTAAACTTCAAAACAACTATTCTGTGGCAGTCAGGATTTGAACCAAATTTTGTCTGACTGCAAAGTCTGTGGGTATCTTAATAAAATCAAGAGAACTAAAGGAAATAATTTGTAGTGAGAGTGTTCCAGCATTTATGTTATATATGTAACTTTAAATCCTTACAGCAAATGTAATGTATTTTAAGTAGACGAACAATTGCTGAGGTATTTGCTCTGGATGGGATAATAATTGCTTGCTTGTTCTCTAGATGACTTCTGAAAAGCCCTGTTTCTACCGCACGACCTCACCTTCCCACAGTCCTAAGTTATACATCTTTGTTCAAAGTGACCAACAGCAATCAACAGAAACGGATGGGCTAAGTCTGAGTTCCAGATTTCCAGAAGAGAGACTCTTCTTGGTGCAACCCGAGTCAATTGTTAATTCCTGGTCCAAACAGCTATGGCCAGCAGCATGCCATCAAACAACTCAGCCAAGCTAGTTCTCTCTCCCAAGGATTTGTAATTGGGTCTTAGAGAATCTAATTAGCCTGTACTGGCCACTTGAACAAGGGCATGTAACTGTGATGCTGGGAAGTAGCCATAGTTGGCTATATGTGCATGTAGAAGCAGAGGAAGCCAACTTGTAAAGGTGGAGAAGAACAAAGCAGACATATATATATAGAGAGAGAGTGATTAGAGACCATATGCTCACCCTCTGCCCTTCACATGCCTTACTAGAGTATCTAGGAAACTCACTTACCAGGTCCAATTAGAATGATGTCCCTGCAGAAAATATCATGACAGAGAGATCAGGAGAGTCACCATGGCCCTTGGGCAATGTGCATGTGTGCTGCAGGGCTGCCATGTGAAGGCCAGTTGCTTTGGAATCTTTCTACTGATGGGAATCTGGAAAAGGACATTTGCAAGATCAATAACCATACACCAAGTGCAGAAACAGTGATGATATGCTCCAGTAAACATACAAATTCAGCAAAGAAGCTGCAATTGGGGCTGATACCTGGTTAAACTTACAGTAATTCATTATCACCTACCCGGATCCATCTTTTTTTTTTTTTTCAAAAATGAGACAGGTAACTTAAACAGGGATGTGATGGAGACCATCATCCTTGCAACATTTAAGTCCTTTGAGGATAGAACTAATTTCTGCAATACCATAAGGTGAGGAGGCTAGTTAAAGGGCTTCTACTTGGTACTTCCTGCTGTATGGCCTTATTCTATATTTCAGTGGAACTGAACAAATGAAACCAGTGAAGGATCTGCAGCTGTTAAGCACATCTATCTCAATTAGACACTCAGGGACCAGATAAATAACTGAAGGGTGGATCCTCAAGTGCACTGGACCCAAAATGAGGCAGCCTTGGTAGTACTCCATTTACCTCCTGGCTTCCATAAGTCTCACTGTATACGGAGAGCCATGATGACATCTGGGGTACTCTAGTATCAGTATCAGCTCAGGCTCCATATTTTACAGCCCTCAAAAATCTGTCTATCCCCCACCTCCCACTACTTTTTTTTTTATAAAGTTACTTAGTTATTTTTATTTTTGGCTGCGTTGGGTTTTTGTTGCTGCTCATGGGCTTTCTCTAGTTGCAGCGATCAGGGGCTACCCTTCCATGCGGTGTGTGGACTTCTCATTGCGGTGGCTTCTCTTGCTGCGGAGCACAGGCTCTAGGCATGCAGCCTTCAGTAGTTGTGGCACGCGGGCTCAGTAGTTGTGGCGCACGGGCTTAGTTGCCCTGCAGCATGTGGCATCTTCCCGGACCAGGGGTTGAACCGGTGTCCCCTACTTTGGCAGGCAGATTCTTAACAACTGCACCACCAGGCAAGTCCCCACTCCCACTACATAATGCCAGCACTTCCTGGCAAATGATGCATATATCTTTGGGGAAGGATTGGGGGATATTTATCGTATATGCTTACAAGGGCTTTGTAGGTCCTGCCTCAAGCAGATCCAATCTCTCTAATTAAGGGGCTCCAGGCCTATGAATTGGGATTGAAAACTGGATGAAGAAACGTGATTTTCCATTGTGACAACTAACATTAGCCTTCTGCTTATCAACTCTCATGTTATTTGTTTACTTACTTAATTTAACTTTTACAAAACAAGAAAGACCTTGATGTTTGTCCATTTGTTTTTCTCCTAGGAACAGCATGAGCTATCCACCATCACCACAGATCTCTGTGGGTCAAGGAACCTGATTAGTACTTTGGTCTTGCTGCCTGTTATAGAAATTTAACTGCACCTTTCCTCTGATCCTTAAGAGCTGGCACTTGGCCTTGTCCATTTTTGAATTCTGTCATCTCCGCTGAGACTCAGCAGCCCAGTTCCATGGCAAATCTTCCCCACCCACCTGTGTCAACCCTGAACTGCAAATTCTCAAAGATGCCAGAGCCCCCTTCTCCATTGCATGTCTTATAACCTGAGGGAAAGGATTGCCCTCTAGGCCCTCTTGAGGATCTACAGGTGGTAGATTCCCAGTTCTTACATAGTAAATCCAGTCTAACATTCCTTCTCTATGACTCTCTGGATGTTATTCTGGAAAAATTCTATTTTTTTTGAATTTTTGAATTTTATTTATTTTTTTATACAGTAGGTTCTTATTAGTCATCCATTTAATACACATCAGTGTATACATGTCAATCCTAATCTCCCAATTCATCACACCACCACCCCCCTCCCTGTCGCTTTCCCCCCTTGGTGTCCATACATTTGTTCTCTACATCTGTGTCTCTGTTTCTGCCCTGCAAACCGGTTCATCTGTACCCTTTTTCTAGGTTCCACATATATGTGTTAATACATGATATTTGTTTTTCTCTTTCTGACTTACTTTGCTCTGTATGACAGTCTCTAGATCCATCAACGTCTCTATCAATGACCAAATTTCATTCCATTTTATGGCTGAGTAATATTCCATTGTATACATGTACAACATCTTCTTTATCCATTCATCTGTCCATGCACATTTAGGCTGCTTCCATGACCTGGCTATTGTAAATAGTGCTGCAATGAACATTGTGGTACATAACTTATTTTGAATTATGGTTTTCTCAGGGTACATGCTCAGTAGTGGGATTGCTGGGTCATATGGTAATTCTATTTTTAGTTTTCTAAGGAACCTCCATACTGTTCCCCGTAGTGGCTGTATCAATTTACATTCCCACCAACAGTGCAAGAGGTTTCCCTGTTCTCCACACCCTCTCCAGTATTTGTTGTTTGTAGATTTTCTGGTGATGCCCATTCTAACTGGTGTGAGGTGATACCTCATTGTAGTTTTGATTTGCATTTCTCTAATACTTAGTGATGTTAAGCAGTTTTTCATGTGCTTCTTGGCCATCTGTATGTCTTCTTTGGAAAAATGTCTATTTAGGTTTTCTGCCCATTTTTTGATTGGGTTGTTTGTTTTTTTAATATTGAACTGCATGAGCTGTTTATATATTTTGGACATTAATCCTTTGTCCATTGATTCATTTGCAAATATTTTCTCCCATTCTGAGGGTTGTCTTTTCAGCTTGTTTGTAGTTTCCTTTGCTCTGCAAAAGCTTTTAAGTTTGATTAGGTCCCATTTGTTTATTTTTGCTTTTATTTCCATTACTCTAGGAGGTGGATCAAAAAAGATCTTGCTGTGATTTATGTCAAAGAGTGTTCTTCCAATGTTTTCCTCTAAGAGTTTTATAGTGTCTAGTCTTACATGTAGGTCTCTAGTCCATTTTGAGTTTATTTTTGTGTATGGCATTAAGGAGTGTTCTAATTTCATTCTTTTATATGTAGCTGTCCAGTTTTCCCAGCACCACTTATTGAAGAGACTGTCTTTTCTCCATTGTATATCCTTGTCTCCTTTGTCATAGACTAGTTGACCATAGGTGCGTGGGTTTATCCCTGGGCTTTCTATACTTTTCCATTGATCTATATTTCTGTTTTTGTGCCAGTACCATATTGTCTTGATTACTGTAGCTTTGTAGTGTAATCTGAAGTCAGGGAGTCTGATTCCTCCAGCTCTGTTTTTTCCCCTCAAGACTGCTTTTGCTATTCGGGGTCTTTTGTGTCTCCATACAAATTTTAAGATTTTTTGTTCTAGTTCTGTAAAAAATGCCATTGGTAATTTGATAGGGATTGCATTGAATCTGTAGATTGCTTTGGGTAGTATAGTCATTTTCACAATGTTGATTCTTCCAATCCAAGAACATGGTATATCTCTCCATCTGTTTGTATCAACTTTAATTACTTTCATCAGTGTCTTATAGTTTTCTGCATACAGGTCTTTTGTCTCCCTAGGTAGGTTTATTCCTAGGTATTTTATTCTTTTTGTTGCACAGGTAAATGGGAGTGTATCCTTAATTTCTCTTTCAGGTTTTTCATCATTAGTGTATAAGAATGCAGGAGATTTCTGTGCATTAATTTTGTATCCTGCAACTTTACCAAATTCATTGATTAGCTCTAGTAGTTTTCTGGTGGCATCTTTAGGATTATCTATGTATAGCATCATGTCATCTGCAAACATCACAGTTTTACTTCTTCTTTTCCAATGTGTATTCCTCTTATTTCTTTTTCTTCTCTGATTGTGGTGGCTAGGACTTCCAAAACTATGTTGAATAAATGTGCTGAGAGTGGACATCCTTGTCTTGTTCCTGATCTTAGAGGAAATGGTTTCAGTTTTGAACCTTTAAGAATGATGTTTGCTGTGGGTTTGTCATATATGGCCTTTATTATGTTGAGGTAGATTCCCTCTATGCCCACTTTCTGGAGAGTTTTTATCATAAATTGGTGTTGAATTTTGTCAAACACTTTTTCTGCATCTATTGAGACGATCATATGGTTTTTATTCTTCAACTTGTTAATATGGTGTATCACATTCATTGATTTGTGTATATTGAAGAATCCTTGCATCCCTGGGTTAAATCCCACTTGATCATGGTGTATGATCCTTTTAATGTGCTGTTGGATTCTGTTTGCTAGTATTTTGTTGAGGGTTTTTGCATCTATATTCATCAGTGATATTGGTCTGTAATTTTCTTTTTTTGTACTCTCTGTGTCTGGTTTTGGTATCAGGGTGATGGTGGCCTCATAGAATGAGTTTGGGAGTGTTCCTTCCTCTGCAATTTTTTGGAAGAGTTTGAGAAGGATGGGTGTTAGCTCTTCTCTAAATGTTTGATAGAATTCACCTGTGAAGCCATCTGGTCCTGGACTTTTGTTTGTTGGAAGATTTTTAATCACAGTTTCAATTTCATTACTTGTGATTGGTCTGTTCATATTTTCTGTTTCTTCCTGGTTCAGTCCTGGAAGGTTATACCTTTCTAAGAATTTGTCCATTTCTTCCAGGTTGTCCATTTTATTGGCATAGAGTTGCTTATAGTAGTCTCTTAGGATGCTTTGTATTTCTGTGGTGTCTGTTGTAACTTCTCCTTTTTCATTTCTAATTTTATTGATGTGAGTCCTCTTCCTCTTTTTCTTGATGAGTCTGGCTAATGGTTTATCAATTTTGTTTATCTTCTCAAAGAACCAACTTTTAGTTTTATTGATCTTTGCTATTGTTTTTGTTTGTTTGTTTCTATTTCATTTATTTCTGCTCTGATCTTTACGATTTCTTTCCTTCTACTAACTTTGGGTTTTGTTTGTTCTTCTTTCTCTAGTTCCTTTGGGTGTAAAGTTAGATTGTTTATTTGAGATTTTTCTTGTTTCTTGAGATAGGCTTGTATTGTTATAAACTTCCCTCTTAGAACTGCTTTTGCTGCATTCCATAGGTTTTGGATCATCGTGTTTTCATTGTCATTTGTCTCTAGGTATTTTTTGATGTCCACTTTGATTTCTTCAGTGATCTCTTGGTTATTTAGTAACGTATTGTTTAGCCTCCATGTGTTTGTGTTTTTTATGGTTTTTTCCCTGTACTTGATTTCTAATTTCATACTGTTGTGGTCAGAAAAGATGCTTGATATGATTTCAATTTTCTTAAATTCACTGAGGCTTGATTTGTGACCCAAGATGTGATCTGTTCTGGAGCATGTTCCTTGCACACTTGAGAAGAAAGTGTAATCTGCTGTTTTTGAGATGGAATGTCCTATAAATATCAATTAAATGTATCTGGCTTATTGTGTCATTTAAAGCTTGTGCTTCCTAATTAATTTTCTGTTTGGATGATCTGTCCATTCGTGTAAGTGAGGTGTTAAAGTCCCCCACTATTATTGTGTTACTGTCGATTTCCTCTTTTATAGCTGTTAGCAGTTGCCTTATGTATTGAGGTGCCCCTATGTTGGGTGCATATATATTTATAATTGTTATATCTTCTTCTTGGATTGATCCCTTGAACATATGTAGTGTCCTTCCTTGTCTCTTGTAACATTCTTTATTTTAAAGTCTATTTTATCTTATATGGGTATTGCTACTCCTGCTTTCTTTTGATTTCCATTTGCATGGAATATCTTTTTCCATCCCCTCACTTTCAGTTTGTATGTGTCCCTAGGTCTGAAGTGGGTCTCTTGTAGACAGAACATATATGGTCATGTTTTTGTATTCATTCAGCAAGCCTGTGTCTTTTGGTTGGAGCATTTAATTCACTCATGTTTAAGGTAAATATTAATATGTATGTTCCTATTACCATTTTCTTAATTGTTACAGGGATTTTTTTGTAGGTCCTTTTCTTCTCTTGTGTTTCCCACTTAGAGAAGTTCCTTTAGCATTTGTTGTAGAGCTGGTTTGGTGGTGCTGAATTCTCTTAGCTTTTGCTATCCTGTAAAGCTTTTGATTTCTCCATCGAATCTGAATGGGATCCTTGCCAGGCAGAGTAATCTTGGTTGTAGGTTCTTCCCTTTCATCACTTTAAATATATCATGCCACTCCCTTCTGGCTTGTAGAGTTTCTGCTGAGAAATCAGCTGTTAACCTTATGGGAGTTCCTTTGTATGTTATTTGTCGTTTTTTCCGTGTTGCTTTCAATAATTTTTCTTTGTCTTTAATTTTTGTCAATTTGATTACTATGTGTCTTGGTGTGTTTCACCTTGGGTTTATCCCATCTGGGACTCTCTGTGCTTCCTGGACTTGGGTGGCTATTCCCTTTCCCATGTTAGGGAAGTTTTCAACTATAATAGCTTCAAATATTTTCTCTGGTCCTTTCTCTCTCTCTTCTCTTTCTGGGACCCCTATAATGCGAATGTTGTTGTGTTTAATGTTGTCCCAGAGGTCTCTTAGGCTGTCTTCATTTCTTATCATTGTTTTTTCTTTATTCTGTTCCGCAGCAGTAAATTCCACCATTCTGTCCTCCAAGTCACTTAACCATTCTTCTGCCTCAGTTATTCTGCTATTGATTCCTTCTAGTGTATTTTTCATTTCAGTTATTGTATTGTTCATCTCTGTTTGTTTGTTCTTTAATTCTTCTAGGCCTTTGTTAAACATTTCTTGCATCTTCTCGATCTTTGCCTCCATTCTTTTCCAAGGTCCTGGATCATCTTCACTATCATTATTTGAATTCTTTTTCTGGAAGTTTTTCTATCTCCACTTCACTTAGTTGTTTTTCTGGGGTTTTATCTTGTTCCTTCATCTCGTACATAGCCCTCTGCCTTTTCATCTTGTCTATCTTTCTGTGATTATGGTTTTTGTTCCACAGGCTTCAGGATTGTAGTTCTTGCTTCTGCTGTCTGCCTTCTGGTGGATGAGTCTTTCTAAGAGACTTGTTCAAGCTTCCTGATGGGAGGGACTGGTGGTGGGTAGAGCTGGGTGTTGCTCTGGTGGGCAGTGCTCAGGAAAACTTTAATCCACTTGTCTGCTGATGGGTGGGGCTAAGTTACCCCCCCTCCCCGTTGGTTGTGTGGCCTGAGGTGACTCAGCACTGGAGCCTACCCGGCTCTTTGGTGGGGCTAATGGCGGACTCTGGGAGGGCTCACGCCATGGAGTATTTCCCAGAACTTCTGCTCCCAGTGTCCTTGTCCTCATGGTGAGCCACAGCCACCCCCTGCCTCTGTAGGAGACCCTCCAACATTAGCAGTTGTGTTTGGTCCAGTCTCCTATGGGGTCACTGCTTCTTCCCCTGGGTCCTGATGTGCACACTACTTTGTGTGTGTCCTCCAAGAGTGGAGTCTCTGTTTCCCCTAGTCCTGTCAAAGTCCTGCAATCAAGTCCCAGTAGACTTCAAAGTCTGATTCTCTAGGAATTCCTGCTCCCGTTGCCAGACCCCCAGGTTGGGAAGCCTGATGTGAGGCTCAGAACCTTCACTCCAGTGGGTGGACTTCTGTGGTAATAGTGTTCTCCAGTTTGTGAGTCACCCACCCAGCAGTTATGGGATTTGATTTTATTGTGATTGTGCCCCTCCTACCATCTCATTGTGGCTTCTCCTTTGTTTTTCGATGTGCGATATCTTTTTTGGTGAGTTCCAGTGTCTTCCTGTTGATGATTGTTCAGCAGTTAGTTGTGATTCCAGTGCTCTTGCAAGAGGGAGTGAGCGCACGTCCTTCTACTCCACCATCTTGAACCAATCCTGGAAAAATTCTATTTTTCGTATTACTAATTTTCTCTTCAGCTATGTCTGATCTGTTGTTTAACCTGTGAGATTTTTTATTGTAATTATTTTTTCATTCCAGAAGTTCTACTTCATTATTTTCCAAATATAATAAGTTATTTTTACAATTGCCTCTTTCTTACAGACATTTGAAAGTTTATCTTTTATTCTTTTAAACAGAAGAATGGTTCTTCCATGTCTGATAATATATTACCTAAGGTCTTTGCTTGTCTGTCTCTACTGTCAGTTGTTCTTGCTAGTTCTTGTTTTTGGTGTGTTCTTTTTGTGCTTATTGATTTTACTTTGAACTGCTCATTTCCCTTGGAATACTATTTGTGGGGATTCTTTGAAACCTAGGACAGAAGTACATTCCTCAGAGAGAATTTGTGTCTCCTTCTACCAGGGAGCTGGGAACACTACAATCTGGGACAACTTTAAAGTTAATTCACAGCTTGAGGTTTTTAGATCTCTCACAATGTGAATCCAAACGTGAACCCAAGCATGAACTAGCTTATGGTCACAATGCCCTCAGGGACTTCTCCCCACTATTCTGTCAGAACCCAGGCAATACCGCATGCAGTCACCAGGAGTCAGAGGGTGTGAAAGTTTAGTTCTGGGTCACACTTACACTGAGGGTGTGGCAATTTGAAGGGTCCAGTTTTGTGGGAAGTATCTTCTCTTAGAATGCCCACCTAGAGAAGACCCTGGGCTTTGTCTTCTATTCTCTGTGCCACACAGACAGGGGAAAACAAAGCTCAAGGGCAAAAAATTCAGCAAATGCCCTCAGGACAAAAGCTTTCTCTGAGCGTCACTTTCAGTTCTGGGATCCTCTCAGAATGTGGCTGTATAATTTCCTCCTACTCTACCAGCCCTTAGAAGCTTTCAAGTAGATTTAAAAGATTTTTTTAATCTAGCAGTTTTAGTTGTTTTCATCAGGAAAACCATCTAGCCTGCCATATGACTGACAACGGAAATCTCATGATTTTTTTGAGATCAGGGAACACAAAACTACCAAAAGCCCTGATAGTCTATGTCCAAGAAGAAGAAAAAAAAAAAAAAAAAAAAAATATATATATATATATATATGTTTTCATGTGGCTCACTTTATAGTTCACTAGGTATTAACATCTTATCTCCTGTCCATCTTTTCCTCTCCTTTCCAACATCAACCAGCCTAATTCAGGCTTAATGACCTTTAGCAGCCTCCTATCTGATCCCTGACTTCCAGCTTCTCTCTCCAATTCATCTTGCCAGGATAGAATTCCTAAAAACAATTCAGCCACCTCACTCCTTTGTATACAGATATCCTATACTGTCCATTGCTTATCAGATAAAAATCACTCTTCATCCTAAGAGGGAACACTTCTCTACATGAAGATTCACGTTTATATAGCTTGACTCCTCAATAAGATAAAAATATACATCTGCAAGACTTAGCACTGATTTCTTCTCTGAGTTATTCCGTACTACCCTTGGTCTCTATTATTTTTCTTCCCTGGGCAATGAAGAAATTTATGTAGTAACACATGATCTATTATTCGTTTTTTTTAAAAAAATAATTTTTATTGGAGCATAGTTGATTTGCAATATTGTGTTAGTTTCAGGTGTACAGCAAAGTGAATCAGTTATACATATACATATATCCACTCGTTTTTAGATTCTTTTCCCATGTAGGTCATTACAGAGTATTGAGTAGAGTTCTTTGTGCTATACAGTAGGTCCTTATTAGTTATCTATTTCATATATAGTAGTGTGTATATATAATCTTAATCTCCCAATTTATCCCTCCCCTCCTTTCTCCCCTGGTAACCATAAGTTTGTTTTCTACATCTGTGACTCTATTTCTGTTTTGTAAATAAGTTCATTTGTACCATATTTTTAGATTCCACATATGAGCAATACCATATATTTGTCTTTCTCTGACTTACTTCGCTCAGTATGACAATCTCTAAGTCCATCCATGTCACTGCAAATGGCATTATTTCATTCTTTTTTATGGCTGAGTAATATTCCATTGTATATATGTACCACATCTTCTTTATCCAGTCCTTTGTTGATGAACATTTAGGTTGCTTCCTCCTTGTCTTGGCTATTGTAAATAGTGCTGCAATGAACATTGGGGTGCATGTATCTTTTCAAATTATGGTTTTCTCCAGATATATGCCCAGGAGTGGGATTGCTGGATCATATGGTAGTTCTATATTTAGTTTGTTTAAGGAACCTCCATACAGTTCTCCATAGTGTTTGTACCAATTGACATTCCCACCAACAGTGTAGGAGGGTCCCCTTTTCTCCACACCCTCTCCAGCATTTATTGTTTGTAGATTGTTTTGATGATGGCCATTCTGACCGGTGTGAGGTGATAATCATTGTAGTTTTGATTTGCATTTCTCTCATAATTAATGACATTGAGCATCTTTTCATGTGCTTTTTGGCCATCTGAATGTCTTCTTTGGAGAAATGTCTATTCAAATCCTGTGTCCATTTTAAGATTGGGTTGTCTTTTTATTATTGAGTTAAAAGAGTTCTTTGTACTTTCTAGACACAGGTCCCTTATCAGATATATGATATGCAAATATTTTCTCCCATTCTGAGCACTGTCTTTTCACTTTTGTGAGTGTTGTTTGGAGCCAAAATTTTTAAAGTTTGATGTAATCCAATTTATCTACATATTCTTTTGTTGCTTGTGCTTTTCATGTCGTATTTAAGAAACTATTGCCTAACCCAGTGCCATAAAGATTTGTCTCTATATTTTCTTCTAAGAGTTTTTATAATAGCAGCTTTGAAGTCTTTGTCAGCTAGGCCTAATATATGGGATCATACAAAGGCAGTTTCTATTGCCTGTTTTTTCCCCTGTTCCTTTGCATGTTACATAATTTTTATTGAAGACTAGACATTTTAGATAATATGTTGTAACAACTCAATATTAACCCCCCCCCACCCTGGTTGTTGTTGTTTGCCTGTTTGTTTCATGACCTGGCTGCATGAACTCGACAAAGTCTAATTCTACTGCCATATGCAGCCTCTGAAACCCCTGCTCAGACCTTTCTCCATTTGTTTTTATCTTTTATCTTGACTTCCTAGGGGTCACCCCTGGGTTGGCATGAACCACTTGTTGGTGAAAGGTTGTGCTTAACCCCTGTAGGTAGGTAGATGTTTACCCTTTAACAATGAATGTGTATGTGGTTTGGAGGTTTCTATCACAATTCAGGGAGTTTTCTCTTTTTTTGCCCCATATCCTGTGAGGCACTGTAGTGTGGAGGCTCCCTCTCTTATCCCTTCTGAGAGGTACAGCCTTGGGCATTCACACAGGCTTCCAGATGGCCAGGGATACGTGTGATTTTTATTTTTAAACCTGGCTTTTTAGGAGTCACCCCTGGGTCAGAGTAGCTTATTGCACAGTCACCGCTGGGTCAGAGGCTGTGTTTAAGCCCTTTGTGCTAGTGCAGCTTCTGCCCGAGGTTAATAGCTCTGCGTACAACTTGAGAGATACTTTCAAGTCCACCCCACATCCCACTCTGATTGTTTCTGGACGGTGCAGCCTAGCACATGCATGCATCCTTCCTGACTACACAATTGACTGTGATCCCCGGAGCGCTCCTCTTAGCTGTCTTTCTCTGCTTGCTTCTACTACACTTCTGCTCTGCCATTGTTCTTGTACAGTGGAGCTACCAGCCTCCTTTTAATTGCTCTCCACCAAGATCCCCATTGTTTTTACCACTGCTTTAGGTATGGGGTGCTCAACACTGTTCCAAATGAAGTCAATCCCTCAGGCAGAGCTGTGGCATTCTTCAGTCCTTATGACCCGCCTTTGCCCTGAGCAGAACCCCTATGCCACTGCAGCAGAGCTGGGGACAGATACTTATTTTTATTAAAGTGACACCCTCGCTCTATGAGTGAGCACTGGATGAGGTGGTAGCCCCTGATCTTCTTGGCTTTCCCCTCCTGGCATGGAACCTCCACCCTCCAAGAGAGTTGGGATGGGGGTGATAGGGCTCCCGTGTTCTCAGCCTCTGCATTCGGAGGAGAGCTTCCATCCTACGCATTAGAGCTGGGTCAGGAAGGGAAACTCCATCCTTTTAGCCATGCTTGCCCAGAATAGATCTTCTGGAACATGGGGCCGGGGAAGATAAGAAACGGCAGCCTGCCCTTCCCTGTGGGAAAATTTAGCTCCAAACCGTGGGCTGGAGGGGGAGGGGGTCCCTGTCTTCGTGGCTGCACATGGCTGGAGCAGAGCTTCTATAACATGAAGCAGCTATAGAGAGGGGTAAAAGAGTGGGTTCTGGCTCAGATGTCATAGACTCTCACTGTTCTTACCAAGATTTAGTAGATTTTTTTGAATGAATCTTTCTCCCTTTGCTGTATGCCCTTAGGACAATTTTCAGAGACTTTAAATGCTTCTTTTATCATTTTCACCAGTGATTTGTTTTTCTTACTCCTCTATTCTGAAAGTTTTGAAGCCACACAATCTGTTATTTGGTTAGAGAGAGATAGACTCTATTCATTCACTTAAATATTTATGGACTATCAACTATGTGGCAGGCAATGATTTTGGTACTGGCTGACCTCTATTAACTTACTGTTTCAGAGGTTTACACATGTCTAGCACTCAGATCTCTAACAGGGGGGGAGTGAGCCTCAAGGAGAGGGCCATGTCTATTTGGTCTTTGTAAATCACTATGGCATGCAGCACAAAGTGAAAAGTCTATGCTTTTGTTCAATTCGTTCCTTCCTGATGTCCCTACTTGACTAACAGCACATTGTCAAAACTACGCATTTTTCTGAAATGCTCGTTTCCTCTTGCCTTTATTTAGCAAATCATTCTGGATTTTCTATTACTTGTCGCTGATACCAAAGTCACTGTGTCATCATCTTTGAGTACCTAATGTGGATTAGGTCTTTACATATGCAGTGCCGCCAAGGCTAGCGTTCATCTCATGGTTGAAGTATTCTTATCTGATTTTGCAGATGGGAAAGCTGAGACTCAGACAGCTAAAGGGACTCACCTAATGTTATAGCAAGTAATTGCAGAGCATAGAGCTGCCTGCCACCAAAGGCAGTTGTCTTTCCTTCATGCCAACCTACCCTGATTTTCAACTTCTGAGAGCTTCTCTCAGAACTACAGCAAGTTTAAGAAAAATGGTTTTCAACACCTTGAGTCATCTACAACAGCACATGCTTTGAAAGTCTGCTGATTTTCCCAAAGCAAATACATGATCTGGCCTCTTCATGCTCGTTGCACACAAAATGACTAATGAAGAACCAAAGGGATAAAAAGGAGGGACCTTGTTACACCACCCCCAAAACCCCAAATGACCTCAGTAAGGAAATGATCTGGCTGATTTACAAACATGTAGCCCACAAAACGGCAAATATAACTCAACCACAACCAATCTGGGCCTCGTTAGCTGAGTTGTAACAAGAACTTGTATGAATATGATTATGAAACACTTATTTAGGACAAGAATTTTGCTGAATTCAGAATTTTCTCCTACAGCAAAAAAAAAAAAAAAAAAAAAAAAATCAGTTAAGAATGATGAAGAGTATCTACATCTCTGGTTTTTTGTTTTTGTTTTTTAATTGATTTGATTTGAGCATCTTCAAAACCTTGCATCCTAAAGATCTTAGTCCTTCAATGGGGTTTGAGTGGGTCAGTTGGATCTTATTGGTTGGTTCCTTTAAACCAATCTAATCTCACACCTTCTCCACCAA
This sequence comes from Balaenoptera ricei, assembly GCF_028023285.1. Lineage (NCBI taxonomy): Eukaryota > Metazoa > Chordata > Mammalia > Artiodactyla > Balaenopteridae > Balaenoptera > Balaenoptera ricei. The sequence continues at coordinate 52,691,357 of NC_082639.1, forward strand.
ACTGCAGAATCAATAAAACAAGGAGGGGTAAAACTGGAAAGAATTTGAGTGGAAGCCTCTGAGGAAAGTGTGGGTTTGTTTCCTTCCGTGGCAGGAAGAAAAGTTGACATTTCAGTAAATTGTATTACACTATAAACTTATTAGGTGTTAGACTGCTTATCCCTTAAGTTCTATAATTACCTATCAAGAGGTCTTCAAGTATTAGTTGATTATTGTAGCCCAAATCTCCCCTTCATTGCCATAGCTGATGGAACCAGGGTTAAGTCACTTTAAAGGTTTGCCCCTAAATCTGCTCTATTACAAGTCTTCATCTGCCATATGGCTTATTCATACCTTTTATTTTTCTTTTGCATCTCTCTGGGAGTTCCAACATGGGGCTGGAATGTCTCACGTACAATCTGAGCTGCTTTCTGGTCATCTCTCCCTTCCCTGTCTTCTGGCTGTTGTTTCTGTTGTCTAGAGTGTGCTGTTTTTCTGCTCAAGCATATTGATGCCCTACGGGTTGGATTGAGAGGGCCCCAAATGCTCATTCTTTCCCCATGGTGGGTAAGTTGCCTATGCCATTTGGGGCCTGGAGAGGTAGACTAGAATTATGGCCCTTGGGGCAGCTTACTCTTAGAAGGAGTAAGGGAAGAGTTCAGCTGCCTAGGCCACTTTTTTCTTACTAATCAGTTAAGCTTTTCCAACTATCCTGGGAGGGAGTGAAAAAGGGACAGTGAGCAGCTGAGAGTGTGACTTTCACTGAGTTCATTCCACAAAGAAGAAAACTTCAGGAGTGATGGAGAAGCATTTACCCCCTAATAACCTGCAGTGTTTTGCTGAGTGCCCTCAACATGGTAATGCAGATCTGCCCTTGGCCTCTAATGCCACTGGGGCTCCTAGGTCTAGATCCCAGGGATTCATCTCTCTCTCTCTGACCACTTCACCCCTCTCCCCTTTTCATATACTGTTCTTTTCATAAGGAGGAAGGTCACAGCCAAATCAGGGTGGGAGGATGGCTAGAGTCATAATTCAACCTATTTTTGTTTTGTTTTCCATTTTATAACCAGTGTGTTGAATGCTCTAAACTCAGTAGAGCACAGACATGAAAAATACTATTTGTTCCAGTGACTGCCCCTAAAAGGAGCTGTTGAATCTCACTCTCTCTTCCCTAAATGACATTTTAGGAAAAACTTTATGCTCATTTTCAGATATTTAAAAAAATGCAATATAATACAATTGATCCAGCTTAAACCTTCAAAATCATATCCAACTTAATCATCTTCCTCCCAACTCAGGAGACTCATTGTCTACCATGGATGGGAGTGTGCTTTTCTCTTTCACTTTTCTTCCTTTCTCCCCTTTCTTCTCTAGTGTTTTTGGCCCCTAAAGAAGGGTGGGGAAGAGGGAAGCAAAATTCTTCTATTTAAGTGGTGCTCTTTGATCCTTCTTCCCTTGGCAGTCAACACCCAGGCACAGCAGAAGCCTAAATGCTGGGTCTCCCATTGGGCTCAACACTTTGAGTCCTTAATGGGATCCTGCAAGGGCCTCACACTGCACAGTGCCTCTTGCGGGAGATGCACCCTGGCATGATTTCTTATAATCCTCCCTCCACCCTGAGTTCCCCTTCTCATTGGTAAATCCCACATTTTTCTGCATGGAATACCTGGAAGACAGATTAAGACTTATATGGTCACCTTAAGTAAACACAGCAGAAGTTTGTTACATTCTCATAAAACAGAATTTAGCTAGGTGAGCTCTCTAGCCTGGGTGGGCTGCTCTGCTCCACAGAGTCATTCAGGAATCCAGGTTTCTTCATCTATATCTGCATTTCAGCCTGCAGGAAGGGGAAAGAGGAAGTCAGACTAAGCAACTTTGTCTTTAAAGTGATGACTGGTAGTTTCCATACATCATGTACGCTTCCATCCTATTGGCCTGACTTTAGTCACATGACCATATCTAGTTGCAAGGGAGGCTGGGAGAATGTAATCTTTGGCTGGGTAGCCATGTGACCACCTGAAACTTTGGAGGGTTTTTTATTACTAAAAAAGAAAACAAAGAGAATGGATGTCAGGGCAGAGTTTAGCAGTCTTTGCCTCAGGCATGTATGAGTACATCCTCATGTTGTACTCCAAACCACTGCCTTCAGGTTCTGTTGCCAAATGTGGACCATGGCACCAGACTTCTTCCTCATTTCCTCTAGACTCCCAACTCCCCTCCCTGCAATGTCTTCCTGCTCTCATTTTACCATGCATTAAACATATCTGTAGATACTGGAACCCCAACTGTAGACAAGTTTCCACATTCTTACTGTGATACATGCAGTTCAAAATCACTGTAGTAAGTGACATATGTGTAACCTTAAGATGTTCTGGGAACACATAACAGAGACACATCTAACGTGGAGAGGGCAGAGCTGGAGAAGGCTGACAGCAATGCCTGGGAAGAGTTCTGAAAGAGCAGGGGTTCATCAATGCAAAGGCATTATGAGCAACAAGAAGAGCGTGTACAAAAACCAGGAAAGACAGGGAGATAGTGCATTTGCTGAATAGCAAGTAGGACACTATTGCATGAGAGTCAAGTTTGGGTCAGAATAGGGGGTGTTTTTAGAAGATGAGGCTATGGAGGTAGGCAAGAAGCAAATGATGAAGGCCCTTGTAGACTCCAAATTTATCCTGAAGACAAATGGGATCTAATGTAGAGCTTTAAGGAGGGGAGTGACCCAAATGGATCTGCATTTGCAAAAGACAACTCTGATGGGTGGGTGAAGAAGGTATTGTAGCAGGCAAGATTGGGTGCTGCTAGAACAGTTGGGAGGTGATTAGAGAAATCCAAGGGAAAAAATTAACAGCCTGAAGTAGAATAATGACAGGTCTGCCTCCAAATCTCACATTCTTTCCACGGTAATGTTGGTTTTCTTCTCTATTTGTTTGTTTGTACAATGTCTCATTCCACAAAGGATATGGGATGGCTTTCACAAATTCACAAGTACAGTTACTGAATATGAATCCCAGTCTGCAAAGTCAGGTATATAAAAAGTATTGTATTTCTTTGTTTTCTATATGTCAAACTTAATATCTAATCCAAGCCTGCTCTTACTGGGTAGGTGGGGCTGGCCACCCTTCCCAGCTGGTGTCTTGCCACTTTTGTGAGCTCTGCTTCCCTCTGCTCTCTCTAAGGCCACAGATCCAAAGACTATGAGACTCACTTTGGCTTCTGGGGGAAATCCTCCCCTTTCCAAGTTTCCCTCAAAAGCCCTTTCTCTCCATGCAGGACACTTAGCTCATCCTCCTTAAAGATTTTAGACTTTTCTAAACGAATCCAGAAAGGGAAGTCAACCATAATTTACCACCTGTAAAGCAAGAAAGCACAGAACTTGCATGCTACTTTCAGAGAAGAAGGAAGAGAAGAAAAGTCATGAATTAACATGTCAAAAATGGTCCTGCCATGATATCATGTGATTATTTCACATATAAGTAATTCATGGTGAAGGGAAAATGAAATAAAATAAAATTAGTGAGAGAGCTAATGCTTTGAAAGCCACAACGTCAGCTCTGAGCTATCTAGTGACCAAAGCAAAAATGAAGACACAAACTAATATTGTAACTGTTCATGGCATCCACTAAAGAAAGCACATCTGTTTTTCAGAAGCAACATGGTTTTACCTACCCCTGGGATGAGAGGAAAGTTTCTCCACTGGATCCTTATAGAGTGGACACTGCATAATGCAGGCACCACCATGTTCAACAACATCCTTCCAATAATTAGTTTTGTCTGATAACAATATAGGCATCAGAGACTTAAAAAAAACCACCTTATAAATGGTCCCTGCGCTCAGCATGCCCTGGACTAGTCAGGAACACAGGTAAATAGAAAATTGCCGCATGTTGTTAAAGTACCATGGTGGAGGTGTTGTACAAAGAGCAAAGGAAACACTTTTTCAAGTTCCTAGAAGAAGGAAAGATAGAGGGAGCCCAGCACCCAAAGATCATGGGGGCTGGGATGAGGACGGAAAATGCTCAGGTCATAATAAATAGAAAAAATACAATCTCACATTCAAAACAAACTTATACAAAGTACTGAAAGGAAGTACACTAAATTACTAGTTGTTATTACCAGGTGATCATATTGTAGATGATTTTTTATATTTTGCCTTCAGCTCATCTATATTTTCAAATTTTATGATAAGAAAGTTATTAATAGTTAGAGACTAGTTTTAGCTGTAACAGAAGACCCAATAAAAGCAGCTTTTAGTTTCTGTCACACATGATGTAATCCAGAATGAAATGATACGAGGTCTGGGATTTGCTTCAAAATAATGTGGGACAGAGGAAAAGTGGACAGGGGCATAGGTGAATCAAGACTGGTCATGAGTTGCTAATTGCTTAAACTGGATGATGGATGGGTACCTGGGGATTCATTATGCTGTTCTCTACTTTAATATATTCTTTAAATTTTGTGTAACAAAAAACTGAAAAAGCAAACAAATAAATAAGGAAAGTGACCTTGGCACATTAACCCCTCTTTGGTTCTGTTCACTCAATTGTAAAATAGAAACAATAAAAACATCCACTGCATAAGATAGTTGTGTGGATTAAATGAGTGAACATGTGTAAATTACTCATAACAGTGCCCGAGACTTAAGTCATAATTATGATTGTATTATGATTGCTTAAACCAGGGGCACAATGACCTCTTCAAGATCTGTTTCCATCTTTCTACTCTGCCATCTCACGTGTGTTACCTGCTTTCATGGTTATATGATGCTGAAGCTGTTCTAGGCATCACCTCCTTCTGTCGCCATGTCTAGAAGCAGAAGAGAGGTGAGGCTCTTTTGGTGTCCTCTTTTAAAACTCAGGAAACTTTCCAAGAAATCCCCTAACAGTCTTCCCTTTACTGCACTTCTCTTTGGCCAGGATTGCATCATGTACCCATGCCTAAATGAGTCACTTGCCAAGGGGATGGATCTGCCAGGTTAGCTTAAACTAATCAAAACTTATACCCTGGAGCTTTGTGAGGGCCCCTGTAGTATACGGTACACAAATGCCAGAAGGAAGAAAACCATGGCTCTGTTAGGGAGGAAGAAAGTGAAAAAGTGTCTAAGGGACAGTCAACAGATAGTAATTTCTCATGCCATGTTAGAAAACAGTGAGTAGTTTTGTGGTCCTGGTGCCTAAGATAATGTAGAGAACAGGAAAAGAGATGTCAGGTGATGGCAGGTGGTAGATTGGGTGCCAGGCAGGAAACACTGCATTTTTTTCCTATAGGGAGTGGAGAGCCAGGAAGACTGAGGCACAGAAACTAAGGAAAGCACAATAAGGAAAAGTATTACTAATTTTATTTTAACTCTGAATTTTCCTGAAGATGGTGTGTAATTCTATGCAAATTCTATGTACATGATATGCAAATGCACTTAGTACTCCCTCAAATATTTTACACAACTGGATGTGGTCTTTGCAAAAACAAACAAACAAAAACAAAAGCAAACAAACAAACTAACACTTGGTGGAAATACTGGACTAGTGGACTCAGCAGTAATATCTCTAAGTGGGGAAGCAAGCTAGCCTTGGATTTGATATTTACATCTTAACTTCATTTTCTACTAAGACCTTTTTTTTTTAGCTTCTCTACTGAGTTCTTTTATGATTTGCCTTCAAGGACCTGGTGAATACCCATAGCCCTCACCCCAGTGTCTACCCTAGGTGCTGAGTGCAATCATCCCTATGTGAAGATGAATTCCACATGACTCTTTCGAAGAAGACAGAGCCTTTTAAGATATTATTTAATTACAAGTGAGAAATGCATTATTTGATTCATTAAAGAAGACCATCAGGCACAGAGGCTAAACTCAAGTTGATGAAGGTTATTCAAATTAAGATGCTGGGTGCTTCATTATTGGAATAAGTGTTGTTTACTGGAGGGCCTGCACATGTGATGAAATGCAAATGGGTCAGGAAGGAGAAATTAGGAAGTATGCTTGTCACTTATGAGACTTTCTTATATTTCTGAACAAGAAAACGTGATATCAGCCAGATCTTAGCTGAAAAAAGGAAGCTTATGATTTTTGTCTCCATGAAAGTCAAGCTGCCCCTCCTCCTCCATTGGCAGAAGTAGTGTACAATGAGAAAGATAATAAGTGCTTCCCATGGATCTGGTATGTATGAAAATGAGGATGTTCTTCTTGATGCACAGAACCTTGTATAAGTTAAGTATATACTCGAATTTGTTGAATAAATGAATATTACCAACCCTGGCATAAGCCAAATTCCAAGCCTGAGCAACTGAAAAATCAAAGTATATTTTACATGGATCGCTAATTGTATCCTTCTTGTTATGTATAGAGGCTTTTAATTTAAAACCTCTATATGCAGTTACTATTCTAGGCACTGGGAACACAACATTTTGCTGAATAAAACAACAAAACTCTCTTTTCCCTTGGAGTTTACATTCTGGATGATATAAAACAAACAACATAAACATGTAATATATATCTTATGTGTAGGTAGTGATAGATGCTAAAGAGATAAATAAAGTAATTAAGGGGACTAGGGAAATTGGGAGGTGGTCAGGAAGAATTGCAACTTTTCATATGTGGCCAGGGAAGGTCTCAGTTAGATGATGACTGATAACCATTAATATCATAGTCCTGTTGATCAATATTTCTGGTTCTTCTTCTGGGCACATGATAGATTATATTTCCTTGCTACTTTGGAATTAGAGATGCCCAGTCACTTGCTTTGGCTGATAAAATATGAGTAGAAGTGATTTGTGCTATTTTGGCATATAAGCTTTAAGAGCTAGTGTATGATTCTTCATGCTTTTCCTTTCCCTGTGCCACGTCAATGGTCCAAAAGTGCTGTTCCATCATCTTGGGACCTGGAGTGAGGATAACATGGGGCAGAGCCCAGCCACCCCAAAACGGACATGCATTATGACTTGTATTAAGCTGCTGAGTTTCAGGGGTGCTTGTTACTGAAGCATAACCTAGCCCAACCTATCTGATACAATGACAATTGATTAAAGACCGGAAGGAAGTTGGGGAGTAAGAAGTGTGAATATTTAGGGAGGAGCACTCCCAGCATGGGTCATAGTGCAAACGCCTCAAAGTGGGAATACGCTTAGCATTTTAGAGTCAAGTGAATGAGGAAATACAGTAGTAGAAGATGCAATCTGAGAAATGATGGACCTCCAGATCGTGTTGGGTCCTGTGTACCACTGTAAAGACTTTAATTTTTTCTGTAAGTGAAATGTCAGTCATTAGAAAAGGAATAACATGATCTGACTTAAAATTTTTAAAAACATTCTACTTGGTTGTTGGGGATAAATTGAGGTGGGAGTAGGATAGGAGCAGGGAGAACAGTAAGGAGGCTATTGCTTTAAATCTAGGTGAGAGAGAAGAGTTGCTTGACTCACTGTAGTAGCTGTGGAGGTGGTGAGAAATGGTTGGATTCTGGATATATTTTTTATATAAAGCTGATATAATTTGCTGGTGGATCAGAAACAGGTTGGAAAAAAAAGAACGGAGTCAAGGATGACTCCAAGATTTTTGCCATAAGAAAATGGAAGGCTAGAGTTGCTATTTCCTGAAATGGAGAAGACTGTGGTAAGTTTGTTGGGGAAAGCACAGGACCTCAATTTTGGACAATGTTAAGTTTGGGATGCTCTTTAGACTCCCAAGTAGAGATGTTGAGTAGACAGGTCCATGATGGAAACAGAAATCTGGGGTCCACTTGTGTATAGATAGTATTTAAAATCATGAGGCTCGATGATAGCACCAAGCGGAAAAGAGTGGAGAGAAAGGCATAGAGGTCTAAGGATTGAGCTTCTTAACTGAATGCTAAGAGATCAGGGAGATGAGGAGAAACAGCAAAGCAGGATGAGAAGGAGCTGCTAATGGGTAAGAAAAACAACAACAAGAAAGTGTGCTGAAGAAAGACGTTCAGCATGTTAAATTCTACAGATAGGTCAAATGAGATGAGGTCTGAGAATTGAGCATGGGATTTAGAAAATAGTGGTCATTTGTAACTTTGATAAAAACAGTTTGCCTGGAGTGAAGTGCCAACAGCCTGATGGGACTATGCTCAAGAGATAATGGGAGAAAAGAAATGGAGACAACTCCTTCAAGGAATTTTGAAAAGGAAGTTAAAAAAAAAATGGAGCTTTACTGGACAAGAAGTGGAGTCAAGAGAAGATTGGGAAACAGATGGGAGAACTAACAGCAATTGTGTAGGCAAATGGAAAAGATCTACTAGAGAAGAAAAGATTGATAATGCTAGAGAGAGAGGGGAGATTGCAGGAGCAGTGTTCCCACATAGACAAGAGGAGATGAGATCTAGTGCACAAACAGAGGGGATGGCTTTTGCTAGGAGTTCATCCGGGAGAAATATGCACAGATGCAGGGAGGTGGTTGCATATGGAGATGAGAGCATGTGGAAGTTATCATCTGAGTGCCTGTGTTTTCTTAGTGACATTGGAAGCAAGCTCATGAGCTCAGAGTAAGGGTGACAATTTAAGGAGAGATGAGAAGGTATAAAATGGTGGTTGAGGAGAGCAGGAAAGTGAATGGATTCAGAAAATAGACTGTGACTGTCAGGCAGCGTTAAAGTGAGTAAACAAGAATTCAAGGGAGACCAATGAACATGTTAGTGTGGTTTTCTCGGGCCACTATCAGCTGTGTGGGTAGATAAAGAGATGGGTTTACACAGGTTGGTGGTTTGCCATAGCAGACTGAAGAGGAAACAAGGGGGCAAGACAGCTGAGGATTTATGCAAGGGTGCAATGGTATCATAATTAACGATGGAATTTAAGTTGGCCAATGAGGAAATGAGCAGGGTTAGTTATTAGAAAATACATTAGGATCAATGAATTGTGAAAACAGTAGTAGTGGCCGCGGCTGACTGAATGCCTACAATGTACCATCACTGGGGTAGGTGCTTAACATTAATTAATGCTAATTTACAACAACCCTGTATGGTGGGATTTATAATTCCAAATGTATAGATTGCTAATAGACTGACCTCACATATTGTGACCACAAGTGAAGCAATAAGAGATAGTTGAAACTTAATCAGTTATCATTTCAATATCCAATACACAATGCATATATTCAATATCAATAACAAGGGTTATGTGACTCTAGGAACCTGGAAGAAATGGGAAGATACTTACAGATATTAAGGTTTTGCCAAAGAAATGCAAAACCCAACCAAGAGACTGACTTGGGCAAGAGTTACAGGCTTCCTAGAGCATAAGCATAGAAATGTGTATAAATTGAGTGCAGGGACAAGAGTGACACAAATAGCCACTTCTTGAAATTGATCTGCAACTATGAATAAAGTTCAGCACATCCAAGCAGAATCAACAGGAATCCAGTCAGCATCCCGGCTGAACTCTGGAGTCTTTGGTGACAAACAAGCAAACTCAGAAAGGCAACCCACATATGACATGGGGAGATACACCGGTTTTCTAAGTGAGGTGTGAGAGGGGTCAGTTCAGGTAGCTGAAGCTCCAGGTCTCTTGGTTGAAAGTAACCTCAGTGACTTTTGATGATATTTGTCTAAACAAATAGAGAATTGTTAAATATTAATCTTTAAGGCTGAGGAATCTATGCAAGTTTTACATATTTCTAATGTTTACATGACTTTGGCCAAGCTGAGTGACAGACTTGTGAATCCAACTTACATTATGTAATTGAATACCTGATTAAACTTGTGATTTTCATTTGAAGTCTCATTAAGTTTATGTACTGTATTAGAATATCTGAGAGCTACAGTTTCCCACATTTCTAAGTTTAATTTATTAGATTTAAGGTTTTTTTTTTTTAAATTAAGGAAATTTTATTTGTTGTCAGACAATTGAAATCCTTAAGAAAGGGATGAAATACATTAAACCTATAAATGCACTTTAAAATATTTGAAGCTGTTTAATTAACCAAATTTGTAAATGAAAGTCAAACGCTAGTCATAAGCTTCTTCAAAAGTGATTGATTGTTAAAATTTACCAGCCTTATCTCACTCCCTCTTGGGAGAGCACCAGAATCACAACTAACTGCTGAACAATCATTGACAGGAAGACACTGGAACTCACCAAAAAAGATACTCCACAACAAAAGACATGTTGGGTGACTGGTTGGGTGACTCGCAAACTGGAGAACAATTATACCACAGAAGTCCACCCACTGGAATGAAGGTTCTGAGCCCCACATCAGGCTTCCCAACCTGGGGGTCCTGCAATGGGAGGAAGAATTCCCAGAGAATCAGACTTTGAAGGCTAGCGGGATTTGACTGCAGGACTGCAACAGGACTGGGAGAAACAGAGACTGCACTCTTCGAAGGCACACACAAAGTAGTGTGTGCATGAGGACCCAGGGGGAAGGAGCAGTGACCCCATAGGAGACTGAAGCAGACACAACTGCTAGTGTTGGAGGGTCTCCTACAGAGGCGGGGTGTGGCTGTGGCTCACCGCGGGGACAAAGACACTGGCAGCAGAAGTTCTGGGAAGTACTACTTGGTGTGAACAATCCCAGAGTCAGCCATTAGCCTGACCAAAGAGCCTGTAGGCTCCAGTGTTGGGTTGCCTCAGGCCAAACAACCAACAGGGAGGGAACCTAGCCCCACACATCAGAAGACAAGTGGATTAAAGTTTTACTGAGCTCTGCCCATCAGAGCAACACTCAGCTCTACCCACCACCAGCCCCTCCCATCAGGAAGCTTGCACAAGCCTCTCAGAAAGCCTCATCCACCAGAGGGCAGACAGCAGAAGCAAGAAGAACTACAATCCTGAAGCCTGTGGAACGAAAACCATATTCACAGAAAGATAGACAAGATGAAAAGGCAGAGGGCTATGTACCAGATGAAGGAACAAGATAAAACCCCAGAAAAACAACTAAATGAAGTGGAGATAGGCAACCTTCCAGAAAAAAGAATTCAGAATAATGATAGTGAAGATGATACAGGACATTGGAAGAAGAATGGAGAAAAAGAACGAGAAGATGCAAGAAATGTTTAACAAAGATCTAGAAGAATTAGATAAAAAACACCCAGAAGAATTAAAGAACAAACAAACAGAGATGAACAATACAATAACTGAAATGAAAAATACACTAGAAGGAATCAATAGCAGAATAACTTAAGCAGAAGAAAGGATAAGCGACCTGAAAGACAGAATGGTGGAATTCACTGCCACAGAACAGAATAAAGAAAAAAGAATGAAAAGAAGTGAACACAGCCTAAGAGACCTCTGGGAAAACATTAAACACACCAACATTCGCATTATAGGGGTTCCAGAAGGAGAAGAGAGAGAGAAAGCACCCAAGAAAATATTCGAAGAGATTATCATCAAAAACTTCCCTAACATGGGAAAGGAAATAGCCACCCAAGTCCAGGAAGCACAGAGAGTCCCAGGCAGGATAAACGCAAGGAGAAACATGCAAAGACATATAGTAACAAAATTGACAAATATTAAAGACAAAGAAAAATTATTAAAAGCAACAAGGAAAAAGTGACAAATAACATACAAGGGAACACCCATAAGGTTAACAGCTGATTTCTCAGCAGAAACTCTATAAGCCAGAAGGGAGTGGCACAATATATTTAAAGTCATGAAAGGGAAGACACTACAACCAAGATTACTCTACCTGGCAAGGATCTCATTCAGATTTGATGGAGAAATCAAAAGCTTTACAGACAAGAAAAAGCTAAGAGAATTCAGCACCACCAAACCAGCTCTACAACAAATGCTAAAGGAACTTCTCTAAGTGGGAAACACAAGAGAAGAAAAGAACCTATAAAAACAAAGTCAAGACAATTAAGGAAATGGTAATAGAAACATACAAATTGATAATTCCCTTAAATTTGAATGGATTAAATGCTCCAACCAAAAGACACAGGCTTGCTGAATGGATATAAAAATAAGACCTATATATATTCTATCTATAAGAGACCCACTTCAGACCTAGGGACACATACAGACTGAAAGTGAGGGGATGGAAAAAGATACGCCATGCAAATGGAAATCAAAAGAAAGCTGGAGTAGCAATACTCAAAACAGATAAAATAGACTTTAAAATAAAGAACGTTACAAAAGACAAGGAAAGACACTACATAATGATGAAGGGACCAATCCAAGAAGAAGATATAACAATTATAAATATATATGCACCCAACATAGGAGCACCTCAATACATAAGGCAAATGCTAACAGCTGTAAAAGAGAAAATCGACAGTAACCCAATAATAGTGGGGGACTTTAACACCTCACTTACACCAATGGACAGATCATCCAGACAGAAAATTAATCAGGAAACACAAGCTTTAAATGACACAATAGACCAGACAGATTTAATGGATATTTATAGGACAATCCAACTGAAAACAGCAGATTACACTTTCTTCTCAAGTGCACAAGGAACATTCACCAGGATAGATCACATCTTGGGTCACAAATCAAGCCTTGGTAAATTTAAGGAAATTGAAATCATATCAAGCATCTTTTCTGACCACAATGTTACAAGATTAGAAATAAACTACAGGGAAAAAAATGTAAAAAACACAAACACATGAGGCTAAAAACTATGTTACTAAATAACCAAGAGATCACTGAAGAAATCAAAGAAGAAATCAAAAAATACCTAGAAACAAGTGACAATAAAAACATGACAACCCACAACCTATGGGATGCAGCAAAAGCAGTTCTAAGAGGGAAGTTTATAGCAATACAATCTTACCTCAAGAAACAAGAAAAATCTCAAATAAACAATCCAACCTTACACCTAAAGGAACTACAGAAAGAAGAACAAACAAAATCCGAAGTTAGTAGAAGGAAAGAAATCATAAAGATCAGAGCAGAAATAAATGAAATAGAAACAAAGAAGACAATAACAAAGATCAAGAAAACTAAAAGCTGGTTCTTTGAGATGATAAACAAAATTGATAAACCTTTAGCCAGACTCATCAAGAAAAAGAGGGAGAGGACTCACATCAATAAAATTAGAAATGATAAAGGAGATGTTACAATGGACACCGCAGAAATACAAAGCATCCTAAGAGACCACTACAAGCAACTCTATTCCAATAAAATGGACAACCTGGAAGAAATGGAGAACTTCTTAGAAAGGTATAACTTTCCAAGACTGAACCAGGAAGAAATAGAAAATATGAACAGAACAATCACAATTAATGAAATTGAAATTGTGGTTAAAAACCTTTCAACAAACAAAAGTCCAGGACCAGATGCCTTCACAGGTGAATTCTATCAAACATTTAGAGAAGAGCTAACACCCATCCTTCTCAAACTCTTCCAAAAAATTGCAGAGGAAGGAACACTCCCAAACTCATTCTACAAGGCCACCATCACCCTGATACCAAAACCAGACAAAGATATCACACACACAAAAAAAATTACAGACCAATATCACTGATGAATATAGATGCAAAAACCCTCAACCAAATACTAGCAAACAGAATCCAACAACACGTTAAAAAGATTATACACCACGATCAAGTGGGAATTATCCCAGAGATGCAAGGATTCTTCAATATATGCAAATCAATCAGTGTGATATACCATATTAACAAACTGAAGAATAAAAACCAAATGATCATGTCAATGGATGCAGAAAATCTTCTGACAAAAGTTAACACCCATTTATGAGAAAAACTCTCCAGAAAGTGGGCATAGAGGGAACCTACTTCAACATAGTAAAGATCATATATGACAAACACACAGCAAACATCATTCTCAATGGTGAAAAACTGAAAGCATTTCCTCTTAGATCAGGAACAAGACAAGGATGTCCACTCTCGCCACTATTATTCAACATAGTTTTGGAAGTCCTAGCCACCACAATCAGAGAAGAAAAAGAAATAAAAGGAAAACAAATTGGAAAAGTAGAAGTAAAACTGTCACTGTTTGCAGATGACAGGATACTATACATAGATAATCCTAAAGATGGCACCAGAAAACTACTAGAGCTAATCAATGAATTTGGTAAAGTTGCAGGATACAAAATTAATTCACAGAAAGCCCTTGCACTCCTATACATTAACAACGAAAGATCAGAAAGAGAAATTAAGGAAACAACCCCATTCACCATTGCAACAAAAAGAATAAAATACCTAGGAAAAAACCTACCTAAGAAGGTAAAAGACCTGTACTCAGAAAACTATAAGACACTGATGAAAGAAATCAAAGATGATACAAACAGATGGAGAGGTATACCATGTTCTTAGGCTGGAAGAATCAATACTGTGAAAATGACTATACTACCGAAAGCAATCTACAGATTCAGTGCAATCCCTATCAAATTACCAATGGCATTTTTTACAGAACTAGAACAAAAAATCTTAAAATTTGTATGGAGACACAAAAGGCCCCGAATAGCCAAAGCAGTCTTGAGGGAAAAAAACAGAGCTGGAGGAATCAGGCTTCCTGACTTCAGACTATACTACAAAGCTACAGTAATCAAGACAATACGGTACTGGCACAAAAACAGAAATATAGATCAATGGAACAGGATAGAAAGCCCAGAGATAAACCCATGCACGTATGGTCAACTAATCTATGACAAAGGAGGCAAGCATGTACAATGGAGAAAAGACAGCATCTTCAATAAGTGGTGCTGGGAAAACTGGACAGCTGCATATAAAAGAATGAAATTAAAACACTCCCTAACACCATACACAAAAATAAACTCAAAATGGATTAAAGACCTAAATGTAAGACCGGATACTATAAAACTCTTAGAGGAAAACAGAGGAAGAACACTCCTTGACATAAATCACAGCAAGGTCTTTTTTGACCCACCTCCTAGAGAAATGGAAATAAAAACAAAAATAAACAAATGGGACCTAATGAAACTTAAAAGCTTTTGTACATCAAAGGAAGCTATAAACAAGACGAAAACACAACCCTCGGAATGGGAGAAAATGCTTGCATATGAATCAACGGACAAAAGATTAATCTCCAAAATATATAAACAGCTCATGCAACTCAATATTAAAAAAAACAACCCGATCAAAAAATGGGCAGAAAACCTAAATAGACATTTCTCCAAAGAAGACATACTGATGACAAAGAGGCACATGAAAAGCTGCTCAACATCACTAATTATTAGAGAAATGCAGATCAAAACTACAATAAGGTATCACCTCACACGGGTCAGAATGGGCAGCATCAGAAAATCTTCAAACAACAAATGCTGGAGAGGGTGTGGAGAAAAGGGAACCCTCTTGCACTGTTGGTAGGAATGTAAATTGATACAGTCACTCTGGAGAACAGTATGGAGGTTCCTTAAAAAACTAAAAATAGAATTACTATATGACCCAGCAATCCCACTACTGGGCATATACCCAGAGAAAACCATAATTCAAAAAGACACATGCACCCCAATGTTCATTGCAGCACTATTTACAATAGCCAGGTCATGGAAGCAGCCTAAATGCCCATCAACAGACGAATGGATAAAGAAGATGTGGTACATGTATACAATGGAATATTACTCAGCCATAAAAAGGAACTAAATGGGGTCATTTGTGGAGACGTGGATGGACCTAAAGTCTGTCATGCAGAGTGAAGTAAGTCAGAAAGAGAAAAACAAATATCGTATATTAACGCATATATGTGGACTCTAGAAACATGGTACAGATGTACCAGTTTGCAAGGCCGAAATAGAGACACAGATGTAGAGAACAAACGTATGGGCACAAAGGCGGGAAAGTGGGGGGAGGGGGGTGGTGGGATGAATTGGGAGATTGGGATTGACATGTATACATCAATATGTATAAAATAGGTAACTAAAAAAACCTGCTATATAAAAAATAAATAAAATTCTAAATAAATAGGATAAAATTCAACAAAAACTTTACTAGCCTTATAAATGGATTAATAAGATTTGAAGCCGAACTTAAAAGCTTAAAGAAGAATTCGAGTTTTCAATTTGTAACTTTAATTTAAAAAATTAATTTAAAAAACCAAACTAAGCCTCTGATTAATCTTTCTATGCACTAAAACTTCCCTTGAGAATGCCAAAAAAACTCCTAGCAACAGAGATGAGGAAACTGTGGCAGGCAGTTACTAAGTGGCAGAGCTGGGATCCGGAGTCTGCCAGCTGCAAAAACTTTTAAGCTTTTATCATCACTCTTCATCGTCTTCTCTTGACAAATAATTAGACAACAGTAACATACAATTAATATAAAGACTTGAAGGGTTCATTCTTTCTCCCATGTCCTGCAATGCCTCAGGGTTATAATTATATCATTATCCCACAGTGCAGAGTGAGGTGGAGTAGGTGTTTAAGGATTGGACTGAATTAGTATGACTTTAATTATAACATACCCTGGAAATGGCTTTTCTTACTAAATCCCTCATGTTGGCATGTGTATATATACACATTGCCAGTTTCTCATAAAAGTAGAGTATAAACAGAGAGAAGAAATCCAATAACCTATGGCTGATTATTTAAACTATAAGTATGCTTGCTTTATAGGTAAACTGGAGTTTCCTGTCCTCAAGCTTTTTCCTTAGATTGGTTCTGTGTGTACCTAGGAAGAGGGATTGCATGGAGGGACGTTCCCCTTCAAGTATTCTAATGAAAAACAAAATCCAAATCTCCAAACAGATAAGATAGCATAATTCTCATTAGCCGCCAAGGCTATTGAAGGTCGTTCAGAACACTCAGCCTATTATCAGGGACTGTACTCTAAAGAGCCTCCTAAAATTTCTTGCAGAACTGTTTTAGATTTCTCTATTAGCTTCTTCAGTACCAATGGTCTCCCATTGTCTCTGCATTTTCTGTTAACAAGAAGGAAGGCCAGTAATGGTTGTTGAGGGACAGAGTTGGTGGCCTTCCCAACAACTATCTAAGTCCTTCCTCCCTGCTAACAGATGCCCAGCACTGCTCAGGTATCAGACAGGAAGCCCAGGGTCTCTTTGCCAGTGATAGGTATAGAGGTGTACATGGGACCTAGTTTTAGACAATGAGACATAGGAGTAAGACTGCAGTAGTGAGTAGGAGGCTTCTGGGAAAGATTTCTTCCCTGATATGAGGGAGTGCTGTGAGCAAGAGCTCTCCCTGCTGATGAGATGCTGTCCCTTAAACAAGTGATGCTTGGAATTTCAGCAGCCATCTGGAAACTAACGGTAAAAGGTAAAATTCCCACTTAAAGCAACATTTGCCTAGGAGAGATCAAAACTGATGTGTTTTTGTCACAACTTTTTCTAAACAGCAGAACCTGATAAAGGGCAGTGAACTTTGAAGGACCCCAGGAATCAGATCCCTACTGGACAAAACTGAAGACCCTTTGCTGACCAATGAACATCGCCACTGATTTTGACAAATCCTGGACAGCTAATGGATTTACTCTGCTCTGTCCAGAGTACTAGTTTCTATCCTTAGTTAGCCTAACCACCATGAACCGCTCCTTCTCATTTAGCTCTTAAAAACCCCTGACTTCTCTCCTTCAAGAAACGTCTCAGTGAATTTTTTCAAGGATCTATGACCCCTTGACTATTAATTTAATAAACTGGCATTTTAAAACAAACAAACAAACAAACAAAACCTACGGTCTGGTTTTATTCGCTACATGAGCATAGGGAAGCACAGGATTCTCCAGCTCTGTCACCTCGTGATGGTGCTGAATTGACCCTAAAACCTCCCACCACTACTAGACCTCTTGCTAAGTGAAACTCAAGTATCCTATATCATGCCAGATATCCGCAAATTACAGCCCATGAGCCAATAAATAAAGCTTTATTGGAACACAGCCATGCTCCAGTGTTCATGTATTGTCTTTGGCTACTTTCGTGCTGTACCTGCAGAGGTGAGTGGTTACAACAGAGACAGCATGACCTGCAAAGCCTAAACTATTTACTAGCTGGCCCTTAGCAGAAAAAGTTTGCTAACCTCAGTTTTAAGTACTACTAGGTGAATTTTCTGTCACATCATATTGAAAGCATGGTGGAAATGATACAGGTATATTTTGGCTATTTCTTCCATTTCCCGGGTCCTCCCAGTAAACTCCCAGTAAGATTATTCCTGCATGCACTGCCTGGTGGGCCATAGACAGGATCCAATACCTACTTAATCTACAGTCTGTACAACTGACCTTACCACTGTCCAGTGGCCCCAGCTCTTTTTCAAGTCTGTGGCTAAGCCACGCTCTGTCCCAATATGAATAGCACACATGTAGTCTGGAACATTCTTAGAACAGTTTCCTTCCCCTTGGCTACCTTCTGTTCATCTTTTCTGGCTTAGCTCAAAGGTCATTCCCTCAAGAAAAGATTCCCTGACCCACCAAATAGGTCATGTCCTATTTTACGGTCTCATGGGATGCTAAATTTCTCTATCAGAGCACTTATCAAAAATTGTAATAAGGCCTATGTTGTGCAATTAGTTTTTATTCTCTCCCTTCCTTTTTAGAATAAAAGCTCTGTAAGTGCAGGGGCTATCTGTCTTGTTTTTCTTTATCCTCAGTGCCTAGAACTTTACCTTATGTGTAAAACACACAAAATAGATATTAACAGAGGAATGAGGAATAAGTGCATGGAACAAATAGTACCAACCGTATTTTGAACCATGTGAAGTCCTATGTCCTTTACTAGACCATGTCTATCTTTCAGAAATATAGAAATGACTCCAATGTGTTAGGCTGATGTGTTATTATATGAGTCTGAGAGTGTCCTGATAAGTGTGCCAAGATCTGGCACCATGGCCACCCAACCTGGCTAGCACGTTCCTCATTTTTCTAATATGACATGTCAGTTGCCTAATCCATCCACCAGGTGCTCTTGCACTTGTGTACGTCAACCTCTGCTTACCTACAGAGGGAGCTGTGCCCCTCACCAGCTACGTGCCCTTAACTGGCTACTTGACCTTCCTTTTCTTACCTGTAAAATGAGGACATGGTACATAGATTAGAGATTTCCCTTCCCACTGTGAAGAGGATGTGTGAATTTCTGCCTAAACTTAGACACCATCACAGAAATAAAGAGGAAGAGGGGAAACACCTTGAGAAGGAAAACGTGGTCCCGATAGTCTTAATAGCAGAATCCACAGGATATTTACCTGGGACAGTTTTAAACTCAGAGACTGCATTACCTTTCTTTTATCTTTTCTTTTCTTTTTAAGAAACTGTTTTCTGCTAATCTTATTTCCATTCTGTTTAAAGCCTGGGGAAGAACAGCTTAAGACCACTCCGTGGTTGTTCCTACCCTTTCAGTGGCCTGAGCAGTGGGAGCTGCAGACCAGTCCTCAGTGGCGGGCTGAGGGCTCCCGTCTTGTGCAGGAACTTCTGGGCAGGCACAGAGGCACCGGCGCCTTCAGACCCGTCTGCGACCGCGGGTAGAACACAGTGAACTTGGGAGCTGCAGCAGTCCATTCACCCCGATGCTCCTCCTTGGCCATGGCCTTCTCAGCATGGCCTGCTCTTCCTTTTCAGTCTCTCCAGCACCTCTGTAGAAGCAGAGATCAGGCGGGACCTCCCACGGGTGTGCACACGGGATGGTACCACGCATGTGCAGAACTTCCTGGGCCAGGATCCACCACCTCAGACCCACTGAGTGCACTCCCTTGTTGCTGCAAGGATGGCAGCGTCCACAGGGCGCAGAGGAGAGTCTGTGTTACAGGGAGCTGTGGTTGGTGGGTTAACGTACAACACCTCTGTGAGAGGCTGGTCGCCAGCCCTGGGGTCAGTAACCCCCAGAAGACGCGGCCCCTGGAAGGCTGCCTGGATCTGGTTAGTGAAGTTTCCAGGGGTGAAGCGGGCAGCAATAGGAGTGGCTCCAGTGACAGCAGCAAACTTCAGCACAGCCCTCTGGCCAGTGTTCCTGGAAGATATGACACTGATCAGTCAGTTTTTAAATGGTAGCAATGGCACAAGCCATCTGCAGAAGCTTCTCCCAGGTCCCCTTCAGATCTATAATGTAGATGCCATCACTTTTCCTTTAGGAGATGTATTGTTCCATTTGGAAGTCAAGGTTGGTGCCACCTAAATGGGCTCCTGCTGCTTGGAATTTGAGGACATCCTCCTCCTTCATCTGTGGGACATCAAGTGTTCTAAACTTTGTGAACGTTTCCCTTTAAGTTACAATGAGAACCCAAGACAATGCTGTATGGACTCCTCTCTGGGTAAGTGAGGAAAGGCTGCATTACCTTTCATTGGCAAGTCTGAAGTTTTCTTCATCCATCAACAAGCATGGGATCTTGAGAGCAAAATGGATTCAGAAGGAAAATGTCACTTTCAGTTATAACATCAAGTTTCATTGAGCCTAAACCAAAGTTTCAGTCTCACTCCCAATTTAAAATTTCTGCTTTTCCCAACATCCCCTGATTTGCAACCCTCAACATAGCCCTGAGTCATGGGCAGGAATCTTCAGCGGGGAGTGAGAAGTGTATGTCTGGGTGTATTCTCCTCACTTCTACTGGATCTCCAGATTTGGGGTAAAAGGGAGGGGAAGAGGAAGAAGAGAGAGAAACATCCTTTCCTAGTGCTGCTGTTAATGTTTTATGTTTCCCTCGGCTACTCCTGCCTGTCTCTAGAGGCTTCCATACGCTGGTCTTTGGCCAGTTGCTTGTGGATTACTTGGAGGCACCCTGAGGACCTACACACTGTGCAGCCCCTGACATTCATGTGAGTGACACACAATCCAGCTGATATCTTGCCCTCCTTCACTCTCAGCTTTTGCAATCACCTTACTGCCATTTTCTGCTGGGACGACCTTCAAGGAGCTTTAAATCCAGTTACCTTCAAAATATCCTCTGGGCCCGTAGAAAACTCAGGCATCCCTTCCATGCTGAATGGTGGCGTCACTGCTCCTCTGTGGCTTTTTCTCCTTACCCTGCTGTTGCCAACTGCTCCTCTGGCTCCCACCTTCAGGGTGCTCAGACAAGCCATGCTGGGCTCACATATGCCCCCACCTATAGGGAAGGGATCATGTGTCAAAATCCCAAGAACTTTCTCACTCTCCTCTGCTTGAGAGGCAGCACCTTCATGGGCCTGAGACTGTCTATAACTCAGCCAGCATCCAGAGAGGAGTGAGAAGCCAGGTTCCCCTTCTTGCAGGCAGCCCCAATTTCTTGGAGTGGTTCTCTTAGAGCTAGTCTCATCTGACCTGAGAAGTGAGTAACTCATGGGGAATGGAGGAGTGATGACACAACAGTTCATATGCAGCCAACAACTCATTAGTAAGAAGTTCCTACTTAAGCAAACTGAATTTGAGTTTCTTACCTTTTCTTATGTAGGTGGTGGGGTATTGCAAGGCTATCTGGTCTACCTTTTAATAATGTCTGTATATGTACCTAGCATCTCCATTTTAGAATGTGAGAGTTATTTCAGCTTTGCAGCTGTAGCCCAAAGTCCATGACAAGAAGAGCCCCATTTAACATCCTGTTAAATAAATTTAAATATATATAATATTTTACCAAATTTGGATCATATATTTTATAACTTCCTTTTTCTTACTTAAAGATGTATTGCAAAATTTCCCTTGTTACTAAACATGCTCTGAAATGTTATTTTTAATACCTGTGAGAGGGAGACAAATAATCTCTCACAGCATCAGTAGTATTCAGGCTGGGTCTAAAAGGGTGAGTCATAGTTTTCTAGGGAGAGAAAAGGGAAACCTCATATGAAAAGATATAGAATCAAGAAAGAACATCAAATGTTTTGGGATCTGGGAGGAAGAGGAAGGGACTTGATCTACACAATCCTGTGAAATTAGAGGGTAAATACTTATTACTGCTATGATTACTATTACTATTATGATTCATTTTATTTTCAGAAGAGGAAACTGAGGCTTAGAGTAAGAGATCTGTCAGTGGTAAAGCCAGAATTCAAAGTTAAGACTTCTGGAACCTAAGAGGAAACTGAATGTAAGAAGGAAAGTTAGAAATCAAGGAGCCCAAAGTCATGACAAGGAGAAGGGGTACACTAGAAGTGAGAGGGTGAGAAGGGAAGGAAAACCCTCTCTCCGTTTCCAATTCAATCCCCTTTGTTCTCAGAGAGGCCTGGGAAGTTGACCACCAACTTCCTTCATCTGATGAGTAAAGTGTAATAAATGTATGCTTTTCCTTTTTGTACAAATGTGAAGTCATTTCCAAAATTAGCCCTGTCCAACTGTTAAAATCCCCAAGTTCCCAAACTCTCTCAACAGGAAACAAGCAGTGGACATCCAGATGTTTCTCCTCCCAGTGTTTGTGTAGTGTTTGCATTTATCTTTTTCTTGTCAAATCATGACTTTATGAAATGCTTTATTATGGTGATTGGTCATATGCACAGAAGTCCTAGGAAGGGGAACTGAGGGCAGCCTGGGTACGGGGTGACACATAGCTCCTTAGCCAATGATCCGTCTTGGAAAACCATTTCTGAGAGCCATACTTCCAGGAAATGCTCAGAGTTAAGGAATTCACCAAGTATGTGACTCACTTGAGACTGCTCCTTTTCTTTATGATGAGAATTAGCACAAGGAACAACCCTGATGAACTGCCCTTTGGAAGTAAGAAGGAGAAGGATCTGCCTGAAAATAACGCAATCTACCAAAGGCTGTGAATACAAAAAGGACATATTCCTGCAGGAAGAGAGGTGAATGGAAGATGGGATGGTAAATAATAAACAGACTATCACCTTGGGTATCATTAGTTATCTCTCACCTTGTGCCAAGGAATGGGCTATAAAACGTCAGAATTTTACGTACACTGCCTCTGCTAATCCTCAGGACAATCCTAAGAAGGAAGTACTATTTTCCTGCCCTGTTTATAGATGAGGAAACTGAAACCCAAGACAGGTTAAGAAACTGAAAATGTTATACAGCTAGTAAGTGGCTGAGCTGGGAATCCAACCTAGGTCTCAGTCCAAAGAGACTATGCATTTGACTCATCATTATATTGTGAGTGCAGTGGACATAATTCTATCATATGAAAAAAAAAGGGGGGGTGGGGATACTTTTTGTTCTGATTCTCCAAGGAGGAGTTGGGATTTTGCCTCAGTTTCTAACAACACCAGAACTGTCTGTTTTTCTCTCTTTTAGTAACATTTTAATGAGGGTCTTTCTCTTCCTTCCTCTATGGCACCTATTTTGCTTAGGCATTGGGGTCACTTTTGATCACTTGTCTTGTTTTTAAGCTGGCATTGTTTCATTCTTTCTTTGAATCCCAAAGAAAGATATGAAAGGCAAACAGCACATACCTGACAGCTCATGGCGATTAGCAATGGAAACAACAAACAAACAAAACAAAACAGCTACAGGATTGGATCCTAGAAGCCTTTCTCCTGCCAGATAACTGGTGACCAAAGTGATCAGACTTTCAACTCATATCACACTGGATTATTTGATCTTTTTTCCTCCTCTTTAATTATGATCTTAACCAAAACTCCATGTTCTTTGTCCCACTATTAAAGTGAGGGAAGGAAGAAAAAACAAAGATAAATATAACCAACTTTATTTGGATCTGCTATGTCTCATTAGCAATTTTATGGTTTGGGTATAGAGTAATACTTAGTCCAGAGAAGGCATTTGCTCTTTCTGATTTATTTTTTAAACTAAATGTTTAATTGTTTTGTCCCCTTTGGCCTCACTAGAGAAAGGTCTATATCCTCCATGCACATACTGTAAGAATGGGCATCAACAGAAGTCAAACATCTGCTCACCAGACCTGCCCCTAAGTCTTCTTCTTAAGCACCAGGGGAAGAATCTCAAGTTAGTCTCCAGTTTGACTTTGCAAGAATGCTGCAGAATCCTCTGTAGTGTTTTTGCCTCTCACCTTTCCTGGGAGTTTATAGGGGGCTTTGAAGTTCCTCTGAACAAACAGGGTCTCTGTGTTTCACTATTGCTGAGCCAACCCTGGGGCCTTAGTTCCATCAGCTCCTTATTAAGTGTTTAGTAATTCCAGTTTCCACCTTTTGGTCTTGCTTGCTTTGCAAACATCTGGAGAGAATTAGCTCCCAGGTCTCTGTAACATACCCATTTTGTGGTTCTAGGGAGAATTGTGTGCTAGGGGATGTTGTTGCCCTTAACGAGCTTTCTTTATGGTGTTTAACTGTAAAAGGTACCCTCATTAATATCAACAGACAAAGAGAAAGTGAGGCTGTTCCACCTCTATTTAGCTCTTGCCTTCTTGACTGTGCGTGAGCCCTTCTTGCTGAAAAAGGAAGAATAAATATCACGAAAATGGGAATGAAGTACAAGATGAAAAGAGTACATCATAAGAATAATAATAACAACAATAATGTCCAGACACTTGAAATGAGTAGAAGTCTATCCCTGCCCAATTCATGTGCCTGGTATATATGTATTAAGGTTTACTGTAAGTATAAACCACACTCTAGATTTGGAAGACTTAGCATAAAAAATGTAAAATATTTCAATAATTTTTACATAGATTATATTTTGAAATGATAATAATTTGGAGATATAAGGTTAAAATTAACTTTACCTGTTTCTTTTTAGTTATTTAATGTGGCTATTAGAAATTTTAAAATTATGTAAATGGCTCATCTGTGTGTTTTGCATCATGTTTCTATTAGACAGCAGTGCACTGAAGGACCAGACAAATGATTTAACAGGGTATGACTCTGGACTTGCAAGAGTCCCATGACTTGGAATCCATGTGACATCAAAGTGAACAAGAGACATGTCGAAAGAAGTATTAAGAAAATGTCATCCTGGGCTTCCCTGGTGGCGCAGTGGTTGAGAATCTGCCTGCCAATGCAGGGGACACAGGTTCGAGCCCTGGTCTGGGAAGATCCCACATGCCGCGGAGCAACTGGGCCCGTGAGCCATAACTACTGAGCCTGCGCGTCTGGAGCCTGTGCTCCACAACAAGAGAGGCTGCGATAGTGAGAGGCCCACGCACCGCGATGAAGAGTGGCCCCCGCTTGCCACAACTAGAGAAAGCCCTCGTACAGAAACGAAGAACCAACACAGCCATAAATTAATTAATTAATTAATTAATTAAAAAAAAAAAGAAAATGTCATCCTGCATCTCAACAAACAGGAAAAGGTGGCTATTGGAAACTACTGACTGGTAAGCTTTTTCTCAGTACAAAATTCTAGAATCAATTATTAAATACAACATTTATAAGCAAATTAGAAAGCAAGTAGATGAGTACAAGAAACCAGCTGAGTTCACTAAAAACAAGGCATACCACATCAAATTCACTACCATTTTTGATGAAATGGTTGCACTGACAAATCTAGGGAATTATATAAACATGCCTGATTTCAGCAAACTGAGACAAAACTTCTCATGACATCCTTGCAGACAAATTTCAGACAGTTGTATTGGATAATAGTAATTGGGTAAAACCACAACTGGTTGAATATTTGTATTTAGTCTTTAAAATTTACCTATAGCAAGGTCTATAGGGGAGGTCACAAAACTAAAAATTAATTGAATTAATATGATGGTTACCAAAATCAATACTCAAAAGAGAATGCATCCGTAATGGGAATATGACATACAACCACCATAAATGTAAAGTGCTTAGCTCATAAATTGAATTGTGTAGATACAGCACTAAGGTAGTCTGGCTTGAAAATAATTAATTAGTGAAAAGAATTAATTTTTTTAACTAAATGTGAATTATACTTGTGGAAAAATATCACAGGAAGTAGTAGTCTCACTTTATTGTACTTAATTGGCTAAATCCAGAATATTTTGTTCAGTTCTTGGATAACTACAATGGTGGGGGCTGAACAGTCTTAACAATGAGAAAATGAAGGCCCTACAGGCTGACAAAGAGGAGTCACGGTGGCTGTGACATGAGAGCTGTGCTCAGTGCTATCACTTGGAGAGTGTGGACATTCTGCTTTGCTACAAAATACAGGCAGATCCCAGAACAATTAGTGGAAGTTACAGGAGAGGTAGGAACAGACCATAGTGAAGAAGAGTTTTTGGAGCTCTCCATGGGGAGATACTGGGTTCCTATGGCATTCAGAAGGAATGTTAAAGAAGATACTTCTACGCTGGAGGGAGACTGAAATAAGTGAGATCTTTAAATTTCCAATTCTAAAATCAGAAATCCTATTAGTATAGGGAGTCTTTAAATACTCTACACATTTCTGCTTTGGTGAAATCAAGCTAAGTATCATCTGGAAGTTTCTTGAAAATGATGAGGCACCAGAAATTAGACTATCAGGAAACCTTGTATGTTCTAGCTCTCTGTGTATGTTTGGGTGTGGGGGTGAAGCAAAGCCCTGCTTTATAGGATTTACCAATTTCTGTGGTGTAAATACTCCTACCACAGCAAATTTTAAGCTACCCACAGTTTAACAACTGGCTCACAAATTTCCTGAAAGTTTAACATGGCTTTCACAGTCAGTATGAGCTGGCTCTAGTTATCTGCTACTAACCCATCACCTGGTGGTCAGAATGTGGTGTCAGCAAGACAGATTCGATCAATCAAATGTTGGGTATTGTTTTTTGTTTTTTAATGTTTGCTATGGGTCACACACTATGAAAATTGTTAATATGTGACATGGTATTTTCCCTCAAAGAATTTAAGGCCAACTAGTAGGGGAGGAGAATGGGTTGGGGGAACAAAGATTAACACACACAGAACAAATAGAAAGTATTTTAGGACATAGTGCAGGAGCTGACCATATAGGTCTATGCTGGTAAAGCAGTAAAGGCACAAGAGCTAATGTTTATTGAGCGTTGAAATGCTCCATGTGCAGTGTGAGCCACTTTTCATAACTCAAGATTCATACTCTTAACCCTGTAAGGTAGCCATTGTGCCATTATATGAGTGAGGAACCAGAGCTCAAAAATATCAAGACGCGAACCTGAGGCCACACCACTGGTAGGAACACAAGACCCGCTGAATCTACACATCCAGTTCATTCCACCCTTCTGTCGTTTGCATCTTCAGGGAAGGAGGAGGTAAGCCTGGGATGGTGTGGCTCCTGGCCCTGGCTGACCCAGAAAGCAAGGCAAGGCAGACGGCACGGAGGTCATGCTCCCAATCCCCACCCATACACGCTGAAAGGCTGCCCCCTGCTGCTCCATCAAACTGACTGGGGGGCTTCCCTGGTGGCGCAGTGGTTGAGAGTCTGCCTGCCGGTGCAGGGGACACGGGTTCGAGCCCTGGTCTGGGAGGATCCCACATGCTGTGGAGCGACTGGGCCCATGAGCCACAATTACTGAGCCTGCGCGTCTGGAGCCTGTGCTCCGTAACAAGAGAGGCCGCGATAGTGAGAGGCCCGCGCACCGCGATGAAGAGTGGCCCCCGCTTGCCGCAACTAGAGAAAGCCCTGGCACAGAAACGAAGACCCAACACAGCCATAAATAAATAAATAAATAAATAAATAAATAAATAAATAAAGCTTAAAAAAAAACAACTGACTGGAGTGTCGGTTTTGAGTTTTTATTAAAAGTTCCAGCTGTGTGAGTCAGGGCAGTAAATAGCTCCCTGAGCCTCAGTTCCTCTTCTTCCATAAAATGAAAAGAAATACTATCTAATTTACACTTCGCTGAGATTAAATGTGTTAATTTTACAAAACACCTAGCACAATGGCCAGCACAGAGGGAGCATTCCATAAATATTAAAATCCTTTCCGTCTACACAGCTGCATGGTTCTCTCCCTAGCTGGACTGTCGTATGTGTCTTTATGTCTTCAGCAATTAGCACAGTGCCTGGCAGAGTCCGGGTAAGCCTTGTTCAGTTACAGCAGTGATTCATTCCTCTGGGCCCAGAAATACTTTTTACATTAAATAAAACAAATATATATATACACATGTAAAAATCCATTCCAATGCTGAGAAGTCAGTGTACGCTTTTCTCGGGGCTGGTCATTCCACACAACTGAGGACATCCTGATGGTCCGCTCTGCTCAGCCTGAAATCTGCCTCTATCTCTTTATTAACTTCAGCGAGGTGTCATCTTGCTGCCATGATCTTTCCATTCTAGGGAGTTGTTTGTCCCATTACAGTAACAAGTGATGGTGCTGAGGTTGCCACTAAGAGTCCAAGGAAGAGTGTCATAATGGAGGCTAGAGTTCAAGTATGACAGCTCAAGGCAAGTTCAGTCAAGGAAACCAGTGGTGAAGGTCACGGGGCTGTTGGTGAGGCCCTCGGATTTTTACTAAGGACCTCACGTCCATCACTGAAGCCTGAGAGGGCTGCCCAGTAATTGCACAGATGGGAGCCGGAAGCCTGAGGCTTGTCATGACTCCAGGGGATTTGAAGAGAACAGAAAAGTGGTTGGCAACAGACAAACTCCATAAGATCAAGCAAAGGCACCCAACCGTGCTAATTCACTCTTTCCATTAATTCATCTCCCCCTACCCAGAGCTGCTTACCAGGGTGTGCCTATAGGCAGGCGCTTCCTCACCTGCGCACGCAGGAACCAACTATGAAGTCCACCTATGTATGTTCTGTGGAATCTGGCTCTAATTTTAGCAGACAGCACGAGCTGTCCTCTGGTTTTTATTAAAATCCATAAGTAAGAGAGTAATTCATACTCCAAAATGTTACAGACTTACTATTTACATAGCGAGACTGATTGAAAACTGTTTTGTTGTTTTCTGCTTTTCTCTATTTGGCAATTGTTCTTTAATGAGCGTGGAATCCTTTTATATTTTAAAAAAATAAACATTTTTTAAAAGAGTAAGAGTTTCATGTCAGAAACAGAAGTATGGACACAAAAATTTCTATCGCTAAAGGCTTTGAGAACCATATTCCTAGAGCTCTGATGATCAGAAAGTCGACTTATTGGGGCATTTTCCTCCACTTTCTGTAAATCTGAGTAAACTTTGTTCTGGGGCTGCCAATTGAAGATTGAGAAATACACATTATAATTAGAGGGATGAATAATCGGTCGAATTCCCTAGTACCTACTGCCATTTGAGTTCTAGGTGAAGTGCTTGGAAAATGATGGCTTTTCAAAAGCTGGGCTTTCTCAGCATGGAATGACAGGATATGGGACAGGTCTTGGTCCAATGTTTGTCAAGCATCAGCTGTGTGCTGGGCACTGTTCTGGGCACTGAAGATATAGAGATCATTCATGTCTTCAGTCTAGCTAGGAAGGTAGATATGAAAGCAATATCGCAGTACCAGGGGGTGACTTATGTACAGAGGGTGTGATGAGTGCTCAGGGCAGGTTTCACAGAGCCCGGGACGTTTCAAAAAGCTTCCTTTTAGGGTAGGAATTTGCTTAGCAGACTAGACATGGTTGGGTGGTAAAGGAGTGGGTAGAGATCCAGGGAATCTGGCAGAGAGAAAAAATGAAAGTATGATCAGGACCTCGCGACAAACTCATTTGAAGTTCTCCAACACACGACAGTTCTTGCCCCAAATAAGAACTGAGGCTGGTGGGCCATTCTGAGCCCCGATTCCACCCAACACCTATTAGTCCTGCCATGTACTCAGTATAAGTATGGTGATGATTCAAGAAAACCACGTGACATCATCATCCAAAATCCCTTGATGATCAGAGAGTTGTCTTACCGTGGTGCTTCCTGTCTTTTTGGTGAACGTGTAGAGCAAAAGTGAAACTCTGAGGCTGCCCATTCAAGGATGAGAAATTGCATATTAGAATTAGCATAACAAATACCTATGTTTTGTATAACCTACCAGAGATCCTGGAATGGCTTTTCCTGAAAGACTTTACAATCTGGACACTGTCCTACCACCTAGACAGGCGGGAAAGGAAGGGAGTGTTGCCACCAAAGTTGCTTGCTCTGTCATCGGCGGCCTTCCAGCCCAAGAAATAAAAATAACTGCAAGGTAATTTTAATCTTTACTGAGTTCCATTGAAACATATCAAAGAGAATCCCAAATGCACAGCAAAACATCTTAAAATTGCCTTTCCCATCTCTCTCTTGTCGTATATATCACACATTTATGGCTCCCTCCTCCCAATTCTTTCTTCCTTCTCCCGGTATCCCTCCAAACTCTCTTAAACCCAGCGACAAGAGCACTTGTCTTCTCTCCCCCCAGCTCCCGTCCCGCCTTTCTGAATTTATTCCTCCTGAGGCTGGTAGCTCCCTCTCCCTTTTCTAAAGTAAATCAATTTCACCTTTCGGGCCCTATACTCCAATCAACACCACAGTCTTTTTATATTTGTGGCAGAAGTTTAATAGGCAGAATGGGGGGATGCTTTGCAGAGGCTAGAATACCCAGGGGAATGATTTGTTTTTCTTGTCATCTGAACAGCAAGCATTTTTAGCCTCTGCTGGCAAAGTTTCTCTGTGGTGGCTCCCATATTTTAGGCCTCGCTCACCCTAAAAACGTAAGCCTTCCCATACCAGAGAAGCTTGATGTAAAATGATCTTCATGAGCCTATCTTCTGGAACTTACTTGTCTTTCCTTTTTACTCATAGAAAATTTGAGTGTCCTCTCCTTTACTCCTCAAAGGTGGCTACCTATAAGAATATTATTCATGATACAACAAAAAAAGAAGCAGACTCACAGATATAGAGAACAAACCAGTGGTTACCAGTGGGGAGAGGGAAAGGGGGTGCTATATAGGGGTAGGGGATTAAGAGGTACAAATTATTAGGTATAAAATAAGCTACAGGGCTTCCCTGGTGGCACAGTGGTTAAGAATATGCCTGCCAACGTAGGGGACATGGGTTCGAGCCCTGGTCCTGGAAGATCCCACATGCCGTGGAACAACTAAGCCCGTGCGCCACAACTACTGAGCCTGCATGCTGCAACTAGTGAAGGCCACGCACCGAGAGCCTGTGCTCCGCAACAAGAGAAGCCACCACAATGAGAAGCCCACACACCGCAATGAAGAGTAGCCCCCGCTCACCGCAACTAGAGAAAGCCCGTGCGCAGCAACGAAGACCCAACGCAGCCAAAAATAAATAAATAAATAAATATATTTTAAAAATAAAAATAAAAAATAAAATAAGCTACAAGGATATATTGTACAATACAAGGAGCATAGCCAATCTTTTATAATAACTATAAATGGAATATAACCTTTAAAAATTGTGAATCGCTATATTGTACACCTGTAACTTATATAATATTGTACATCAACTTCAATTAAAAAAAAGACACCATTCGTGTAGCGCTTGTCATCCCCACAAACCCCAAGGGCAGGGGCCTCGTCCATTAGCGCTGTCCCTGGAAAATGCCATGCACCCATTTCTTACTGTAGTTAGTATTTGTTGAAGTGGATCGAACGTGAGCATAAGTTTCTCAAAGGGTCTTTTAGTCTGTTGTCACAGACGTGAAACCTGGAGCACACAAGATGGTATCTCCCCATGTCTCAAGCCACCCTATGAATGGGTGACCTGGAAGCAGTCTTCCCCTCACGGGATTTCCTCCGATATCAACACCGCAAGCCGAGGGTCTTTAAGGACAGAAAAAAGCCGTTTGTTTTTCCCTTCCTCTGAAAAGTGACCAGGTGCAAAGTTTTCCACCCAACTCCTGACTTCTCTGAGCCCACTCTGGCATTTGAAGAGTTAATCTGTTGCCACCTAGTGGCTCTCGGCCAACCTGCGGGACCCCCAGCTCACAGAGGAGGAGGGGGCGAGGGTGGTGGGGTGAGGTTGCCTTGGTGAAGGGGCAAGGTTCCACGGCGGCTTTGTCTTCCCACCCCCAAGTACTACTTAGAGGGGTTGGCTTTTTAAAAACATATTCCCTTTCTCCTCTCCCTCCCTCCCTCCCCTGCAACTGGGGCCTGTTTCCGCTAGACCTGAGGCAAAGCAGTAGTGCAGGCTAGGATTTCTTGCAAGTTTTCCGCTGTGGGGTGCCGCAACAGCTGTGACCCTGGCTTGATTTTGATGTAGACTTCAAGGGCACCGTCCCCAGCAGGGGGAACATTTTTACCTCAGGAGCCTATTCACATTGGTAGCCTTGGCAGGGAAAGTTCCAGAAGCTTTGATTACACAAATACCTCTGCTAAGTACAGGCCCAGTCTTGGCAACCTGGGGAGAGAGAATGTGCACGTGGGCTGATTAAACCAAACGACCGTTTCCTTTGCTGGGGCGGGGGCTGAGGGTCTTCAGCTTGGAAATGATTTTTTCCCTGGCTGTGTTGCCTGGAAACTTGGAGGGTTTAATTAGGACTGGGGAGGTTTTGGGCTTCTGCAGCTGCCTCTGCTCTCCCCCAGGGTTACTGAGTATGTGTGTGTGTGTGTGTGTGTGTGTGTGTGTGTGTGTGTGTCCGGCAGTGCAGGCCAAAGCCGTCTGGAGAAGTAAATTGTGTACCGCGGCAAATGTGACCCTTTTATTTCAATTGATTTTAGTTAATAACTTTGAACCTTGTAAACCACAGAGAGGCTGCGTGTGGTTTACATATCACGTATTGGAGCTGGACAACTAGGTGGAAGTGGTAGCTGTTACCTTCTTACCTACATCCATCAAGGGCCAATCTTCGAAAAGTTTTCTCAATGTTCCCAAGTACGTCCAGGAAGAACGGCCCTGGGTCCATGTCTCCCTGGCTCTGTGAGTTCCAAGGGAGAAGTAAGGCAGAGCCCAGTCTACCCCAATGCAGTTATCTTACTTTGTTAGGAAAAATCAACAAATTAAAATACAATCTATTAATCCTTTATTGACCTCAATGTACTTTATTCATCTCAACATTACCAGTTAGTTATTCTCCCGTTTGGAGATTTTGAAGAATTGAGGAGAAACATTTTCTTTTCCATTTTTCTTTGGTACGTGTGTATGTTTGTATTTATTTATTTTTCAACTACAAATATTATACATATGTATGTTCCAGTTATAAAAGAGTTAGAGACAGGAGTATAACCTCGCTTGCTCAAAGGCAGATTTTCCGGCTGGAGTCAAGGTTGATCTAGGCACATTTTGGCCCATCTCTTCTTCTTCCTTTCCTCCCTCTTTTCTTTCCTCCCTTCCTTTTCTCCTCCTTTCAGTGGAAGATTCAGAAACATAGTCCCTCCCTTTATTGAGTCCACAGAATTGAGCTATAGCATGTCATGTGTGTTAATTCCTAGGGCTCCCATAACAAAGTACCACAGATTGGGTGGCTTAGACAACAGAGCTGTGTTGTCTCACAGTTCTGGAGGCTAGAAGTACAATATCAAGGTGTCAGCAGGGTTGGCTCCTTCAGAGGGCTGTGAGGGAAACTCTGTTCCATGCCTCTTCTCTAGCTTCTGAGGACAACCTTTGGTGTTCCTTGGCTTGTAGATACATCACCCAGATCTCTACCTTCAACTTCACATGGCATTCTCCCTGTGTGTGCGTCTGTCTCTGTGTCCAAATTTCCCCATTTTATAGGGACACCAGTCATTTTAGATTAGGGCCTACCCTAATAACCTTACTTTAACTTGGTTACCTCTGTAAAGACCCTATCTCCAAATAAGGGCTCATTCTGAAGTAATTTACGTTAGGTCTTCTACATCATTTGGGGGACCCAGTTCAACCATAACACAAGGTAAAGCAACAGCTATGTGTACTTGGTACTGCGGTCAAAACCAGAAGGGAGTACCAAAAAAAAAAAAAGCCAATAATGGGATATATTAGCATAACTACTTTTTTCTTTTCCTCTTTATTTTATTTTTTAAATTTAATTAATTAATTATTTTTATTTTTGGCTGTGTTGGGTCTTCGTTACTGCGTGCAGGCTTTCTCTAGTTGCAGTGAGCAGGGGTTACTCTTTGTTGAGGTGCGCAGGCTTCTCATTGCGGTGGCTTCTCTTGTTGCAGAGCACGGGCTCTAGGCACATGGGCTTCAGTAGTTGTGGCACGCGGGCTCTAGAGCGCAGGCTCAGTAGTTGTGGCACACGGGCTTAGTTGCTCCACGCATGTAGGATCTTCCTGGACCAGGGCTTGAACCCGTGTCCCCTGCATTCGCAGGCGGATTCTTAACCACTGTGCCACCAGGGAAGCCCTCCTCTTTAAATTTAATGTTTATTTTCATTAACGTTATACATATACATATATGAAGGAGTCAACTATTTTTATATGGCTTATTATGAAAAATAGGAGTTAACAAGCCATGCAGTGCTTCCCACCTCCATTGCACACTCTCCAAAGACAATCTCTTTCAACTTTTCTGATTCTGTTAATATTTAACTATAAGTTTCCAAATAACAGATTTATGTTGCTACATGATATTTCAATTATAGGTGTGATCTATTGGCTTCCCGACATGCAAGATGGGGACTTAGCTCTCTATAGGTCACACACACACATACATGTAGTGTTCCATCTGCCCAATATAGTGATGTTGTAACTCAGTTAGATCAATATCCAATGTTTCCATCACCATGACTGTGTAAATGCTATAGGCATCTAATTTGTGTAGGATATCAAAAATAATTTTCCCTTCCTGCACATTTTTTCCACCTAGAGTGAATAATTGGCTTGTTTTTTCCCTTGCTTGGGTTTTAATGACCTTATCCCTAATCAAATCCAAATTCTGCCCCAGTTGTGTAAAAACACATTAGTAATTATTGATTTCATTTTCTTGAGATCTCTCCCAGAGCTTCCCCAACTTGGCACTGGGGGGGGGGTTATATGACTAGACTGTTTCCTAGGGAACCCTCCATGTGGGCCTTTTCTCCTGGACTGGTCAGATGTCCAGAGAAGACTCTTCAATCCCCTTCTTACAGAATATATGTCTGGTTGCTGTGCTCTGGAAGCTGAGTGGATCCATCATATTGATGATCCATCCATCAATATTCCTTGAATCCCTCTGTTTTCAGCACAGTGATCTCCCATACCTCGACTATCCCTGCATCCCCAGTTCAGAAACCCCCTGTTTACTGTCTCTGGGAAATAAATCTCTGCTGTCATTTACTGCTGAGGAAGAGTCAAGTGACTGCACGGCATGGGGAGAGTGGGAGTGGAGGCAAGGGAAACCTACCTGCTTCTACACCCTTTCTGCCAACCCTCCTGCTCCAGCCCCACCTTTACTCTCACTTCCAGAGATCCCAGGAGCACCAGTTCCTGCCCTTGCTCTCTGTCCCCAAGTCCCTCAGGGGGTCTCCCCACAAGAGGCTTTGCAGGTGGCTTTGTCCACCTTGTCTGCTAGCTCAGTCACCAGTCCTTCACAGGTTTTGCTGTTTTTGCCTTTTCCATCCTCATTGCTCTTGTGTTAGTGGGTTTCAGGAAGAAAGGGAGCTAAGTATATGTGTCCAGTTTGCCAGCTTTAACTCTAAAGCCGTTCTTGTCCTTTCACCAGCATGTTCTGGAGACAGTTTCAAACCCCAAATGAGTGATCCAATTCCTGAGCTATCTAGAAGTTGTGGGTGAGTTTGGGGAGAAGAGAGGACCTTCATCATGCTCTGTGTGATCTACAAACATGCACACGTACACACACGAGTACACATTCAGCCCAACTCTTCACTCTACATCATCTAGAGCCAACCTGGGCTGAGTATTTGGAATCAGCTCCAGATTCTTATTTTGTTCTCCATGTAATTTTCTTACATTCCCCAATTCTCTCTTTCCCCCCATCTCCAATTTATTCTTGACACTACAGCAAAAGTGTTCCTTTTAAAAATGAAAATCCTATTATCATGTCATTCCCCTACTTTAATGTCTTTACATTACTTTTAATGTCTTCTCTTTACCCTTAGAATAAAGTTCTGTACTCTACTCTTGTCCTGTAAGTCCCCACCCAACAGCTTGGGGGGCTTATATTAATCTCATATTAGTCTCCCCTCCCCTGCTAAGCTGTGGCTTCCTTAGCTATTTCTCAGTTCTGTTAGGCCTTTGCCCATGCTCTATACTCTTTCTGGAAAGCTCTTGACCTCAGCCCCCTAAAGACTCTATTGGGGAAACACCATTTACCCAGGGACACCTTCTCTGACTGTGTCTCAGCCCCTCCTTACATACACTCAGCTAAATCCTGCATTATACCCTCCCATGATACCCTATACTTTTGCTTTGATAGCACTTTAGTTACATGTCCAAGCTAGACTGGAAGCATCCTGAACACAGGATCTTTTTCTGTCTTGTTTACATCATCACCTTAGTCCCTAACACCAGATCTGGCCCATAGCAGGTATTCATTCCATCAATACTTATTTAATCAATTGTACTTTTCACATTAAGAGTTTTCTAATCTTCACTCCCATCCTCACCCCAGCATACTCTCCCTTCTAAATGTACTGGCTTAATAGCAGAGAATATTAGTTAAATATTGAAAGTGTCATAATTCCCTTCCTGGAAAACTGGGCGTGGTGCCTCTCTGTCTCTCTCCCTTGTGGAAAACAGCTCTCGTCTTCAGGACACTGGAGCAGGTGACCAGGTGTCTCTCAGCTTATTCTGCTGGCTCTCAAAGCAGAAGGTCCCCAAGATTATAAAGAGAAAGGGAAAGACTTGATTTTTGTTTTTCATAGGCAATCAGGGAAGTTGGTTGTAGTGATATAGTGAGCAAAGTCATGAGGGTTCTCATAAAATAAACTGAATGGAGGTCCCCGTTACAGAATTACAATTGCAGTATGATGTGTAAAGTTTGCCCCAGAGTTTTTTCTCATTGCTTTCCTTATATGAGAAAAAAAATGCAGCTCACAGTATGCAATTTGGAAGTTTGAAACTGAAACTATTTGTTTCCTCATCTGTAAAATGAGAAAGTTGAACTAAGTGCCGTCTAAGGCTACTCTGAAACTCTGTGACCTTATTCTGAGCCTTTATAAGAGCTGTTCACAAGAACTTCTAGGTTTCTGAAAATACATTGCTCTTGAGGAAATCAAAGATTTATTGGAAGGTTTTAAAAAATATATAAACACCTTTGTGAACTTGGCAAAGAATCAGGTGAAGAAAAGTGTGGATTTTCAATCTGCCGACAACGGTGCCATTCTAAAGAGTTCAATAGTCAGCATTTTAGTACTCATACACAACTATGTAAAGACTAGAAGGGCTGAAGCCTTCAGCAGCAGCTTTTGAATTTTGTGTCATTGCTCAGAGGCAAGAATGAAATACCTGCCTAACTGCAAAAAATTAAGTAGCCAAGACCTTTTTAAAAAATAAATAAAGGCACCGTGTGATACTTGGTATTATTAGTAGTCAATATTTACTCCCTTCAACATTCCATCATGGGCCTTCACTTTCCTCCCCCATTGATGTTGGGTTGCTTTGGCCACTGAAATGTTTGTGGACATGAAAAACATTGTGCTTTCCTCAATTTAGCTTCAATCTTGTGCACTGGTCACCTGCCGTGAGATACCCTGGGTAACTACTGTCTGGAGTCCAAAATAAAAAATATGGAGCAAATATAAGCTAAACTCACAGACCCTCCCAGCTGAGATCAGCCTAACTCAGCTGAATCACAGTTGATCTGCAGACCTTTGAGCATGAGAATAAATGCTTGCTGTTTTAAGCCACTGAGTTTTGAGGTGATTGTTACACAGCATTATTGTGAAAAAGCTGACTAATACAAGATGCAGTGTGGGTTCTCATGAGATATAACATGACGGTTAAGGTATGGTTTCTGAAATTTGGCACATCTTGTTTTGAATCTCACTTCTGTTATTTACTAGATGTGAAATGTCACGCAATTGACTTAACCTCTCTGAGACTATTTTCTCATCTGCAAAATGAAGATAATCACCAACATCATAGCACTGTTGTGTAGATCAAATGACCTAATACATATCAAGCAGCTAAGACAGTGCCTGGTACATAGTAAGGAGCCAGTAATTGTTTGCTATTATTAACAATAATAATTATTATAATTTCTATAAAATAAATCTTACTTTCCTGTTAACTTACATTATAAAACTATATATGAAGACTTATTTGGAATATTTGGTGAAGAAGGATGAAGAAGATAAGTATTCTACTTCATGGCTGATAAGTTCATATGATATTAAAAAGGTACATTGTCTACCAAGCAAGCGTATCTGTGTGTATAAAAGAGTTTTGAATTACTTTGCAACAATTTCTCAAATCTGAGCTCCTTTTACAAACAGAATTTGCATTTCCATGTCCCCGAGTCTAGGATATGAAGTGTGGTGTCAAGTATTAACAATCTAGGTCTGACTTTACACTCTCAGCACCCAGAATTGTTCCTAAGATTTCACATCTAATAAATCGTACACTGCTGTGGTTCCTTGCCTTCATGTATTCAACAAACATTTATTAAGTGCTAGGTATTGCACTAGGTACTAGAGGTAGAGAGATAAACAGACATGGTCCTGTACTCATGGCCCTCATACTTTAGCTACAGGTTGCAATTATGTTTCACTCTGGTGTCAACTCAGGGATTTAGAGGGGCTGCTCCAAGCACTAGTTAAAAACAATTCTAGGCAGCACTTGATCTTAGTGGGGAAAAGAGTCATGGCTTTGGAAGGAGAGAATGGTTTTGAATGTTTGCTAATCCAGGTTTCACTGGGGACAGACACATATACAACAAAATATAATTTAATGCAGTAAATGCTATTTGTGAGATAAGAACAAAGTGGCATCGAACACAGAGCAAGGAGTAATTAATTTTGCCAAGAGAGAGTGGAGTAAGGAAAGGCTTAATTGAAGAGGTGAAACTGTGGCTGGGTCTTGGTGGATGACCAGGAATTTAGTAGGTGATGAAGTGGGAAAAGATGATTTCCGGCCAAGAGCACGTCATGAGCAAAGGCACAGAGGTGTGTTAGTACATGGGGTGTTGAGGGAACAGTGAGTAGTCCTGTTTGGTTAGAACATGGGGTGTGGGGATGATGTTGGTAGGAATGAGTTACAATAGGGGGCTGGGACCAGTCTGTACTGCTTTATTGTGTAAGCCATAGGAATCCCTGAAGGCCCTTAAGTTAGAGGATGATATGGCCAAATGTGTGTCTTTAAATGGTTACTCAAGAAGAACTAGATTGGAGATAAAAAGAGAAAGAGGCAAGCAGCAGAGAGGAGGCTATTGCAATTATGCAGACAAGGGACCTGGGCATTTAAACTAGGGTGGTGTGGAGTGGGGGCCGAGAGAGAGGAAATAGCATCATCAAATAGCACAAGGATGCTCTTCTCTCAAAAATGACCTAGTATTAGGGCTTCAATCAATATAAAGCAAATTTAATGGTCTAATTTTTTCATAGCTCTCGTTCTAATGTTACTGTTTGAATATGTCATTAAATCACACATATAAAAGGAGCCAGATTTTAAAATTTATCCTTGAGTCAGTCTGGTAAAGTAGGTACTAGAATTTCCATTTTACAGAGGAGAAAACTGAGGCCCCGGGATTTAAAAAGCCCGCAATCGGTGATCTTAGACTACACATCTTCTAAATGTCAAAGCTAGCATTTGAACCCAGGGCAACTTGACTCCAGAGTCAATGCTCTTAATCACTACTCTATACCATGTGAACAATTAATTCTCCAGTGTTATGGGCCATTTCCACTAATTGTTAAATCTCTCATACACCTCCTCTTTTCAGTCTGATATATCTTGTCCCAGGAGACAAGCCAGTGAGTATCAGAGAAGTATTGAAGGCAGGAGGAAAGTACCTCTGAAATACTCCAAATAACTTGGACTTGAAGTCAAAGAAAAACTATTGATTTTTTTTTTTCTTGAGTACTTGAGAGATTTGTCAAGTAATCTCAAATCTCTTACTCTGTGGGAATCAACGCATTAATCAATCCACAGGCACTGTACCTAGCACTGTGCTGGGGGAATAAATCACCCTTGACTCAGTCCTCAATAGAAACACAGGGGAAAGAGCCCAGGACTATGAGAGAGGAGACATAGTTGGGAGCCCTGGCTCTGCCATGAACCTGCCCTTGGCCTTGGACAAGTCACTTCACCTTTCCAGGCCTTCCTTTCACCTTTGGAAATAGCCCCAATGATGGCAAATGTCCTTACCATTCCTACATTTTTGCACCCATCTTACAGGATTAATTGAAGGAAAAATAAAAGAGCAATTAGTATTGGACAGAAAACTGTGGTAATAAAACACACTGAATTGCACGACTGGTTTAGCAATCACTTGGCGTCTTCTGAAACAGCCTCCTAAATATGCAGGAAGAGTGTTTATCATTCCTACTCCTACGGAGCCTGACACTTCACCGAGAGAACAGGCTTTACAATGTCGCACTTTCTCAAAAATTGCTGCATTTGAAATCTTGCGGGGATATTTAGAACTTGTTTTTAGAGGACCTGAGGCACTTTGAGTTACTCAATGCTTTATCCCTCCTTCCTTTTCATCTTGCCTGGAGAATCCCCAGTGGTGATTTTTAAACATGGTTATGCACTTCATCGAGGTCTTTGGAGTTTGGAGAGTGCAGCGTTTCCTCTGAGGCAAAATATTTTGAACAGTGGCTGCATGGGCTCACTGTTTCCTGGAGCTAAAGACTGCAAATCGATTTCTGCAGCCCGCTTCTTCCAGAAGGAGACGGTGGGGGTGAGTGGGAACACGAACTTGCTTTGTCCACCCAAACAGCGCCGTCAGATTTCTCAGTCATCCTCTTGGCTTTCGGAGGAATCGCAGGAGCGATTGTTGAGCCTCGCAACAGCGAGATTCCGCTGCCTTCCAGCTCTAACAATCAAGAGACAAGTCTCCGGAGAGCACAGGCTCCAAGCAGTTATTAGAGATGATGGCATTACCGGAGCGCTGGGGCCGCCTGCCCTGCCCTCCAAAATAAACGGTCCTCTTACGGCTTCACACTATGCTTTACTCCCTATATTAACACAGCAGCTGACAGATTGGGTGAGAAGCTGCAACTTGTATTTTGGAGGGCATTAGAGATGATTGTGCTAGTTCTAATTCCAGAACTGATCTTTTTAGCAGATTATGATGGATTACTCTCCACGGTGGTCAGCGCCTCCTGTATATATTTTAGGTGGAATGCTTTCTTTTGACACATACTTTACAGAGACATAAGTGTATCCTATTTTAATTAATGGAAGAAATGATTCATTCACAAGTGGAAGGTTTAATTAAAGAAAGGGTCAGCGTGGGTCAGCCATGAATTGCAAAATATCTCTGATGTTTATTATACTCTCCACCAACTCTGCATGCTGTCTGGAGTGGTACAGGGCAGTAAAGGCAGGCCCTGGAAAGAAAGAAAATGAAGTTTAATTAATTCACTCATTCAACAAATATTAATTGAGCGCCTACTGTGTTTTAGGTGCTGTGCTAGGCTCTGCAAATAAAATGGTGAACAGTCAGACATGATTTTTTGCACTTATGCCAGGGACAATGCAGTTGAGGGCACAAGAAAAGTGAGGAACAAACAAATAGAACACTATTATTAAAGATGGCAACATGTTTTCTGAAGGAAAAAATCATTCTGGGCTCTTCTCCTTGCAGTGTTCGGGGATTGTTTTTTAAAAATTTTAATACCCCACTTTACAGTGAGGTACATTTAACTTTGGAATATATCTCTGAAACCAATCTGACCCAAGTCTGCTAGATGAAGTATCTTATTCTTAGAAGCAGCAGTTATACATACTGAGTTGCAAAATATGTAGCTTGTCACAGTAGCTCCTTCCTATGAGGAGAGAAACTTTATGCTTTAGAATAGGACAAACCTGGATTCAAATCCTGGCTTCTCAGCTTAATCGCTTTCTGGTCTATGATATTACTTTGCTTTTCTGACCTCAGTTTCCTCATTTATAAGGAAGAATAACAATACATAAGGCATTGAGTCATGTGAAAAAATACATGAATAGTACCTAAGGCATAGCATTCTTATTAGTTAATGAGCATTAATATTTGTAATTTATCTTCTTACATTATTATTATTAGGAGTAATATTTTTCCCTCTCTTTTGGAACTTTCTTGATTCTATGTTTGTTCTGGTTGTTCATGTTATTTTCTTATCCCTTCATTTGATGACAGAGGTCATAATTTTTAAAGCACTGGACCCAGTCTGATATATGCTTAGTGATCAATAAATAACTGTCGAATGAATGGATAAAATTCTATCTCCTTTTGGAACTGGGTAGAGAATAAGCTGATAGTAAACAAAGTCTCTCAAAGGCTTCCCATAACACTTGGAATAAAGTCTATATTCCTTATCGTGGCAAACAGGAACCAACATGCCCTGACCTTTCCAGTCTCATCCAACAACATTTTCCCTCCTGTACTCAGCTTGAGCCATCAGCCTTGCCTGGAATGCCCTTTCTCTAGAACTGTGCATGGCTCACTCCTTCCAGATCTTCAGCTCTCTGTTCAAATATTTTCTCTTCCTGGAGACCTTCTCTGACCACCTTGCCTATTCATTTTCTCTCCCCTCACCCTGCTTTATTTTTTCTCAAAGCATTATCACTGTCAGAAATTACATGATATATTTCAGAGTTTACGAATTTGTTGTCTATCTCCCCCACTTATCACACGTGAACTCCTGAGAGCAGGAACCTAGACTGCTGGTGTCCAGCCCTAAGTCACCATGCCCCTGAATGAATCAAACAAACGAAGTATCTCTTTTCATTTTTGTAGGGAAATATATATATAAAAACTATCCAAGTAGTTTCTATAGTACAGTAGTCTACAAAACATAAGAAATCTTTCTCCCCAAATTTTTGCTTGCAGCACTGAATTTAATTTTTCACCACAGAATGACAGGAAGAGGGAAAATCAACTATTCTAGTGGTATGGAAAATGAAGACACAGCCAACAGGAGGTCTCCCAAAGCCCCAGTTTTAATAGGATTCCTACACATTTTACTTTCTCACCGTTGAGTCTGGCCCTCCTTGTAAGTTGCTTCCTTTGTGCTTAAAAAAGTAGTTACTCCTGTTCTCAAAGCCAGCAAACATAGATTTTCTTTAGTTTTCACATGATCTGGCTCAAAACAGCAGGAAACCTGAATGTTTCGTTTGGCGTCTTTCACTGACTGAGAACAGAACTGCAAACAAGAGAGGCGTCTCCTCTTGCCCAGGTGGTCCTAGCGCTGGAGAGGACAGGCCAGGACCGCGTCCGCCACCATGCGCTCCGGGGTCTGGAGGGAAGGTGAGGACCCTGGAGGCGTCCCTCGGGGGGCAAGCCTGAGCCTGGGTGTGCGAGTGTGGTGTTGCACAGAGGCTTTGCTGGCCTCGCCTGGAGCATTTTGACCCGCAAGTCTCTCCAAAGAGCCAAACAATGCCGGCTGTTCCTGGCAAGGCCGAGCCTGGCTTACTCAGATTCGTGTTTTAGGAGAGGTGCTTTGGGGTAACTGAGAAGGTTCCATTTCCACCATGAGCACATCAGCCCTGGTTTCCGCTGTGCAAAAACAAAACTCTCAAAAATGTTACCGTATCAAATCGATGTGGCTTTTGTTTTATAAACAACTTTTTTTTTTTTTTTTAGTCTGTGGAAACTGTAATAAAGACCAACACCATATCCAGTTGTTTTCCAGAGAAGCGGCTCCACTTGGGAGACTGTCTCTCAGCGTGAGGGGCTGCTCTTTTTTTCCAGCAGATATTCCTACAATTTGACTCCGTGTGGTCAAGGGCATAGCAGTGGATCCTCAGCACCTCAGCTTGGAACCGTGGGCTTCTTTCTGCTTCTGAAAGAGAGGGCTTCAGAACCACTAATGGAGCAGTGGTGGGAGGCAGCCAGTCAAGGAAGTGATCTCACAGAGGAGCTCAGCTCTGCTGGAGAAGGGGAAGACTCCCTTGTGAAGGAGGCCATGAATGTGGGGCCCACACATCCCACAGGCCATGAGAACACTTCACGAAGGCTGTGATATTCCGAGATGCCTGGACGACTCCCTGAAGCTCATTGCTTCCAAATGCCTTCCTTCTTTCAGTACGATTTCATTTAAGACAAGTAAGATGAAAGCTTACAACAGGACGTCACTGATTTTGCAACACAAAACAGGCAAAGGTGATAATATTAATGGAACAAATAGGTTTTGGGAGAAAATTCTTATTATTTGCACACATTAAAATTCACAAAATAGAGTTGGGCACCAGAAACCTTTCCCTTGTGACTGAGAAACCATGGCTTATCTGCAATAATCCACGGAGGATGGATCCTATCCAAAACCGACTCCAGTGGAGAATCGACTACTGAGGGAATGTGTGTAGCACATTTTCATTCTCAGATTTCATGAAGAAATGGTTAAAACTCAGCCCTTTTCAAATCTGGCTCTGTCACTTACTAGTCATGCCTCAAATCCCACATCTATAAAATGGAGATAATAATATACTTATCTAAATGTTTTGTTATGAAAATTAAATGAGATAATCCGTGAAAGTCCTTGGCATAAGGTCTGACACTTGGTCAAGTGCTCAATAAATGTTACTTGTAAAAATAACTATTATAACAATTATAATTTATGACATTATTATTATTAAAATTAACATTTGTTTGTAATGATTCCTATCCATTTCATTCTATTTTTTCTTCCATTTTTCACTGCCTTTTGAATTCAGAATGTCTGGTAACCTGCATATTAAGTGATGAAATACAAAGTAACTGTTCCTCAACATGAATTTCTCTGAAAAATACTGTAGGTTATGCTACAGATTCCTGTAAGCATTTTGCTAATTTGAATAGCAAAATAACACTAAAA
This sequence comes from Balaenoptera ricei, assembly GCF_028023285.1. NCBI lineage: Eukaryota > Metazoa > Chordata > Mammalia > Artiodactyla > Balaenopteridae > Balaenoptera > Balaenoptera ricei. The sequence goes on from NC_082639.1 coordinate 52,735,668, forward strand.
TCAGCATGCTTTTCTATCTAGACTATAAGCCCCTTTTTAGCACTTTCTTTACTATTCTTTCTTCAGCTCCTAGCACATGGGGCTGCTCAAAATATGTTTGTTGAGTAGATAAATGTTCTTTATTCATACGAGAGAAACAACAACAATAAAAACAACAACTCCTTGAGTAGCCTCTACTTCTCTTCCATCTAACACTTTTCCTACAAAGAAATTTCCCTGGTTAGTAAGGAAGTTCTAAGATAGAGGTGATCATGGGCAAGGGAACCTCTGTTCTTGTATTTCACTCTTCCTGGTGGTCTGTGTTGAAAATAAGGTCACTCCGAAGTGACAGAGTGGCATGGACATATATACACTACCAAATGTAAAATAGATAGCTAATGGGAAGCAGCCACATAGCACAGGGAGATCAGCTGGGTGCTTTGTGACCACCTAAAGGGGTGGGATAGGGAGGGTGGGAGGGAGACACAAGAGGGAAGGGGTATGGGGATATATGTATACGTATAGCTGATTCACTTTGTTATACAGCAGACACTAACACAACAATGTAAAGCAATTATACTCCAATAAGGTCACTCTTAGGAAAAAAGCTATCTGATTGCCTAGTGCCCCTCCTTTGATATGTCATTTGAAATACTGACATTATTATTATTTTTTTTTAATTAATTTATTTATTTTTACTTTTGGCTGTGTTGGGTCTTCGTTTCTGTGCGAGGGCTTTCTCTAGTTGCGGCAAGTGGGGGCCACTCTTCATCGCGGTGCGCGGGCTTCTCACTATCGCGGCCTCTCTTGTTGCGGAGCACAGTCTCCAGACGCGCAGGCTCAGTGATTGTGGCTCACGGGCGTAGTTGCTCCGTGGCATGTGGGATCTTCCCAGACCAGGGCTCGAATCCCTGTCCCCTGCATTGGCAGGCAGATTCTCAACCACTGCGCCACCAGGGAAGCCCCCTGACATTATTTTAATAGCGTCTTTCTTAAATTAGGGTTGGAATTCTTTTCTCAGCATAATCCTTTTCTTTTCATCCATTCTAGGAAAGAGCTGTCATTGTCTCATGTCCCCAGTAATTGGATAAGTGATTCTTCCTAACCTTGAAACAACTAAGTAGAAAGTATACCCAGTGACCTTAAAATGGACAGCCCTTGCCTTTTCTAATTGGCATGTGTATTCTAGAACTCTTTGAACAATACTTTGAGTTCCTAAACCTTCTTATAAAGGGGTGTGTGTGTGTGAGTCGGTGAAGGATGGGGAGTTGGTGATAGAGGGATCCACCTCCTTCATTTCTAGCTAAGTGACGGGGCTTCCACTTGGCCACGTGGAGAGAGCAACATGTTGGCACATATAACCATGGCCTGAATGCTGACTTCCACTGGGAAATCTAGAAGCTGAGAAACAGAATGACTGGCCACTTTGATGGTGGAATCAGGAGAGGGCTGCTGAGCTGGGGAAAGTCCTGCACACCCTTAATTTGATGAGACAAGGGATGAGTATTTCCCATGGACCAGATGTGGGAAATGCTGAGGAGAGAGCTAAGCTCCAGACCTTTTAAGAACTGTCCAGTTGAACCTCCTGGGAGAAGGAACTCCAGCAAGTGTGAGTCCATGGAGAATGGCCCCTCTTGAGCCAGGGTCTGCAGATAGGAGAAACATCAAGCCAAAGGAAAATGTGCATTGAAGTTGCAGTTGGAAGACCCAAATGGGAACTTCCAGAAAAGCCCTGGAAAACACTCCACTGGAGAAAGGGATAGCTTTAAACATTTGTCAGGCCCAAGAGCATGAGGCCAGCCTATGATAGAACCAACTCAAATAAGGGTTTTCTTGACCTTTATCTCTTCTTCCCTCCCTTGCTCACAGACCATAAGAGTCAGAAATTGGATAGCAGGCTGGGGGATAGGGAAAGGGAGAGCCAGGAGGAAGAAAAATGCAAGGACTCACAGACCCTATCCCCCCTTGCTCACTATGACATATTTCATTTTTTGTTGGAACATGATCTGATTTACATTTTAGAAAAATTATTCTGGCTACCTTGTGGAGAAATGACAGAGAGACAATAGAGAAAACACAAAGACCAGATGCAGGGCTATTTCACTTGTCTGCAGGAGGCATAAGGATGACTTGGACCAGGGTAACCAAGTGGAAGTGTTGAGAAGTGATCGAATTCAGAATACATTTTGAAGCTGGTAAGGATTTGATGCCTGTGAGGAAAAGAGAAGAGTCTTCTTTGACTACAACGTTTTTGACCTGAGCAATCCTTTGAGTGAATGAATCCATTACTGAGTGAATGAATGAATTGGGAGTCATTAAAGAGTTTTCAAGTAATCAGGTCAGATTTATATTTCAGAAACCTCACTCTAGTGAGGTTTAGTGAAGGATGGACTGGGGACTGAAAGCCAGGTGACAAATTGGAAGGCTGTTGCAATAGTCCAGGGGAAAGACATTGAGGTTCTGAGCTCAATGTCTAGGTAGTAGGTATGGAAAGGAAGGGATAGATCAGAGAAATATTCGGGATATTAAATTATTAAAGTGTGGTGATAGGATAATTGTGAAGGAGGAGAAACATAATGGCTTCCAGATGCCTGGGTGAATAATAGTTCCAACCTAATGATGAAGAACATGGAAGAAAAAGGTGTAAAGGAAGAAAAGAGAGGATAGATGTTATGATGGTTAATTTTACTTGTCAACTTGATTGGGCTAAAGGATGTCCAGATAGCTGGTAAAACATTATTTCTGGGTGTTTCTGAGGGTGTTTCAGAAGAGACTAGCATTTGAATCCATAGACTGAGTAAAGAAAGATTGCCCTAACCAAAGAGGATGGGCATCATCCAATCTTTTGAAGGCCTGAATAGAACAAAAAGGTTGAGGAAGGGTGAATTTTCCCTCTGCTTGAGCTGGGACATCCATCTTCTCCTGCCCTCAGACATCAGTGCTCCGGGTTCTCAGGCTTTTGGACTCAGACTGGGACTTACACCTTTGGCTCCCCTGGTTCTCAGGCCTTTGGGTTTGGCTGGAACTCCACAACTGGTTTTTCTGGGCCTCCAGCTCGCAGACAGCAGATCATGGGACTTCTTAGCTTCCATAATGAAGTGAGCTGATCCCTCATAATAAATCTCTTTCTATATTTATGTGTATGTGTGTGTGTATGTATATATATACATATATATATATATATATATGTATGTATGTATATATATATATATGAGACAGTTACTCTGTCTCATGCTGGAATAACACTAACAGATCATACACACTCTAGAGCTCCCTGTGGAATTGGCTGAGGTTTTGTCAGGCCTGCCATCACAGTTGGACTTCTCTCTCTGCCCAATCCTGCTTCCTCACCTGCCTGCCACAGGTGTTGATCCCTAATAAACATCCTGCATGTCAATCTCCATCTCATTCTCTGCTTCCAGAGAATCCAACCTATGACAGTTGATACCAGAAGTGGTCCAAAAGAGTAGGTGATTGTTGGGGTTTGGGAGATGAATCACTTACTGGCTGACTGGCAAGGACTCCACCACTGGTGGTAGGTAGGAGACAGACAGACCCTGGCAGTGGGTGTTGACCCTGTTGTTCACAAGCTCCTGGATTGTGAATTGAAACGATGTATCAGAGGAGGGGATGGTATTAGCTGGTGTAATGCATTAGGCATTTGAGATGTATGGGGTAATTACTAATTATTAGGACAATGGGATTGGATACTTCTTGCTAAGTGCAATTGATACACTGGAAAAAGATAATGAAAAGCAATGAGAGATAAATAAGCAATTGAAAAACCAACTGTGAAAGCCAGAGGGGCTCCCTGGTAATATGATGAGGCTCTCATTTGCTACAGTAGGAGGACAGAGAAAGATGAGGCCTAGGCCCAGGACTTCATAGTCAAAGTGGCTGAATTCTAGAAAAGATTAAATTACCAACCAAAGCATACCTGTTATGCAGGGTTAGGGCCCTGGTTGGAAAAAAATTAAAACCTCACACTTGGGATTATCTGACTGAATGCTCCTTCAAATTTTGAACTCCTAGACTCATCTGAACTCTCTCCATCTTGAGAAATGGCCCACTGTCCCTAGTAAGAATGAGAACTCCCCCATGTTTGAAGACAGTACAGAGAATTCTGCCCTGCAAGACAATAAGTGCCCCCTCAGGACCTTTGCCCACCTCTCCTCATTGCCAGTAGGCCTATAACTAGGATTGGGTCACAGCAATGCAGCTGGAGATGTACTAGGTCTCATAAAGAAAGGAAGCAACTCTTCTCCAAAGGTGCAATGAGACATAACCGATATGTACAGCAGAAGCTGTGGAGTAGGTGTGGAGCTAGATTCTTAGGGTGCATGATCAAGGGGACTGGAACATAATATTGGATAAGGTTGAGTTTACTGATTTGGAAGCACTCTGCTAAAATACAAGATATAATACCCTGACAGGGACTCCAAGAGATGATACAAACTCACTTCTAGGACAGCTCCTAAAACTATTGGAAAAAGCAATGGGCCCCATTAAGTGAAATCAAAATGTCAGAATTGCTATTCCAGATGGTTGAGAAAGTTGTTTAAAAGGTTCACAGAAGTAGGCATGCTGGAAAGGCTATACTAAGTAAGGCTAGAAGACTCACCAAATGGTTGGGCTCCATGAGAAGGCCAAGAAGATACACGATTTACCAAGACCAGAAAGAATGTGCTGGTGAGAATGTCAGAATGCCTCTAAGACACAAATGTGATCTTACTACCCACTGCTTAAAAACTCTTTAGTGACTTCCCATTCTTTTGGGCATTATGGAAATGTTCCAGAGCCTTGTGCAGTAGGCTAAGTCTCTCAGTGGGAGAGGCCAGTTCAGAAATAGACTCACATAGCAATGGGCATAATGGGATTCCCAAAGCAGTAGAGGTTAGGTAGTGGTGCTTAACTGCTTGAAGTCGAGTGGACACAATTATAATGAGACCATAGTTAGAGCAGTGGCCAAGAGGGCTTGACCTGCAGAGATTTACTAGGATACTTAATAGAATATGGCATCCCTCAAGGCAAAAGAGATGGACAGCCAAAAATTGTCTTAATCAGTCTTTACCTCCAAAGAAATAAAGGATAGAGGATCAGGGGGCTGAAGGCAGTTACCCTAATTTTAAAAAGGCACAGTATCTTGTCTAGTTTCTGGACTTGAATCTATTTTCAGACCCAGACTCACTAATTCAACAGGAGGCCAGGTCTCCAGGAGGAAGAACACTGTAACACTCCAGCAAATGGTAATGATTTCCCTAGTCCTTCTCCAAAAGGAATAATGGCCATGTAGGACCTAATTACACACTGAGAAAAAGGAAATACCCAAACATTTCAAGGACTATCGGACACAGTATGAATAATCAGAGATCTGAATCATCATCATGGTGCCTCTCTTAGAGTAGGGGACTATAGGTACCAAGTAATAGATGGAATCCGGGCTAAAGTCCAGTTTACTGTGTGTTCACTGGATCCATGACCCACCAGTGGTCATTTCCCCTGTCCCTGAATTTATAATTAGATTTGATATACTTGGTGCCACTCCCATATTGGGTCCTTGATCTATAGGATAAAAGCTACCGTAGTGGGTAAAGTCAAGCGGAGGTCTCTGAAAATGTCCTACCCCCACCGCATCCAAAAGAGTAAATCAGAAACAACATCACGTTCCAGAGGGATAGCAAAAATTAGTTGAGTAATCTATTGTCATCATCTAATAGCCATCTGGTCTCTGCAAGGACTAGACTGGGGAATTAAATGAAGTTATGGTGGGACCTCCATGAGGAGGCTACAAAGCCAAGTGAGAAGTAGTGGCAAGAGAGGAGGGAGGAAACCAGGAGCCATGAAAACCAAGGGATGAAAGCATCAATACCAGCAGAGAAATGTAGTAAGGTCTGAAGGTGTCCACTGAAATTGGTAAACAATATATCACTAATGACCTTAGAAATAGGAATTCTAGCCAAATCAGTCATTTAACAAACATTCATTGCATATGTTACCTACTGCTAATAGGTGGTTGAAATAGATATGATCCCTTAACCCATGAAAATGTATAGTCTAGTGCAGGGGTCCCAAAGCCCTGGGCCGCAGACCGGTACCAGTCTGCGGCCTGTCACACAGCAGGAGGTGAGCGGCAGGCAAGTGAGCAAAGCTTCATCTACAGCTCCCCATTGCTCCCCATTGCTCGCATTACCGCCTGAACCATCCCCTCTCCCCCGCCCCCTTCATGGAAAAATTGTCTTCCACGTAACAGTCCCTGTTGCCAAAAAGGTTGGGGACCGCTGGTCTAGCGGATAGTGGTGAAAGCCAAATTTGTGTGCAATAAAAGGAAAGGAAATAAAGTCAGTAAGTGTGTATTACTTAAGGTTTGGAGATAATAGAAGTATAAAAATATATGGACACTTAGAGCTACAAGTCCACACCCAGCTCCATAAGCACATATTCATGAAGCCCAAAAAGAACCCCTTGGCTCATTCCTAGTTGGTTTCCGTGTAAGAGGGGCCAGCTTACCGCCCCTCAGCAGATGTGCCTCAAACATCTTGATCCTGAGAAGTTGATTCTTGAGCCGAGATACAAAGGATTAAGTGTGAAGTGTTCATGGGGCTGCGGGGCTGAAGGGGGAGTGTTTCCCTCTTCTAGCTACTTTAGTTGGGAGGGAAGAGAAAATTCTGTGGCATTTATGCCTGATACCTCCAACTTTCTTGATGAAATAGAAGCCAGAACCATCTTAATGGTTGGGTGTGGTCTTCACTGTATCTGGGCAGACAGGTCTGGGTTGGCTGTATTCAACCAAAGTAACCACAGGCTTCTCAGCCTAAACGGAAACCAAGGTAGGTATTTCAAACAGAAGGGACTTAAGACAGAGAATTGGTTACAAAGATGATGGAAAGTTGAGAGGGCAAAAAGGGCAAGCAGAGGTAACCCAAATATTTGTAACTACAGAAAGCAGCTATGAGTCAAAGGTTATGGGAACAAAAGAGAAGAGAGAGGGCCTAGAAGAGGTCAGAAGAGGCCCACACGTACATGCTGGTGCTCAGAACTCAGGGAGGGTGTGGCTGGCTGGTGCTGGTACTTTTAAGAGGGAACAACGCAACTGGATTGGGGAGTGCCAAATGAAGCTGGGAACTGAAGCCATAGCTATACTTTGCTGCTGTTTTTCCTGTAGTGACATCAACACTAGAAATAGAAAAAGTCCTTCTACTTCCTTCCATCTTCCAATCTCCCTCCAGTTCTCCCCACTGACAGTCCATCAGCTAATAGGAAGCCACCTGGCAAAAGTTTCTCAGAAGCATAGTTTGCAGACCCTGACCCAACATCACAGAGCAGAACATAGAGGAGCTGGAGTTTTGGAGCTGAACCACGACCACACCAGAGAAAATGGGTGACTGGAGGGCCTGAACTTTTTGGCTTAAACAAAGAGACTGGTGCACTAGAAAGCCAGTACGTGTAGGTGCTTGTACAGCCAGCAGGTATGAGGTATGACCAGGCATTTCTCTTCCTCTTTGTTGGCTGGTACTGGCATTTGCCAAGATGCCACAGAGCCTGATTACAGTGAGAATATAGCATTGGCAAGGGTACCGAGCACATCTGGCTGGTGCCACTTGTGGTCCCAGAACCTACATCCTCTATGCAAAGGAGTTCAGGTAGACCACCACAGTCTCTTCTTCATGGTTAAGGTTTTCCTAGGTAGAAAAGCATTAGAAGAGCTTTCTAGGGCAGCCAGACCATATGAACAAAATTTAGAGGAGAATAAATTATACAGCATGTTTGGAAGATAGTCAAAGCATCTCCTCCTTTTTAAATTTCCTTTACAAGATGGGAAGGAGACTTTTAAAATATTTTTTAATCTATAGTTTTCTTATGTAGCAGAGGTAGCTAATTAGAAAATACAATGTGAAAAATATCCCATTCTCAATATCAGTTGAAATTATAAATACTTAGGAATAAATTTAAGAAATGTGCATAACTTGTCTATGGAGGAAAACTGAAAATTTAAAGGACCAAAAATAACGCTGGAATATGTGGAGAGATACAGTCTATTGGAAGTTTAAATATTATTAAAATATAAATTATTCTCCAATTTATCTAGATGTTTAGTAAAGTTATCCCCAAAAAAGCACTTGACATATGCTTAAATATCCTGAAAATTAATCATTCTCATGCAATTTGATGATGTTCGTACTCATATAATTTGATGAGAACATGAGTTGATAAAGTTATTCTAGAAACAACTTGGCTGTGTGAATCAAGGATTCTTTTAAATATCTATATATTTTGATCCAGAATTTTAGTCTAAAAATTTATCTAAAGAAATAATCAGACATGCTGATAAAATTTGCCTCCAAGTATGTTCATTATAAGGTATTCATAATTTACAAAAACTAAAAACACCCTACATATCTAGCTATAAGAGAATGTAAGTAAACTATATACTCAATAGATATTTATACAGAAAATTAAAAAGTATTATCCATGAGTATTCAAAGATTGGGGGAAAGTTTAGGATAAATGTTAAGTGAGAAGAACAGAATTCAACATTTTATATAATGAGATCCATGTGTGCACATATGTGTGTGTATATGCATACATATGCTTCTACATACATAGACAAAATTTGGAAAGAAATTTACCAAACGGTTATCAATGGTTAATCTTGGGTGATAAAATTATAAGAAATTTTTACTTTATTCTTTATATTCTTTTGTTTTAATTTTACCATGAAAACATTTAATAAGAAAAATGCAATCATTTCAAAAAGAGGGAGAGACATTTGACTTCCTCCAACTTTTCTTTCAAAAATTCAATAAGTCCTTAAGTGCCAATATGTGCCAGCCACTTTGTCACAGTGCCATTTGGAGGTTAGACCACCTGGATCATAGTTGAGTATCTAGATCAGAGAGTGGTAGCAAATGGGACTGGAAAGATGGGTTGGACCAGATTGTTTATGGCCTTGTAGGTCAGACAAGAGAGCTTGGACTCCATCTTGCAAGTTTTGAAGTGTCTGATGCGATCCTTATGAAGAAAAACTATGGGAGAGACCTTCAAGATGGCAGAGGAGTAAGATGTGGAGATCACCTTCCTCCTCACAAATACATCAGAAATATATCTACATGTGGAACAACTCCTACAGAACACCTACTGAATGCTGGCAGAAGACCTCAGACTTTCCAAAAGGCAAGAAACTCCCCAAATACCTGGGTAGGGCAAAAGAAAAAAGAAAAAACAGAGACAAAAGAATAGGGACAGGACCTGCACCACTGGGAGGGAGCTGTGAAGGAGGAAAAGTCTCCACACACTGGCAGAGATGAGGGGTGGGTGGAGGGGAACTTTGGAGCCAAGGAGGAGAGCGCACCAACAGGGGTGCAGAGGGCAAAGCAGAGAGATTCCCAACAGAGGATCGGTGCCAACCAGTACCCACCAGCCCGAGAGGCTTGTCTGCTCACCCATTGGGGTGGGTGGGGGCTGGGAGCTGAGGCTCTGGCTTCGGAGGTCAGATCCCAGGGAGAGGACTGGGGTTGGCTGTGTGAACACAGCCTGAAGGGGGCTAGTGCACCACAGCTAGCCAGGAGGGAGTCCAGGAAAAAGTCTTTAACTGCCTAATAGGTAAGAGACCATTGTTTCAGGGTGCATGAGGAGAGGGGATTCAGAGCACCACCTAAATGAGCTCCAGAGACAGGCGCAAGCCACGGCTATCAGCATGGACACCAGAGATGGGCATGAAATGCTAAGGCTGCTGCTGCAGCCACCAAGAAGCTTGTGTGCAAGCACAGGTCACTCTCCACACCTCTGCCCCCAGGAGCCTGTGCAGCCTGCCACTGCCAGCGTCCCGTGATCCAGGGACAACTTCCCCGGGAGAACACACAGCACGCCTCAGGCTGGTGCAATGTCATGCTGGCCTCTGCCGCCACAGGCTCGCCCCGCATTCTGCACCCCTCCCTCCCCCTGGCCTGAGTGAGCCAGAGCCCCTGAATCAGCTGTTCCTTTAACCCTGTCCTTTCTGGGCGAAGAACAGATGCCCTCAGGCGACCTACACACAGAGGCAGGGCCAAATCCAAAGCTGAACCCCAGGAGCGGTGCGAACAAAGAACAGAAAGGGAAATCTCTCCCAGCAGCCTCAGGAGCCGCGGATTAAATCTCCACAATCAACTTGATGTGCCCTGCATCTGTGGAATACCTGAATAAACAATGAATCATCCCAGAATGGAGGAGGTGGACTTTGGGAGCAACTGTAGACTTGGCGTTTGCTTTCTGCATCTAATTTGTTTCTGGTTTTATGTTTATCTTTGTTTAGTATTTAGACTTTATTATCATAAACAGTTTATTGATTTGGTTGCTCTCTTCCTATTTTTTTATATATAGATATATATATTTTTTCCTTTTTCTCTTTTTGTGAGTGTGTATGTGTATGCTTCTTTGTGTGATTTTGTCTGTATAGCTTAGCTTTTACTGTTTGTCCTAGGGCTGTGTCTGTCCGTTTTTTTGTTTTCTTTTAGTATAGTTTTTAGCACTTGTTATCATTGGTGGATTTGTTTTTTGTTTAGTTGCTCTCTTCTTTCTATCTTTTTTTTTCTTTACTTTTTATTACTTTATAATTTACTTTATTTTTAATATTTTTTTAATTTTTAATTTTAATAACTTTCTCTTTCTTTCTTTCTCTTTCTTCCTTCCTTCCTTCCTTCCTTTCTCGCTCTCTCTCTTTCTCTCTCTCTCTCTTTCTTTCCTTCTTTCTTTCTTTCTTTCTTTCTTTCTTTCCTTTTCTCCCTTTTCTTCTGAACCGTGCGGCTGACAGGGTCTTGGTGCTCCAGCCAGGTGTCAGGCCTGAGCCTCTGAGGTGGGAGAGCCGAGTTCAGGACACTGGTCCACAAGAGACCTCTCAGCCCAAGTAATATCAAATGGCGAAAGCTCTCCCAGAGATCTCCATCTCAATGCTAAGACCCAGCACCACTCAATGACCAGAAAGCTACAGTGCTGGACACCCTATGCCAAACAACTAGCAAGACAGGAACAAAACACCACCCATTTGCAGAGAGGTTGCCTAAAATCATAAGGTCACAGACACCCCAAAACACACCATCGGACGTGGTCCTGCCCACCAGAAAGACAAGATCCAGCCTCATGCACCAGAACACAGGCACCAGTCCCCTCCACCAGGAAGCCTACACAACCCACTGAACCAACCTTACCCAATGGGGGCAGACAACAAACACAATGGGAACTACAAACCTGCAGCCTGTGAAAAGGAGACCCCAAACACAGTGAGTTAAGCAAAATGAGAAGACAGAGAAATACACAGCAGATGAAGGAGCAAGGTAAAACCCCACCAGACCAATCAAATGAAGAAGGAATAGGCAGCCTACCTGAAAAAGAATTCAGAGTAATGATAGTACAGATGATCCAAAATCTTGGAAATAGAATGGAGAAAATACAAGAAACGTTCAACAAGGACCTAGAAGAACTAAAGAGCAAACAAACAATGATGAACAACACAATAAATGAAATTTAAAATTCTCTAGAAGGAATCAACAGCAGAATAACTGAGGAAAAAGAATGGATAAGTGACCTGGAAGATAAAACAGTGGAAATAACTATTGCAGAGCAGAATAAAGA